>NC_137777.1:38191852-38791852 GCF_963455305.1 Plecotus auritus
AGAAACATTGATGTGATAGTTCTATTGGCTGCCCCTGCACTGGGGATTGAGCCTGCAACGAGGGCATGTGCCCTGACCAGGAAGTGAACTGACAACCTTTCATTGCATGGGGCAATGCCCAACCAACTGAGCCACACTGGCCAGGGTGAGATCTATTATTTTTTAGTTTTGTCATTTGTCTTCTATCTTAGAGGAAGCCAATATCTACTGTCTGATATCAACCATTGTAAACATTTTAAAAAAAACTTATTAGAAAGTATGGTATGAATTTTTAATTTTTTACTTTTTTTGAGAACTGGAAATATACATGGACCCTAAAAGAAGTAAAGATTTTGTTTTACTTGTGTACTTTATTCTGTGTAAATTGCTTAGGTTTTAAAGTACCCCGGGCACTGGTTTAGAGATACTTGTTCAACTCAGTTTACATGTGAATTGTAGTTTACTTTACACCACATAAGAAAAATTCCGTTTTCAGCATCATTTAAGGATTTATTGTTAGTTAAATGAATTATTTGTATTTGGAGATGTTGTTGCATGGACTTTGTATATATGTTCGTTTCAGTAATGATTATGATTTTGTTTGTGTTTGCTATAATTTTTTAATATATAAGACTTTAATTTTGTTTAGAGAAAAAGATTTGGAACTCAGAGTTGCAGCTTCTGGAGCCCAAGACCCCGAGAAATCGGTAAGGATCCCTGACATCTTTTAATGTTTAATCGTTCAGTCAAATAAGCCTCAAATGTGCCAGCAGGTGGAGATAGACAGAAGATATTGGGAGAAATGTAAGAGTAGATGTTTGAATACTGATAAACTAAACTTATTTCACTAAGCTAATTTTTACTTTTTCATATATGCCTTCTTTTTTCAGTTTGTTTCAAATTAGTCCTTTGTATTTGTTTACCTGTATTGTTCCATGGGAGAGTTATTTCAGTTTAATTTACAATAGATGTTAATATTGTTCTTGAGTATCTCTTGATCACTCTTCTTATATTTGAGTGATTTCCAAAGAAACTGAAATCTTTAATTCTAGACTGTAAGCATTTTAATAATTTTAATGTAAAACTAGAGAGATGACTTTATTTTTACTTTAATCTTGTAATTCTCATCATTAACTGGAATGAATTACATCATTGCAGTTAAATAAGAAGGTAATAATGTATTGTTCTTCTCACAGTGTACGTTTTCTGTAGTTGGATAGGTAGAATTTACTGGCTAAGGCAAGTTTTAGTTTCATCTTTGAATAATAATTAAGAAACTTTAATTTTACTAAAAAGTTAATTCTTTAAAGAATACAGCAACTTAAAATTATTCAACTGTAGGCAACTTTTGATTTACTTTTTTACTTATGCTAATTATATAGATCCTGGGGGGTTTGTCTATTTAAAAAGGTTATTATCTCACCAGCACCACTCATTCCCAGTGTACTTTTTGACTGCTCATAGAATAAAACTTTTAGATTAATCTGACAAATCATTGCTGGGGAAGATAAACATGGGGGGAAAAAAGGATACTGTTTTGGGATGAATAGAGCCTGATATATATATGGCTCTTCATAGGAAATGTTTGCTGCTGACTGGAGAATACTTTGATGTCAGAGAAGCAGCATAAAAATAATAGAGTTTGTATTTAGAATTAATATCTGGCTCTGGTCTTTGCCTGGTTATTTATTAGCAGTGAGACATTAGGTGTTTGTATACTTTCAGGGGGATCTCAGTTACCCCATTTATAAAATAGGGATTAGATCTGCAAAATCTTTTAGCTGTAAAAATTGTGTTATTTTCTGAGTAATGTGTTGGCTGGCAGTCTGGGACAGAGGGTCTTTTGAGGTCTTTTTCACCTTTCACTTAATGATTGTATATAACAAACAGATATCTTTTCTTTATTTTAGCCCGATAGACTAAAGCAGTTTAGTGTGGCACCAAGATACTATGAAGAGACGATCCCACCTGAAAGACCCAGAGTAGCTTTCCAGACCCCTCTCCCTCCTCTTTATCTGCCCCCCATTCTCCCTCCTGCCCCCCAGCTCCCTCCATCCCACCGCAGAGTGAAGATCTGTACAGTGGACTCAGCAGCACCCTTGGTGAAATGGTGCCTCCCAGGTGCTTGTTGAAATGTTTTATGTTTGGGAATTGGGGAAAGTGTCATTATGTTCAGAAGGATTTTCTGAGCAGATAACATTAGCCATTAGAGATTTTTGTGTAATTAACAACTTTTGTCAAATAATTTCTCTTGAAATGTTTTCATTGTTGGACTTTTCTCTGTTCTGATAAAAACAAGGAAAATTCTTATAACATTCTTTTATTGTTGAAAGATGCTTTAGAATTTTGAGAATGCATAAGTGCATTTAGTATTTAGTTTTAGGTCATATTTTTGAATATTTTAAGTATCTTTAAACATATAAACATACGTTTTCTTCAGTTTTGTAATTCCATTTGGCAAATATTGAATACTTCCTTCAGTTTATACAGAAAAGTGACTTCTAATGTGAGATATATATATTAACTTCTATTTCATCCAACTTTTTCTCTGTGATTACTTACGGGCTATGCAACTCATACACCTGAAATGAAAACTGTTGAGATTATAAAACCTGTATTTTAGGTATTATGGAAAAGATATGCTTTCTGTTGGTAAAAGGCATCATTCTATACTATACTGTACATACTGAAAATTCTGTTGTTCACATTGATATTTTCTGGGCTATACTTACTTCTCTTAGGAGGACTTGAACTGTTTTCTTGCTTATTATTAATATATTATAGTAATGTGTTTAAGCAAGTGTTTTTCTTTGTTAACAGTAATTTCTGGGCTGTACTTTCTTGTCAGTAGGACTTCTATTTAATACTAACAAGCTGTAGGTCTGTGTTTACTGTATTTATCAGGTGTTTGTTTCATCTGCTGCCTTCCTTTCTGTAAAGACTAGATGGGATTGGAATTACAGGGCATGGTATGATGCTCTCAGCATTGGGTGAGGGGTTACAGTGGTCGGCTTTACTGTATGCATTTTGGGCAAACCACATCTTTATTGGACTTCAGTGTTCTCATTTGTAAAAGTGCAACAGTAGTATTGCACTTGTCTACAAATACAGGGTTGTTGTGAGGATTAAATCTGAAATAAATTTCTATAAAAATGTAAGATTGAATGATGCTGACAGGTTCTCATTGCAGTTTTTCAACTGTTTTGTTGATGCATCTGTGGACTTGAGGATAGTAAGGTTAGACATATGGAGTGACTAGTTAATGTGAAAAATATGCACACCTGAAGAGAACTGTAAATACCTTGTTAGCTCTTCAGAATTATTTTGCAGTATACAGTAAGGAGAACATGTTAGGGAAAACTTAAAAGTGCAGACATTCTAGGAAGTTCCCCTTCTCTTTCTGTTCATGTAAAGGGGTTTGCCTTCATCATTTTTACTACTGGGAAAGATTGCCTTGGGGGAAATACAGCCACATTTCCTAGTCAAGAGTGAAGTGCTGATGTAGAGGTTTTAACTTGATGAAATACTAAAAATTGTGTTAAGATTTGACTGTTGATATATATATGGAGTCTGTTATACATTATTGTTAACTTCTTTTGAGAACAATACATTTTTATAGTTAAAAATGCACCTCTTCCCCCAGTCTAATGGGACCATTTTAATCCCTTTTTGTGCCTCTGCCTTTTCTTCCTCTCTCTGACTCACTCACTCTAGCAGCCTGGCTGAAGCATTGCCTTTTCTAGAGAGCCTTCCTCATGCTTCCCTACTGTTGCCTAGATGATTTCAATGTCCCTGCACCGTTTTCCTGTAGCACCCTCGTCCACTTGTATGGCTTCATTTACTACACTTTGCTGTAATTGTCTGTTTATTTCTGAGGGACAGGGACCATGTTTTTTCCATACTGGCATGTAGTGACTAATTAGATATTGTTTGAATAAAATCTGAAGTTTTTGTCTTACATAAGTTTTGAAGCTTTTTCTAAAGCAGCAGTCAGATTTTCCTAACATTTTTGCAAAACAACGATATCTTGATTTTAAAAATATTACAATGTAATATAAGAAGAATTTTCCAATTTTCTTTATAGGATTGCACCTCTGCCTCCACCTCCACTACTACCACCTTTGGCTACTAACTATAGAACTCCTTATGATGATGCGTACTATTTTTATGGAGCCAGGAATACTATGGATCCTAGTCTTGCTTATTGTAAGTTATCGATAATCTAAACATTTTTTTCCACTGGATCAGACAGGAAAATTGATTTTTGTGTAAGCAAAAATATGTAAATGAGAAAAGCACAGCTTTACTTAATGCTAATAAAATATATATTTGATTTAATAAATTCCCTATTTGTTATTTTTATAGTTATTTTCCTTTAATCTAGATTTCAGAAATTACTATATTGTGTTTTCTTGCATTGTGCTTTGATAATTCCTAACCCAGAAGGAAATACGGATTTTTTTTTTTTTAGGAAACATATTCAGTATGTGACTTTTCTTTTAGAGATAAAATGTTATTAAACAGGTACTCTGGAATAAATGTGTTTTTGTGTTTTTTTAAGATGGGTCAGGAATGATGGGAGTGCAGCCTGCAGTTCATGTTACTGCTCCTGTTGCCCACTGGCCAGCACAGCCCATTGTGTAAGTCATTGTCCAGATGATAATTTCTTTCAGGATTAATTTGTCTTCCATGGAATCTGTACTACTCAACTCATTCTTTTTTTTCCTTCAAACAGATAAAACTTACTTTAATTTCTAATTATTATATAATCAGTATGTTCAAAGTATTGCTTGTACGTCAGTGTTTCATAGAAAGCACATTTTAAAAATTAAGAATTACTCCACTTCTCTCATTATAAAAGTCATGCATGCATATTATTGATAAATAAGTATTGCTACCTCAGCTTTTTTCCCCCCCAACACTTCCATCTTCATGAAATACCTTTTCCATCCCTTTACTTTCAGTTGTGTATCTTTCAATTTGAGGTGCGTCTTTTGTAGAAGCATATGTAAGGGTTTTGTTCTGTTATCCATTCAACCACCATGTTTTTCGATTGGAACATTTAGTCCATTGCATTTAAAGTAATTGTTGATAGATATGTATTTATTGCTATTTTATTATTCATATTTTTATCTTCTTCTGAAATAAAACCCTTTAACATTTCTTTATATATATATATATATATATATATATATATATATATATATATATATATATATATATAAAATTGATTTTTTACAGAGAGGAATGGAGTGGGATAGAGAGTTAGAAACAAGGATGAGAGAGAAACATCGATCAGCTGCCTCCTGCACACCCCCTACTGGGGATGTGCCCACAACCAAGGTACATGCCCTTGACAGGAATTGAACCTGGGACCCTTCAGTCCACAGGCCAATGCTCTATCCACTGGGCCAAACCGGTCATGGTTTAACATTTCTTGTGATACTGGTTTGGTGGTGATTAACTCCTTTAGCTTTTTCTTGTCTGGGAAGCTCTTTATCTCTCTTTTGATTCTAAATTATAGCTTTTCTGGGTAGATAATCTTGGTGTGCAGGTCTTTGCTTTTCATCACTTTGAATAATTCGTGGCAATCCCATCTCACCTGCAAAGTTTTATTGAGAAATCAGCCGACAGTCGTATGGGCATTTCCTTGTAGGTAACTAACTGCTTTTCTCTTGCTGCTTTTAAGATTCTCTGTCTTAACTTTTGGCATTTTAATTATGATGTCTCTTTGGGTTCATCTTATTTGGGACTCTGCACTTCCTGGACCTGTATGTCTTCACCAAGTTAGGGAAGTTTTCATTATTATTTCTTCAAGTAGGTTTTCAATTTCTTGCTCTTTCCCTTCTCTTTCTGGCAGCCCCATGATGCGAATGTTGATATGCTTGAAGTTGTCCCAAAGGCTTCTTGCACTATCCTCACTTTTTTTTTAATTCCTTTTTCTTTTTGCTGCTCTAATTGGGTGTTTTCTGCTTCTCTATATTCCAAATTGCTGATTTGATTCTCAGCTTCATGTACTCTACTTGTTGATTCCCTGTAATGTATTCTTCATTTTAGTTAGTGTATCCTTCATTTCTGAGTAGTTCTTTTTCATGTTTCCTATCTCTTTGTTGGACTTCTAAGTTGATCTGCTTTTTCCCTAAGTTCATTGAGCATCCTTATAATTAGTGATTTGAACTCTGTATCTGGTAGATTGCTTGTTTCCATTTTGTTTATTTCTTTTTTTTTTGAGTTTTGTTCAAAACTTTGGGACATGTTTCTTTGTCTCCCCATTTTGGCTGCCTCCCTGTATTTGTTTCTATGCATTATGTAGAGCTGCTACCTGATTTTGGTAGAGTGGCCTTATGTAATTGGTGCCCTGTAGGGCCCAGTGGCACAGCCTCCCCCATCACCCAAGCTGGATTCTCCAAGTGTGTCCCTCCTGTGGGCTGTGTGTATTCTCCTGTTGTAGTTGAGCCTTGATTGCTGTTGGCATGTCAATGGGAGGAGGGGATTTACCCCCAGGGCAGTCAGCTGCTAGGACTAGCCACATCCACAGTGGAAGATCTACTGTGAAGGGGCCAACCCAGCCGTGGGCAAACTACGGCCCGCGGGCTGGATCCGGCCCATTCGGCTGTTCTATTTGGCCCGCGGAGCCGAAAGAGCGGAGGGTTCTCTTGCTCTCCCCTCCGCTCCTTTACTTTGAATTTATATTAGTTTACACAAACACTCCATCCATGCTTTTGTTCCGGCCCTCCGGTCCAGTTTAAGAACCCATTGTGGCCCTCGAGTCAAAAAGTTTTCCCACCCCTGGGCCAACCCCATGAAGCTGGACTCACTTCAACATGGCTCTGGTGCCAACCAAGTTCACCCCTTGAATGTGTCTCTTGTGGAGGTGGCTGGGTGGTGCTTTGGTATGGTCTGAAGCTGTCCATCAGGTGTTCTGGCTCTGGGGCCTCCCAGAAAGTGCAGGCCTAGGTCAGCCACCCTGTGCCCTGCTCTGGGGCCACATAGCATGAGCTATAAAGCAATTTGCAGATGGCTACGACTTATGCTGGGCTTGAAGGTGCCTGGTAGAGGCTAAGCTGTGAACCAAGGCCAGTTGCCACTAGTGCCAGGCTCAGGGCCACTGACTGAGAGGTACGGGACATGCTGAGGCCAGATGTTGCGTGTTTGGGCTTGTGAACCTTCGAGGGATTTTAGGAAAGTCTGCAGCACGATGTTTATATGGAAAAGCCACTGGAAATGGCTTGGGTGAACCCACAGAATGGGAGGGGCCAGTCTCAGGGAATCACCAGAGTGGGCCAAACAATATTAGCCAGGTTGGTGGAGACTCAGATATGGTGCCCACCTGCTGGCTCTCTGGGGGGGTGGGGGGGTGGGATTGAGAGAGTTCAGCAGAGGAACAGTGGCCTCTGCCAGCACTTATGTCTGGGAGAAAGCTGTCCTTCCAGCCTCTTTCTGATGCCAAGCAATTCAGTTCCTCCCCCTATTGATAACCGGAATGGTGAGCTGAGGGTTTTTCCCTGGGCTGTGTCTCGCACCGTTGAAGAATGAGCTCTGCTGACAAGATTTAAGCAAAATGGTGGAAAATTTATTATAAGCAGATTCAGACTACCCGCATGGGGAGGGGGATGCAGTAATGGGATTCCCACTTAAGACTTGTAGTCCAGTGGTATATATATATTTGCTACAAGCCTGTTCCTATCCTTGTATTCACCTCAGTTGCTCTTGCCTAGCAACGGACCTGAACTTTCTGTTTCTATGCGTTCCTACACTTTGTTGCTGCAAGCCCTCCCTTGTTTTCCCATGCCTCCCAATTTTGAGTCCAGAAACATTTTATTATTTCTGCTTGGTTGGTTTCTGTGATTAGGCTTGCTCAAACTGCCATTTCTGCCCCTGCCTATGTTTCACCTGCCTTTGTTCTCCACTGGACCCCTGCCCTATCTGCCTGTGTTTCTCGTTAACCCTCCCTCAGTTATGTCCTTTGTTATCCCAGAGTTAGTGAGTCTGAGTAAATTTGTGCCTGGTCCCTTTAAGAGGAACTGCTTGGGATTCCAGAAGCCCTTTGTCTCACTTTGCCACAATCCCTGCTGGTTTTTACAGCCACAAGTTATAGGAACTTCTCTTCCTCTCCATGGAATCCTGGGCTGGGGGCCTGGTATGAGGCTGGGACCTTACTCCTTTGGGGGATCTCTACAGCCAAGACATTCCTCTTAATTTTTATCCACCACCTGTGAGGTATGACCGTTCCATTCTTCATTTCTGCCCCTCCTACCAATCTCAATGAGGCTGCTTTATATCCTTATTTGTAGGACTTGTATTCACCTAGTTTTCAAGTGGTTCTGAATGATGGCTGTTCTGTAGTTTTGTTTTAATTTTGATGTAGTTGTGGGAGGATGTGAGTGCTGCATTTACCTTGATTTCCTTCTTTTTAAAGGCTAAGTAATATCCCGATGTATGGATATAATGCATGTTCCATTCATCCATTAATTGTATTTTATTATTATTTTTTAATTTAATAAATCTTTATTCAGATTATTACAGTTGTTCCTCTTTTTTCCCCCCATAGCTCCCCTCCACCCGGTTCCCACCCCACCCTCTGCCCTTACCTCCCCCACAATGTCCTTATCCATAGGTGTACGCTTTTTGTCCAGTCTCTTCCCACACCTCCCACACCACTTTCCCCCCGAGAATTGTCAGTCCACTCCCTTTCTATGCCCCTGATTCTATTCTATTCACCAGTTATTCTGTTCATCAGATTTTTTTATTCACTTGATTTTTAGATTCACTTGTTGATAGACATGTATTTGTTGTTCATAATTTTTATCTTTACCTTTTTCTTCTTCTTCCTCTTCTTAAAGAATACCTTTCAGCATTTCATATAATACTGGTTTGGTGGTGATGAACTCCTTTAGCTTTTTCTTATCTGTGAAGCTCTTTATCTGCTCTTCAATTCTGAATGATAGCTTTGCTGGGTAGAGTAATCTTGGTTGTAGGTTCTTGCTATTCATCACATTGAAAATTTCTTGCCACTCCTGTCCGGCCTGCATAGTTTCTGTTGAGAAATAAGCTGATAGTCGTCTTGGTACTCCCTTGTAGGTAACTAACTGTTTTTCTCTTGCTGCTTTTAATATTCTCTCTTTGTCTTTTGCTCTTGGCATTTTAATTATGATGTGTCTTAGTGTGGTCCTCTTTGGATTCCTTTTGTTTGGGGTTCTGTGTGCTTCCTGGAGTTGTAAGTCTATTTCTTTCACCAGTTGGGGGAAGTTTTCGGTCATTATTTCTTCAAATAGGTTTTCAGTATCTTGCTCTCTCTCTTCTTCTGGCACCCCCATAATTCTGATGTTGGTACACTTGAAGTTGTGCCAGAGGCTCCTTACGCTATCTTCAACTTTTTGGATTTTTTTTTCTTTTTGCTTTTCCGGTTGAGTGTTTTTTACTTCTTTGTATTTCAGCTCTTTTACTTGATTCTTGCGATCCTCTAGTCTGCTGTTGGGTCTCTGTATATTATTATTTCAGTCAGTGTATGCTTAATTTCTAGTTGGTCCCTTTTCATATCCTTGAGGGTCTCACTAAATTTATCGGCGGTTTCTAGAAAATTCTTGAAAAACCTTATTACTGTAGTTTTGAACTCTATATCCAGTTGTTTGTTTTCCTCCATTTCTTTCATTTGTGACCTGTTTCTTTGTCTCTACATTTTGATTGCTTCCCTGAGTTGATAGAGTGGCTTTGTGTGCTAGGTGTCCTATAGGGCCAGGTGGCTCAGCCTCCCCAGTTACCTGAGGTGGACACTCTTGGTGCACCCCTTTGTGGGCTGTGTGCACAGTCTTTTTGTAGTTAAGCCTTGATTGTTGTTGGTGTCACTGGGAGGAATTGACCTCCAGGCCAATTGGCTGTGAGGATCGGCTGTGTCTACGCTGGGAGAACTTCTGTGCTGGAGACACCCTTATGAGGCAGGACTTGCTTCAGTGGGGCTTTGGTGCTCACTGAGTCTGCTCCTGAGTGTGTCCCTTATGGATTGAGGAGTTGTACTCTGGATGGTTCCACTCTGACCACTGGGTACACTGGCTCTTGAATCTCTAAGGAAGTGCTAATTTTGCCTTTGCCTGAGGCCATCCAACAGGCGCTATAGAGATCTACTGATTCCTCCTCTTTGTTTGGGGTTTGGAGGTGCCCAGATGAGGCTCAGCTGTGAAGCAGTGCAAGCTGCTGTGGGGACTTGGGCCTTCTTTTGGATGTTCTGTGTCTCTCTGACTCAGCTGCAGTTTGTTAGCTAAGTTTAGATTTCAAAGGAGCAGGCCATTCATATGCAAAAGCCTCTGCCCACAGCTTGGATGGGACGGGGTCTCAGGGCAGAGCAAACAGCAATGGCTTCCTGTCAGCCCTGCCCTAAGAGGCCCCCGGGTCTCAGTGTTGCTCGGTAATTGCTGCAAGCACCTCTGAGAGAAAAGCGAGTTCCGCCCAAAGCCAGACAGTCCAGTTTCTCTCCGAATGAGTCTGGGTCCCCAGAGTCTCGCCCGGAACTGGAGTTCAGAGCAGTCGGGAGCTTGTGTCTCCCTCCCACTTGAAAAAGACAGCCACGTACTCAGTGGCCAGCCCTCTCTGTGCGTGCACCTCCTTACCTCTGCCTTTACTTCTGCACCTCCTCTGAGTCTCTGTGTGCTTTTCTCTTTCCTTCTAGTTGTAGAATTTCCACGCACCCAGTGTTCCTGTGGTTCTGGATGATGTCAGTTTTGTCTTTTAGTTGTAGTTTTGAAGTGGTTGTGCGAGGCAGCAAGTTCAGGTGTTTACCTATGCCGCATCTTGGTTTCTCCTCCATGTAATACTTTAAACAATAAAAAACAACAACAAAAAACCCAGACACTAAAAAAAACAACAACAAGAAAACAAACAAAACAAAAAACAAACAAACAAAAAAAAACATTCCCTTTATAAAGAGTAAAAGTTTGCCCAGCTGGCGTGGCTCAGTGGTTGAGCATCAACCTCTGAACCCAGAGGTCACAATTTTATTTCTGGTCAGGGCACATACCTGGGTTGTAGCAGCTGATCAGTGATTCTCATCATTGATGTTTCTATCTCTCTCTCTCTCTCCCTTCCTCTCTGAAATCAATAAATATATATTAAGAAAAAAAGATTATGAACTTTTCAGGCAGAGTGCCTTGGTTTGAATCCTAGTTTTACTAAGCTTGAAGCCTAATTCTTAACTTCTGTACCTATTTGTTAATTAGGGTATTAATGGTATCTACTCAGAGGTTTATTCTGAGGATTAAAGGAATTAAATAAGTAAAAGTGTCTGATATATACTAAATGCTAATTGGTGTTATATATCAATATTATTGTAAAATTAATTACTGTAATATACCATATTAAAAAAATAATGAAGAAAGCTATATGATTATTTCAATAGTACAGAGACAGCATTATGCACTTTAGTGCCTTAAGTGATTAAAAACTTAAAATAGAGGGAAACCTACTTAACCTGAGAAAGTGTAAACGTGAAAAACCTACATCATATATTTTACTTATTGGTGATATGCTTAAAATATTCTTTTTGAGATTGACAGTATGACTAATATTCTTATCACCACTTTCTTTTAGGGCCCAATATTTGCAGCAAGGTCAAGAATAAAAAAGAAAGGCAAAATATAAATAAAAAAAAGAGAGAGAGAGAAAGGAATGAAGATAGGTACAAGGATTAGAAAGGAGGAGAGAAAACTGACGTCATTGAAAAAAGGATATGGAGTTAAAATATTAGAATTAATAGGAATTGTAGCAGAATTGCTGAATACAAAATCAGTATGTAAAAAGCAGTTGCAGGAAATGGTCGTTTTTCACAAAGTTTAACATATACTTATCATGCAACACTAATTCCACTGCTAGGCAAATACTATTCAGTAATACAAAGGAATGAACTACTGATGTGTGCTACAGCATAACCCAAAAATATTATAAGTGAAAGAATCCATATATATTGTATGTTTCCACTTATAAGAAATGTCCAGAAAGAACAAACCTGTAGAGACAGAGAGCAGGCCACTCTTAGTGATTGCCTATGACAGGGGTGGGTGCTTATGGGTATGAGGGATAGTTTTTGGTTATGGAAATATTCTAAAATTAATTTACCTTTTATAATTCAGATTTTTCAAATGTATAGTTTTCTTGAAAGTGGCTGCATTCCTGTACTTTAACATGTGTTGTATTTAAGGCAATAGCACTGTATTGCTTGAGATTTATATAACTGTGGTGTCTTAAATTTTTCCTTTTTGATTCCTTTTAATTTTTTAAATTTTATTTGGGACAGTCAGACTTTTTACTGTAATTGTATTGTTTTATTCTTGAAGTGTCTAGGAAGTTATTTTATATTGATGTATATTAAGTAAATTATTAGTTATAAAATTTGAGGGACTTCCACTGTATTATTATTTTGCATCCAGGAAAGTGCATAAGCTATATGTACACTACTTGATGAATTATCAAGGGTTTTCACCCCCATGTAACTATCCCTAGGTCAAGAAAGAGGTCCAGTAAATTTGAAAGTTTTATGACTTGTGAAAGCGGAGACTGGAGAATTGCTTAGGAAGGGGTCATTTATTTAAGGATTCCTTTTTGACCTATTTTAAAATGTACTACCATGTTGTTTCAAAGTAGTGTTGCATTTTCTTCTTGCTTAGTCATAAATAGATTCAAATGATTAATTGTGTATTTAATGTAGGAACGCGGTTGGACAGAACGAATCGAAAATTACAAGTGATAGAACAGTTAATTCAGGATTATTTTTTGAAAATAAGCCAAAGCCTCCAAAGCAGACACTTCAGTCTTACCAAGAAGCTTTGCAGCAGCAGGTATTCATCCATCCATTCATTCATTCAATGTTGATTATTTTATGTGTTAGCACAATGGCCCCTTGGAACTGAGATTGTGGCAGAGGAGAAAAAAAAGATGACAGTTATTTATAATTCACCATGATGAGTTTTGATGTAGAGAGCCAGGAGTGCTGTTGGAAGCATAGGATAAGGAACGTTAATTGCCTGGGCAGTTAGGAAGGCCTCACGTGGTTGTTGATACTTGAACTGCATTTATACATTGAATAGATTCAAAATTCCTGGTATATTCAAGGGGATGGAACTGATTTGGGAGAAAGGGCTGGAGTGTTAGATTGTACTGGATTGTGAAGGAGTAGCTGTAAGGGGTTTTCAATTTTTTTCTGTTAAGGATAGCAAAAGGGAGGATGTTTTAAGCCACAGAGTAAAAGTAGTTGAAGAGAGCAGAATTGACTTTTAGGAAGATACCTGGTTGTGATGTGGACGACTGTGAAAAAGGTGTGGTAGAGAAACCTTTTAGTGAATTACTGAGGTAGTCCATCCAGGAGGTAATGAAATCCTAAACCCTATGGGAGAGATGGGGAGGACGTCCAAGAGACAATTCTAGGGTTTCAGTGATAGGACTTAGGTACAGGGATTGAGAAGAACAGAGGGTGTGAAGGTGATTCTGAGAGTTGGAATCTAGGAGAATAATGAGACAATGAACTAAGATAGGGAAAAAAGAGGTAGGACACTTTTAGGGAGGAGGATAAAGGGTTCTGTTGTAGTTTATAATGTTTGAACAGAGTTTACTGAAGAGAATCAAATGTATGGGTTTTGGGGGAGGATACCCTTTATCTCTGAGAGGATCCTGGGACTCTTGGTAGGTAGATGTCAACCTAAGGTACCTTTCTGTAAAGTTCCACTTGGATTTCTTCTAAAGCTCCTTTTATTCAGTTTTTACATGGGCAGCCTCCTTAAAAAATAGATTTTTAAAGTTACAGAATTACCAACATTATTTTTTGTATGTTAGGATTCTACACAATAAAAAACTGAATTTATCTTCTGTTTTCAAATGAGCATATTAAAAACACCATCGACAAAACTAGATTTTCAAACTCTAGAATTTTATTTTATGTATATGATGACTTCACAGGCCTTGCTGGAGTGGTTGCTTAAATTTTCCATGCATGTGGTTATAATTTTAAACGTAAGTTTTCAAAATGTAGATACTTGTTGATTGCCTGTCCATATCTCTCTGGAGAACAAGACTGTACTTATGCTTGATGATGTTAAGACTGTATTCCCCCAAAAGCTTTGAACTTTCAACCTTTTTGAGTTCTGGAATGGAGTTTGCCCAGGGTAGAGTGGATTTGGTGAGGTGTAGGGAGTAGTTCTGGCTGGCCAGGTCCCATGAAAGGGTGGATGAAAAAGAAGGAAGGGAGGCCCTATTGGACACCATGGATCTGGTGAGGTCAGGGAGGGAATGGCTCAGGGAGACTTTGGGGGTGGGATGGAGGAGTTGGCTTAGCCCACATGGCATCGGTGGTTGGAAAGGACTCCAGTGGCATGATGTGAGGCAGCATCTCAGCCATGTATTCCAGCAATCAAAGTGTTTTAAAATTGGTTATTATCTACTAGAGGCCCGGTGCACGAAATTCGTGCACGGGGGAGGCGGGTGTCCCTCAGTAGAGCCTGCACCCTCTCCAATCTGAGACCCCACCGGGACGGCTTAAACAGGCAGTCGGACATCCCTCTCACAATCCAGGACTGCTGGCTCCCAACTGCTTGCCTGCTTGCCTTCCTGATTACCCCTAACCACTTCTGCCTGCCAGCCTGATCACCCCCTAACCCAGGGGTGGGCAAACTTTTTGACTCGAGGGCCACAATGGGTTCTTAAACTGGACCGGAGGGCCGGAACAAAAGCATGGATGGAGTGTTTGTGTGAACTAATATAAGTTCAAAGTAAAAGAGCGGAGGGGAGAGCAAGAGAACCGGATAGAACAGCCGGATCTGGCCCGCGGGCTGTAGTTTGCCCACGGCTGCCCTAACCACTCTCCTGCCAGCCTGATTGATGCCTAACTGCTCCCCTGCCAGCCTGTTTGCCCCTAACTGCCCTCCCCTGCAGGCCTGGTCACCCCTAACTGCCCTCCCCTGCAGGCCTGGTACCCCCCAAATGCTCTCTCCTGCAGGCCTGGGTCCCTCCCAACTCCCTTTCCCTGCAGGCCTGGTCGCTCCCAACTTCCCTCCTCTGCCGGCTTAGTCACCCCTAACTGCCCTCCCTTACAGGCCTGGTCCTTCCCAAGTGCCCTTTCTTGCTGACCATCTTGTGGTGGCCATCTTGTGTCTACATGGGGGCAGCCATCTTGTGTGTTGGAGTGATGGTCAATCTGCATATTACTCTTTTATTAGATAGGATAGAGGCCTGGTGCACAGGTGGGGGCCGGCTGGTTTGCACTGAAGGGTGTCCCGGATCAGGATGGGGGTTCCCTTGGGGCGTGGGGCAGCCTGGGCGAGGGGCCTGTGGTGGTTTGCAGGGCGGCCACACCCCCTGGCGACCCAAGCAGAGGCCCTGGTATCTGGGGTTTATTTATCTTCTACAATTGAAACTTTGTAGCCTGGAGCGGAGCCAAGCCTTCTGCTCGCTCCGTGGTGGCAGCCATTTCTATTGGGATTTATGTATCTTCTATAATTGAAACTTTGTAGCCTTAAGTGGAGGTCTGGGCTGGCCAGGGTGTGCGGAAAGCTTGCCTTCCTCCATCACCGGGGGCAACCCTAGCCTCCTGCTCTTTCCAGCTCCGTGGCTGCCACCATTTCTGTTTGGGTTTATGTATCTTCTATCATTGAAACTTTGTAGCCTTGAGTGGAGGCCTAGGCGGGCAAGGGCAGGCGGAAAGCTTGGCTTCCTCCATTGCCGGGGAAACCCAAGCCTCCCTCCTGCTCTCTGTGGCTGTAGCCATCTTGTTTGGGTTTATTTGCATATTTGCTCCTGATTGGCTTGTGGGTGTGGCTTGTGGGTGTAGTGGAGTGATGGTTAATTTGCATATTACTCTTTTATTAGATAGGATACTTGTGATTTTAAATTTTATAGTGAAGCATACTGAAACAGATCTCCATTTTTTTCTCTAGTAAGAAAGATGAGTTATTATAACTAACTTTTTGTATCAGAGTACTTGTAAGCACTTATTGTGATATTTCTTATGTTGTCAAGATTCGGGAAAGAGAACAGAGAAGGAAGAAAGAACGTGAAGAAAAGGAAGAATATGAAGCTAAGCTAGAGGCTGAAATGCGAAGTTACAACCCCTGGGGGAAAGGTGGAGGTGGTGCTCCTCTCAGGGACACAGAGGGAAACCTGATAAGTATGTTGTTTCCATTGATTTGTTGTTTTTAAAAGAAACATTTATTTATTTATTTTTAGGTTTTAAAGCTTCAGTGTTAAAAATAGTTACCTTAAACACAATTAAAATTAAAAACCATATAAGAAAAAACCACTTTCAGTATTTGACAGACAAAAAGATAATACTAATCAATAAGATATAAAGACCAACAGAAAATGGGCGAATATATATATTGAGATAATTCATAAGAGAACAAACATGTGTCAGCCTCATGAGCAAAGCAATACCAATTACATCAATTGAAATTATCTGAGAGAAAATTTGTGACCTATAACATTGGCAGAGATTCCATTTAATGCCATTTCATTTTTTAAGGCACTCATTTTTATGGAATTGTAAATTAGAACAGCTTTATTACAGGACAGTTGGATGATATAAATGAAAAGTTTTGATTGGTTTTGGTTTTATGGTATTAGAAACAATTATTTTTAACTTTTCAAAAGATTGGGGAGCAGAAAGTAGTGGGAATCATAGCCTGTAAGGCAAGGTCTCTTTTTATGCAGCTTAATGCAAAAAAGGTATTTGGTAAATATCTCTATGACAACACCTTAGAAAGCCTTTCTTCTTCAGAGTACTATTCATTTATTTCTATTATAAATTGCCTGTCTCTGATGAAGATAACTCAGTTGCAGAGAAAAGCTCATGTTAGTTGGCTAATATTTACCTGCACTAGTTAGAATTTAAAAAAAACTTCCGCCCTAACCGGTTTGGCTCAGTGGATAGAGCGTCGGCCTGTGGACTGGAGGGTCCCAGGTTCGATTCCGGTTGAGGGCATGTACCTTGGTTGCGGGCACATCCCCAGTGGGGTGTGTGCAGGAGGCAGCTGATTGATGTTTCTCTCTCATCGATGTTTCTAACTCTCTATTCCTCTCCCTTCCTCTCTGTAAAAAAATCAATAAAGTATATTTAAAAAAAATAAAAAAAAACTTCCTAGTAAAAGTAATAAAACCCTTATTACAAGGTTCTTTTTTTTAAAAAAAACTAGTAAGATAACTTTAAAATAAGTGATCTGGAATAGTGTGCAAGGGATGCTGTATTTAAATCATGTAAAAGATAAGGAATGAAAAATTTAAGTACTATTTATATATTATTTACCTGTATACTTGAGCCGTGGTCTAAGAAATTGTTCAGGTAGTAGAATTGTTTTCCACTGTGAATATGTGACATTTTCTTTGGTTATTTTGTTTGTTGCAGAATTATTCTTGTAATGCTTGCAATTTTATGTTAAACTAGAGGTCTGGTGCATGAAATTCCTGCATGGGAGCGGGGGGGAGAGGGTGTCTCTCAGCCCAGTCTGCACCCTCTCCAATCTGGGACATCCCTCTCACAATCTGGGACTGCTGGCTCCTAACCACTCGCCTGCCTGCCTGCCTGCCTTTCTGCCTGATTGCCCCTAACAGCTTCTGCCTGCCAGCCTGATCACCCCCTAACCACTTCCCTGCTGGCCTGATTTCCCCCAACTGCCCTCCCCTGCTGACCTGATCACCCCCAACTGCCCTCCCCTGCCGACCTGATCACCCACAGCTGCCCTCACCTGCTGGCCCGATCGCTCACAACTGCCCTCCCCTGCCGTAACCCGCCTCCTCCGCCGGAACTTGCCTCCATGCGAGGCAGCAGAGATGCTGGGACTGGCTTCCTCCATGCTGCGTGGAGCTAGGGACCCCCAGGCCTCACGGCATGCGTGGCCACTGGGCCCCGCCTCCGCTGTGCGTTCAGCCATCTTGTGGTGGCCATCTTGTGACGACGTCGCCTGCGAGGACCAACTAGGCTTTTATTAATATAGATGATATAATTTACATTTGAAGTAAAGGCCCCTTTTCAGTGACATCTTTGCTGTTGGCAAATTACACTCCTGACAGATGTGCCTTTTTTATTTTCATTTTTTAGCTGATTTCAAAACTTTTATTATCTCACAGGATAGATAAGGATTGACAATTGACTAATCTTTTTTTCCAGTTAAAATAAATGTAGATTTTTTTTATTGTTTAAGATATTACAAACGGTAGTACATATGTCTTTTTTTTTTTCCCACTGACATACCCCCAGCCTCCCCTACCCCCCATCACTTTCCCTCGTCCTCCCACCCCCAGTGTCTTGAGTCTGTTGGTTGTGCTTATATGCATGCATACAAGTCCTTTGGTTGATCTCTTACAGTATAGATTTGTTTTGATTGCTAAATCTGATAGTTTTAAATCTTTAAGAAATAATTTTGTACTCTGCTGAAACTAATTTTATTTTTATATAAATACATTGATTATTCTGAGAGGATCATGTGTAATCACAATGTGTATTATTATTCCTTGTGACTTCTCATTTATGTAGATTGGTCTTATGCTGTTCTAGTGAATTGGATGACAATGAGATTTGATTTCCTATTTAAATTATACCATTTTTGTGACTTTTTTTAGGAACTTCAATTTTCCCATCATCTTCCTATTTTCATTTTCCTCCATATCCAGATAGAGCTCAGGATTTGATGGTGATTTCAGCAGCACCTAGCTAATTCTCGTTTTACCAGTCCTTGGCACGTGGTAATTTTCTGGTAATCAGTTTTTCTCTGTGCTTTCACCCACTTCCTCCTTACATTTTCAGTTATTCCACTCCTTTCTCTCCTTCCATTACTAAACATACTGAGGTTACTTGTGTTCTTAAATACAAAACTCTTGACCTTGTTATACTTCCCTTATATAAAACACTTTCAAAAAGTAGTCTGTGCCTGTTGCTGCCAGTCTTGCCTCTTACTCGTTCATATTCCATGGTATGACTTCTAGCTCCCACCACTCGACGGATGCTACATTTCAGAATTAACTGGTCCTTATTTCCATTTGATGGTTTTAACCATTATTGGTCCTCCTCCTCTTTGAACTGTGTTGACAGTTCCTTCCTTTACATCCTGTGCACCCTCCCAGATGCTGTCCTCTCTTCAGTTGACATATTCATTTGGATGCATTTTATGAACAGGTTAAGTGCTTCAAGGTCTGTGAACATGATCTTTGTTCTAGGACTGTCTTCTGATACCGTGTTTTCCTTGAGTTAGATATGTTCTTCATCCGTTCTCTCCTACCTCATCTCTTCTACTCTGATGTTTCTCTTTAGGTCTACTCTGTGAATGATCCTTGTATAGCTCTTTCTTTGCCCCTGACCACTTGTAAAATTCTCTTCTTCACATTCGACCTGTCTTCTGAATCTTGGCACCTGAGGCTCGGTGGGTTATGTACATCTAGCATGCAAAACCAAACTTCACTTTGTCAATCCAGCTCATCGTTGCCTTTTCCTGTACATGCCTCATAATTCTGATCATTCAAACTGAAAAATGCTGAGTGGTTTGTTTTTTTTTGACTCCTCATATCCAGTCCGTTAATAAGACTAATCTATAGGTTTGCCTCCTCGGTGTTCTTTGAATTCTCTTTGTTTTCATTCATGTTACCACCATATTTGAGCTTTATAATGTCTTGCTTGGGCTTTTGCCATTTCTTCACAACTACTTCATTCTACTTTGTTTTTCACTCCAAGCTATATGTATCAAAAATATACCCAATCATAGTATTCTGTACTCAGAAATCAGTGAGGATTCTGGAATCTCACTGGCTGAGTTTATATTCTTGCTGTGCTATTTACTGGCTTTGTGATCTTTGGGAAAATTAATTTTCTCATCTGTAATACTGGGGTGAAAGTAATAGTACCAGGTCATATAAGTTATTTAGAATATAAAGTAGTGATTATTAAATGTTAGCTACCATGATTGTTAGTACTACTTTTATAACCACCAAAACTGCCTCTCCTCCTATGTGCTTCTGCAGAACAGAACTGAGAATCATCAGTGTGTATTTCAGCGTATTTCAGAATAGTCATCCAGCCTGCACTTTCCCATTTGTCATTGCTCTTTTACATGTGTTTTGTGCTCTAGTCAAGCTGGCCTACTTTAATGTTGTCGGAACACTTCATGTTTACCCCCTTGGAACTGTTTCTCACACTGTTCTTTCTTTATTAGACTTTCCCACCCACCTTTACTTTTGGAACTCTCAGTCCATCCTGTCCTAAATGTTGCAACAGGATCTTAACTTTACTCATTCAGAACTCTTCTTCTCTTTGGTAACATTCACATGTTACTTGCCATGTTCTATATGGTATTCTAATTGTGATTCATGTTCAAAACACATCCTTGAACATAACAGGCCTCCTGCTAAATACTTTTTATATCCAGGTTTCAGTTTGCTTTCATTGCTGCAGTACTGTTCAAATTGTGTGCGGAGAACTACTTTCTATTTGTTAAAGCTTTTGAGTTCTTCAGTCATTCAGATCTGTTTTCTGGTTGTTTGAACCAGTCCTACATGTTCAGATTTTTGCCATTCTATCTGTTGTTGTGTTACAAATCACCCCAACATGTAGCATTTTACAATAACAAACATTTATTATCTTGTAGTTCTGTGGATCAGTAATTTATGAGTGGGTTAGCTGGATGGTTCTGTCTCAGGGTCCCTCATGAGTTGCAGTCCAAGATGTCAGAGGTGGGGCTGTAGTCGTCTGAAGGCTTGACTGGTCTGGAAAGTCTGTTTCCAATCTGGCTCCCTCACATGGCTCCGGAGGCCTCAGTTTCTGGTCGCATGAGCCTCTCCCTATGGCTCCTTCAGTGTCCTGGTGATAAAATGGCTGGCTTTCTTCAGAGTGAGGGAGGCAGTAGATCAAACAGTGTGGAAACCATTATGTCTTTTCATGAAGGAGCCTCAGAAGTCATATACCTTTATTCTGCAATATCCTGTTTATAAGTGAGTTAGGAACAATGGCCCACACTCAAGGAGAGGGGAAGGGAGAATTGTCAAAGGGTTTGTGGCTATGTTTTAAAACTGCACAGATTATATTTTTCCATTAGGAACGCTAATGATCTTGGGTAAAATTCACTATGACGTGTTTGAATTGTTGCTATATTTTCTGTATTAAAGAGAATCCAGGTTCTGAAGTAACAAGAGATAAATATGGTTTTTAAGGGTTGTCAAAGATCTATATATTCTTAAGTTCTCTACTAATTTTGAGTTTGTTTTGTAACATTATTTTCTAAAAATCTTCTAAGTTTTCAGGGCACCGAGATATTGTTGAATTATTCCAGCTCTGTCCTGTTGTTGTTTTTAACATGTATTAAGCATACTAATTATAAAAATGTATTTATTGAAATAAATGGCTTATTTTTCCCCTCTCAGCTGATTTGAATAAGATGCACAGACAAAATATAGATGCCTACCATAACCCAGATGCAAGACCATATGAAGATAAAAGGGCTGTTGTATCTCTAGACCAAAATTTAGCCACTTCAAATGCTGAGAGCCTAGAAGATTCTGCAAATAAAAACTCAGGTGTTTAATCACATTCTATCTTTTCTTTTACATTTCTAAAATTGTTCAGTAACATTTCTGTTCTCTGATGAAGTCTTACTATATTGAGAATTTGGTTATTCTGAGTCAGGAAGCATAACATGTTATTTGTGCTTTTTATACCTTTTCTTCATAGGTGTTTTGAAAAAAGTGAATAAGGAAACATAGATTGCTTCTTAATACTGTTTCTTCTCAGCTTTATAATTTGCTTATGCATGTTTTAGCTGCTGCTAACATTTCTATTTTGCTATAGAAGGACATTGCTCAAAATCAACTAGTCTTTTTACACATTGTTTTTTATACCCGTAACTATTTGAATTGGTGAGAGGTATCAGATGTGGTATGACAAATTGTACAATAAAATTAATTTTTAGCTTGTTTTTTAATAATCATTTGCTCTCCCTTGTAAAACCACAATGTACAAAGAAATGAATAATTAAAAGTTTAATTTGATATCGAGTCACATCTCCCTCCCCCTTTTTTAGCAAATATCTTTGGTTTGCTGTTAAGCAACATCCATCAATTAAAAGTTCCAGAAATTGAAAATTACTCATCTTTCTTTATGACTTTCCAGAAAAAATTGGCATTATTTTTTCTCAAAGAAATTTGATGCATATAAAAGTAACCAGTTATTTGCTACAAATTCTGCTTTTCTACTTTCACAGAAGTTTTGATGTTAGATTAGAAAAGAACTTTACATTAGGAAGTCCTTTTAAAATACCTTGGACTAAATTTTTTTATTTTATTTTTAAGCCTTATGATTTACTGGCCAAACTGTGATTAGAATCACTAGCCTTGCATCTTTCAATCCTTAGATGGCAGCGCTACTCTGTGCAGCCTTTCTTAACACTCAGGAGGTGGAGTGTGTGTGGTTTCTGTGGGCAGCCTGTACCACTATTTGATCGCTAATTATCAGGAATGCTTTCTTACTTTGATCCGTAGGTCCACTTTAATAGATTTTGCCCCGTAGATCCACTTTAAGTTTTGGGAGCACTAAACTTTTGATTTTGATTAAATTATTGATTTGATTCTCACTCTGGGTCTGTAATAATTTAATGTGCAGTAGGAGCATTAAAATACCTTTTCATATTATTGCTGCTAAGAGAATTTTGGCTTCTTTCTGATTATCATTATTTTTTCTCTTAATTTGCCTTTTCTTCTCATAGTCTATATTGAGATCTCAGTGCTACAGACCCCATTCTCTGCCCGTTTCTTCCGCACCCAGTACTGTTTACAGTTCTGTTTCAGCCTCGCACTTTCTGTCTTAGTAACAATCACTTAGCTCCGCTTACCAGCAAACCCTGGAAAAATAAACAGTTTCTATGACCCCTTCCCAGGAAACAACACAGCATGATGATTAAATATGCTCAGCAGAATTTGTTGTCCATAGCCTTTCTGCACACCACCAGGGTTTCCCTCATTTTTTGTGAGTTGAAATTTTCTAAATTAATTTTCATTCTCTAATAACCTAAAATAGACTTTCTGAATGCAATACTTATCCAAAGTTCACCTAACTTGTTGCTATGCCATAATATATGTGTATGAGTGTCAGTGTATGTATACACATATGTATAAATGTTCGTGTATTTATACACGTGTGCACATATTCATATGTGGCATTAATATTTAAAGGCCTTAGGGAACTTGAATATATCTAAAAATTGAATGTTATAATGTGTCCTTAAGGTTCATGATTAATGTTTTGTCTGTTTTGAGGTCTTCCTAATTTTCCCCCACTTATAGTTCTTGGATGAAGAACCATATTTATGAAGTCCATACTAATTTGGCTTAAATTTATTTTGTGGCTTATCATGATGTCTAGATATATTTTTATTTACTTGGTATAGAACAAGTGTTTCCCTGTGATTTTAATTTTATAATTTATTATAAATGTTTAGAAGAATTTATCCTTGTCTTTGATAATATTTCTTCTCTAATTGCCTCAAAGGCTTAGAATTTGAGTGATCATTGAAGTGAAACATACCATTCAATTTTATTTTGCTACCAGCTTTTATACCATAGCATAAGATTATAATGTATAAGTATTGATTTGGCAGTCTGCTGATCTATTCAAATAAATATTCATAAATTTAAATACAGAGCAAAGAGACCTAAATAGCAGCTCAACTCTCAGTCAGCCTACACAAACTATATGAGTGCGAGAAAGTAAATGTTTAAAATGATGGTACAAAATGGTACAAAGAATGAGTCGGTACATAAAAAATGATACAAAAAGTTACATGAAGCTTAAATTTAAATACAATTTTTTCTTTCTGCATTCATAGACACTCCTCAGGTATAATTATTTTTCAACTTGATTTTATGAAATATTTTCCTTTCCCAGAATGTGTAATACTACTTATAGGTAATAGATAACATTTTAATTATTTATGTTTATGTCCCAATTAACTAGATAGAATTTTTAAATAAAAATTATTATAATGATTAAAAGAGTCATTTCAATTTTAAAAAAGATTTTAGATTTTACTTTATTGTTTATTTTAATCATGGATGGAAGACTTGGAATTACTGATTTTTTAAAACAACTTAGATATTTTTTACATATATGTACATAATACATTTAATATATAATTAAGCAGTTTCTTAAGAAAAGGATATTTACATACATGAGAACTTTTTTTTTTTTTTTCTCTCCATAAATTTTACTTTAAAGCCTTTCCTGTAATCAGAGTTGATTAGCTATTACCTTTTATGTTGGTGTCTTTAAGGTACAGATATATTATGATTTTTCAACTATTTTATTTTAGTTTCACCATTTTGCTTTCTCGCGTTACTTTCACTTGGTCTTCAGATTCTAATCTCAGCCTTCCTTTTTGATTGTAACCTCTGGATTTCCATATTTAGCACATTTTTTTTTTCAAAATATGAATTTAATAGCTAACTCTTCATTCCTGACTGTTTACTTTTTCTAAGCATTGTCTAATGGTATGTTTTGGCAAATTTCTCTTTCAAGGACACATGCAAATACAGAGCTCTCCTTTTGCTCGGGGAAATGTATTTGGTGAGCCCCCAACTGAACTTCAGATTAGACAGCAAGAATCATACAAGAATTTTCTTCGGTTTCAGGTGAAATGTTTATTTGATCATGGTTTCAAATTTCATAAAGGTTTTAATGAACTGAACTTGCAAAGATTTTTATCCACATGATGAATAAATTTTAAGGTGCCATGCAGTTATCTACAATTTGTAACATATATCAGATATAGGTAGTACTAAAATTATGTCACTTAATTTGAAAAAAAGAATAAGGAGACAGGTATACCAGTTGACTTAATCTTTTCTAAACTTTATTAAATCACTAATCGTTAAAGAGTGCTGAAATTTCTAAAACTGAAGGTAATAAAACATTCACCTTTTAGGTATAGAATTACTCTTTCTAGATGCTTATGTGTTAGTAGAATGTCAATAGTTTTCCCCCCAAAAGATTTGATATTCTTGACTCAGTAGTATAGATTGTAAATGAATTAAAATACATCTAATCACAATTGCATTTATTTGCTGCATTTATGTATGTAAACAAATAGCATTTAAAATATTAGAAATGCCCAAAGGAAGGCACTTGTGCATCCAGTGTTTATTAAGCAAACAGACTTCTCCCATGCTGTGCCCACCCTTGTGCTGAATACTAGGGAGAGCACCTGAGAGGAACGAGAGACCTGCCCAGGAGGGACTCACAGTTTCTTCTCCCCTCCCGTCACCCCTTCTCCACCCACACTGACATTCCAGTGTCAAATTAATTCTGGGATCTACTTAATCTTCCTTTCATAGGACTTCACATGTTACTCTTTTTTTTTTTTTTTTTTTTTTTACTCAAACCCTGGTAGTAGCTTTTCTTTTCTACAGGAATTTTCAAATTCCTTAGCCTGACATTTAAGGCTATCCAATCTAATCCCAGCCTCTTAAATTCCTCTAAAAGAGATTCTACTCAAAGATGTTACCTTTCTAATTCTAATTTTGTGGACCCTTACCTAAGGGAATGACATAATAAATGCAGCCTTAAGGATGCTCTGGCATTAGTGTTTAGGATCTATTATTGGGAGGTTTAAAACTTTGGAAGCAGGGGTATTTTACTAGAGTGGTGACTGTGGAAATGATGGAAAGACCTTTCTCATGAATGACAGAATGAATAGAGTTATAGAATATCAGAAAGTGGAATCAGAGGCTCCAAAGATATTGGCCACTCCAGTCAGGCAGCAGCATTTTGAGGGTTATAGAGTTACTGGTTGAACTTGAAAGATCCTGTGGTATGTTGCCTGTACTGACAGCAAGTAAAAATTCAAGTAGCTTCTATTGTACTTAGCAAGTGTTACATGGTCTAGGGTAGAATTCAGGAAAAAACAAATATTGCAAATGTATAGCTTGTTATTGTTTATAAGATACTTTTACAGATAGTATCTCATTAAACCTCAAAACTCTCTGAGAAAGGTATTTTATTTTATGATGTGCAATTAAAATACAGGCAGAGAGGCTCATCTATGGTGGTAGAGCTAGCCATTATGAAGCCACTGCTGGAACCCAAGTCTCACTTCAGCATCACATCTGTAGGTACAGAACTTATAGTTCTAGGGAATTTTTCCCTCTGGAAAAATCTAATAGTGGGGACGCTCTGACTATGTTAGTTTCAGAGTAAGTCCAGCTTTCAGTTCTCCCACCTGTAAACCCTCAGTGTCAAATGGTGGTTTACATATTTTCTTTTACCAGTCTCTTAACTGTCCCCATTTTTCACCCTCAAAGTCTAACCCAGAACTAGCTAAATGATATTTATTATTACTAGCAACAGTAGTATAGTATGAGACAGATATAAATCCAAACTTAAGTGTTAAAAGAGATGCTATAAAATGTTCAGATCTGTGCACAAAGATGGCCTTGGCTCCTTATCTGTACCAAAAATTTAAGTTATGCACAGAAGTCTTCATGTGGTTAAAATTTGATAAACAACATGTGAGTGTTTAGGCACCATTTTTAATTAGAACTTTAAAAATAAAACATTTACTAAACTATTTGTAGAACCTTTGAAACATTTTTGTATTACACAGTTTGAAAACCACTCACCTAGAAGCTAGCTTTCCTCTTTCTGATGAGGTTTATGTAGCATTTCTGTTGGAACGACATTTCTATGGACTCATTAGGTGTGTGACTCATTTATGATTGTGACCCTTAATGGAGAAGCGACCCTGATTGTGATTTTTTTTTCACAGAGTGGGAAGAAATGGGGAACTGAGTGTTAGATGTGATATTTTGCTATATAGATCATAAATGATGTTTTCTCTAGGAATATGATACTTGGAGAAATGATTAAGTGCATACTGCTTAGTACTAAATGTTAGGCTTGTGCATATTTACTGGTGTTGTGAGAAAGAAGAGTTGGAAAAAGCCCTAGCCTGTGCAATCATTGGACATGTATGAAGGTTAAAGTTCTTACAGCTCAAATGATCAACAGCGCTAGACATAACAATGTTGAAGCTAGAGGCAGTGCGGATAGGAACAGTAAACTAATACAAATGGCCATAATTAATGTGTACTTAAGAGTAACTGAAACCTATTGAATACCAGTATGCATGCTTCCTTCCCTACTTCACTCTTGGAGGATGCAGCCAGGGGTCCTCAAACTACGGCCCGCGGCCACATGCGGCCCGCCGAGGACATTTATCCGGCCCGCCGGGTGCCTCTGCCTGTCCTGCTTAGCAGCCGACTCGTCCCAGGCCCGCAGTGCGCATAGGAATTTGTTCATAGTTTGTTTTTTTTAAACTATAGTCCGGCCCTCCAACAGTCTGAGGGACAGTGAACTGGCCCCCTGTTTAAAAAGTTTGAGGACCCCTGATGCAGACTCTCAGAGGGTCCCTTCTGTCAGAACTTGGACTCTGCCTTAGAATGTCCCCCAGGGTGACATTGAGCACTGCATGCCACAGGGGCCATTCAAGATGAAACCTTGTGCTGAGTTCTGGTGGCTGAAGTCCTCCTGACCTTACACTCGCCAGTAGATAAGACAGAAGGAAGGACGTTCTGAGGGAGGGGTTCTTGCATAAAGAATGGTTGGATGCTGAAACACTGATTTGCTGTTTCAGGATACTAATCAAGCCAGGGAGCTGAGACATCTCGTATCCGTTGCTACAGAATAACATAAACATGGATTGCTTCCTCAGTACCTTCGGTAGAGGAGGAACTCTCACATTTTCCACATAAATTTTCTTTACATCCATTCTTTGAGCACTCCTTTGAGATGTAGACATTCATATCTCTTTTTACAAGAGGAGGAAACTGAACAAGGAAGTTTCTTAAGGTCTCATAGTTTGTAAGTATTTGGTAGAGCTAGAATGTCACTCATAGCTCTTAACATTACACTATGTAGCCTTCCTAATAAAATACAAGAAATGAAAAATTTAGGAAGTTATTTTAACTTGCAGAAAGAGGATACAAATGTTGAGTTCATAGGTTACTAAGAAAAAATAAGTGGTATTCCAACTTTGTAATAGTTGACAAAGAAATAACTAGGCTTAATTCTTTAGATTGAGGAGAAGAAACAAAGAGAGGAAGCTGAGCGTGAGAGACTGAGGATTGAAGAAGAAAAAGAAGAAAAACGGCTAGCAGAACAGAGGGCGCGGATCCAGCAAGAGTATGAAGAGGAACAGGAGAAGAAACGAGAGAAAGAGGAGGAGGTGCATTTTTTTCCTACTCCAGTTTTTTATTAGTCTGAAGTGGAATTTTTATTCTGACTTGAAAAGATACGTATTACTTACAGAGGAGATCAGTCCTGGGGTACATTTAGATAATTCCAGATCAATATCCACTCATTGTATATTATTCTATTAAAGTTGAAAGACTAGGTTAAGGAAAGAGATAAATGATGACATTTTAAGCCAAGGATATTATACGACTAGAGGCCTGATGCACGAATTCGTGCACGGGTTGGGTCCGGTCCGCCTGCCCCGATGGGGGCTGATCGGGCCAGGCCAGCGGGGGGGAAGGGGACGCGGGGGGCCGATTGGGGCTGTGCCAGCCAGGGGTGGGGGGCGCAGGAAGTTGGCTGGCCTGCCTGGCCCCCAATTGGGGTGGGGGAGCAATCAGGGGCGGGGCTGGCTGGGAGAAGGGGCCGTGGGTGGTTGGGGGGTGCTGATAAGGGCCCTAATTGGGCCAGTTGGCTGCCGTAGTGTGTGACATAGCGATCGGTGGTTCCAGTTGTTTTGGCGGTCCGGTTGCTTGGCTTTTATATATACACTAGAGGCCCGGTGCACGAAATTCGTGCACGGGGGTGTGTGTTTCTCAGCCCAGCCTGCATCCTCTCCAATCTGGGATCCCTCTCACAATCCAGGACTGCTGGCTCCCAACTGCTCGCCTGCCTGCCTTCCTGATTGCCCCTAACCGCTTCTGCCTGCCAGCCTGATCACCCCCTCACCACTCCCCTGCCAGCCTGATTGATGCCTAACTGCTCCCCTGCCAGCCTGTTTGCCCCTAACTGCCCTCCCCTGCAGGCCTGGTCACGCCTAACTACCCTCCCCTGTAGGCCTGGTCCCCAACAACTGCCCTCCCCTGCAGGCCTGGTCCCCCCCAACTGCTTTCCCTGCAAGCCTGGGTCCCCCCTAACTGCCCTTCCCTGCAGGCTTGATCGCCCCCAACTGTCCTCCACTGCAGGCCTGGTCCCTCCCAAATGCCCTCCCCTACTGGCCATCTTGTGGCAGCCATCTTGTGTCCACATGGGGGCAGCCATCTTTGACCACATGGGGGGGCAGCCATCTTGTGTGTTGGAGTGATGGTCAATTTGCATATTACTCTTTTATTAGATAGGATATATAGATGCCTAATCTATACTAATCTTACCTAATAATAGACAAACATGTAAATTGACCGTACCTCCGCTACGCCCATAGCCAATCAGAGTGAGTATGCAAATTAACCCAACAAAGATGGTGGTTAATTTGCATACATAGGCGCCCAGCGCCTGGGTCCCAGGAACATCCTGGGACCCAGGTCACTCTGAGGTAGGCCCCGTGTGGGCCCTGAGCAGCCTGGGAAGGGCCTGAGCCAGGGGGCTCCTGGGCAGGGCCAAGCCTGCGATCAGAGCCAATGGGGCAGGGGCGGAGCCAGCAATCGGAGGGAGCTGGGGGTCCCTTGCCCAGGCCAAAAGCCTCGGCAGGCCTGGGCAGGGGCGGAGCCGGCGATCGGAGGGAGCTGGGGGTCCCCTGCCCAGGCCCCGAGGCTTTAGGCCTGGGCCGGGGTCAAGCTGGCAATCTGAGGGAGCTGGGGGTCCCCTGCTCAGGCCTAAAGCTTTGGCCAGAGGCTTTAGGCCTGGGCAGGGCCCAGCTGGTGATTGGTGTGAACTACAGAGGAAACACCTTTCCGACTGCTCATTGGCTAAGCTTCCTGTTTGCCACTGGTAATATTCTTAGTAACTTGGGTAATAAGAATCCAAAAATGTGATCTAGGATTTTTCCACCACACTTCTGGAGAAAAAAACGAAGGTCCACTGCTAGAGGGCTAAGAAATGTCATATCCTGCCCTAGCCGGTTTGGCTCAGTGGATAATGCCTCGGCCTGCCGACCGCAGGGTCTGGGTTCAATTCTGATCAAGGGCATGTACCTAGGTTGCAGGCTCCTCCCTGGCTGGGGCCCAGGTCAGGGCTCATGCAGGAGGCAACCAATCAAAGTGTTCCTCTCACTTTGATGTTTCTTTCTGTCTTTCCCTTTCTCTTCCACATTCTCTAAAAGTCAATGGAAACATATCCTCAGGTGAGGATAAAAAAAAAAAAAAAGAAAGAAATGTCATATCCTATGAAAGACACATCTTGAAAGTGCCTAAAGAAAGTTGTCATTTTTTCATGGTGAAGGGATCGGAGTTCGTGTTGATGAAAACACCTTGGTGGCTGTGGTGACTGGCAGTGGCTGCAGTAGCAGGGTGATGGGGTTGGTGCCTTCCCCTGATCAGCCCGGTCGCCTCCCACAAAGGGAGGCCAGACTGCGGCTTAGGCACGCTCCCCGGGGGGAGCGTGCCTAAGCCATCAGTAGGACATCTCCTGAGGGCTCCTAGTATGTGAGAGGGGGCAGGTTGGGCTGAGGGTCCCCCCACCCCAAGTGTATGAATTTTGTGCACCTGGCCCCTAGTAAAAGAGTAAGCTGCAAATTGACCGTACCTTCGTGATGCCCACCAGCCAATCAGGAGTGAGTATGCAAATTAACCCAACAAAGTTAGCGGGTTAATTTGCATACATAGGCGCCGAGCGGCCAGGGGCGGGGTGGGATACAGGTGTTCTGCCCTGCCCCAGCTGCTCCAGGCCTCTGGGCAGCGTGGGAAGGCGGGAAGGCAGCTCCTGCGGGAGCGAAGGTGGTGCCGGCAGCCAGGGGAAGGAAGGCCCATTCTTTCAGGAATCTTCGTGCATCGGGCCTCTAGTACTTTATTATTAAGCAAACAACTTCTTGATGTTAAAGAACACTATTTCATTTATATCTTCAATTTTATATCTATTTTAGACAAATAAGGCAGCACATTTTTGAATGGACTATAAGAATGTATGTACGGAGTGTATATAGTTTTCTCTTTATTTTAAAGCAAAGACTAAAAAATGAAGAGCTTATTCGGTTAGCTGAAGAAAGACGAAAAGAAGCAGAAAAAAAGAAGAAAGAAGAAGAAGAAAAACATAACCAACAACTTCAGCACTACTACGAAAGAGAAAATATAATTGGGGAAGAAACAAAGGTAAGCTTCAGACAAAAATGCCAACCCTGTAGGTTATCCCACTTTGAGTGTGAGTGTTGTAGAGTTGTTATTATAAAGGGGAGAGTGGAGGAGGGGCATTTGCCCCCCTTCTATTGTTCAGTGGCCTCTGGGTGCCCAAACTGAACTCCTGGTACCTGGTGATGTCATTGAACTTCGTTGCTGTTTTCCCCCAGTAAGTGTGATAACTAGGTTTACTTAGCTTGTAGTCTTGTTCCTATTGTCTGTGGACCAGCACCCTCCAAACCCAGGACAAGTACAGAAATTGAGAGTAAGTGTTTGGAAACTTACGTAGCTGTTTGTCAAAGTAATTTGATGTCTGTTGAATCTACTACTACAGAGTTGGTCTTAAATTGTATCATGTCTTGTTAAAATTTTTCATTTATCTAGTAATGCGTTCTGACTCTGTTTGCACATTTGTCCACAATGGATTGGAAATTAGAGAAAACCTGGAGGCTCACCACAGACTGGTTTGAAGTCGGTACTCTGAAGTAGAGGAGGGTTGTAGTTCACAGTTAGGTACATGAATCAAAGTTGTTAGCTTTTCTTCCTAGAAAGCCACTTGCCCCTTAGGGCAGTGGTGGGCAAACTGCAGCTCGCGAGTCACATGGGGCTCTTTGGCCCCTTGAGTGTGGCTCTTCCACAAAATATCACATGCGGGAGCGCACGTACAGTGCGATTGAAACTTCGTGGCCCATGTGCAGAAGTCGGTTTTCGGCTCTCAGAAGAAATTTCAGTCGTTGTACTATTGATATTTGGCTCTGTTGACTAGTGAGTTTGCCGACCACTGCCTTAGAGGATCTAGTTTAAACCTGTGCTCATATTTCAAAGCTGTATTTAAAATTCTTTATGCATAGCTATCACGGGGGACTTATAAAAATGTATATTCTTGGGTCTCATCTATAAAGTATCTGATTTACTGAGTCTGAGGCCAGCCCAGGAATCTGCATTTTAAAAGCATCCTTAGGGGTTCAGATGCAGTTGGCTTGTAGACCACACTTTTTAAAAAATATGTTTTTATTGATTTCACAGAGTAGTGGAGGGGGAGAGAGAGATAGAAACATCAATGATGAGAGAGAATCATTGGTTGCTTCTGGCATGCCCCACAGTGGGGCTCGAACCCACAATCTGGGCATGTGCCTTGACCAGGAATCGAACTGTGACCTCCTGGTTCATATGTCGATGCTCAACCACTGAGCCACACCAGCCAGGCTCTCTACTCTTTTAGTTTTTGTCACCATTTTTTATATTTTTAGCTTGTATATTTATTTAGTTAAAAATAATTTTTAAACCCTAATCTGAGAGTTAAATCTTTTAGATAGGATGTCTAAATCTATGTTTATTATAACCAGTCTATTCGATCATATTAATGCAATTTCTAACTTGTTTTGCTCCCTTGATAGTTACTTGTTTCCTTATTATGTGGACGATGCTTTATTTACTTCATTCTCTACAGATTATATTGTCTTTATGATTCTGCTTTTGGTCACCTAGAAGTTTTATCAGAGTCACCAGTGAATGTATTTGATTTTCTGCTGTGCAAAGTGAAAAATTTAACATCTACATATATGCTCTGATCTGGAGAGGTGTTTTTACCCAAATTACAATTGCATTTTGTTGGGAGTTTTTATGTTTTCAGCATTTTGATTTTAATGTGAAGTGAGAACTGTTAGCTTTATTACACTGTAAACTGAAATCCTGTTTTATTTTTGTGTGGAGACATGGAACCCTAATTTGATCTGGAAACTCCCTCCCTCATGATGCTCTTGGTGACAAGGGATTGAGATTTTAGAAGTTTATTTCTGTTGTTTTCCAGAAAAGGGTTTTTTTTAAAATGTCCTATTTCTTTTTATTAAGATGATTTTTTTTATTTTGGCTCTATTTCTTTGTTTTTGTTGCTTTCCTAATACTCAGTATGTTATTGCTTTACTTAAGTTTGTTGAATTTTTTTCTGATTTGAGAGTCATGTTAAATAAGGATATCAAACCTATTCATGTTTATCATAACTGATACTGTTTTTCTGACTTTTTGATAAAAGTAATTTATTAAATAAAACTTTTTTTTTCTAGCGCTTGAAACAGCCTTCTCCTGTGGTCCCTGCTCTACAGAACAAAATTGCAGGCAAACTCCAAAGACCTCCTTCAGTTGACAGCATTATAAGTGCCTTTATTCAAGTATGCACTTTTTCTTCTGATGGGTTAATCGTCGCTATTGTGGGTTGGGGATTGAATGAGATTTAAATTTTTTAAGATCTGAAACAGAGATAATGTCTACAGTAGTTGTTTGCTGTTTGGTTGTACCTTGGTGCCCTGAAGTTAATTACCATGATAGATAAACATTACAAACATCTTTCTGGATTTCACCCTCTGAGATTCGGATTCAGTACGTCTGTGGTAGGTAACGTGTTCTTAGGCAGTGGTGTGCAGATACATTTTGGAGGCCAGGATGCTTTTGCAGAAGTCCAGATGTGAGACTTTATCTAAAGAAAGGCAGTGACAATAGAACAGAGAAGGGTGACATCATCAAGATAGGTTAAGAAACACAGATGGTAGGTAGGAGTCAGTGACAGCCATCACGTTTCTGGTTGGAAATAGAAGTTGTGGCTGAGAAGGTGGTCTGGACTGGATCTGTCGTCGTGGAAGTCGTGAGCACTGTTGTTTGTCAACTGAGTACGACTGTCTAGGATGAGCTTGGGGGCAGTAAACAGCTGAAGATGGAATACTCTGGAATTCCCCACACGTAAGCAGCAGAATAAGGACATGGAGACAGAAAAAGTGACAGAGAGTGGCAATGATGTCAATTGCTGCTGGCTCTTGAGTGTGTCACTGGGATCACTTGGTGACTTTGGTGAGGCAGATCAGTGGAGTGATGGGGTGCAGAGCAAAGGCGGGCATTTGCTATGCAGTGCCGAGTGGGTGGGAACTAGGACACCGTACGTACTGCATTTACTATTCGAAGAAGCAAGGCTCTGAAGGGAAGGAGGGAATGGACAAGAGTGATGAAGGGTGAGATAAGAATTTTTTTAAAGAAGGGATAGATTTTGAGGCATAGTTGAGATTAAGGAGAGGAAAAGGGTGGAGAAAGGGAGTAATTGGTGGAGGAAGTGGGAGTCACTTACCAGCTCAGAGTACAGGGGAAGGAGTTATCTTTGGATGGGGCAAGGACTCTACCATTTTGGTGGGAAGGAAAAGTGGATGCAGGTAAGTTTATAGGTAGGATAGTGAGGAGTTTGGTTTCTTTTAGATGTAGTTAGTTTAAAAAAGTATTCTCTTCAAGCTCTGAGTAGGGAAGACACACTGAGTCTGTCTGTCATGATTGTTGAACAGGAACGTTCCGTGTCCAGGGCACAGTCTCCTCCGGTACCTGCCAGGAAAAATCAACTCCGTGCGGAAGGTAGAGTTACCTGGTAAACCTGTAATCTGGGACATTTTTTATAGACTCATAGAACATTGCAAAAACACTATCGAGCCAAAACCGGTTTGGCTCAGTGGATAGAGCGTCGGCCTGCGGACTGAAGGGTCCCAGGTTCGATTCCGGTCAAGGGCACGTAACTTGGTTGCGGGCACATCCCCAGTGGGAGGTGTGCAAGAGGCAGCTGATCGATGTTTCTATCTCATCGATGTTTCTAACTCTCTATCCCTCTTCCTTCCTCTCTGTAAAAAATCAATAAAATATATTAAAAAAAAAAAAAAAAAAAAAAAAAAAAAAAAACACTATCGAGCTAGAGAGGGCCTGGGTACCCTTCCAAGCTTCCCCCGTGGTAACATCTTACCTAGTACAGTATCACCACCAGGAAATGGACACTGGTGTGTTCTACAGACCTTCACCAGTTTCACATGTGCTTTGTGTGTTGTGTGGAGGGCCCTGCACTTTACCTTGTGTAATTTGTGAAACTGCCTGTCAAGGTGCAGAACTATTCCATCACCCCAAAGGAATTCCCTTGTGCTGCCCCTTTATGGTGACATTCTCCTCCACCCCCAAAACTTCGCTTAACTTTTGAAATTTCTGTATTATCAGAAGTGTGTTTGTGAATCTTAATGATAGTCATAAATGTGATTTGTTATGTAAAACATTAAAAATAACTTTCATGACAATATCTCTCTGAACATTTTAGCTTTATGGTAAGCCAGACTATACTTTAAAGCTTAATCTTTTGTTCTTTTTACTTATCCATGGGACTTTGCAGAGGAGAAAAAAAATGTAATTATGGAATTATCAGAAATGAGAAAACAGCTTCGTAGTGAAGAGAGGCGTCTCCAGGGGCGGTTGCTACACTTGGACAGTGATGAGGAGGTTCACATCAGGCAAGTTTCAAGCTGCATTTTTATTTGTTCCTGATTCCTTTGTGTTTAGGATGAGGAATCATATGTCAGAACCTATCCAGTAATTTTAGTTTTGGAAGAGGGTTAATTTTTGTTGTAAAACCCCCTTTATTAGAATGGATATTTTGTATGTTTGCAAGTTTTTAACAGATTATTAGTGAAATTTAAAGACTAAACTAGCCTTTTCTCCCAGAAGAAATCTAGATAAAAAATGATATTCTAGTGGAGAGATTCAGTGCAACTAATACAAAAAGGGGGTATGATTTTTTAGTCTATTTGTGTTTGCAGTATATAGTAGGTTTTTTTCTCTCTTTTTTCTTTTGACAAAATAGGTCTTTCTAAAATTAATATGCTTTTGATACACTTTTTTTCAATTTTATGTCAAGTTGCATTCATAAATTTTTATCCACAATTATTGACTTAATTCATCGAGAAAATATGGGCTATTTGGTAGATACTTAACTGTATATAAAATATTTAAATTGAGCATTGTAACTGTCCTGTTGTACTGCCAGTAACATATTTATGGTGGTGGTATTGACATAAGAGTTGAGGGAGGAGGAAGAAAGGAAAGAAAAAGAAGAAAGAAGTAGCATTTCTTGAAGGAAAATCAGAAATATTCTCCCTAACCATGAACTGTTTAATAGGGTTAGCAGCCTACTTAACTATTAACGTTAATGTAATTAGCTAGAACTTCTGTACACCTTTTTTAAAAAAAATCCTCATTGAGGATATTTTTTCCATTGATTTTTAGTGAGTGGAAGGGGGAGGGGAGGAGAGGGAGAAAGAGAGAAACATCGATGCGAGAAAAACACATTGATTTGTTGCCTCCCTCACACACCCCCAGGGCCGGGGATGGAACCTGCAACCGAGGTACATGCCCTTGACTGGGAATCGAACCCAAGACTCTCTGGTCTGTGGGCCAGACCGGCCAGGGCAGGACTTATAATGGCCTACTAGATTTAGTCTTTATTTTTGTTTTACATTTTAATGAGCCTCCACTGCAGTTCTTGACACCCTGGGTAGTTCACTATTAGAGTTCTGTGTCAGCCTTGACCAAGTAGTTTGTGGTCCTGTCACTCCGTCCCCTGAAAGGAAACTAGGAGAGCAGGGGTGTTGGCTGTGGGGATCCCTCTGTTCCCCTGCCTGGGCCCAGGGAAGACTTAGTGCATCAAGAAATGAAGACCCGAATCTGGCCAGTTCTTACACCTCTAGCTTAGAGCTGCATTTTCAGAACTAGAGAGCCCTGCCTAGTGCTGAGGGAAGCAGCAGGGCTAGACTGCCACCCCTCATCCTTGTCCTCTCTTAATGTCACCCTCTTCCCCCAAAGCCATAGTGGAAAACTCCCCTCCTGAGCTACCTCCTATTATATTCCCTAGGAATAGAGTATTGAGTAACTAACTAGGTATGAAGCTTCCTGAAAGCCTATTGTAAAATTAGTGTTGGGGACTGTGGATAATAAACTGTTATAAAGGGGCAGCATATTAATACCATCTTTTTCTGTATAATTTCTATTTTAGGCTGGGGGAAAGTTTACATTTATTGCATACCTAATACATGTCAAGTACTATGCTGGGTACTTTACAGGATATAATTTCACTTAATTCTCATACTCTTAAGACTAAAAGGGGTAGATACTCTCTGCATCTTATAGATGCTGAAATCAAGGTCAAACTGCTAATAAATAGCGGAGGAGGTCTTTGAATCTTGGTTTCTCTGACCTCAAAGACTGATTTTTATGCTACACGAACATTTTAAGGTAAAGCTAAATCATTTTACTCTTAGCATAAAGTACTTTGCACCTGAGTATTTTGAAAGATTATAAACAATGACTTTATAAATACCCTATTTTTTAATGAGGGACTGAAGTAACAGATATTAGAATGTTTATAATCAACTCTGGTGAAAGATGCCACATTTCTTTAATGAAACGCAAACTCAGATTTTCTTGCCGTAAAACACATATTTATCATAGTTTGTCACTTACAGGAAAAGAGAAAGGAGCCCCATGGACATATTTGACATGGCGCGACATCGGGTGCAGGCTCCTGTCAGAAGACAGTCGCCGAAGGGCTTGGACTCGGCTACTTGGCAGAATATTCGGGACTTTAATGAGCTGAGAGACAGAGGTGCGTAGAATGCTGTATTTTAAAGACACATCAAGAGTGTTCTGCCATCTTCAGGGATCTTTAACACGTTTGTATCCATGATCTATTTTAAGCGAGTCACACTTCTATGTGCCTTGGTGCTCCAGTTTACCAGACTGCAGCTTTGCCTTGGCCTAACAGAGCTGGTAGAGCCTCAGCAGTGGATCAGATCACATAGAAAGGGTGAGGAATGGCCTTTGGGATTTCATGGAGGGTGGACAGAGCAAGATGAGCTTAGGAAAGAGACTGAGAAGGAAAAAGCCAGAGCGTGACATCCTGAGAGCTGAGGGAAGAGTGTATCAGAGAAGGCATTGCCTACGATGAATATTGGAGAGTGCCAGTTGGATCAAAGGCCATTGGTGACTTCAGCTAGATCTTTTCTGTGGAAGCCAACCGACTTTGGGGTGAGGACTGAATAGGAGGCAAAGTGTTAGAAACAATTAGCATAAAACAGGCCCTGGAGGAAGCTTGGCTGGGAAGGAGGAGAGGAGGGTCTAGAGTTGTTCTAGGAGGAAGGGCTTCAGAAGCAGGAGAGGGAGGGAGTGGTTGTTGGAGAGAGCAGGGTCCCTGAGTGCACAGGAGGAAATGTAGGATGTTTAAAGGAAGAGGGTAGAGAAGGTTAGATGTAGGAGTAGGAGGAGAGAAAGCTTATTAGGGAAGTAGCATGGCCAAGGTACACAGAGGCCTGGGACTGAAGATGCGGAGAGGAACCAAAATATGTTATATGTGGTATTTCTTTAGGTGCATTCAACGGAGTGTTTGAGTCAAGGAGACAAATCATTGGATGTGTGTTCTGATAAACCAGAATTTAAACTTTTTCTTATTTTTAAAAGTAATATCTATTATAGAAAAATTTGAATACAGAAAGATAAAAAAAGGGAAAAACATTTTACAGAGGTTTTCTAATATTTTTTTCGGAGCCTAAAAGGAAAAAAAGGAAAAGAAAAACAAAATATAATTGCCTTAGCTGGTTTGACTCAGTGGATAGAGCATCCACCTGCAGACTGAAGGGTCCTGGGTTCAATTCTGGTCAAGGGCACATGCCCGGGTTGCGGGCTCAAACCCCAATGGGGGGCATGCAGGAGGCACCCAATCAATGATTCTCTCTCATTGATGTTTCTATCTCTCCCTTCCTTTTTCTTAGATTTACAGTGTCATCAAGTACATATACCATAGTTACTTAGCATGTTAACATTTATTGCTTATTTACTATATTTCAGGATTGTGTCATCCAGTGGGTCTCACAGTTTGGTCAGGGAACTTGTGAGGTCAAAACTACTTTTATTAAAACTAAGATATTATTTGTCTATTTCACTTTTATTCTCTCTCATGTGTATAGGTTTTCAGAGTTAATGGCATGCGATGACTTCATTGCTCTGAAGCTAAGATGATGTCTGTGTGTGTGTGTGTGAGAGAGACAGACAGATAGAGGGTCCTCAATTTTTAAGAATATAAAGAGATCTTGAGATCAAAAAGGTTTAAACCATAAAACAGCCATTTATTTCCCTAAATTATTACATCCAGTTCTTATCATGTGGCTTAGTTGTTATCGCGTTTTTAGAGAGGAAACCGAGTCTAGAGGTGGTGAAGTCAGCGTCAATCCAACCAAGTATGTGTCTCCAGGGTCTCTTCTGTTAACTTTGCCCTTAACCATTTTTAATTCTTAAATATTCAACGTGCTTTCCATTTTTCACTATTATTTTATTTTTTAAAAAATATATTTTATTGATTTTTTTACAGAGAGGGAGAGGGATAGAGAGCCAGAAACATCGATGAGAGAAATATCAATTAGCTGCCTCCTGCACACCTCCCACTGGGGATGTGCCCGCAACCAGGGCACATGCCCTTGACCGGAATCGAACCTGGGACCCTTCAGTCCGCAGGCTGACGCTCTATCCACTGAGCCAAACCGGTTAGGGCTTTCACTATTATTTTGACAATTTCTGATGATAGAGTTTTTTACATATTTAGGATTATTTCTTTAAGTTATATCCCAGTGGTATTATTTAGTAGATCAGAGGGAATATTTTCAAGGCTTTTAAAATGTATGAACTATTTTTATTTTCAAGATTTGAAAAATTAATGTTCAACATTTTCATTCTGATAAATTGATACTCTTGAATTTGTGGCAAAGGTAAATTCTTAAACTGTTATTTCCCTCCCGTAATGACATCCCTCCTAAAGTTCTAGCCAGTCTGCTTTTATCTTGCTTTCTATATTTTATTTGCAAGGGCTAAAATGTTAATTGGCCAATAACATATTTTCATTTTTCTAGTGTATTACAGGGATCAGCTGTGATTACATTGCCTCATGGCTGCCTGAGTTTCAGCTGATGACTCACTGTGGGATGTATCTGTGCAGTTGCCCTGCCATCTGCTTTGGGCATCTGGAGGGAGTGGGGTGGTAGGAATAGGGAATGAATACATCATTAAGCTGCTGCTTGTTCTGGGAGGCTCCCTTATAATGTTGCTAGGTTTGTGAAAAGGCATTTATTTAAAGAACTAGAGGCCCGGTGCACATGCACTGGTGGGGTCTGGCCTGCGCCCTCTCACAAGCGGGGACCCCTCAGGGGATGTCAGACTGCCAGTTTTGGCCCGATCCCCGCAGGCCTGGGATATAGTAGTGCATGAAGCAGCAAGCGGCCAGGGAGGAGCCCAACCCTGTTCCCGCTCATCCCGGCCCCCAATGTACCTGCCCCTGCCACTCTATAGCACTGCTGCGGAGGTGGGCGAGGCTCATGCTTGCCAGCCATGAGCCCAGCGTCTGGTGCCCGTCAGTCAGCTGAGTGGCACTCCTGCTGTGGGAGTGTACTGACCACCTGCATTGAGCATCTGCCCCCTGGTGGTCAGTGCACATCATAGCGACTGGTCGTTCGGTCATGTAGGCTTTTATATATATATATATAGATATTAATTTTGTGTTCTTTAGTTTTATGATGATTTTTTTAAAAATATATTTTATTGATTTTTTTCAGAGAGAAAGGGAGAGGGAGAGAGAGTTAGAAACATCAATGAGAGAGAAACATCGATCAGCTGCCTCCTGCACACTCCCCACTGGGGATGTGCCCGCAACCAAGGTACATGCCCTTGACCAGAATCAAACCTGGGACTATTGAGTCCGCAGGCCAACGCTCTATGCACTGAGCCAAACTGGTTAGGGCAAGTTTTATGATGATTTTAATGTCCTTTGACTTTGATGATGTCCCACTATTTATATTGTTTCTTGATTTTGAAATTAAGGCTACTCATGTTACAGTAAAGATTTTTAACATAGTTTCATAACCTATTTTTTTGGACCAGATTCAGAAACACGAGTGGATCTGAAACTTATGTACCCGGATCCTCCAAGAGATCAGTACACCTTAGAGATTCAGCAGCAAGCCCTGCTGAGAGCACAGCAGAAGAGACTGAACAGAATAAAAATGCAGGAAGGTGCTCAAGGTAAGAGATAATCATTGTTGCTTCCAATAGGACCAACGGGTTTTATTGATGGCTTTCGTTCTCCATCTTTTGTGTTGATTTTGTCCAAGGAAGGCTCCTCCTACTGGCAACTCCATGATCACAGGCCCTTTCAGCGTTTAGACCCAGAAAAGGGTCTGATTGGCTTGGTCGGGGTCAGGAATTCCCTCCATCCATGCCTGAGCAGGGCCTAGCCACGCACTAGACCCAGGAGGACTGAGTGCCTGAATGAGGCCATGTGACACCAGGGACTAGGATCCAAGGGGAAGCATGCTGGGCAAACACATCAGTGCCTTCCCTAAGGGGCATTTCTCTACTGTGCGTATCTGTTTTAAGTTTTGATATGGTATTAAGTTTGTAGAGCATTGGCTTATACTCTGTTGGAGAAGTAGATGCTAAAAAGTGTAAGGATGATGAGTGCTGCAAAGGAGAAATCTGGGGTCCCTTGGAGTGTAACGGGGTGGTGGTGGTTGGGCACCTGGAGGCAGAGTGGAGCTAGTTGCTTCAGAGCATCAATGGTCCGTGTTGACGGGATGGGTGACTGCATGACCCCCTGCACATATTTCACCAGCCTTCAGGCCTTTGAGGATAGCCTAGGAAAATGAGTCATAAAAGTGCAGCATCCAGGAAACAAGAATAGGAGGATATGGTCCTATCAGCTGTATTTAGGAAAACTTCAGACCCTCCCTTGGCAGGCTGCACATCTGAGGAACCTTTCTTGACCATGTGAGATAGACTCACGGGAGTACGAGGTACCACACTTCAGGCCCGTGTCACCAGTCAGGACTTGGGTAACAGTTGATCTAGGGGTAGTTTCTCCTCCATCTGATACCGAATTATTATTTTTTAAAAATATATTTTATTGATTTTTTACAGAGAGAGAGAGTTAGAAACATTGATGAGAGAGAAACATCGATCAGCTGCCTCCTGCACACCTCCCACTGGGGATGTGCCCGCAACCAAGGTATATGCCCTTGACCGGAATAGAACCTGGGACCCTTCAATCCGCAGGCCGACGCTCTATCCACTGAGCCAAACCGGTCAGGGCTGATACCGAATTTTTAAGTGGTTTCAATTTAGGCTCTTCTGCTATCATCCGTTGAAAGCAGAATAACCCAAATTCTATGATAAATAGTGGGCCAGTTCTCAGGAGAGAGAAGCAAGTACATTCTTCAACTTTTATATCCATTTTAGTGGCATTTTCTTTAGGAGACCCAAAAGTAGTCCCCAGGTAGATACAGGTGCATTTTGGTACTGGAGGTCTCCATCCCCACAGCAGCCACCCCCAGCTTCTGAGAAACATTCAGCGACACATAGGAATGCTGGTTAAATTGGAGAGGGGCCTTGGGGATACTGATCCAAAATCTTCCCCCTGGAACCAGGTTAGCTTCCTTCAATTACATGTGAGAAAGTCCACTCAACAAATTTCTACACAGATTGTAGAATTCTGGGAAGATGGTGAAGAATCCTGCCTTGTTTTCTTTTCCTGTAGGCATCAGCTCTAAGTGCACAATGATTTTACTTTTCTTATTTATTGGGAATGGGAAAATTTTACCCAACTAGATAGAATGAATGCTGGGCTATATTTATTGGTAAGTAATATCTTAAAAGCAGTCTGTAATGTGATGGACAAGTAATTTCCAGTACAGAGATAGTCACAAAAGATATTCTAAAATTTATTTTACTTTTCAAATGCTTTCTAACCTTTTAATTTGGTTTTCTTCCCCATCGGCTACAGTGGACTTGGATGCCGTCCCAAGTGTTCAAGTACGAGATCACAGAATGGTAAGAAACCAGTTCTAATTTTTCAAACTGTTTTTGGGTATAAAATGCATTTTTAGGAATATGATGAATATTCCAATTTTGAATTTTCAGGAAAATTGAATTAAGAATTTTAAATCTTGTCTCATCAGTGCATTGGGTAGCTAGAGATTTATTAGTAGAGAAAGTATATTGTAATAGCTTAGAATAAGACTAGAGCTTGTTCAAGTTAGGTTTTAACTGTGTGACTTCAGGCAAGTTTTACTTATAGTACCTGTCTCTGAGGGTGGATATAAGTATTAAATTCATTAATATTTGCAAGCACAAAGGGACAGGCCTGGCAACTATCAATACAGTACTTGCAATATCAATATCTGCCATAGTGGTTGGGCCTGTAAAGAAGATAAGGAAGGTAAGGGAGTCACTCTTATCCCCAGGAGGTGACATCTGTGCAAACAGTGAAGAAAAAGTTAGGGATGAGCCATTTTACTGAACAAAATATTTATTGAATACTTATTATCGACCAGATACTGTTCTAGGTGCTGGAGGTACAGGAGTGAACAAAACAAAAATCCCCGCCCTCTGAAGGCTTACCTTCTGGTCCGAGGGAGAGACAGAGTGCATTTGGAATTGTGGGGTTCTGGAGAAAGTGACAGCTGCGAGTCCTGGGGTGAGGCAGTTTACAATTTGAAATAGTGGTCCTGGAAGGCATCACTGAGTAGGTAACATTCCAATGAGGACGTCAGGGAGTGGGACAGAGGAAGCAGAGGCCCCAGTGGTGGGGGCCTGGTGCAGGCTGGAGCAGTGAAAAGACCAGGAAGGCTTGAGCATCCGAGTCCTGGAGGGAGAGGGGGGCTGGCTGGACTGCAGGTCCTCACAGGCTGACATAGGGTTTTGCCTTTTACATGGTGAATGTGTTGAGAAGCTTCCAAAGTTTTTGAGCAAAGGAGCGGTGTGGTTTATTTCATGTTTTACCCTGATCACTATTATTCACTGAGAATAGACAAGGGGATAGGAAGCTACTGCTGTCATCTGGGTGAGAGGTCAGGTGACATAGCCTGGGCTGGAGCAGGGGAAGTGATGGGACTGACTTTGAAAGGAGATCTGAGAGGATTTTTGACATATTGACTGTGGGGTATGAGAGGAGTCAGAGATGGGCTTCAGGGTTTTTGGTTGGGCGTTGCTATTATAGAGACTGAGAAATAGGAGTAAAAAAATGTAGGGGTGGGGAGAAAATCAAGAACTTAGTTTAGATATGGTAGGCTTGAGATGCATTTTAGACAAGCCATTGGAGCTTGCAAGTAGAGAAGAGACAGAATTCAAGAAAAAAGATCGAGGTTGGAAATGGTACAGTAGTATTATCTTCGCTTTCAGGTTATAAAAGTAAAGCCCTAGCTGTGTTGATAGTTGCCCAGGAAGTAGCTGTGGGTGCTTGGTTTTACCTGGTGATGATGATAACAATGACAATGTTGCTAACAGCTACCACAGCACACACTGTACCTGTGCAAGGTACTTGACATTTATTTCTTTGAAGTTCACACCAGGGCATGCTTATCCTTGTTTACATAAGAGGAAACTGCTAGCCAGTGTCATAGCCAATAAGCAGTAAAGCCCAGATTTGAACCCTAGAGCTCCTTTTCCTGGGGCTGTGTGGCCTGAAATGTACTGATACCGCTTCCTGGATACTCTGCAGGTCTGTTGGTTTCTTAATAAGAGGTAACCACATTTCTCAGTGAAAAGATTATTGCCATATTTTGTTGAGTAGAAACTCAACATAAGCCAAAGTTCAGTCTTGGCTTTTTACAAAAAAGCTCATAAATTTTCAGATCCTCTTTTTCCTAGAAACGGGATTATATGAAAAATACAGGATGAATCTGGAGAAGATAGGGCTTAGTGGCCTCTAGCACTCTGTTCAGTTATGGGAGGGCTGTGATGCAAAAGAGAGGTTGGGTAATATGTGTGCAGTGCTAAGAACAGCTGGTTCAGAACATTTGGTAAATATCGGATGCTGTTATTATCACAGTTATTATCCAGCTAGAAAGCAGTCAGAGTCAATGGGTATTAAAAAAGAGATTTGAATTCAGTGGAATTTGTTTCCTTATAAAAATGACAGCTCTTCATGGGAGTGATTCACCACATCCTAGAAATCTGGTGAGGAGGTGAAGTCACCTCTCACACTGAGAGGTCATTACAAGCCGAACCCTAGCGTTAATTTTTTTTACCCTACTCTATGTCTCTCTGGAAACTGCTGTCATTGTCTGAGGGCCTGTCTCTCTCGCCAGGACTATGAGAGATCTACTGCAGAGCAGAAACGCTTACTCATTTTTGCATCTCCACTTCCTAGCATGGAGGAAATTGTGCACTATACAGAATCTCAGCAATGGTTTAAAGATTTATAATATACTCTATTTTTATCAGCAGTAATATAACTCTTAATAAAAGGCCCCCCCAACCCCCAGTATTTTCTGGGCATTGGAATGTAGAATAGGAGGAAAGCAGCTAGTCCTACCTTTCCCTATCCTATTTTGTAGACACTTATGCCTCTTAGTAAAATGTTGTTTTTTTCACATGGGACCAATAAAAATACTAATTAATATATGATGTTTCTTTTAGCCCAGAGATAACCCTAACGATTTTTTAAAAAATTCATTATTGGAATCTGATAGTGCTTTTATTGGTGAGTATATTTATTTTACCAAGCTATTTGTTAAAATATTAAACATATTTCCTTTAAATATTTTTAAAATATTTACAAAATTAATACTTCACTCGTAGTAATAATCATCAAATGTGATTTACAATGCTTTCCAAATCAGAATAACTAAAATTAATTTTAGAAGTCAAAATGGTGAAGTAGGTAAAGGCTGTGCTTGCCTCCTCCCACATTCTGAATTTACTCACTTTAGAAGGAAGTGGGGGCAAGCACCATTGTTCGCTCGTTGAGTGTTCCTCCAGCCTAGCTGGCAGGCACCAATCTAAGCTCTCCATTAACCTGGTAGTACTGTTCGCCCCACCCAGCATGTTTGTCCTACTGGAGCCTGTAACAGTAGCTGCTCCATATGTGACCTCTCCCAGCGTTCACTGCGGATTCTCCTGAAATCCCTTAAAGGCACACAAAACCCCAGGAGGGCAGCAGCTAGCCTCTGTGTGCCCTGTACTGTCTGCTGCGTGGCCCCAAGCTGGGCATGAGTTGCAGCCAGCCTGTAATGTAGCTTAAACCAAGCAGCACAGAACTGACACAGTGGTAGCTGGCCTCAGCTCACATCATGGTGCCCCCAAAAGGTCCCCAGTCTAGTGCCAGCCAGCCTCGAGTCACAGCATAGCCTCTCCCAAGCACCTCCCGTCCTAGCACAAGTAGCAGCTAACGGCAGGTCATTTGGTAGCTCCCACCCTATGGCCCCCCAAGCCAGGCACCAATGGCTGAACACGGCTTTCTGCAGAGCCCCCTCCTAAGATTCCAGACGATGCAAAAGCACCATCCAACCAGCTCCACGATGATAAACCTGAAGGGAAGACTTGTCTGGCACCAGAGCTCCCGTAAAGAGACTCCCTCTGCATGAGCTCAGACCCTGCACCCAGTAGAGCATGTAAAAGAAAACAAAGTTGTATGCTAAGCACTATTTACTGAGTGCAAAAGAGAGGCATCTGGTTATCAGCTTACTAAGTACTATTTATAAAACTTTTCATCCAAAAACAACATAATACACATTCTTCTCAAGTGCACATGAAACATTAAGGATAGGACCATATGTTGAGACACAACGAGCCTCATTAAATTTAAGACTGGAATCATACCAAGCATCTCCTTCAACACGATGGTGTGAAACTAGAAATCAACCATACGTCAATTGCAGGACACAAAAATCAGTATACAAAAGTCTGTGGTGTTTCTGTATAGTACAGACAATCAACTATGAGAAAGAGAAATGAAGAAAATTCCATTTACAATCATAACAAAGGAGGCGAGAGACCTATACACTGAAAAGAGCTGCCGGACTTCAGGACGTCCTGTAAAGATACAGTCATGGTACTGAAAAAGGAGAGACGAATAGATCGATGGAACAACCCACACAAGTACAGTCCACTGATCTCTGACAAAAGAGCAAAGGCAGTGTAACCGAGGAGGAAGTCTTTTCCACAATTGGTGCCTAGAACCGGACATCTACATGCAAAGAAACTGAACGCAGACCTTGCACCCTTCACAAAAATAAACTAAAATGGACCTTAGACCTAAAGGTAAAATGCAAAACAAAAGAACTCCAAGAAGATAACAGGAGAAAACTAACGAGAACTTGGGTATAGCAATGACTTTTTAGATACAATAGTACAATCCATGAAAGATAGATAACTAGACCTCATTATAATATTGAGTGCGAACTGTAATTGGAAGAAAAAAAAGACTGACTTCCAAACATTGGTGAAGATGTGAGAAACTAGGACTTCCTCATAATGTAAAATGGGTGAAACCACTTTTGAGAATGGTTTGGCAGTTCCTCAAAAAGGCTAAATGTAAAGTTACCCAGCAGTTTCACTCCTGGAAAATACTACAAAGAAATGAAAACATGACCACAAAAAAGACATGTTCATGAATGATTATAATAGCTTGCCAACTAGAAATTGAGATGTCCATTAACTGGTGAATACATTGACAAAATGTGACATATATCCATGTGATCAGAGTACTTGCGATTCAACGATGAAAAAGAATCAGCTACTGATATGTTACAGAATAGATGAACCCCAAACACATGCCAAAGTGGAAGACCACATTACATTGTGTAATGACAGTCACGTGGAGTCTCGGGAAAGAGAGTGAAAGCAGGCCGCTGTTTCACTGGGCTGGGCAGGCAGGAGTGGGGAGTGACGGCCAGCGAGCACAGGGAACTTTCTGAGGTGACAGAAATGCTTTAAAACTAGATCATGATGACAACTGCACACTTCTGTAAAAATCACTGAACTGTGTACATTTATAGTGGGTGGATTTTATTGTATGTAAATAACATCTTAAAGCTAATAAGACACAGTCTTGGTTTAATGAGTGAAAAGATTTGAAACAGACTTCTCCCTGTGTGGTCCTTCTAGGTGCGTACGGTGAGACATATCCTGCCTTTGAAGAGGACGCCCTCCTTCCACCCTCACAGCTGCCCTCTGCAAGGGAGCGCAGGAGGAGCAAATTGAAAGGACTGGCTTCTGTATGTATGGAATGCCCCCCCCACTTTTTTTTTCTGTTTAGGAGTGAGGTCTGGGTCCTGGCCCATGCTAAATTGGTGTGGTCCAGTAAACAAGGGGTGCTTGCTCTATAATATGGTGGACATGGATAGGCTCTACCACCAAATAGCTGGATGACCTTGAGCAAGTTATTGAACTCACTGCCTTGGCTTCTTTGAAGTAATACTTTCCTATCTCCTAGGGTGGCTGTAAGTATAAGCCTAGTACTTGGCACAGGATCTCTGCCCTATAAATAATAATTCCTTACCCTAGCCTCCCTCCTTCCACTTGCAGAATATATGGAATTCTGAGAAGGCACAGGAAGCAAGTGATACCATTTATTGGAAAGCCTATTATATAGATGACATCTCTGGGACAGATAACATGCCCAAGGTCACAGGTCACATAAAACACGCAGACAACCCTGACCAAATGACGAATGCTGTTTCTAGAGTGTGTATGTACAGCTTTACCACCAGGTGGCAATACCTTGTTCCTACCCACCACTATCTACACAGATTTGGCTTTTCTGGACACAAATGCAGGCATACAATATATGATCATTTGTGACTGGCTTTTTTTCTTTCAAAGGTCATTTGTGACTGGCTTTTTTTCTTTCAAAGGTCATTTAAGTTATAGTATGTCAGGACTTAATTCCTTTTATTGATGAATAAAATTTAATTTATGAATAGTCTACATTTTTAATCAACACCTGATGGACATTTAGGTTGTTTCCACTTGTCTGTTATGAATACTGCTTTCAACATCTGTATACAAGTTTTCTCACCTCGTGTGCGTGTATGCCTAGGAATAGAGTTGTTGGGTTATATGGTAGCTATGCCCACCTCTGTCCAGTGTGGCAGTGTTTCCGTTATCACAAACACAGTCCCTTCATCTGAGCCTGCATGGATAAACACCAGGAGTTAGAATGTAACTGTTAGATTTTTCATTTGGTTTATTTTGTTCACACTGTATACTTATCAAGGGCAAGAACGTGTTTTGATTCCCCTACCTATTCTGAACATATTTCTTGTTAATGATCATTTCATTTCTGAAGTTCTGTTTTCTCACTACAGGATAACAGTCTTCCTAATGTACCACCAGATGATCTCTCTTTGAAATCTGCGTCCAGTATAAATATTGATCAGATTAGAATGAGAAATGAAGAGCGAATGCGAAGATTGAATGAACTCCAGAATAAACCCATCAATACAGGTAAATGGCCAACTTTAATGGCTACAGCAAATTCTGAAAGGAGTCCAACAGGCTTACATGGCAGCTTTCCCTTATGGCTGGGGGGCTGATGCAATGACTTTGAAATCCTTTGAATTAAGGGGCCTCTAAAACAACTATCCTGCAAAACCAGTACTCGGGATTAATTTTGCATCAGATCCTTCCTACCATAGAGGGTACCCTTTTCTGAGTGGGTTCTAAACAGATAAAGCTTCTGCTTATAAAGATGTGCAGGCTTGCTTTCAGCAGGGAAAATGCTTCCTTACTGAAGTGAGAGAATATCAGAAATTTAAAACATTCAGTGTTTTAGATTACACACACATTGTAAATTAGTAGTGTTACAAAGAAAACGATTTTACCTTTTTACTTGGCTTTTAATACTGGGGACACAAAGTAGCCTCAGGTTAATGATTTCCTTGTGTAAGTCAGAGTTTAGTCTTTATGTTGGGCTCTGCTGCGATTGCCTTGGTGACTGGCAGGCAGGACAGACGGCTCCTTAGGCAACTGGCGCGCTCCTCTGCCAGCCTGGACCACCCTTCCAATGTTAGTCGTTAGGACAATGGGACGGTTTTATAGTACGTAAGTCCTGCTGTATTTTTAGTTTTAGCAAACAGGGATCTATTTGAACTATTTTCTTATAGCAATTTTCTTAAGATATTTTTAGATCTTACCTTTAAGACTGTGTTTTTAAAACTACTCATACACTCTGTCTAGCAGTCAGGGGTCATGTGTTCTGATGGTAACTCCGTGACAGAGACCAGCAATCATGGCAAACTGACGGAGGAGTACTTTTCGTATCAGACCTGGAAAAACATGGAACAGTGGGAAAGCAGTGCTTTCTTTTTAGCTAAAAAGCATTTTCTTTTAACTTGTGAGTTTCTTGTTCCTCAATTTCTTTTAGAAGCAGTAAGTTGAATATTTAACAGGGATATTTTTAAATTGAGAAGACAGCATTTTAAGAATTTATTCTTTACGAAGGTATTCCACTGCTAAACTGTTTTTTAACGTTGTCCTTTCAAACAGGAGCTTTTTGGTACGATGTGGATTAAATTGATTGCACAGGTCCCTTTGCTGGGCTACTCCTTCACTGACCAGGAGATTTAAAAAAAAAAAAAAAAAGAAATTGACATCACAGGGTAGGAAGACAGATTTTCCTATTATATTTGTAAGTAAAATATAGATGTAGAAGTTGAATGCTATCAATTCAATTAAAGAATGAAACACAAATGAAGAGCTCACTCTTAATGGAGTGGAATGGAAGTCATTTCAATCCCATCTAACGCTTTCCTGAAATGACTTCATTTCCTTGAAGCAGTGTTATAGGGAGTATTTCCAAAACCTTGCTGAAGGTGACACTAAGTAAGATGGCCACACACCTATGGCCAAAGTAATGTTGGCTGCGGCCTCCTCTGCTGTGCTTGGGATGGTGCTGGTACCATGGAGTCACTTTCAGTTGCATTTTCTGTTTCATAAAATTGGGTCCCTCCCTGGTTTGCTTTCCTACCTCTAAAGTAAGGGGTACCTGAACAAAACTGTAAACTTAGAACATAAAATTGTGGAGAAATGCAGAGCTGTACAGATTTGTGTTCACATCACCTGCCTGGTACCCACCTGAGTAACGTCTCTCTTGCTTCCTCTAGATGACGAGAGTTCACTGGTTGACCCTGATGACTTCACAAAGCATTTGGGTGACGATGGATCAAACTCTGTAGCAACTGAACCCTGGCTCCGCCCGGGCACCTCAGAAACACTGAAACAGTTCATGGCGGAGCAACTGGACCAAGAGCACCAGCAGGTTCCTGGAAAGCCAGGCACTTTGACTTGGCAGGGCCTGTCTACTGCACACGGTTAAAATAAACCTGTGTTGGACCCAGCAGTGCCTTCGAAGGTGAAAGGGATGTTTACTCTGAACCTTTAATAATATGTGCTACTCTGACCCCTACCTGGAAGTTACTTATGTCATCTGTGTATAAGGTGATGTATATAATGTATATTATGTACATAAATAAAAGGCCATGATTAATTTATATATAATGTAGAGTTATATAGAATTATTTTTGCAGTTTTGCCATAAATCAGGGTGGTAATGAACTCGAACTCAACTACCATACGTGCATTATTGTAAATTCCGCTTATCGGTGATAAAGTAGAATGAATAAAACACAAGTGTATTAACAATCTTGTAAAACCAGGAAACCCTGTTATATGTACACTTGTTATTGCTATTGAAATAATTCATTAGTAAATACATTAGCTGTCACTATTCCAGTTGCTACGTAATGAGAATCAAATTATTTCCATGTTATTTATAACTACTGATTCAGTATAAATGATGGGAGTCATAATTGATTTTATTCCCCGAGCCATGCACTAAAATGTTACATCCTTCTGCCTCTATTTCTGTGCCAATTAAGGGATTGAGTTTACTAATTTATATGACTTAACTACTTGATAGAAATAAATTATTTTTATTACCAATGTTCTTTTTATTACCAATGTTCATTTTTTAACTGGAATTGAGGTTTCTAGAAGGTGGAGAGAGGCAGGCGCACCCTGGCAGGCGCACCCTGGATTAAAGACGGACTGGAATCCTCGCTGTGCCACTGTGGACCCTGAGTAAGTGACTCAGTCTTTCTAATCACTTCATGAGAGGTGCCTTTAAAAAATTTGAATTCTAAGAAACAATTATTTAGCGTCTTTACCACACAGCAGAGAACAATGCAGGCACTGCTTCTTCACACTTCCTTCTGCTGACACATGCACGGCAGGCAAGATCAGATACGTTCACCTCGAGTGTGAACTTTATACTTTGAAATTTAGCTGCACTAAATCTTATACTTGATTTGTAATCTAACCACTGTTTATTTTACTATAAAGATTTTTTTTTCTTATTTCTTCATATGAAAGTTAGATGAAGGCCTCTGTCTCCTCTAGGGAAAGCCTTGATACTATACACCATGAAATAATAACCTGCCAAACAGACTGGAAGGTCATGGTGGCTCCCGTCCAGCTGGGCTGGAACAGGGCTCCATCTTGGGGGTAATACATACTGTTGACTTACCAATGCATAGTTCAGTGACTACTCGCTGTCTAAGAGAGGGAGGTGTGAGAGCAAAGGCTGAACACTTACCTGTTTTTTAGCACAACCTTAAAAATAAATGATCTTGACATATTACGTTTTCCTTGTTAATGCTGCTGTACCACACAGCTGACCTGAAGGAAACTTTACTGCGTCTTTTTAAAAAAATATATTTTATTGATTTTTTACAGGGAGAGGGATAGAGTTAGAAACATCGATCAGCTGCCTCCTGCACACCTCCTACTGGGGATGTGCCCACAACCAAGGTACATGCCCTTGACCAGAATCGAACCTGGGACCCTTGAGTCCGCAGGCCAACGCTCTATCCACTGAGCCAAACCGGTTAGGGCTACTGTGTCTTTTCTCTACTCAAATAGTGTAGCATTATTCTGGGTTATTAATAAATATACAAAATATTAAATTATTAATATTCTATGATTGAGAAAGCAGGGTGTGGGGGAGAATCTAATGCCAGAAGCTGGAAAGAAAACTTTAGAACTAAAGAATATTGAATTTGTAGTTCTGGCAGAAAATAGCATTTTCCTAATTATTTGCTTTTCAATAAAAAAATAAAGAAAAAACAATGAAACATGGGGCCGTGGATTACACAGGTTTGATTGCACTGATGAAATAATCCAAAAACTTTATTGACCTATAACCTGATTAGAATATGCCAGATGAGAATCAATATTGTACAGAAAGTTGTACAGAATTTTTTACATAGAAAACTTTACATCTGTACCATATACATTTTATCCATCTGAAAAAATTTCTACATCCACTGTTAATACGGAATGCTTGACAATCTTGTAATTTTTAACCATCAGAGCACAATTCACAGTATGAATACATTTCCAGTAAATCTAACCTCCCCAAACCATGCCAGAATTATTTTAATATATTCAACATTAAGTTCTGTACACAGAATAAAATCTACATCAAGCCCCGCCACCCAAAAGAAAAAGTGACAGCAGCCTAGATTCATTTTGCAGTGATTCAAGTTCAGTCCATGAAGGATCATTCTATTTTAATGGCTCATCTTTAAAAGCCCTAAGAGAAGTATATTACAGGTAGTTATGTCAGTAGGGATATTTCTACCCTTTTGTTGTTGTTGTTGATCATGACAAGTATCGGCCCCAACAGCTTCTGGGCATGTTAAACCTTCAAAGTTACCAACCCCCCAAAAAGGGCAAAACCAAAATCCCCACAAAATAAAAAGACAAAAAGTTCAACCCAAGTTTTTAGTGCATTTGACAAAATAGTATAGGTATTTAGCAAATGAATAAGAAAATAAAGAAAACAGTGCAAGAACTATATCATGTTTAAGATTTTTATATTACAGACCTGCGTCTCTGTACATTTTTCACAGAAGGATGATTAGCAGTATCTCAGGTAGTCTGAGTGTGCAAAAATCTCAGAATAAGAATACCATAGTTGCTAAATATCTTTTACCGTGAACAATAATTTCTTCTTCCCCCACTCCCCAATTATAAACATTTTATCCTTCAAAATACAGCTCTCCTGAGTTGTACTTCCTGCAGAAGTTCAAATCTTTACATCTATAGTTCTTTGGGTAAGTTTCACTTCCACACCTGCCAAAAATATGTGGGGTTCTCCCTGCCACTGAGGACAAGGAAGGACCTGTGAGCATGGCTGACACTGTGGAAATGGGCTTTCTGCTCAACATGACACACACAGTCCATCACTGAGAGGGACTGGAGCGTTGCAAGACTGAGTTCTAGTTCTAAGCACTTTCCCAGTCAGTAACCCTTTTAGAGCGGAGGGATGTAAACACCAAGAGAAAAATACTAAGTTCCCATCATTGCTTGTTTATTCCAAGTTCCTGTTCAGGTGGTTGTGAAATTTGAAAAACCACTCCGATTCGCAGAAAAAATCTTCTAAGAACAGCACGAAGTTCAGGAATCAAGTCAAATTGCATAATTTCACATAAGAGAGGGTAGTAGAATGATGCGTGAGCTTTGAACTGGGAGGAAAAATGAATTTCTCCATTAGTAGTGCTTGCATTTGAAACCACCACCTAAAACTCCCTTTAGAGACAAATCACTGAGCCGAGCACTGACCATGGAGACAGAGTGTCTGCGTGAAGCAGTGATGTGCTGATTATGGAACTGAAAGACCAGAGGTTTTCAAGACTCACTTCATACATATATTCACTTAATTTCTATCTTATTTTGATATTTCCTTGACAAACTTTTAGTATTTATCACTGTTTTTTTCCAGGTAATAAAAGTAGGAGGCCCAGCAGGAACCACGGTCTAATTTTCCAACTAGACTATAAAGTTGTAAAAGTTTTAAGAGTAAAACTTTCTCCTTTGTCCTGTAACAGGAACAATACACAGGACTTATTCATATGTCACCGATTGTGCAGAAGCACCTTCTCCTCTCAGACTGCATGTGTATTCTGTAAGCCATGTATTAGTCGTTGAAACCATCTTATATTTGTTAAATAAAATTTTAATTTTCTGGGGAAATTCTACCTAACATTGCAATATAAACTATACAGTCTCCAAGCAATGATTATACATCCCATATTCAGAGTTTGCAGTTGATGCACTTTGACTCTATTAAGCCAGAAATGCTGGCCTGGACACACAGTCTCACACTTACCCTATTATCGCTTATCTTCAGAACTTTTGTTAGAAACAAAAGCAGTAAGTTAGTCCAGGCCTCTCGATGACTCTCTGATGTCAGAGTAAGGAAGTAACTCAGTGCTTCACTGCACACACTGCAACACAAAAGGTTCCCTCTTACACGTGCTCATCCACCTGCTGGCACACTCACCGAGCAAGAACAACGAAGCCGTGGAGGGTAGCGAATATCTGACTATTAGGGACCTTTTTATATAGTTTGAAAACGTCTTTAACTGGTCGCTGAGACCTTCTGTTCCCCAACAACACACAAAAATACTATTCAGATGATGGTAGTCTTTCAGGATGTTTTAGCCTTAGTGTGAGTTGAAATGTTAAAAGACAATATTAAGTTGTCATTAAGTAAAAATAGAATGCAAAAAATAGTAACACAAAAAAACCCTCCAAATATTTTTTTCAAATGAAGTGCAGGCAGGTTCTCCCTTTCACAAATGATTGGTTTGAAAAAAAAAAATGAGCTCTCTGGCACAAAAAAGCTTAAAAACTAGAACATAAAGTTGTAAACGTTTTAAGAGATAAAACTTTCTCCTTTGTCCTGTAACAGGAACAATACACAGGACTTATTCATATGTCACCAATTGTGCAGAAGCACCTTCTCCTCTCAGACTGCATTTAATTATCACAATCTCTGCCTTGGCCCCATGTTATCAGCGTGGTCCCGCAGCTCCTGACTATGGGGTTGGATGTGGACTCTGCCCACATGCGAATCTGGTGGCCCTTTCCTGCTCTGTACCATGTAGCCACACAGGTGAGAGGTAGAAACTCAGCCAAGGGTCTTACTTTAAAAGCCTTTGCTGGACCTCCTCCCAGGCACTAACCCGGCTCTCGTCCATGTACATCCGGAAGAGAATGCGCAGCCCGCAGGCCAGGCTGCTCGTCTCCTGCTTCAGAAGGTTGGGTTTGGATTTGCCTTTAAAGCCTGCAGAGAGGGGAAGTTTCGGGATGAATTTGGGGAAGTATCTGACATTAAGGTGCAGCAACCTGGAGGGCAGCACATTCTGTGCGTTCAGCCATCACATCTGCCACCTGAGCCACAGCAGTTGCGCCCAGAGCCTTGCGCCCTGGAGGTGGCCCAGGGACAGAAGTCACACTGAGGAGGTGGAGACCAAGTCTGGCTGACGGCCTGAGGTGAAGGTAATTACTATGTTTAGAATTTCCTCCCCTCTCAAGCTGGGATATCAGATACAAGGCAACACGTGGCTGGGAAAGTGGAACTCCCCCAGTGAAACTGCACCTGGAAGCCCCGTGCAGCACAGCACGGCTCCCGTGGAACAGAGCTGACCACGGGCACTGTTTTCAAGGCCACGGTTCAAAGGGCCAAGTGCATGTGGAAACGGGCCCGGTGACCTTACAGGAGCGGTCCCAGCAGAATGGGGGCAACAAGTTGGGTTGAAGGGGAAAACAAGGCCAGACCACTCTCCTGCAGTTGTGGGGTAAAGAGAAGAGGACGGACAGAGCCAGGGCTTCCTCAGCAGTTAGACATTCTAAACAACACAGAAACTCAAAATATAGAGCAGCCACATTCCACCCGACAGAGTTTGACATTCAGTAAACGTCCCCTCCCTTCTTTTCCTGCCAGATTCGGCCGCCCCCACTTGATTGCATGCACCCTAGTCCCCAAGCACTACCAAAGAGGCTCCGATTAACTATTTCTTAAATAAAAAACTGGCAATGTCAGTAAATTATAAAGCTTATGGGGGGAGTGGGCGGGGAGAGGTCAATGGGGGAAAGAGGAAACATGTAATACTTTCAACAATAAAGGATGTAAAGAAAATAAAATTTCCAACATGTTCTAAAACAAAATGCCTCCCACTTTTAACCATTCACTTTCATTCTAAGATATGGTCATGCCCAGGTCAATATGGAGAAGTCATTTGAATACATATGTTTCTCATAAAAGGGCAGATTTCAGTGTGCTGACAGTGTCAACAGGAAGGCCCAAGCTGGGAAACAAGATGAAAGACGACTGGTCAAATCGGTGAAATAAAGGTCGACTAAACAAGGGGAAACAAATATACCCAGGCAGTTACTTAATCTATTGAAGACCTGACAGAAAGACCTGGCTGGTAGATTGCCTTCCTATTATAGTTGTTAAGATGGAAGTTTAAACAGTCAGTGAGTTCTGAGCAATGTAAGTATCTGCTGTACATTCATAAACAGTGAACATTAGATGTGGGACTGTGCAGCTTACCTGCTTTCCACAGAGCAGTCCTCTGTTCATTGTTGGAATTAAATGCTTTTGCAAATCGATGTGACTCTAATAAGCAGTCCAGTAGCTTAAAAAGCTGTTGTGATGTTAAAAAGCGGTACATTCCTTGGTCTTGAGTATCAACTCGAACATCAAAGTCCACGGCATCTCTCTTTGGGAGATAAACCACCATAGCACGCGCGCACACAGTCAGATTTTAGAAATCAATGCTTCCCAAAGACGAGGTTTACAAGCAAGTCACAGAACCTAATCTGCTCTATCTCAACAGGAGACAGGGAAAGGTCCATCTTTTGTTGCCTGATTTCCAGAATCTGCACCCTCATCCCCAAGCACTATCCTCCTAATTCAAGAGCTCTGCTCAAACCAGACCCGACAGCCATTCTCCCAGCCTCTCCTGTTCCTCACCCCTCAGGTCCTCGCTGCTCTTCACCAGGAGGGAGTCCGTGTGATTATAATTATTCCCTCGCACAACCCCTCACCTCCTCTTTACAGTAACTGTTTGGAAAGCTGCCTACTCCATGTCTGCTCCCACATGCTAAACCTAACTGGAGAGAAACGCACTGATTTATCTTTAAATCCAGTGAATGAGGGAATAAATCTGGATGCTGCCCAGCAATCCTCTTGCACTTCCCTCGTCCACTTCCCTGGACACTAACTCCTGTTTTCCCTTCTCTCAAGTAGCTAAAGCTTTCTTCCCAAACTCACTTGGTGGATGGCTTTTCTTCCTATCTAAAAGAGAAACCAGCGCTATCAGATCTCCACAAACTCCCACCCGCCTTCCTACATTTACATATAACGCATCCACTTTGCTTGCATTCCTGTTACAATGCATGAACTGTCTGCTTCTAACCAAGACAACCCCCGGGGACTTGGCACTAGGGTCCATCTCCAGGCGGTCACTCAAGAAGACTGCTCCAGCAGCTGTCCCTCTCTCGTCTGCACTTGGTTTCTCTCTCCTGGAGAGCTCTCATCAGAGTACATGCTGCAATATTGCTTATCTTAAAGACAGATTTTCTTGACCCCTTCATTCTCCTCCAGCTATTACCCCATTTCTCTGTACCCCTAAAGTTCCCAATATTTGTTGTCTTCAACTGCTCTCTTCTCCTGTACCCAGTATAATAATATCACAATGAAACACAATGTCAAGGTCACTGAAGTCCACCAAATTGGTAGAGGGCAATGCTCAGACACAAAATTACTTGACCTACTGAGAACTGGACAGAACTTAGGACTTCTTCCTAAGACATTTCTGCACTTGGCTTCCGGTCTCCTCAAGCCGCCCTGGTTCTTGGTCTCTGGCTCTTTACCAACCACCTCACCAGGAGCTAAACCATGGAGGCCTCCAGGGCTCAGTCCCTGACCACACTCTACCTTGCCATCCAGTCCCATGGTTTAAAATGAGATCCATGTGATAAAGACCTACCCCCACCCTCAAATTATATCTCTAGCTCAGCATCAGCTCTGAATCCCAGACTGTCTCCGCTCCTCACCTGGGCTGCAGCTAAGTTCTCTGCGTCCTCCTTTCTGCTTGTGGCGGGGAAGAACACAATGTTGTCGATAGTCTGGATGAGTTCCAGCTGCACAACACATTTAATCAACAGGGCAGCAAACAGTTTTTGTTCTGGATATTCTGTGAGGAAACCCACCCCAATGCACATGCAAACAAAAATTATTTCGAATCCTTTATCATTTCTATGATATTACAATGCTAAGGGAACATAATATGTATGAAGGTAACTTGCACATATCACAGTGAGAAGGATATACTTACTGCGTTTGCACATAAGCATTATTCAGCAAAAGTTTAATCAATATTTAGAAAGCATTAATTTTTAAAATAAAATGTAGCTTATTTTTTAACAAAATGTAACAATGAATTAAAAGCTAAAACTTAAATGTTTACTGTAAACACAAGTTTGGCCTTTGAATATAGGTAATATACAAACTTACACCAAAAGAAAAACAACAGGAACTAGACTTGTAAGACAGGAAGTGAGAAAGAGAGCCAAAAATTTTGACAAATGGGGCAATATTATGGATTAACCATAGTGCATGTTTTATTTGGAACCATGTTAGGAGTTGTTGCTCAAATGACCTTATATCTTCAAATGAATCCATAAGCAAGGAAACCTATAAAAAGTTAAGCTAAGTGTGTTACTACAAAAGTAACCAAATCATGAAGTAACAGAAGGGTTTTCCACAGTGCCCAGGTGAACTGTAACATGGCTACCTCCCTCTAGCCTGAACAAATTTCGTCAACAGGACGATGTTTCTAACACATATTCATAAGAGAAACTTTCCTTTCACTGACCTCCTTGTTCATGGCAATGGTGGTTTCTGCCTGACAATTGCTGCCTGATATTTTGAAAGCAAAATAGTCACTTAAATATTTTTAGGGCATTTTATGAAAAAGGAAACAGAAAGGAACTCAGACATTTAGGTGGCTTTCCCTTTGTCCTCCTCCTTTGATGGTAATATATACTAGTAAGAGTTGCAAAAGTAGGTTTATACTTGTTTGTATAGGAAAATATATAATACAAGAATAAGTAATAATATAAGAAGAGCCCAGCTGATGTGGCTCAGTGGTTGAGTGTTGACCCAGGAACCAAGAGGTCACCAGTTCGATTTCTGGTCAGGGCACACACCCAGGTTGCGGGCTCAATCCCCAGTAGGGGGAGTTCAGGAGGCAGCCAATTGATGTTCTCTCTCATCGATGTTTCTATTTCTCTATCCCTCTCCCGTCCTCTAAAATCAATAAACATATATTTTAAAAAATGGGTCAGTGATCTATATGTAAGAGTTTAAAAAGTATAAAACTCTTAGAAAACATTGGGGAAAATCTTCATGATCTATTAATGGATTCTTAGCTATGACACTAAAAACATGAGCAACAAAAGAAAAAAAAGATAAATTAGACTTCATCAAAATAAAAAACTTTTGTATAACAGAAGATATTATCAAAGAAGTGAAAAAATGACGTAGAGAATGGGAGAAAATGCAAATCATATATCAGATATGGGGGTAGTATCCAGAGCATGCAACAAACTCCTACAATTCAAAAACAAAACGACAAACAGCCCAACTGAAAACAAGCCAAGGACGTGAATGGATATTTCTCCAAAAAAGATAAACAAATGGCCAATGAGCACATGAAAAGACACTACTCGACATTATCAATCATTAAGGAAATGCAAGTAAAATCCACAACGAGCTACCACGTCACACCCGCTAGCATGGCTATACCAAAAAAGAAGTAATGTTAGTGAAGATGAGGAAAAACTGGAATTGCTGGGTGGGAATGTAAAATGGTACAGCCACTATGGAACATATTTCAGTGGTTCCTCAAAAAGTTAAACAAAGAATTATCATATGACCCAGCAATTCTACTCCTAGGTATCTACCCAAAAGAATTAAAAACAGGCACTAAACAGTACTTGTAAACAGACAGTCACAGCAGCCTTTTTCATGATAACCAAAAACGGTGGAATAAACTCAAATGCCCATCAACAGATGAATGGATAGATAACATGTGGCATATCCATAAAAATGACAATTACTCTGTCATAAAAAGGAATTACTGATCCATTTTACAATGTGGCTGGATCTTGAAACATTATGCTAGATAAAAGCCAGACATAAAAGGTCACATACTGTATTATTCCATTTATATAAAATGTGCAGAATAGCAAATCCATAGACACAAATCAGAATGGGGGTTGCCAGGGGCTGAGGAATGGGAAAATAGGAAAGAAAAGCATAATGGTTATGGGGTTGTCTTTTGGGATGATAAAAAAATGTTTTGGAAATAGATAAAGTGGCAACTGCACACCATTGTGAATTTACTAAATGCCACTGAATCATTCGCTTTCAATTGGTTACTTTCGTTATGTGAATTTCATCTCCATTTTAAAAAGCGATTTTTAAAGCTGTCCTATTTTCCTCTGGGGAAGAGGCAGTCTTTCCTCAGTGTTACAGTTTTTCTTCAGTAAACAACATTTAACCTATTTAGTAAAAACAGAACTAAGAAGGTGAGGAGAGGAGCGAAGATGACATGGGTGTGGGGCAGCAGAGCGTGAGGAAGGCTTGCTCCTCAGAGCGGGTGCTCCAGCTTTGGAAGCACTGACCCCTCGCTATCTCCCCTCAGAGATGGGTAAGGGGGCCATTAGGCCCCACTACTGCAGGAAAACAATGGGGCTGACATGAAGAAGGGGATGAGAAGGAAGACTCAAAGGCTCAACACAAACACTAGCTGGTACTGCAGGTGTTAGCAGAGTTCCTGATCCTCCTCAAGGGAGTATCCCTCTATCTATCTATACTGGGAGGTTCAGGTTGGAGCGAACATAGGAATGAAGTGAGCATACAATCAGTTACAGTATATTTTTTAGAAATAAAAGTACAAGCAAATTTCATTCCTTTCCTACATCAAACAAAATACACAACTTAGTTTTACTAAAAGCAAAATAACTCACTTGCTGAAGGTTTAAGTTTGTTGGCTTCTTCATTCACAGTAGAGACAGAAGTCAATGTTGCTTGCTGTCTATTATCTGCAGATCTTGGTTGAATAGAATCATGGATATCTACAGATTTCTGTGATATTGTATCCTAACAAAATAAAAAAAAATTCATTGTAAGTACAATGAATAAAGCTTAAGAATAAAAACAGCATGGATGGAGCTGGAGAGCATTATGCTAAGTGAAATAAGTCAGTGAGAGAAAGAAATATCACATGATCTCACTCATTTGCAGATTATAATGAACAACATAAACTGATGAACAAAAACAGATCCAGAGACAGAAAGGCATCAATCAGATGCTCAAACCTCAGAAGGAAGGTAGGGGAGGGTGGAGGTAAGGGGTACAGCTAAACGACTTGTATGCATGCGTATAAGCAGAACCAATGGACACAGACACCAGGGGCATGAGGGCATGAACGGGAATTCGGTGGGGGCCAATGGGGGGATAAGGACACATATGTTATACCTTAATCAATAAAAAAAATAAAATAAAAATAGTTTCTATTATGCTGTGTTTTTTTTAAAAAAAGACCGTGTCCCTATGAAAATGACATTCTACACATTGCAATTACAGATGCAATGAGAGAAAATTATTTAAAATTACCTATCCATTGACAGAGCCAACAGTCTTTAAGCGAAAAGCTTTCCTTCTGACTGCCAGGCTTAGGCCTGACACTACCCAAGAGCAAGAGATAACAATGCTAAGTTCACTGTGTGGGAAAAGTAGTCAACAATACCCATGAACTGTCATGAAATCTAAACAGAGATTTCTGCAAGCTTTGTGCAGGCTGAGCTCGGGGAAGCTTTTTAGGGATGAATTTTAGGGAAGGATGTTCTGTCACCCAAGGAACCCACAACCAGAGGTCAGTGAGAGGGGACCAACTAGGAGTGAGGTGCCAGGAAGAGAAGCTGAACGTTCAAGTCCAACAGAGCTACACCGGATTTCGCCCCAGAGTTACTAAGTGTAACATTGAAAAAGCAATGAATTAATCCCCATTCTGATTAATCCCCATATGGGTTGTTATTATATACGGATTAGACAATAAGTTCAAAGCACCAGTACAGTGTCAGGCAATATATGGAGTGACGGCAATACAATGCACTCAGCGAGTCAGACTGTGGCCTATTATAGACTACTAGAGGCCCGTTGCAGGAAGATTCCTGCAAGAATAGGGCTTCCTCGGGCCTATTCCCGCAAGAATAGGGCTTCCTCGGGCCTATTCCCACAAGAATAGGGCTTCCTCGGGCCTATTCCCACAAGAATAGGGCTTCCTGTGGCCTGAGCGAAGCAGAGAAGGTAGAGAAGCCCGCCAAGGAGGGCTCCCCCCCCCCCCCCCCCCCCCCCGCTGCTGCTGCCGTGGCCGCCGCCCCATACTTTCCCTGCTGTTGCTGCCGCTGCAGCTGCTGAGGTGGGCTTCCCTCCCCCTGCCACCATCCCCCCTCCCCCCTCGCTTTCCCTCCCACTACTGCCACCACCACCTCCCACTACTGCCACCACCACCCGGCTTTCCGCTTTCCCTCCCCTCTTCCTTGTACACTGTCTTCAGTCTTCGCTCTGCGACTATGTATGCAAATTAACCACCATCTTTGTTGGGTTAATTTGCATACTCGCTCTGATTGGTTGGAGGGCGTAGCGGAGTGATGGTTAATTTGCATGTTTCTCTTTTATTAGTGTAGATTGTCCTAACAATCCCAGCTGCTTCATTGAGGTTTCTGATAGGAACACAGGGGCCTGTGCTCCCCAAAATAGTGCTAATCAAAATAGTATTTTAACTTGGACTTATGTTTATGATCTGCAGTTTATGATCTTTTATTATTCATTGTTCTGTACTAGTATAAAACGGGGATAACATATACCAAACCTTGTTCAAAAAATTGCTGGAAGAACTGGAGTGATGTGTATATAAGCCAAGGAATGCCAAGGGTTGCCAGCAGCCACTGGAAGCTGAGAGAAGCAAAAAAGGATTCTCCCTCAAAGGCTTTGAAGGGAGTTGGCTCTGCAGATGCCGGGATTTTGGACTTTTTGCCTCCAGGACTATGAGAGAGTCAATTTCTGTTGTTTTAAGCCACTTAAGTTTGTGGTAATGTTACGTCAGTCCTAGGCAAATAAATACAATGGATGAAGGGCATATCAGAATTCTTTGTACCGGTTTTGCAACTTTTCTTTAAGGTCAAATTATATCAAAATTAAAAGTTTAAATGAAATATCCAATAATATCTTCAGTTTGGCATGGAAATCCATGCATAATCTGGTGCCTGCCTCTTACAACTCTTGAAGTCATTTTACTCTATGTCTCATCTTATAAAATAATTTAAAATACTGCCTGTAGAGATAAATTTTAGCTACTTGGGAATTTGATCATGATGAAATTTAACCTGAGAATTCTGGATAGTAGATTTATGCATTCTTTTTAAAAGACAAAAGGTCATACAAAAGAATTTGGTCCATGGTAAAATTACTTTTCACAAATAATTAAATAATTTAAAATATGCTTTACTTATTAGAACTTACCAACTGTTTTTCATTCACAGGAGAGGAAGGCAGGGGAACAGTTTCTCCGGAAGTGGGACGCCACGTCAAAAGCCTTTAAAATACCAAAATCACACCAGTCAATCACAGTGTAAAACATGTCGCATCCAACATATTTTGAAATGGGCACAAAAAGGTCACATAAATATACCAAAGACAGTATATTCCTTCTTTGACTACTGTTAAGAACAATTTGCTGAAAAGAAAAATCTAGTGAGAAGTTTAAAATATATACTTCCAGAAAAACAATTAGCAGTTAATATAATTAGAGTACTCTGGTCATCAGTTTTAGAACTTTAAACTCAGTTTTTCTAAGTATTAAGTGTCATTAAGTATTATTCAAAGTGATATTTTAAAAAAGTTTGAGTTGTTTCAAAAAAAATTCATAAACCTTTTTAGATTCTATTTTTTTAATGTATAAAAATAAAATTTGGCCCCAAAGAGGATACTAAGTTGATTAGCTGCTCGGGACAGAAAGATGATTAAGACCTAAGTTCTTTCTTTAAGAAGCAAATGTTCCTGGGAAACGGGGCAGACAGGCAGTAAATATGTCACTTCAGTTCAATATGGAGAGAACTCTGGTACAGAGACATGCTAGTAAGAGATGCTTATTAGATGATCTTTAAGATCATGCATCGTATATCTAGAATGTGTGCATTCAATGAATTAAAGCAGAAGCAGTTCTTTAAAAAGAAATTCAGCCTGGTTGGTGTGCTCAGTGGTTGAGCATCGACCTGTACACCAAGAGGTCACTGGTTCAAATCCTGGTTAGAGCACATATCTGGGTTGTAGGATAGATCCTCCCATGTGGGGCATGCAGGAGGCAGCCGATCAATGTTTCTCTCTCATCATGCTTCTATCTCTCTATCCTTCTCCCTTCCTCTCTCTCTTAAAAAAAAATCAATAAAAACATATTTAAAAAATTAAAAAAAAATTCAGCCCAACTGGTTTTTATAAAGACTTCACAGGGACAACAGCTAAGCAAGAATTCATACAATAGCAGCTATAGATAAACTATGACAAAAATCTATCATTTGTCAGTTACACTGATCTAACAAAATGTGCACCAAAAAGTAAGAACTGTCAAATAATTATAAATAGGCAAAGGTAATTACTGTGTGTCCTTTGGAGTAGTCCTACACCGATCTTTCCTAGGGGTGTGTTCCTCTTGTTTGACTTTTATTTCCTAGTGATGAGGATATTTACAAGGAGATCATACCAGTACAAACATATATAATTCATGTCAAGAAAAAGTTTATGATGCTTAAAAATGTGGACTGATAGCTTTTGTGTATAGTTTTATGCCAGTGCATTCACATATACCTACTTAATAAGATGTTTTAGGTAACATTTAAAACATCTAACTAAGTAGATTTATATATTGTAGATGTAAGGCGAAGCCCTATGCATGTCCAAGGGCCCTAAGGTACTGGGAAGTAGGTTCCAAGTCTGCCCTGCACAGAGCCCAGGAGGCATCAGTCATTAGGCAGACTCTATCTTAGTTTCCCCGTTGATAGAAACTCCTTCACTACAATACAATGCCAAATGTATCCCCTAGGAAGAGATGAAAATTAACTGTAAAATGTGATAGGTGCAAATAAATCTTCCTAAGATTATTAAGTCTACAATAATTGAAATATATGTTATTGTTGTTTTAATTCAAGACCATGACTTGGTTTAGTCTGAATAAATAAACCCTTATAAAAGTGGAATCACTTCATTATGACCCCAATTTTGGATGATCAGACTAAAGGTTTTGGTTTATAAAGAATTTAATTCATGTATTTGTTATGGTTTATAGGAGTTTGATTTGTAATAAATACAAATTCAAGGACCAATGAGATGTTTGAAAAAGGATTCTGTTATGAGAAATCACTAGTTACTATCAAACCTTTTATGTCCATCATTCAATATATAAAGTTGTATAAAATCATCTTACGCATGTGGGATTGTAGTTTTGAAGATGTCCAGTGTGCAGTTACAAGTTTTATCCCAGATTTCTAGGGTAAATTTTTCCCCATTCAGGATAACAACATTCTCTAAGCAGTTTGTACCAGATCGTGCTAACTGCTCATTGTCTAGAAAAGAAAAGAACAATTCATTAGTATATTACCAGGGTCCAATTTAACACGTTGTGTCACTATCTGGCACAGACATACCTTGCTGCACACACCAGTAGAGCTGGGCAAAAATATCATCCAAAAGCACATCACTGAGCACTTCTAAATACTGAGTGAACACGTCACAGATGGCATAAAGGGCATGATTACAGGTCGTTGTCATCCATTCAGCTTTCTGGGGGTCGGGGGAGGTGAGGGGAGAAAGTCAGACCACTCATCAACTACTAGAATTAATAAAGAGATATGTCTGCACATGTAAAATGTAAGCCTATCCCTGTTCCTTTCAGACCTTTACTTCCCTCCAGAACATGACATTCACCTCACTTAATATCTGCTATCTATTTTTCTCCATTATCCCATAACCCCTATGTATAAACTAATTTAACTATTTTTTGTACTGTTTGCTTTGATTGTGAAGAACTATCACTGCAGCCAAAACCGGTTTGGCTCAGTGGATAGAGCGTCGGCCTGCGGACTGAAAGGTCCCGGGTTCGATTCCGGTCAAGGGCATGTACCTTGGTTGCGGGCACATCCCCAGTGGGAGGTGTGCAGGAGGCAGCTGATCGATGTTTCTCTCTCATCGATGTTTCTAGCTCTCTATCTCTCTCCCTTCCTCTCTGTGAAATATCAATAAAATATATTAAAAAAAAAAAAAAAAGAACTATCACTGCATTTTCTTGCTATTAGCATTATGACTTTTCAAACAATATGCATGAATAAACAGCAGGCCTTGCTCCAGCATATGACTGAACTTGAAAGAGAAATAGAGGAATAAAAGGGTAAGAATTTATCCAAGTGGGATCTTTTAAAGTAAACTGACTTTCATGAAGTACAGTTATTTAAAAACACTATAAAGACAAATAGGGCCATATAAAGTAAGTGTTTTTCTCAAATACATAATGGACTAACCTGAACTGACAGTTTTCAAACACAGTTTTGTGGTAGTGCACACATATGTCTATTACCATGTAGTCTTTATTTAATTCAGAATAAGAAGTCACTATGAATACTAAAGAAAGCTACTGGTGTTTATAGTTGTGACAATATTAAAATGAGGAAAAGAAACTGGAAGTTCAACAGAAACAAGAAAACAACAATAAAATCCCACCAATTCATTAACTCGGTTCTATCCCCAAATAGTGTTCTTGTTTATAAAGGCATACAATCTATATATATATATATATATATCCATCCTATCTAATAAAAGAGTAATATGCAAATTGACTGTCACTCCAAGACACAGGATGGCCACCCCCATGTGGTCAAAGATGGCCACCACAAGAGGGCCTGCAGGGGAGGGCAGTTAGGGGTGACCAGGCCAGCAGAGGAGGGCAGTTGGGGGAGACCAGGCTGGCAGAGGAGGGCAGATGGAGGAGACCAGGCCAGTAAGGGAGGGCAGTTGGGGGGGACCCAGGCCTGCAGGGGAGGGCAGTTGGGGGGGACCAGGCCTGCAGGGGAGGGCAATTGGGGGGGATGAGGTTAGCAGGGGAGGACAGTTGGGGGGGACCAAGACTGCAGGGGAGGGCAGTTGGGGGAGGGGCCAGGCCTGCAGGGGAGAGCAGTTGGGGGGACTAGGCCTGCAGGGGAGGGGAGTTGTGGGGGACCAGGCCTACAGTGGAGGGGAGTTGGGGGGGGACCAAGACTGTAGTGGAGGGGAGTTGGGGGGGGCAGGCCTGCAGGGGAGGGCAGTTGGGGGGGCCAGGCCTGCAGGGGAGAGCAGTTGGGGGGCCAGGCCTGCAGGGGAGGGGAGTTGGGGGGGGGCAGGCCTGCAGGGGAGGGGAGTTGGGGGCGGGACCAGGCCTGCAGTGGAGGGGAGTTGGGGGGCCAGACCTGCAGGGGAGGGCAGTTGGGGGCGACCAGGCTGGCAGGGGAGGGCAGTTAGGGGCAATTGGGCCGGCTGGGGAGCAGTTAGGCATTGATCAGGCTGGCAGGGGAGTGGTTAGGGGGTGATCAGGCTGGCAGGCAGAAGCAGTTAGGGGCAATCAGGCAGAGGCAGGTGAGTGCTTGGGAGCCAGCAGTCCTGGATTGTGAGAGATTGTCCGACTGCCTGCCTAAATAGGCAGTCAGATATCCCTCAAGGGGTCCCAGATTGGTGAGGGTGCAGGCTGGACTAAGGGACACCCCTGCCCCCGTGCACAAATTTCATGCACCGGGCCTCTAGAGTGTGTGTGTGTGTGTGTGTGTGTGTGTGTGTGTGTGTGTGTGTGTGTGTATATATATATATATATATATATATATATATATATATATATGTAAAAAGAGGTAACATGCAAATTAGGCCGGGACTCCGTAATGCGTCATGACCTGACAGGAGGAGGTTGCATGGCGGCTCGGGCGGCCCCGGAGCGGACACAGGCAGGGGGGCTGGGGGATGCCGTGAGTCAGGCGTGGGTCCCGGACCCCTATGGGGTGCCTCCTTACATGGCGGGAGGCAGGGCGCCTCCTCACACAATTTCAATCACACGCTGGGCCTCTAGTTTATTATAATGCCTTAAGGAAATTTTTTCTAGGAATTTTTTTCTGTTCAATGTGCTTAATATGAAATATTAAAATATATTAGGAAAAATATTAAGAGCCTCTTGACTTGACTATATTAAATGAACATTTCATGTCTTACCTCTGTCTGCTGTTCTGGCAATTTCATGTTGTCAAAGATTCTGAACACAATTCTAAATAAATCCTGCCACCAGTGTTTTTCGTAAGTGTGGCCGTAAGTTTTCATTATTTCAAACATTACTGTTAAACCCCTAAAGTGATATAACGTAATTAGTAAAACTATAACACCAAAAGCATTGCACATCAGAATCTTCCTCCTATAATAACTGTTACAGTTCACAAAGCTACAGAAAACAAAGTATAAAACTGGTTTTAAGACTTTTACCTTGTTATACATCCAGCTTTCTTTAGAATGCATCATTTAGGAAAACATTTCAAATTTTTCTTTGTTTTACTTTTCCTCCATTCCCACCCCATCATTCAGCATTTAAAAATAGTAAATGAAATTACAGATAGACACAGACCATCTTATTAGTGACCAGGAAGAAAATATATCAATTAACAGTCTAAGAACAAATAAAAAATAGATTTTAGAAAATCTTTTTCAAAGAGCCATAGGAGTTTTTAGTGAATGCTGTAATTGTTCATATAATGTCTTCAAACAAAGGAATTTGTAAAGCTAATCCATAAGATGTCCACGTGGGCAGGTCTGTTTCCTGCTGCATTCCAGGCACAGAGCAATCTCGTCATCTAGGAGGCACATGGTGAGTACTTGAACGAATATAGTGCTTAGTATCACTTTCACTATCTTTGAATAAATGTTAAAACTAAAATTCAAAATTGTCTTCCCGATTCCTGATTATCTTCCTCAAAACTGGAGGAGGGTGTACGGGAGGGGAGGGGGGTAAAGGTTGATGGAGAGACTTGACTTGGAGAATGTTTGGGGCTCTAGGTTAATTATTTAACACAACAGAGTACAGATGATGTGTTGTAGAATTGTGCACCTGAAACCCATATACTTTTGTTAACCAGTGTCACCCCAATAAATTCAATTTAAAAAACTCTGACTGGTGTGCTAAGTGGTTAGAGCATCATCCCAGGAACCTAAGGGTCACAGGTTTGATTCGCAGTCAAGGGCACGTACCTGGGTTGCATGCAGGTTCCATCCCTGGCCCCAGTTGGAGAGTGTGGGAGGCAACCAATTGGTGTGTCTCTCTCACATCGATGTTTCTTTCTCTCTCCTTCCCCTCTCCCTCTCTTTCTTCCACTCTCTCTAAAAATCAGTGGAGAAAATATCCTCCGATGAGGATTAAAAAACAAAAAAACAAAAAACAAAATAACCAACCCTTCATGTAGCTGTTAAAAAGCTTGATGTTTCCTCTATATGTTATTTTCTTCTAGCAAAAATAGGTATCCTTCAATTTAAAAAGGTTTTTTATTCCCAGTAAGTCTGATGGTAAGCCAGAACAAAATTTTCTTTGAAAGGCTCCATAAAGACGGCGCATGGTCTAGCTTACTTGTTGCTATGCTTCCCTCAAGTCTAGTTCATGCCTGGTTCAAATTAAGCTCAAAGTAAGTATTTGTTAAATGAATGTGTAAAAATAACATTATGGCAGTTTGCCTTACAGCAAGTTCATGACAGTTTATTGGATTCATAAGATACCTAATGTGTAATGAGCGGAAGTAAAGAAACTAGTCCACGTTTCCCTCCACATTGGAAAGGGCTCCCTCTTCCTCCATCTCCTGAGCTCCAAATCCATTTCCTCTCTTGCTAAGTAACTGGATGCTAACTCCCATGTCTGGGGAGAAGGGAATGTGAGAATCCTGTTTCTTCTAGGCCCCCAAAGCAAACACAGATCTACAGAGGTTTCTAAGAATTTTTATTGTCGAAGAGGTCTTTTTTAAAGCAATACCTCAGTTGCTAGTGTAGGGAAAAAGAATGTTTGGGGCTCTAGGTTAATTATTTAACCATAAATCTACAAAATTGTGAGGGAGTCAAATGAGAATGCATGTGAAAGTATTTTGTCATTAGTGTGTTATAAATAACAGTGTTATATTTTTACATATAATCTAAATAACAGCCCTACAGATCCTGGGGTGAAGTAAGAAAATGAAAGCCATCACGGAAGAGTTTACTCATATTTTTTCTCTCTTTTACTAACTAGAACACATACTTTCCCTTCCCTTTAACAACCAGAATCCATCCGCAATCGGAATATAAATATGGTGAGAAGGAAATCAGTGTGGTCCCAGACAAGGACAGGCTAAGAGGCTAAGAAAGCGGGCAGGTCCCTCGTCAAGATAAAATGTTATACACTGTTCTTGCGATTACTACACTCTGAGAAACGCCCAAGGTTGAGTCAAGGTTTGAGACCTACTTTGGATAGCTTACCTATGTCATACATTTTTTTTTTGTTATTACAAATAATACTATAAAAGTGAAGTTTCTTAGGAAATAAATTAAACTTAACCTTGGATGGGGTGGCAGTGGGGTGATTCTGGCTTAAGGGGAGGAACTATTCATTCTTTCATTACATTTCTATCATTGATTTATTGTAAGTCTGACCACGTTTCTGGTTTTTAAAAGTTCAGAGAACTGTCCAAATGACTAATGATTCTCCTAAAAAGAAGATGGGATAATTAAATGAGGGATTTTAACATGAAACTGAACTCATGATACACTCAAGCACTTTTGACAGATACTGTAATACAAGTTGGCCATTTCAATTTCACAGTCACAAATACAGAGTGAGAAAAATTATTCTATGGGACTGACCTGAGCTATAACATGAGAAGTGTACACTGAGCGCTTGTCTGGTTACATCATATCCAAAATAGTTTCTTTACAGATTTATTATATGTTCATATAGACCTTTTATTGAGAATATACTTTGGAAAGAGTTCGATTCTTTTTTAATAGACCTATGTTATTCAAAACTATGTTACTGACCAGTCTTCAGAGAAAAGGTTCTTTACCTAAAATGCATCAAGGATGTGCATTTGGGAATTCTTCCATCATTCTTTAGGAAATAAAATAAATTTGCCACTAACTTCTATTTTTAACTGGAAACAAATGTATGAAAAAAACAGAACGTGTGAAGTATTATATTAACATGGAAGCTAAAACACAAAGTAGGCTATATTTAAATTTAGTAGGCTATATTTAAATTTTAAGAAAAAGCAATATATTTCCATTTTTTAACACTGTTATAGCTTAACATATTTTTAAATCTGCCTATCTAATAATTGCTGTATTTGATGAAACACATGATTTATGGCCTTTCACTACTAAACTTTGTGTTCACATAAGAAAGTTAATTTAAGTTAAAATAAGCCTTACAAAATGTTAATTACAAATACTGATTGTTACCTGGTTCTTACATCTAATTTGCATCTATTGATGATACAGGATAACTCAAAGAGGATGGGGAACCATCCTCTCACCCACACCCTGTCTTCAGGAGCCACATTCATATCGTCGCTTGTGTATTCCTTAAAAGCCTTCAAGAAGAAAGATAGGGTTATTAAACGCAAAACATAATACCTACATTAAGCACATTTCCCTAAAACTTTAAAAAATGCTTTACAAATCAAAGTAAACAATTTGATAAAACACAGTAATTTATAAAAATGCTGGAGATTATAACTTCCTATAAAGAGCACTGGACCAGAACCCAAAAGTTGGTTTCAGCTTCAATTCTGACACCAGATTTCTGCACTATTAACCAGGTGAAATCAGGTTTTCATTTTTACCATTTAAATGATTATGACACCATGTAGCCACACTAACCACACTGGGGAAATGTGAGGTCAAATGAGTCAATGCATGTTTACGTAAAAGTACTAAGCACCCCATAGGTCCATGCCAGTATGTAGTAAAAATCTTACTACTAAATCTAGGATGTATCGCTTCTCCTTATGGTGGTTATAAAGAGAGACTCAAATATGTGAGTTAAAGTTGGCAGGCAGGTTGTCAATTCAACCTTTTACTCCAGTGCTGAAGCCCACAGTCAACTTCAGTACTGCAGACGAAACACACAGGTAAAAAGCAGCACAGGAATGGTTAGAAACACAGGGTTGGGTTCGAACTCTAGGTCTCCTTAACTAGCCCTGCAATCACAGACACGTTTTTTAACTTCTTTGTGCCGCAGGTTCCTTATCTGTATGGGACTAGAATTGTTATGAAGACGAAACAATTTAATACAGGTGAAACACTCAGGAAAATACTATCAGTACTACCCTTTATGACTCAGAATCAAGCTCAGATAATTTTTGGGTTTACTGAAAAATAAATGCTTCATAGCCTCTTAATTTCCAAATAAATGTAGATCTCAGACTGGGAATAAATATTCAGTAAAATTTTGTTTACAAGTGACACTGTACCTGAGGTCTGTCAGACACGTATTTTGCACAATGGCGAATAAGTCGGATTGCTTCCATACTTGTGTCTGGGAAAGCTGCATTGCATGCAAATTCAGACAAACACTTCACTGCATCCTGGAAAGAATCAATGGTCGCTGGAAAGTGTTTTTCAAACACAAGGGCTAAAAAAAAGGGAAAATGTATCAAAGTAATTATAATGTCAATTATTTTTAATTGCATCAAAAAATATATCAACCTCTGGATGTAATGTGTACTTCTTAAAGGTTAAAGGCTTTGATATCCAACAGAGAAGGGTTCAAGTCTGTGGTGACCACCTACTTGACCGCCTTGAGGAGTAGAGACAGGGAAACAGGTCTGTGTTCTGTTTACACTATAAACCCAGCAGCTAATACAGTGACTGGTACACAGCAGTATCAAGAGTTGTTAAGTATACAAAATTATGTTTAATCTCTCTGTATCTCAGTTTCTTAATCTATAAAATGAGAATTACAATATCCACAGGATAGTTGTAAGCACTAAATAAAATAATGTAAGTAAAAATGCTTAATTCAAATAAGCACTCAAATGATAACTATGATAATGTCATTATTCTTGATGTTGATGATGTTAGTCATCATTATAATCTTCCAGATAGGTATAACTTACATTTTTAATATTTTATTCTCCCTCAAAGTCAAAGTGCAGTGGGTAAAAACAAAGATTTTGTCTTAAGGCTCCCTAACTCTGAATATCAGCTCTTTCATTCACTAGTTCTGTGCCCTTAGGAAAATTACTGAATTTCACTGGGCCTGAGTTTCCCAATCTATGTATTAAAGAGGGATGATATTAAAGATACTTACTTCATAGAGTAGTTGTGAAGACTGAAGAAAATACATGTAAAGTTCTTGTCATATAGTAAATGTCCAATAAACGTTAACTATAATAATATATTCATCATTTACTCTGCTTATGTAGTCAAAACTTGGTAAACTTAAAAACCGTAATAGACCTACAACCTTATACTTGAATTATCTTCTGAACACATTATAGTTTGATTAATTCATTCATTCTTTTTTTTTTTTAATTAAACACAGTTAAAAAGAAATACTCACTGACAATGTGCCCTGTTGTTTGGAATGCAAGTTCCACTATGCTTTCATCTTGATCAGATGCAGCTAGATGAAATACAGAGAAAATGTTCTTCCATCCAGACCGAATGTTAGCAGCTTGAGAATTCACCATCTGTGCTATACATCGCACAACCATATCTCGAATGGTTGGAGACCTAAAATATTAATATAATTTCTTGAATAAGCATATAGATAAAACATCAGTTTTCTTTCCCTTCTTCTGTTTTTCTCCCTGTGTGAAAAATAATGAAGTATTTTTCTGATATTAAGCAATTTAACAAATATAATACCTGTTCCGTTTCATTATATGCTCAAAAGGTCTTAAGAAATCCTTCTGGAATCTGAAATTAGCAAGCTCCCCTTTCTCTAAGAACTTCATTGACAATTGTCTCAAGGAGTCTACTGCAAAAATAGCTACGTCTTCATTAGGATTACAGCCAACCTGCAATGGCAACAGAAATAAAGGGTGCTAATGTCAGCAGTGGAAACAATTTTTTATTTTTGTTTTAAAATAGTGTATCATTAATAGCATATATAAGTAAATCCTACGATTCTTTGCAAAAGCACTAAGTGCTAATAATATTTCTCAATGAGAAAAACATTATTTTAACTAAATCCTTAAAACCTAGAGCTAAAGAAAAAACAGGACTCAAAGGGTTTTCTAAATTTAATCTTAAAAATTGCTTGGAAAGAAAAATTCTCAATTAGATTATGGTAAGGAAATTTTACACAATGAAAAATAATATAAATGTAAGCAAATCCTATAATTATATAAATACCTTATTAAAATGATCTCCAATAACTTCCCAAATTCGAGACCACTGCAATCTTATTCTTCCCATATTGTAATATGATATTTCTACTATTTTTTGTAGACTAAACATCCTTGGATGTGTAGTGGAAAGTAATTCATCCATAGACACAGCACAGAGCCAACGGACAAAATCCACTATAATATAAATAGATATACATTTTTTAGCTTAATGTTCAAGTCTTTTAGCCAAACAACCAGTTTATAAGTGAAATAAATGTACATACTTACCAATAGCATTTCCATCTAGCCTTGTAGACCCTGTAAATATTCTAAAGGAAAAAAACAACCCCATGATTAAAAAATACATAGCCTGAAAAAAACATGTATAGTCTCACATCTATTACATCAATTCAAATGTAGCTACTTTTATCTGTTTTAAAGGAACTAAAGAAATCAGGTAGTCAAATGAAAATTTTTTATTATTCTATACTTTAGTAACTATAATTTGATGTTCCTCCCTCTAACTTTTGCATTCAGTAATAAAGTAAAGAATATACGCTTCTAATTTTAGTAAAAATTTACAAAAACTAGTTATGAGACTGAGAATAAGAAAAATATTAATTTGTAAAACTAATAATTGGTACACTATAAAACAGAAATTTTTTCAATCTTTTCCTGATTATCTACTAACATTAACAAAGTTTTAAAATGAAAAATTCTACTTAATTTCTACAAGTAATGTATGTTTGATTAGAAAATTCATTTATGTTACATTACAAGCGATTTAACAGAACCTTGCAAATAGTCTCCAACAGTTTAACCAAGAAGTAGCTAACTGACATTTCTTAGGACATTCAAATACTTAGTGTTAAGCTATGCTGTCCAGCTTTGTCCAGACTTCACCGAGCTCTGTTTCTGTGTTTCAAAGTTTCATAAAAGACTTCAGCATAAATACATTAGTCCTCTTTTTTAAAGTCTGCATTTTTATCCATGCACTCACTGGGTTTATAACCAAGGGTTTGAATGTGACTTCCAGAATGAAATGATATTCCTCAATTTAAAATAAACACCATAAGATCTGCATGGTAAAAAAGAAACCTTAAAGGCAGGAGCAGGTCAAATATTAAACTTAGAAATAAAAGTAATCATAAGTAATAGTAACAGCTACCAATAATCACAAGGTGGGTATTATCCTGACTGCTTAATATATCCATTCAAAATAATAACCAATACCCTGGGAAATAGGTACCATTATACTCCCAATTTTATGGACATTTCCTAAAAGTATCAAAACTAGTAAGTGCTGGAGCCAAGATTCAAACCAGGATAGGCTGACTCCAAAGGCCACCCTCTTAACCACGGTGCTACCTGAGCAAAACAGAATTTAACATTTTAAATATATTCTAGTTTTTTCCTGCATCCATAATATAAATGTTCTGAATATATCATGTTGTTTTAATCTTAGTGCCCTGAAATATATAATAATAAAGGAGTATCTTGAGATTTCCCATACTGCTCTTCTCAAGAGAACAAAACAACAATTCAAGGATCTGGCTAAAAACACAATCTGGGAGAAAATATGAGTAATAGGGTCCCATTTAATTCAGTGATTTGACTGAATCCAGATATTAACATATACAAAGCTTCTGTACAAAGCTCTCACATGAACAAAAAATGAAAATTGTTAGACTATGCATTATATGTGTCATTAGCCAATTTATTAAACTACAGGTATCCCCAAGGAGCAATGTAAAAAAACAAAACAAAAAAACAACCCACACCAAAACCAGAGTCAAAACTAAATAGTACAGGAGAAACAAATGAAATAACAACAACAAAAAATGTTTAACTGAGAAACTGAGAAAGAGGCAAATGGCAAAAGTTGAAGGGGTAAAGAATAGAAACAGAAATTGAGATTATATACAACTAGAGGGGATATATGCAACTCTAAATGCAGTGAAATAATGGAGAACAAAGGCCACAGAGAAGGGTTGCAGCAGCAATTAGAGGGGTCCTGTAGACTCAGGTGATGATGGAAGGCAGTGGAAGCATGCATCCTGGGAAAGCTCATTCAGATGCCTACTCACTTTGGTAGCCTCTGAGGGGTGCCCTATTTCTAGTAATGCTCCACTAAAAGTAAGTGATATGTAGAGCACAGTGGTCTGTGGAGGCATTTAAAATTAAGCCTTACTATACTAAGGCAGGAGAAAAAAGCTATGTTTCACAAAATCAGCCTATGAAATAGATTCTAAAGTCCCTATAGGAAAAGCAAAGGACAGTAGCATGAGATCTTGTGTGCTAATACTAAAAGACATGTCCGGAAGTGTGAGTAGAAAAATAAATTTGATATATTACTGATTCATCCATATCATGATAGTAATACAGCAATGCAAAACAAAAGATTGACCAAACTTGCAGATTCTAGATTTAAAAAACGTTAAACTGTATGTAACACACAGGCAAAGTAATTTACTATATATGTAAAAAGTTTTCACAGTGAAATATCTGAGGTAACATTTATTTCTCACATCTACCTGAAAGATATTTTTGAGCAAATGAAGTGGGGGGTGAGCTGTATGTATTTTCTAAAAAGTGACAATGTTCCAAAGTGTGAGATGGGCCAGTTTTACAAAGCTAGATCTAATGTGCCTCAAAAACCATGGTATTAATTAACTGTTTTTTGTTTAGTTTTTTAACTTTTAGAGAGATAATCCATTCTGGGACAAAAATCCATCCCTGCATAGTTTAGTGATACCTATAAAACTGATCTAGTTTAGCAATGGCTAGCAAATTCTACCCTAGCAAATCCTAGAGGATCAGGTACTCCAGATTAAAGTGCACAATATTCTCCTAAATTCTAATGGATTCCTAATACCAAAAAAGTGGAGATAATTAGGATATATTATCATTAAAAACTTGAAGGTTTTTAATGGAACCAGAAATTTTTATGTTGATTAAGAAACAGAAGCTATAAGTAATTAAGTAAAGAAGAATTATTTTTATTTTCATTTCCTATACTTGTCAGAAGAGATTTTTCAGAACAATAGGCCTAAGAGTAAGAAAATGACTGTTTTTGCTGGACAAGTACAGAGCTTTCAAGGATGATACCTGATAATATTCTCACCACTGTCTTGAATTCCAGGGCAATCTCACTTAGTTAGCTTATAGACTAGAGTCCAAATTTTACATATGAATATAACCTCAGATATCTGAGAAGAAATTCAGAAGAAACTTAATGAAAAACTGAAATGCACCACACAAGAATAATATAATCTTATAATATATCAAAGATTAGCTTTTGTTTTCATTATAAGCTAAAATTTAAATGCTGAGGTTTTATATAAAATTGGACATCAATTTTACGTTTGCAGAAGCCTTTGATGATGATAAGTTTGAGAGGACAAAGTACTAATAGTACTTATGCTAGGATACCTGTGAAACAGTATAAATTATTAAAACAGACAAGCATATTATCTGTTCAAATGAGTGACATGTCTACTTAAACTGAATATTTGAATAAATCAGAATAGGTATGGTCATATAAAGTATATTATGGAAACAGAAATAGTAGGTAAAATGTTGACTCTTGCCTGAAGAGATTCCCATAATGACAGTGGAGGTGATTTTCTGGAAAGCAAGAAAACCACTTGGAAAAAAGCTACCCTGATAGCAGAAGGGCAGACATTACACTGCTCTAAAGTTGCACATGCAGGTAGAGAGGTTTAGAGTGCACACTCAAGATATGCTGCTTGACTGTACGTCTTGGCTCCATTCCTCAAAACTCTCTATGAATGAAACAGTCATCAAAATAATGAAGACCCAGTTAGCCTGGTTGTGGAAGGAGCAAGTTATTTAATTTTCCCACGTCTGTTTCCTTATCTATAAATTGAGGACAGTAATACTCATCTCATGAGGCTACTAAAGGATTAAACTAAATAATACCGGTAAAGCACTTTGAAAAATACCAACCATGTGGTAAACCTCCTAATTATTTAGTGGGTATAAGATGACACACATCTTTCTTCATCCTTCCCAAGAAAAATGCAAATAACCTCCTTCCCCTAACAAAAAAGATTGCAAGTGGACATTAAGATTTTCAAGGAGAAAAGTTCCAGGGAGTACTTCCAAGTACTGGAACACTCTAGTTCTGTCTGTACTTAGAGCAAAAAGTTTTATCTGATGTAAAGTAAAATAATGGATCAGCATGAGTCTCAAAGCACCAAAACAAACAAACAAACAAACAAACAAAAAAAGTACATATTACATTTACATTTTTGAAAGTTTCCATAAGAAGTGGCAAAGAAAACAAATTTAAATGTCAGATTTGTAAAATGTTAAGTTTCAATTTGAGGGGCATTCATCTCGAAAAAACATATTAAAAAGAACACTAAATGTTCTACATACTGGAAATTTTAAAAATCTGAAAGAAACTAAATATTCCCATAGTAAAATAAACCAGAGTATGGGTTTTCTTTCAGAAAACAAACTAAAAATGAGGAATACCTAGTAATGTCTATAATATACCAATTTCCAAATCCTTTTCAAAGAAGCTTATAATGAGAATTGCCAGCAAATCCCTTCATTTTACCCCTAATGCAGTCCTCTATCAGAAAGAGAAAGTACACTGTTTCCCAATAGGGATAACAAGGGGAATGTTTTCTATACAGGAAATAAAACATTTGTGTTCTTTTTCATCAAAGTTATTATTTCCTTAATGCCCACTACTATCTACTGTAACTTACTGTTTCTTTCCCATATTCTATAACCTAAAATGCAAAAGTATGTGCTTCATCATTTAAATCATATCATAGTACAATACAGCCATATATTACTTAACGAAAGTTTTTTTGGCGATAAAATTTTCCGTTTACTACTGTGCAAAAAATATCTAAACATGACAGAATTAAACGAGTATTCATTTGAAAAGGGAATAAAGTGAATACCTTACCTATCTACAGCAACAACAACACTTTGAGAACTGGTTTCTCCAATGGATTCCTGAATACTTGCTATCTGCTTCCAGTCCACATTTCCTCCAACTACCACACATAAAAGAGAGTTATTTCAGTTTGAAAATAATTCTGAATGCTGGAAGACACTTAAGAGTTCTAAAATACATTTCTGAAATCAGTTATTTTTCTAATGAAAGAAAGAATGCGTTGGGTGAACAATTCGTTTGGCACCAGTGACCTTTATCAAGGCAAAATGTGCTTAATGAGCTATACTAATTGGTACACAGACATGGTTATAAAGACGTAAACTGTGTTTGCAAAAATTACACAAATTAGGGCCACTGAGAATTTAGAGCACAAAATTAATGACATTAGGCATAATTACGCTTAATGTTTAAGAAAGACAGCACTCGTTCAGGTTCCAGCACTCTAAGGATGACTCCCAAGTCCACATAATCAGATCTCCCCTGTCATTTAATCTTCAGTCCCTGTTTATAAATGCTTATTGGAAATTCTAGCTATATGTTCTAACATCCTCTCATTCAAAAGAATAATTTCCCCAAAACACTGGTTCCATATGTCAGACAGCAGTACAACAACTTCCCCAAGTTTTTAAACTCTTAACCTTACAATCATCTTTAAGATCTTTCCACTAGCCACTAAATCTTGCTTTTGACCTGTTTTCATATCATTGATTAATTTTCATTCCTACTCAGTGAGATGCTTATAATTTCAGGCCCAGATAATTGAAGTTTCCTGATTGCTTTCCTTGCTGCTAATTTCCCCCCTCTTAAATCTCTCCTTCATTCTCTTGCCAGATTAACTTTCCTAAATCATCAGCTTCATTTTGCTTACTATTACTTTCAGATAAAGTATAAACTTTTCAACACAGCATTTAAGGCAGTTCCCTTCAACATTCTAGACAATATCGCATATCTATTTAGGGCATTCCCTCAACTAACTAAAACCCTATCTACCAAGATCCAGTTTGAGTTCTCAATGAAGGATTCCTATCCATTATTCTCATCTTCCTCTGAACTAAGCATTTACTTAAAAAAGTACTACTCGTGGAGAAACCAAGATGGCGGCATAGGTAAGCAACTAAACTGCTGCCTCACACAACAATTTCAAAACTACAACTAAAAGACAGAACGGACACCATCCTGAACCACAGGAAAGCTGGCTGAGTGGAAATTCTACAACTAGAAGGAAAGAGAAAAGCTCACAGAGAATTGGAGGTATGGCAAAGGGTCTTTGTGCGTGCAGAGAGGAAGGGCGGCTGAGAGCCTGGCTGACTTTCTCTGGTGGGAGGGGGAAGGAAGCGCCCGACTGCACTGAACCCCAGTTCTGACTGCACTGAACCCCAGTTCCAGGCGAAACCCTGTGGACCCAGGCTCATACAGGGCGAGTCTGGACTGTCAGGTAGAGAGAAAGGCACCCCGAGACTCGGAGACCCGGGGGAGACTGGGGGTGAGCCCCGGCGGGCAGGGGTCTGGAGGTGTGCGCACCAGTGTGCACAAAGACTGCGGAGGTTGCCACAGGCTTTCCCTAGCAGAAGGGAATCGGAAGCTCCTGCCTGCACTGAACCCCAGTTCTGACTGCACTGAACCCCAGTTCCAGGCGAGCCCCTGGGGACTCATGCTCTTGCGGGGAGAAGCTGGACTCTTGGGCGGAGACTCGGGAGCTGGGGAAGGCAGTGGTCTGGAGGCGCGTGTGCACAAGGGCAAGGCTGATGGGAAGCCAAGACTGTCTGCTCCGCCCTGAGACTCCACCCCATCCAAGCTGAGCACAGAGGATTTTGCAGTTTGGCAAGTCTAATCCTGTAAGGCTGTCTCCAGCACCGAACTTCTCCCAGTGTAGACACAGCTGATCCTCACAGCCAACTGGCCTACAGGTCAATTCCTCCCAGTGATACCAACAACAATCAAGACTTAACTACAACAAGGCTGTACACACAGTCCACAAAGGGGTGCACCAAGAGTATCCACCTCCGGTTAACTGGGGAGGCCAACCCACTGGGCCATATAGGAAACCTAGCACACAAAGCTACCCTACCAACTCAGGGAAGCAATGAAAATGTGGCGACAAAGAAACAGATTACAAACAAAAGAAATGGAGGAAAACAAACGACTGGATATAGAATTTAAAACCACAGTTATAAGGCTTTTCAAGAATATCCTAGAAAGGGCCGATAAATATAACGAGACCCTCAAAGATATGAAAAAGGACCAACTAGAAATTAAACATACACTGACTGAAATAAAAAATATTATACAGAGACCCAACAACAGACTAGAGGAACACAAGAATCAAGTCAAAGATTTGAAATACAAAGAAGCAAAAAACACTCAACCAGAAAAGCAAAAAGAAAAAAAAATCCAAGAAGTTGAAGATAGTGTAAGAAGCCTCTGGGACAACTTCAAGCATACCAACATCAGAATTATGGGGGTGCCAGAAGAAGAGAGAAAGCAAGATACTGAAAACCTATTGGAAGAAATAATGACTGAAAACTTCCCCCACCTGGTGAAAGAAATAGACTTACAGGTCCAGGAAGCGCACAGAACCCCAAACAAAAGGAATCCAAAGAGGACCACACCAAGACACATCATAATTGAAATGCCAAGAGAAAAAGACAAAGAGAGAATCTTAAAAGCAGCAAGAGAAAAACAGTTAATTACCTACAAGGGAGCACCCATACGATTGTCAGCTGATTTCTCAACAGGAACTATGCAGGCCAGACGGGAGTGGCAAGAAATATTCAAAGTGATGAATAGCAAGAACCTACAACCAAGATTACTCTACCCAGCAAAGCTATCATTCAGAATTGAAGGGCAAATAAAGAGTTTCACAGATAAGAAAAAGCTAAAGGAGTTCATCACCACCAAACCAGTATTATATGAAATGCTGAAAGGTATTCTTAAAGAAGAGGAAGAAGAAAAAAGTAAAGATAAAAATTATGAACAACAAATACATATGTATCAACAAGTGAACCTAAAAATCAAGTGAATTAAAAACCTGAGGAACAGAATAATCTGGTGAATATAATAGAATCAGGGGCATAGAAAAGGAGTGGACTGATAATTCTCAGGGGCAAAGGGATATGGGGGGGTTCAGGAAGAGACTGGACAAAAATCATACACCTATGGATGAGGACAGTGTGGGGGAGGTAAGGGCAGAAGGTGGGGTGGGAACCGGGTGGAGGGGAGCTATGGGGGGAAAAAGGAGAAACAATTGTAATAATTTGAATAAAGATTTATTAAAAAAATATAAAGAAGTACTACTCAAATCAGAATTTCTTCCATATAGTTTGATATAAATTACTTTGGTTGTGTTAATATTGCCTTCTCAGCCAGATAAAAAGGTCCCTAAGGTTAGGAACCAAGACATATACGTTTTTTTTTGTATTCCCCTACACTTCACTCAATATTAACTGCAAAGCAGATGCTCAATAAATATTGTTGACTTGACTGACCAGATACTCAATAAATGCCTTTAAGAATGGAAACAAAATAGATGACATTGTTTAAACCAGCTGGACTCAAATTCTATTCTAGCAACCGAACAAAGTAAAAAAGATGTCCTGTCCTCAGAGTTAACAATTTACCAGGAGAGACACAACTTACAACCAACTTTAATACAATGTAATGATTACTTCATGCCTGAAGCAAACTAATTACATATAATACAAATTTTGCTAATATAATTAATTTTGATGGGATAAAGGAGAATGGGGATGTTAACGCATGGGAAGGTTTCAAATATGAAATATTAATTTAAGTTGGACCCAGAAGGATGATCATGTGGGAAAGGAGACAAGAGGAAAAGCAATTCAGGTAGAAGGAGCAGCATATATAACGTACTGGAAGTGTGCAAGTGGATCAATCAGATAAATATATACCCAGCCCTATTAACTTGGCTAAAATGAAATACTTAGTACATTAATAAATTGGGCATAATTTATATTGGTGCATAACTTACTTGGTGCAAAAATTAATACTTGGTACATAAACTAATATTTGGAGCATTATTAAATGCTGTTAATAAAGGATATTAATTTATTTAAAAACATACATACACACACACAGACTAAACCAACTTGATTGTCTGTTCTACATCTTCTAGCCTTAATTCTGACTAGAGCATCCTGCTGAAGAAAGCATCTGTTGTCTGAGTAGGTGACAGGGCACAGATGTACAGGGGTGAACATCTGCTACACGGAATTAACCAATGAGATGGCCTGAAAGGCGGGCTCTGCCTAATGGGCCAAGTCAAAAGACTGGCTCTCTCTTGGATGTAGACTCAAAAATGAGAGACCTGATTTATCAGGAGTGAGTGGAAAACGGGGCAGGCCAAAAGAGGTAGATAACATGAGGAAGCCTAGATAAAGCATGAAAGAGGTAGAAGAGTATGGTTGGTTACTTGATTGGCTTGGAAGCCTGAAATTTTTATTTCGCTTCCAGATTCCAAAATGTGTATATTTTTCTGTAAACGCACTTCTCCTGAAAGAATAAGGCAGACTGTGTCATATCTTTGCAACCTAAATGGCACAACGGCACAGTGATCAATTTAATTTTAATTCACTTCCAAATATACTCATAGTAAATGTTATCAGCATGCATCTTTTATTGTTTGATTAAACTTTTAGGAGGTAAAAAACTTCACTGCTATTTTATTTTTAGTGTAACCTACTTTTGTTGCTTGGCAAAACTGAGCCTTGGCAATTTGTACCTGTCATTATTTTGGCCTTCCCACACTCCTTAGTTCTAAAAAAAAAAAAAAAGCCTTTCAAAAGCTACTGAATCAATCATTGCACATTCATTTCACTTGCCTGTAAACACTTTCCATCTGTATCTTGTGCTATCTTCTGGAGTAATTACATTTCTAATGTTCCAAGTCAGACTTCCAGATTACCTAAGTCCCCATGCAGGTGCCAGGCAGTTCTAAATCCTGCTGCTGGGTCACCAAGTTCTTAGGTCTACAACTGCATCACCCAGAACCACAGCCTCTAAGATACAACTGAGGTACAGACTGCACTGCTGGCTGACACAGTTGGATAACCACTGGGAATTAACTGTCCCAGTCCAACCTGAAGCCACATATGGTCCTGGTCTTTACTTCTTTCCCTATGGATCGTTTTTCAAGCTTGAAAATCTTTTGGATTTCCTAAGATTTTTTACTGCAAGCAACAACAGAGAAATCACTAAAAGATAAAAAGAGAAATTTTCCAGAAATATAATGTTACAATACAAAGCTTTAAAAGGTAAATACTCCTAGATCTCAGGTGTATTCCTTCTTGCTAAGTCATGTCAGATCTCAGGTGTAGACTTCTTGGTTAAAGTGGGGTGGGGAATAAGGACAGATAATAATCCAGAAACAATTAATATATTTGCCACAATACCAAATCCATTTATATATATTCTTATTTAATCCTAACAACTTTATAAGTAGATATTACCATTAGTTTGCAAAAGAGGAAACCAAAGTTCAGAGAGTTAATTACTTGCACACGGTCAGGAAGAAATTTGCAGAATTCAAACCCAAAAGTACAGTATTCAAAGTGAAAGACAGTCTAAACTTTGACTCTTCCCTGATGAAATTCTTTCCCCATTTATGACTAAAAATGCATTGCCTTTGGTTTGTCTGTATCCACTAATATTTTCCTTTTTTTCTATTGGGTTAAATCTAGAAGTTCCTGGCCAGACTGAGCACATGGGAAACCATTGGAAAGTTTCCATAGTGGCAGAAGAATTTAGGTAGGTCTGCACAGTACCTTTAAAAAATCTGAATGTGAGTGCTTTCTCAAATTGCCCCTACTATTTACCATCTTATACAAGTCTTCACTCATTTAAGTTACCTATTCCGTCTTAAAAGCAGATAACTTTACTGTACCTTTCTTCTACCCCCAACTATGAGATTAAGACTAAACCTCATTTAATGTTGCAAACTATTTCAGGCAAAAAAAGACTTAGTTCTCTATACATTCATCTTGCTTTTCCTCAGAACAATAGCCAATGGGCATTTTATATTATGTTTCATTCCTACAATAAAGTTACTTAGATTGAGCAAGTTAAACAATTTTTGATACTTCATAGAAATAATTTGTAAAATGCTCACCCAGCCCTAGCCCCACAAATTCATCAGGAGCCTGATCTTTTGTTCCAGTAAGAGATCCTTCTCTGCCTCGCACTGTTCCAGAAATGTATCGAGGTTTCACTCCAGTTCCTATAAGTTGTGCAAGCTCCAACTGACTGATGCACTTCAGAATCTTAATTTTAAAAGAGGAGAAGAAACTTAATTTTATGTTAAAAATGTTTGCAAATATATTTAAATGTACGCAGCCAGGATTTAACTTAGGCTACATCATAAATCACCGGAGGCCCGGTGCACTGGTGCACTGCTTCATGCACCAGTGGAGTCCCTTGGCCTGGCCTGTGGGGATCAGTGGACCTCCACACTGCTGCAGCCCAGCATTACCCGCCAGCTCGTCGGGCTCCTGTCCGCTGTCCGCGTGATCTACGAAGTAGTGCGCAAAGTGGCAGGCGGCCAGGGAGGAGCCTGAGCCCAGGCTGGGCACCCAGCTGCTCCCACTCATCCTGGCCCTGCTGCGCCTGCCACCACTAGGGTGTGCAGGGGGAGTGTCCACGGGAGAGGCTCATGCAGCTGCACTCCCTAGCCGTCAGCCAAGCAGCTGGTGCCCGTCTGTCAGCTGAGCAGCACTCCCACTGTGGGAGCACACTGCCCTCCAGGGGGCATCTCCTGCATTGAGTGTCTGCCCCCTGGTGGTCAGTGCACATCGTAGCTACTGGCCGGTCATCCCGTCGCTTAGGCTTTTATATATATAGATTATAAAAAGCTAACTGTATTTACCCTGAATGTACTTAATTTTCTCCCCAAACACTTAAGCATGTCAGTGATAGAATATTTAGCTCATTTTATAAACCAAATTACAAAATTAAAAATAAAGTGCTTATACCTCATGCCATGAATTTCCTAAATAATTTCCATCTGTATGAGCCACTGTGATAAGCGTTTTTATTGTGTCAATGTTCTTCTGTTTCATTTCAGTAATACCAGAACTCACTGTAAGTAAGGTAAATCTTGCTAGTGCCTGAACATACGCATCTCTTTCCAGCTATAAAAAAGAGAAAAGTATACTTGATGTGGTTGTAAACACAAAGAGTGATCCTTAATTCCCTAATGACAAACTGTTTACTTGTTTAGTAAGTTTTTAACTGACAAATCATAACTTATATATAATACCTCAAACTAGAGTATTTTTTAAGATAAATGAAACAAAAATTTCTAAAATACAAAGGTGAAGAAGGTGTTAAATCAAGATGAGATTTTATTAATAACAAATTCATATAGTAGAAAAACATTCATTGAATATTTCAGCTTCAAGTACTGTGTAAACTAGTAGAAACCTTATTTATAAATTTGCTCACTTTTTCATTACAACTAGACTGTGCTTTGTAAGTCCTATCATTCATAATCAAATATAAAACAGTTTTTGAAAAAGAAAGCAAGCTTCAACTATATTTATTATCAGACAAAGCATATAATTACTAGAAGGGGCTATCTTCATGAAAATTATGTCCTATAGACCTGATTCTCTTAAACTTGTTCTGAGGGTTAAGACACACACACACACACACACACACACACACACACACACACACGAAACAGTTTATTCTTGTATTATTATTTATTAATTATATTATTTTCTATATGAACAATTATAAACCTACTTTCTGTATATAAAATATGAAAATATATGTGATTCAATAAGTAAGAACTTCCAACATATTTATTTAAATAAGATATTGAAATTAACATATAGGAATTAAAAGTCTTGGGGAAGAATTGCAAACCAAAGTTATTACAATGAATTTTAGGCACATCAGTATAGAACTACTCTGTCATAGATTCTCAGATTCTTAAATATTAAGATTCATTTAAATTACATCATACACTTGAAATTAATTTCTCATAAGTCAAACATAAAAAAATAATTTAAACTATAGTAATGGCATAAGCAGACTGGCTACAAAAGCAAATTTATTACCTGAATGCTGAAAATGCATGCAATTCTGATTGCACATCTTATACCTTCCAGGCAGAGAGAGGCTACTTCAGTATCATCACAGTCTTGTAGACCCACACTGAATGCAGCCAGAAAAGGTGTCCAAGCCAACTAGGAAAATTAAAATTTAAAATATATCATGAATATCAAGTGTTAATTAAAAATTATGATAATACTACATTAATATTTCTCAAGGCTTTCAGACAATAAATGACTTAAAGGTCTCAAAAAAAGCAATAAATTTCTTAGCATAGCTATTTGGAAAGCTTTCCTAGACAAAAGGAAAAAAAATGATTTAATGCTAACTGGTTTTAAATAAATGAAAGAACAAGATCATAAATTCAGTAGAAGACCTGAGGCATATTTTAAGTGCAGCATTTATAAATTATTCACATCAATAAAATGGGATAGTCAATATTTAAAAATGATATTACTTGTACCCCTGACTTGAGAACTCATCTCTCTCTGCAAGCTTTGTCCCTTGCAATATCATGGGCCTTTTATTTCCAAGAAAATCCTTTAGCATTTTCTACTTGCAGCAATTCTATTACTTCCTTTACTTTAAGCCTGCTTCCTGGACACCTTTTTTTTTTTTTTTTTGCAAACATTTCACATTGACATATCAGCAATAACCCTGGACAATACTTTAAAAATAATATAGTTCAATAAAGTATTTCTTCATTATATACAGTGAAAGCCAACAAACACTAAATTTTACTATAAAAACTGAATACCTAGTTTTAATGGAAAACAAACAAAAAAAGAGCTACCTTTTGACTGCTGAGCATGCTAATGTCAAAACATAGAGATTAGTGTGTGCATGTATGACTTCGACATGTCTGATGCGAGAGTATTTGCTCTTAATAAGTCGTCATGAAGCAAAACTATAAACCATATAGCCATACAGATGAAAAAATGTTTATGGGTGTTCTATAGAAATGACAACTGAAATGTTTAAAAGATCTTAAAAAGTTTTTAGCATTATGAAGGAAAACTCAACACTTTGCTTGTAACAGCAGAAAGTTTAGAAGTATATAATCCCTAACAAAGGAACATAAGCCACAGTACCTAACTTCAAGTCTTAGCTTTGCCACTTATTTAATCTTTCTGAAACTCCGTTTCTTCCTGTTTAATACCTGGACTACCACTGTGGAGAGATGCTGTGGGAAGCATATGAAGTGCAGAACTTTTAAAATACAAAGTACTACATGGAAGTAATAAATGACATATTCCATTAGAAACCCTATATAACACTTTATAGTAGAAGTATATGGTCCATAAGCCAGTAAAAAATGTTTAACTCTATTAGAAATTAAAAACAATGATTTCTCCAATCAAATCACATCCTATTGGCAATGAGGCAAGCATTCCTCGCCCAGCCACAGATGGACCTCTGGCCAGGCCGGGGCGTGGATGGGCCTCTGGGCAGTGGGCACGGAGCGGCCAGGCCCCGCAGAGAGCTACCGGCACACGGATTCGTGCACAGGGCTACTAGCTGAATAATATCCAGGGACAGTGAAATTAAATTGCCCACTCGTAATTGTATAAACCTTTACAGAATACAACTTGCCAATTGTAGAAAGATTCCTAATAACGTGTATATTTCTTCATAGTATAATGCATTCTAGGAATCTCTCATTTATTCCTTATTACTGAGCACTGGCTACAAGCCAGCAACTGTACCAGATATTGGGAAAAGTGAACAGAACAGATTTAGCCCATTGCCTCATGGAGCTTAAAGTAAAGAGGTATACTAGCCATATATTTTAATACATATATTAAAATAAACGTACAAATACAAATGGTTATAAATACACTGAAGGAAAAGAATAGCATGTTATGAAAAGGGACCTAATTTGAATTAGAGGGGTCAGAGCAAAACTTTCTGAAAAGGTAACATTATAAGTGGAAACTACACAGGCAAAGAAAAGAGCATTCTAGACACAGGACACAGCTTATAAGAATGCTCTGAAGAAAAAATAATTTAGGACAGTGGTTGGCAAACTCATTAGTAAACAGAGCCAAATATCAACAGTACAACGATTGAAATTTCTTTTGAGAGCCAAATTTTTTAAACTTAAACTTCTTCTAACACCACTTCTTCAAAATAGACTAGCCCAGGCCGTGGTATTTTGTGGAAGAGCCACACAAAGAGCCGCATGTGGCTCGCGAGCCGCAGTTTGCCGATCACGGATTTAGGACATTCTAGAAGCCTAAAGAATGCCAGTGTGACTGCAGCTCAGTAAGAGACAGAAGAAACAAGAGTTCTAGCAATGAGTTTGGAAAGGCAGGTGGTCTAGACCCTCTCAGTGTGCTAATTTCATCAAGTGTCATGCAAACTCAGTGAAGGGCCTTAAGGAAGAAGGTGAAATTGCATCTTTTCTTTTAAAAAGATCACTCTGGCTTCTGTAAATGGATAAGAAGTGCATATAAGGATGCTACAGAATTAAGAGTGAGAAATGAGGGTGTCTGAAGAGAACAATGGCAGTGCTTAGCTGCCGTGGGCAAACTACGGCCCGCTGGCCGGATCCGGCTGTTCTATCCGGTTCTCTTGCTCTCCCCTCCGCTCCTTTACTTTGAATTTATACTAGTTCACACAAACACTCCATCCATGCTTTTGTTCCAGCCCTCCGGTCCAGTTTAAGAACCCATTGTGGCCCTCGAGTCAAAAAGTTTGCCCACCCCTGGCTTAGAGTGTTTAAATAAGCTATAATCCATATCATAGAACCTACTAACAAATTTTTAATGATATGGGGAAATACTTATGTGAGAAACAGCAAGATAAAAAAATCCTATACATAGTATGATCACAACGGTTTAAGATAAAAAAGTAGTATATTAACACAAGTTTTTTCTGAGTGGCTGAATTATGGCTAGATCCTTATTTTGCTTTTTTCTGACTCCCCCTTTAAAAAAATTTTTTTGAAAAACAACAAAAAAAAATAAGGGTATAATATTATTCAAAACAAAACAAAAAGCTGCCTTATAAAATATATTTTATAATAAAGAAAAATGTTTATAATATTTCAACATGATTTTCTATTATTTCAAAAGATAAAGCCAGTTATACACCACTATTCCTTTTAACATTACCTTTCTATTACCCCTCCTATTCTATAATTCTTCATCAACTTTAATATCATTCTCACTCAGACCTTGAAGTAGGGGTAGAAGTAATTATAAAATTTTACACCTAAAAGGAAGCACAGAAATCTTGTAGTCATTTGCATCACCCATACATATGTATAGTGAAGTCTGCATTAGAATTTAAATTATGATCGTTAGCTTCCACAGACCATCTTAACCACACAAACTGCAATGTATTTTACCCACTTCCCCTTTTCAAACTTAACTAGACTCCCCTCCACTTCCCTACGATCCTTACAATGCTCTGCTTCCTCATTCTAAATTTGGAGAAAGGGTAGAAAAAAAGAATAGGAAATGAAAAAGGAATAAGAAATCAAATTTTAAAGAACCAGTACCATTCTTAGTAGATCAACCTATAAAAATAAACAATGTTCCTTTCTATTCCTTACTCTTTTTTTCTGGGCTCCAGGCATATCAGAACCCTCCTATTATATTAGTTCCTAGGCCAGAAGCACTGAAAGAGAGCAAGCAGCTCAATGAAGATCCTTTGGAATTTTAGGTAACTTCAAAGGTTGAAATAAAACTTAGAGAAAACCAGGTGAAGGATTAATGATCATTCTCTGAACTCTTTCTATTCTTACGATCACACAGCTATTAATTCCTAATAGTGCATACATTTGTCATTCTCTTTAAGAAAAAATTTTGTATTTGCCATGTCCTAAATAACATGGCTTTTGCTTCCAGGTCTACACCAGTGGGATATGTCACTATATTTCCTTAAGTGAAAAATATGTGCAACAAAATTATATGTAAATGTATATTGCCACCAAAAGTTACTAGTAACTCTTACCTTAAACATGGGTCTCACATGCTCCAAATGTGTTGCACTTGTAAAAGGTGCTTGAACATGGCTCACGGCTTCCATAAGTGCTTTAGCTGTCTTAGCCATCTGTTCCATTTCTAAGTTATACAGAAGTCTTCTTTGTTTTTCACTCGCTACATCTGAAACAAACACCATTAGCATTTAAAATAGGAAGCATTTAAAAATGCTATTTTGATGTTTTACTACAAAACAATAATATACCACATGATATAATTACCAATACACTAATTAAAAATAGTCATAAGAAGTCAGACACAAACGGTCACATAACGTATGATTAGACGTATATGAAATATCCAGAATAGGTAAATCCAGAGGAACAGAAAACAGACTGGGATAGCCAGGGCCTAAGGAATGGGAGGGAACCTGGAGTAACTGCTTATTGGAACAGGGTTTTATCTTGGGGTGATGAAAATGTTTCGGAACTAGATAGTGGTGGTGGTTGCACAACAGGTGAATGGACCAAATGCCATTGAATTGTTCACTTCAAAATGGTTAATTTTTTAAAACATTTTTTCTAAAACATTGATTTTAGAGAGAGAGAGGGAAAGAGAGAAACATCAATGTGAGAGAGAAACTTGAATCAGCTGCCTCCTACACAAGTCACCCAACTGGATGACTGAACCCACAACCTGGTTATGTGCCCTGACTGGGAATCAAACCCACCACCACCTTTCGGTGTACGAGATGATGCTCCAACCCACAGAGCCACACCAGCCAGGGGAAATGGTTCATTTTATATTAAATGATTTCACCCCAATAATGAAAAGTGCAAAAATCCTGCACTAGGAGTCAGGGATAAGTAGGAAACCTATGAAGAGGGAAGAGAATACATACAAACCTGTCACAATAAATAGCATTAGGGAAACACCACAAACCTGGGATAGGAAAAGAGATGTAAGAAGAAATGGCATCTTTGAATGGTATCTCCTGAGTTAACAAGAAAACGATGGCCCGGACACTCCAGGATGATTTTAGTATTTCAGAACACCACCATCTCCCTCCCATATCTAACTCTCTAATTTGCTACTACCACATACGAAATAGGCCATAGAAAGAGGGATGTGAAGATGTTAAAATAGGTTTGAGGAAGAAAACAATCAGGAAACAGGTAACTCAGGTGTAAAAATGAACTCTTGATCAATATACTTAATGTTACAAGCAGAACTGAAGTTAACACACCCACGTAAACTGCTGCTTGGTACTGAATTGCAATGAGAGTCAAGGATGCCTAGTACAACATCTGGCTTTGTCACTGTCTGGGTTTTAGATACAGCGATTTAATAAAATTTTACATTAGGTAAACTCACCTCATAAATTCTATAACTCTGTTTCTTAACCTCTGCACTTTAGTTTCCTCATTTATAAAATGAGGATGAACTTACTAAGATTCTTTAGGATCATTCCCCATATTACTTCAAAAGATAAGGCCAGTATGCTCCACTCTTCCTTTTAAAATCATCTCCCTAGCCCCCAACTCTCATTTTGTAATTCTTCATCAGCTTCTACAAATACATACATCACATAGGCCTTTTTGCTTCTCTTCTGTCAACAGAATTTTGCTACTGTAACTTGTTTTGTTAAATAAAACCTGAGAGTTCATTTCTAAGTGGAAGGTGTCCTCTTTCCATATTACTGTTATATTCTTAAGCCACACCCCTCGTCTCATTCCTGCCATCAGATTTTAGCTCTAATTTCATCACCATTGTCTATATGTACAGAAAGTCTAGAATGGAGCCAGGCCCACAGCTGACCCCTAATGCTAGTTAGATCCAGGAACTCTACAGTGATACCATTTGTGGCACATCTGAAGTAGTGATTTCCAACTCCACAGCTACCTCACAATCCTAAACTTCCCCATCTCCTTGAGTCACCCCTACTTTCAGCTTGTTTATCTATAAGGATATATGAAGAGATATAAATATGTTGCTCGTAGCTGATAAGGAGGCAGAAACAAAGATTAAGAATTGAAATCTGACTATTGGGGTTTCCTGACCAATCTCTCTGACCTCCAAATCTGTGCTGAGATTAACTGCTAAATGGATACGTGTATATTAAACACACACTAATCCATGCATATTATGTAGCATTTTTCATTAGTCATTGATTAGAGCTACCTTTCTTCAGCATGTGAGAAAAAAATACAACCATATCAGCAAATGCTATAGTATATAAATACTATCACTAGAATAAATACTCTAAGTAAAGAACTCTTTCAAATACCCGTATTTTCCCTCCTGAGCAATCAGGATTCAAATGATTTGGATACCTACTTTGCTTACTTGATTTTGTAGGGATTGTTAATTCTTTCGTTTCTTTCAATGATATCTTTTTGCCAGCTATTTCGTTGTAGATGGCTGATAGATACTCTTCAGGAAGGTCTTTACTGTCATTGATACCTCTATTCATCTTAATGTACTGTTCCTTTGTCATTTTATTTTTAACCTAGAAATGAAAAGCCATTAAAAAATTAACATAAAAATTTCACTCGTATTTTAAGAATTTAAATACTCTTATGAAAGAATTTATAAATACTTTGAAGACAAGAAGTGAAAAATATTCAACAAAACATACATTAAAATAAAAAATTCATAGAAAATGACAGCAATGTAGGAAAAAACCCATCCAGGCATATGCTAATTCAACTTGCTCTACTATAAACATGAATCAAAGCCAGTGGTTACTAATGATGAAAATTAAGACAAAAATATGTGTTCTAAATGTACCTCAAATTAAAAAAAAATTAGCTGACACACTATATATAAAAGGTAGTTTAACTACAAATATTCTAGGTGAAAAAGAAACATAAATGACTTGTTAAAATTCACCTATATTTTAACTTTGAAAACAATTAAGAATGAGAAGAATTTATTTTAGGGACTCTTTTAAAGTATTCTTTTTTTTAAAAAAATATTTTTATTGATTTCAGAGAGGAAGGAAGAGGGAAGGAGATAGAAACATCAATGATGAGAGAGAATCATTATTCGGATGCCTCCTGCATGCCCCCTATTGGGGATCGAGCCCGCAACCCAGGCATGTGCCCTTGACCGGAATTGAACCTGGGACCCTTCAGTAGGCAGGCCGATGCTCTATCTACTGACCCAAACTTGCTAGGGCTAAAGTGTTCTTTAAAAACGATGTCATTTATTATAGTTCATATAGTCTTAAAGTGTATATCATATGGGGTCATAATTATGGGTTCAATTTTCTAACCGGCAACTTAGCTTCGTAGGAACCCATAAGTACAGTGGCATGCTGCATATCAGCACATGATGCCAGCAGTCTGACAGGAGCCACGTGACAATAAGCTACCACTGCCAGACCAGCACATGTTCTACAGACAGAAACTAGTGCAATCAAGACAGGACACTGTTCTCAAGATTTAACACTCCCTAACTGACATGTGCTCAGAAACTTTTAACAATCTGATACTATGAAAGGCAGTTTTAATATTTCTTCAAAATAACTTACATGAGAAGGTACATATGTATAGGAAGACATGACGCAGATGCACATAACATTGATAATTCATTTATAGAACCAAATTCTTTAAAAATACAACATTCTAAAAACAAAGGGAGGTAGTGTAAAACATCATTCTACTTTTGGTTTAGACAGAAAAACCAGATAGAAAACTCTGATATAAAGAGACAGACTCATAGAGAGGAGGCAGACAGCTGGGGGATAAAGGGGGGGTGGGAGGATGTTGGGGGTGTGTGGAAGGATTTAGCAAAAAAGGGAAAAAAAAGAGAGAGAGAGAACTCATGGACATGGACAACAATGCAGTGATATCCGGGTCCAGAGGTGGAGGAGGGAAAAATGATGATGAAAAAAAAAAAGATATCCAAGTAAGCCTTTAAATGTAGACTGCCTTATAAACCCATGGGAAAAGTGTTATGTAGACAATGAAAACCCTAAAAGTGGGCTGCTTTTACTACACTGTCAGTAATATGACAAAGGAATATTTTAAATGAGTAAACTCTTTTTTTTTTTTAAATATATTTTATTGATATTTCACAGAGAGGAAGGGAGAGGGATAGAGAGCTAGAAACATCGATGAGAGAGAGACATCGATCAGCTGCCTCCTGCACACCCCCCACTGGGGATGTGCCCGCAACCAAGGTACATGCCCTTGACCGGAATCGAACCCGGGACCCTTCAGTCCACAGGCCAACGCTCTATCCACTGAGCCAAACCGGTTTTGGCAATGAGTAAACTCTTAATGATTTTTTTTCAAAGGTCTATATAAAATCAAGTAATCCTGGTAAATGCACAGTTGTTGAATTCTGGTGTTTAAAACTAGGGACAACTCTGTATGGTATCCACAACTCTGTAAGTCTCCCATTACACATTTGGTATATACTTTCCATATCAACCCTGCTTTAATAAGCATCTCAAAATACACACACTCTCACACATACACACACACAATCCCTATATTGCCAAGCTTAATCTCAAACTAAATAGGTTTTAATTTTTCAATACACCTCAGATTAGGAAAAAGTATATAGTTTATTTCACATCCTAAAAATAGTTAATATCATATGCTACACTATTCCTAAGAAGTACAAATAAATTTTTGCAAATAGATTAATTTATAAAGGTAATTTTCCCCAAGGATACCCAAGCATGTTTTTGAAAACTAAGCATAAAATACCTAAAATGTTTAAAATAAGTGTTTGCAGGTGGATATCAGAAATCAAGTTATATTCCTTAACATTTAAAAAGGAATTATAAATTTTATGAGGAAAATAAAATTTGAGTACTTCCTGGATATCTGTTATTTTATTATATATTTATTTATTGTTTGTTTGTTTTTGTTAATCTTCACCTGAGGATATTTTTCCATTGATTTTTAAAGAGAATGGAAGAGAGAGGGTAAGACAGAGAGAAACACCGATGTGAGAGAAACACATCGATTGGTTGCCTCCTGCAGGTGCCCTGACCAGGGCCCTAGCCAGGGAGAAGCCTGCAACCAAGGTACATGCCTTTGACTGGAATCGAACCCGGGACCCTTTGGTCCACAGGCTGATGCTCTATCCACTGAGCCAAACCAGCTAGGGCGTGGATACCTGATATTTTTAAAGTATTGTTAATTTTTCTGTGTACTAGTATTGGGATTATGTTTAAATAGAGTATTTCTCTTTCAGAGATATATAATGAAATAAATACAGATGAAATTATATGATACCTGAGATTTGCTTCCAAATGATCTGTGGGAGAGAGGGGGATATAAATACAACAAAATCGGCCATAAGTTGCTAACTGTGGAAGCTGGGTGACAGGCACAGGAAGAATCACTATACTAATCACTCTAATGTTTAAGTTTAAAATGTAAAAAAAAAGAAGACAGTTTATATATAATGTTTTTTCATGTTGCAATTAAGTATAAACAGAAGAACTATATCATATTCTTAGATTAAAATTTATCTTAAGCTTTATACAGCTGTTAATCTTGAGAAAGACAAATATAGATCTATTTTACAGATATCTAAAAGTCTAATTAGAATAACTACTAGAAACTGCATTTGTAAATGTATACTCCACTAAATTAAACCAATCACCAAACTGGGGTATTTGACTAAACAATATTAAAATTTCAACTATTACTTATTAATTCAAAAGAACTCAGAGTACTAAATTTATGTTATTTATTATAGAACTGGCTTGGAAGAAAACATACCTGTGGACTGTGAAGATCTGTGGTCAGCATAATAATTGAGTAAGCCAGAACATAAGCAGTATCTGCACTAGCAAAAAGGGTTTGTCTGAAAAAATAAATGTATCATGTTATAAACTTTTATTGTGTTACAGTTTCATTAAATTAGTTGCTGCAAACCCCAAAGCACTTTTAATTTACTTTTTTCAGGATTTATGTTTTATCTCATATTACAATTTTTAAATGGAACTATCTGATTACCTCCAGATCATAGACAATCTAAGTTTCCTGGGGGCAGAGGATTATGAATCTCCTGATAGTTGGCAACCAGTAAGAATCTGAATCTTGCTTACCCTTGGTTGCATTCTAGATATCTTGCAGCAAATTTTTCCATCAATCGATCAATTTTCTGAGCTTCCCCTGGAAGACGGAATCCTTCTAGAAACATTCGAAGGGCTGAAACGAAGTCTTTTCCTGAAAAGTCATGTTGGTCCACATATGCATACATGACTTCTTTGTTAAACTTATCATTATCTCCCAGGAACTCACCCACTTGAGTCTAAAGAACAAAAGACAAATTGATATCCCAATGGAACATTTGCCAGACAGCTATTTAAAAAGCAGAAAAATCCACAAGACCTACAGGTTTTGACTATAGGATTAACTATTTCAAACATGAAGCTATAAGTTAAACATACTGAATGTGTTTATAAAAAAAAATCAAGATATTCTTTTGAGTTTAAAGAATTAAATAGCAAAATTGAGAATACCTAAGTATATTCTTTAAGTTTTACTTGCATACTTGGGAGGGCAACAATACATATCATTATTAACTTAAAAAGAAATTTTATAGAAAAGGTTAGAATGAACTAAAATGGTACTCTTACAGAGTCTAATCTTTCCTCTTGATGTAAGAATTGAGCAATATCTTCAGGTGTAGTGCCAAGCATCCCTTGTTCTTGGAGGTACTGTATTCCTCTCTTTGGTTTCTTATTAAACCTAGATGATATTAAAGTTAATAGGGACATTATAAATAGAAAACCATTGGTATTCCAGGAAAAGACCTTAGTAAATTGATTTTCTAATAGCATTGAGAAAATATAAACTTATTTAATATAATCTGTGCATGAAAACATAAAAATATTATACTATGCAAAGTTTTCCATCTATTAATTCTAAGTTTCCTGCTTTTATTGAACTTGAATTCAGTGACTGTTTTAGCTATAATCTGACAGCACTATTTCCTTTATTAAAAAAGACCTCTAGATACCCAATGTTTTCAAAATGAAGTCCAAATTGATGATTAGACTGCCACATAAAATCTTTCTTAATATAGCTCATTAATTTTTCATCCCCTCTTCTCATCTACTCCCACATACCGTCTTATTCCCCAAACACTATGCATGTGCGGTCCATTTCCTCTGCATGCCCTTCACCTGCTCCACTCACTGGGGAACTCTCCTTCACGCTTAAAGATCCAATTTAAATGTCACCTCTTCCTTTCCAAATCATTTACTTTCTACTTTTATTGTACCAATAATTACTTTGGTACTTCATCACCTGTTACCTGGGTATTGCAAGCATTCTTAAATGGTCTCCCTATATCTCTTGTTTTGTTCACATTCTAATCTATCCTTCAGGCTGCTGGCAAGTCATCTTTCCAAAAGAGGAAATCAGGTGCTGCTGCTCCTCTGCTTAAAATCCTTCAATAGTACGCCAGTGCCAGGAGGTACAAAACTCCTTCACACGGCAAATAAGGCCTTCTGTAATCTGGATCCAACTCAATGCTTTCATCTCATATCTGTAATTGCCTGTTGCTTCCCCCTGCTACATGTTTCCCCCTCACAACTCCGCCCCCTGCTGTGCTTAACAATAGTCCCCAAATGTTCTCCCTTTTTCCTCTGTGCTGTTGCATATCTCATTCTCTCTCTGAAATGTCCTTCCCTGTTCAGTCCTCCTAATGATTTCCCCACTAAGTCCTAATTCAACCATCACCAAGTACACAAATTAAAATCAAACATTTTTCACTGAGGTAAACGTAATCTTTGCTCTACAGAAGCTCTTATTCTAAAGTAAGAAACATGGAGAAACCAAGATGGCAGCATAGGTAAGCACCTAAACTGCTGCCTCACACAACAATTTCAAAACTACAACTAAAAGTCAGAACGTCTATCACCCAGAACCACGGGAAAGCTGGCTGAGTGGAAGTTCTACAACTAGAAGGAAAGAGCAAACAGCATTGAGGGGTGCACAAGCACTGAAAAGCTGAGGTACGGAGACGCGCAAATCGGGCTGGCAACGGGTGACTGAAAGCGCTGCTGTTTTCAACCCGAAGGGAGATAAGCTGCCGATTACTCCGAACTCGTTTCTGGGGAGACGCGGGGGACCCAAACTCCTACGGGGAGAAGCTGGACTGTCTGCCGTGGGGGCGGAAAGTGAGGGAGGCTTGCTTGCAGGGCTGTGCGCAGGAACAATTGTTTATTGTGCTGGGGCGCGGGACGCGGGAATACGGTCGGAGACACAGAGCCGCAGAGCCGGCTTACTGGCAGCCATCGCTGTTTGCCACGCCCTAGCCTAGTCATGCCCTGAGACCCCGCACTGCACAATCTACGAACCCACCCAAGCTCCAAGCAGCGGCTTTAGCATATGAATGGCCTACCCTATCGCAGCTTAACCTAGCAAACTTGCAGCCCGGGTCAGACAGCTCCAAAACCTCCAAACCCCAAGCAAAGAGGAGAAAACTGTAGTTCTTGCAGTAGCTCCTGCTGGGTGGCCTCAGACAGTAGCTGACCTGCACCCCATTGGAGATCCAGAAGCCAGTGTACCTAGTGGTCAGTGTGAGACACCAGATTTCAACTCCTCACATCCATAAGTAACACATTCAAGAGGCAGACTTAGTGAGCACCAAAGCCCCACTGAAACAAGTCCTGCACCATAAGCGTGTCTCCAGCACAGCAGTTCTTCCATTATAGACACAGCGGGTCCTCACAGCCAATTGGCCTGGAGGTCAGTTCCTCCCAGTGTACCAACAGCAATCAAGGCTTAACTACACCAAGACTTAGCACTCAGCCCACAAAGGGGTGTACCAAAGGCGTCCACCTCAGGTGATTGGGGAGGCTGAGCTACTGGCCCCTATAGGTCACCTACCACACAAAGCCACTCCATCAACATAAGGAAGCAGCAAAATGTGGAGACAAAGAAACATGTCACGAATGAGAGAAATGGAGGAAAGCAAATTAATGGACGACATAGAGTTCAGAACCACATTTATAAGGTTACTCAAGAATCTTCTAAAAACCGCTGAGAAACTTGATGAGACCTCCAAGGAGCTTAGTGAGACCTTCAAGGACCTTAATGAAAATGCCAAAAAAATGGAAAAGGACCAGTCAGAAATTAAGCATACACTGTCTGAAATAAAGAATATACAGAAACTCAACTGTAGATCAACGTACCCCAAGAATCAAACCAAAGATCTGAAATATGAGGAAACAAAAAACACCCAACCAGAAAAACAAAAAGAAAAAATCCAAAAATATGAAGATAGTGTAAGGAGCCTCTGGGACAACTTTAAGCGTACCAACGTCCGAATTTTGGGGGTGCCAGAAGAAGAGAAAGAGCAAAATATTGAAAACCTATTAGAAGAAATAATGACAGAAAACTTTCCCTACCTGGTGAAAGAAATAGACTTACAAGTTCAGGAAGCACACAGAACCCCATACAAGAGGAATCCAAAGAGGACCACACCAAGACACATCATAATTAAAATGCCAAGGGCAAAAGACAAAGAGAGAATCTTGAAAGCAGCAAGAGAAAAACAGTTAGTTACCTACAAGGGAGCACCCATACGACTGTCAGCTGATTTCTCTGCAGAAACTATGCAGGCCAGAAGTGAGTGGCAAGAAATATTCAAAGTGATGAACAGCAAGAACCTACAACCAAGATTACTCTACCCAGCAAAGCTATCATTCAGAGTTGAAGGTCAGATAAAGAGCTTCACAGACAAGAAAAAGCTAAAGGAGTTCATCACCACCAAACCAGGATTACATGAAATGCTGAAGGGTGTTCTTTAAGAAGAGGAAGAAGAAGAAAAAGGTAAAGATAAAAACTATGAACAAAATGACATCAAATATATACCTACTAACAAGTGAATCTAAAAATCAAGTGAATAAAAAATCTGAAGAACAGAATGGACTGGTGAATATAATAGAATCAGGGACATAGAAAGGGAGTGGACTGACAATTCTCAGGGGGGAGGGGGTGTGAGGGGTGTGGGAAGAGACTGGACAAAAAGCTTACACCTATGGATGAAGACAGTGGCGGGGGGTAAGGGCATGGGGTGGGGTGGGGAATCAGGTGGAGGGGAGCTAGGGGGAAAAAAAGAGGAACACCTGTAATAATCTGAACAATAAAGATTTATTTAAAAAAAATAATAAAGTAAGAAACGTGATTTTTAAAATTACAATAGTAAAAGGGCAACAAATAAGAGATGGTCATGATTTATTTTCAGGGGAATGTGACTGTGGAACTGAGCTTTGAGGAATAATCACTTCTTTTATAAATAGTAAGAAAAAACATCCCAGAGTGAAATAGGTCAGCATAATAAATAGTTCAGCATTGGTGGAGCAATGAAGTGAGATAAAGAAGTGGCAGGTGATCAAATTTAAGAGTTCGGCAGATCCAAGTTGTGGCCTATTCTTTAAGAGCAAGAGAGGGGAGAGACAGAACTAAGACTTTCATTCAAAAAGAATAGTTGTGAGGCAGGCGTCCTCAAACTACGGCCCGCGGGCCACACGCAGCCCGCGGAGGACATTTATCCAGCCCGCTGGGTCCTGCTGCCTGTCCTGCTTAGCAGCCGACTCATCCCGGGCCCGCAGTGCGCATAGGAATTTGTTCATAGTTTTTTTTTAAACTATAGTCCAGCCCTCCAACGGTCTGAGGGACAGTGAACTGGCCCCCTGTTTAAAAATTTTGAGAACACCTGGACTAGAGAATAAGTAAGACCAAACAAAGGTAAACTAATTAGATCATACCATTTATTTAGTGACAAATCCAAGGGGGAAATCTAAGGTAACTCCCAAAATTTTAGCTTATAAATTTAGTAACATCCTGGGGTTACTGTCCTCAATAAAAAAATACAGAAAAAGTGGGTTTTCTGTTTGTCTTTTGTTTTGGGTAGGAGTATTGGGGAGTTAATTATGGAGAGAATGTAGACTGATAAATTTGATTGTGGACATGCTGAGTGGAAGCTATGCAATATCCAGTGGAGATGCCCAACAGTCAATTACAGATATGAGTCTGCATATCAGTGGAGGTATTTATGTTAACACTTGGTGGTAGTGAGATGTTAGTAAACAGTAGCTGAAGTCATGAAAAAGAATACAATCATCTAGGAGAAGATACAAAGTAAGATAAGGACTGAGGGACAGAACCCTTAAAATGCTACGAGGTATGCAGGAGATAAACAGCCAGACCAAGAATGAGATGGCATGATCAAACTGGAAGAAGGGACGGGACAGAGTGATGTCATGGAAGGAACAGCTGTGAAAGAGTGCACTGAGCACAGCCACAGGAAAGCATTCTCGTGGAAGTCTGAGGCAGAAAGCAAGCCTAACGGCTGAAAGGAGGGCTGGGGGCTAGTGGCTGAAGCAGGGAGACCTCCACTTTAAAGTCCTATGACAAATTCCCTCTCCCTGCTAAGTACCTCACAGGAGTTATCATACCTTGGCAGTACTTTGTACAACACTCTATTATGGCTTTACACAGTACCAGTTAAAAAAACGTTTTGCCAAGATTTAGACTCTAATCTTGAACACAAGGACCAGTGTCTCCATGGTTTTTGGCACACAGTCCCAAGTATCAAATATGTGTTTGCTGAGTGATGAGCCGAACTTCAGTATGAGTATCTGCTTACACTATTAGATTTTGTGCCCCTGGTAAGTAAGGGATGTTTCATTTATCATTCATTCCAGGACCCTGCATAATATCTGGAACACATGACAGTTTGTAAATGACAGAAAAATTAGAATGAAGTATTCATGGCAACTTCTTGAGACAATTTTGTGATATTTATAATTTTATGACAAAGAATGTGTGTACATTTTGTCAATTTTTAAAAAGGTACAAATACACTGTAAAAAAGGCATTCATCAAAAGGCATTGCTTAAGATTCAGGAAGAAATGCTTTAAAACAGGAGCAGCAAGCTAACTAAGCAAACAAGAGAATTTTTAATAGTTTACTAATAGTTTAATAGTAGCTAGATTCATGGAAAAAGGCCAACAAGTTTATTTTTCCTTATAGCATCTCTTTGAAAAAAGAGGTGGGCAATAGGAGGGATAGCAGAATGGTAGTACTTAGACAGGAAATAGTCCAGAAACAGGCTGATATCAGTTTAGTAGCCAGGTTGGAAAGGGTCATTATCACCATATGAACATATAAAAAAGAAATTAACAACAATGGATCAATAACAAAAGTAGCACATTTGTAACTCAGGTGAAGAAAATATAAAACCTATAAAGGAACAACACTAACTAGTTCCATACTTTAAGTTTTTTTAGCTGTCTCCTGCTTAGGAAATATACTGGGGGATTTTATAACTGAACTAAATAAATAACACAAAACTGCAGATGCATAAAACAGCATATAAAATGTGGTGCAAAATTAATGTGCATTACAGAGTCTGAGCTAGAATGCAATGAAAAAGGGGAGCTGGTCAAGGAGCCAGCAAAAGTCAGCAAGATTTTGCCCTGTTTTACTCATTAGAAGGTGGTGATAAGAAGAAAAAAAAAATAATCCAAAGATTCAGAGAAACCCAGGGCAATGGTGGCACAGTATAGGCAGAGGGATATCCAAGAAAATTTCTCTTTAAAATCAGACACTCACAAATCTATCCCTTGTTCTATTATTTCTTTTTGTTGCTTTAAGACTTCAAACTGTTCTGGATTATCAGTGCCAGACATCTGTGTGCTATAGCTGCCTATTCCTGATGATGATGTTGACTCCAGGGAATTTAAACTTCCGTATCTGTTTATTGTCTCAGGGTGTTTGATATCACTTGTCTCTTGTTCTGAGGGTTTTTCCTGACCTGTAAGTAGAAAAACTGATACAGTAAATTACTCAGTCAAAGAAAAAAAAAAGTAAAAGGTAAAAAAATATTCCAGATATTGGCAAGATATTTCACTGCTGCTTAGATTATCTGTTTGATACAAATAAAATATTAGGTGCGATATATACATATACAATTTACATCATTAAAAGGAGTTCCTTTTGCAGTCACAGTGCTGAGTGTCTGCTGGGTTTCAGCTCTCAGCTCATGACAACCAGTTTTCCTATAGGAACTTGACTAAGATAACACCAGGAAGCCCTGCAACTATGAGATTTTCTCTGAGTAAGGATAAATCTCAAACATGCACAAACAATTCCATCTTCCTATACTGACTTTTATATATTTCTTCTATAACTATACTTTAACAAAGTTGCATAAATATGCTTCACTTTTATATAATATTCAAAATACTTCTAGAAAGAGTAAAGTTTGGATAATTCATTATTTTAAAGCTCATTATTTAAGTTACAGACAACGCTTCTTCGTCAGCTAAATGAATACAGACATCACGAAACTGGCTTAATGGCATCTGCAACTAGCCTCCAAAGTATCATTTGCTTAAAATGATGAAGAATTATACTTAAAATGTCACCTTACCAAGAGTTGTCTGAGAGTTGGGGTTCACGTACTGATCCTTACTCCATTCAACCATGCACTTCAAAATCGACACTAAGCACTCTAAACCTTTTTTCCTCAGGCTTAATTCCTACAAAATAATTCAGAATAAGAATACAAACAAGATCTTTTAAGCAAAACACATAGCACTTCCTTGGCAAAGTTTAAATTTGAAAATGTTTTTAAAGTTCTTACCTGAACATTACTCATACCAAGTTCCTGACTGCCCCGGCCTTGAGCAATTTTTGATAGATCATTTACTAGTCTTTCAAATATATTTGCTGCATTTAAGTCACAGTCATAGTTTACATAAATATCCACTACACTCTGAGCATCTGTAACAATACAATATATTAATTAACAAAGGGCATCTAGTATATGAGTAAATTAAACCTTTTAAATATCTCATTGTAAGAAAGAGATAATATGGGTAATTTCAAATACCTGCACAAATCCTTGTCAATGTCTGAATAACCATCCATTTGTGGTCAAACGAGCTGGTAGAAGTTTCCAAAATATATAGGAAAATTTCTTTGAAGAACACCTGTGATTGGGGAAGATGTCTGTTTTAAAATATTGCTTATAATTCATAAATGTGATCACTTTTTAAATATCCCAAAGTTGCAGAAGAGACTAGGATCCAGGTTCCTCTGGCGTCAACTCCTTTTGAGTCCATCTCTGAAACATCAGGACTAAAATCACTAGGTGGGTGACTGAAGTGAGCCCTTGCAGTAGGAGCACTGCACTTCACATTACTGTGTTTGCTATCACACAGCCACTACAAAAGAAGCTACAAAGATTTTGAGTTCCTCTGAATAATTTCCTGAACATATTTACAAAACTACTATAACTCATAATTCCTTTTAACACACCAGAGAGCATAAACCATATTCTGTTCATCAGTCAGATGGGGTGGGCCAAAGCAAGTTTACAGTTGTATGGGAAACACAGTTTATTCTTGTACTAGAGGCTCGGTGCACAAAATCCGTGCATGGGGGGAGGGGTGTCCCTCAGCCTGGCCTTCACCCTCTGACAATCTGGGACCACTGGCTCCTAACCGTTCACCTACCTGCCTGCCTGATCGCCCCTAACCACTCGCCTGCCTGCCTGATCGCCCCTACCCCTCTGCCTGCCTGCCTGACTGCCCCTAACCACTCGCCTGCCAGCCTGATCACCCGTAACCGCCTCTGCCTCGGCCCCTGCCACTGTGGCTTCGTCCAGAAGGACATCTGGAACAATGTCCAGAAGGTCAATCGGCTGTTCAGTCTAATTAGCATATTACACTTTTATTATTATAGATTATTATTTATTAATTATTGTATTATTTTCCATACAAACAAGTGTAAGCCTACTTTTGCCCCACCCTGTATTTTTCAGACATTGTAATACTGAGCAAACCTAATTGTTCCTAGTTTTAAAAGTAAGTAATGTTGTAAACCACACAATAAAAAGTATCTAATTATCCAATTCTCATGGACTATTTTTATCATTACTCACACAAGTGGAAATCTCCATTGTCTGGAAACTACAAACTATTTTCCACTATTCTTTTAGACCAAATAACATCAAGCACAAAGGAGCTAACCTAATTAAATAAATTTCAATTTAAGAGCTAAGAATTTTCAGATTCAAATTTATTTTGGAAAAGTGACTGTGACTTAGAGGGGATGGCTAAAAAAGTAAATCAGAAACAACATACTGTATCAACACTTATGGAACACTAGAGGCCCGGTGCACGAATTCGTGCACCCGTGTGGTCCCTCAGCCTGGCCTGCGGGATCAGGCCAAAACCAGCTCCTCGACATCCCCCAAGAGGTCCCGGATTGTGAGAGGGTGCAGGCCAGGCTGAGGGACCCCACCAGTGCACGATCAGGGCCGGGAAGAGATGCGGGAGGTTGGCCAGCCGGGGAGGGACTGTGGAGGGCTCTAGGGTATGTCTGGCCTGTCTTGCTCAGTCCCTATCAGCTGGACCCCAGCAGCAAGCTAACCTACCAGTTGGAGCATCTGCCCCCTGGTGGTCAGTGCACATCACAGCGACTGGTCGAAGGTCGACTTATGCCCCCTGGTGGTCAGTGCACATCACAGTGAGCAGCTGAGTGGCCTTAGCATATCATTAACATATTACATTTTGATTGGTTGAACGGACAACCAGACACTTAGCATATTAGGCTTTTATTACATAGGATATGTATTATGAACCTAGAAATTCATATTTACAATGAACGATGATTAACATGTCTCCCAATTTGGATAAGATACCCTTGGAATGTGCTTTTCTTTCACAAAACTCAACACATTTCTAGTACTTGCCTAAGGTCAGTATTTCCTATAAGACTGTAACCTCTAAGCGGGTAGGAGCCAGGTCTTTCTTGCCAAGCATTGTGTCCACTCTGCTTGGCATATAGTAGGCATTCAATAAATATTCGTGGCCACAGTTCCCAAACTGCACCAACGTGCCCCAGAATGCTAAAACAAACCCAGAGGGTTATCATGAGAATTTTTAAGATAAAATTCATAGAGAAATACATCTGTTGGACATCTTGAAAAATTGTTCAGTGTCATTAGATCAGTTAGATCTCACTACATTCCTTTGAAAGCCATCATTATTTTTGCAAACCTGGGTTTTAGTGGTTGCTATGATAAAAAGCAGGTATTGAGCCCTAGACAGTTTGGCTCAGTAGATAGAGCATCGGCCCGCGGACTGAAGGGTCCCTGGTTCGATTCTGGTCAAGGGCACATGCCTGGGTTGTGGGCTTGATCCCCAGTGGGGGGTGTGCAGGAGGCAGCCGATCGATGATTCTCTCTCATCATTGATGTTTCTATCTCTCTCTCCCTCTCCCTTCCTCTCTGAAATCAATAAAAATACATTTTAAAAAAGCAGGTACTGAATCAAAATCAATAAAGAAATGGTTATGAGGGTAGCAGTAACAATTTGATTCCAAGGTCTGAGCAGTTGTACAGTATCCAATATGCACATATATTCTAGTAGTCAGTAACTGTGACTATTTAAAGCTGTATTTTCAGAAACAGATATATAAGTTAATGCCGATGGAAAAACCACATTATAGAAACTCTGAAGTGAATATTCTCATTAAATGAATCTTCATTTAACAACATCTCAATTTTGTTTTGCAATTTATATTTTTAGATGTTGAGTTTTCTTCAACAGCAACACAGCTTATCTTCCATTTGAATGTTTAGTATTTTCAAAAGCATATCTACACTTACCTTCTTTTATCCTCATAATCTCCCCATAAGAGACAATGCAGAGTGAAATAAACTTGATCTCTTTTAAAAAACATTACAATAATTTTGTAATAAGAGCCTACCATCTATGAAAGACAGGAAATTTCTTGAAGTATTTCTCTTTAAACTTGTCCTTAACAAAAACTTTGTATATAAAATTTACTCTTTAAGAATAGTAATCCCAACTTAATTTTTGTGATATTGATTCTGTAAGAAGTTATGTTTCACAGTTTACTAATAGTACTTAATGAAATAGAGTCTCAGTGTCCAAACATCTGTAAGTAACTGAATGCATAGTCTTCCAAAATTCTTTAATGGCAATTTAATGTCTCTTTATCAAATGAGAGACTTTCAGCTGGTTATATAAGTGAAAGTTCCAAAAGGTTTTTAAGGTCTCTTTTATTTTTAGTTCCTGAAGATAATGAGAAAAAAACTGCGTAAAAATAACTGCTTTGGTTAAATGACCTGCATTATTTTAATAGACAAATGACAAATTTCTAAAATTTGACACCATGTATGGGCCAGAAATTGTTCCCTGTCCAAATTAAATAACTTTTTACTTAATTTACCAAAGCCTTATTCTGTATCATTCCCATAATAATGTTCTAAATGAATTTAAATAGATACTACAGAACATTAATAAAGATATGATTATTTTACCATCTAAAAACTCTGGGAAAATAATAATTTATCCTCTCCTATGAGGTAATGAATTATTAGTCTTGAGTTAGGATTAAATATAAAATTAATAAAAATTATGATGTAAACTGTATATCATACCAAATATGAAATGAATGTGAAAGTTGACCAGCATGAAAGTGAGTATTCGTAAAATACACAATGTCCCAACCCAAACAATATTATGACAAATGACAAGCTGGAAAAGGTATCCATTAAATCAGAAAAACATAAAGTACTATTTTAAAATACTGAATTATTTGAAGGTGAAAACAAAAGATCAGTAATTTCTATACCTGCATGATACATGCAGACATGGTTCGAAGATTCCCTAATTCAGTTTTGGTAAGTCTCTGGAAATATTTTATTTTATTATTTATTTATTTTCCTCAGTAATTCACGTGTCCAGGGCATGAACCAGGCATGGGCATAGACCTACAGCCAAGCTGGGATAAAGAAGGAGTTTCTTTGTCCCTGGCTGATATAAGACAAGTATCACCAAACCAGGTGCCACTCTACCCAGGTCAAGGACATCTGGAAATACTTTAGAACCAATTTTATTTTCAAAAATGTGTAGGAATACAATATGTACATTAGAAAAAATACATAAAGCAAAAATTAAAATTTCAAATGTCCTAAAATAAAAAATATAACCCTTCACAATCACCTTTTTAAAGTGTTAAAACTTAAATGACTTAAAACCATGTACACAAAGTATGTATACTGAGCTTTCTTTTAAGATAACCAAAAGCACTATTACATACTATATACACAATGGCAAAGTTATTGTGAGGACCAAATTAATTCCAGAAAACTAGAACCATTCATACAACTAGTGTAAATTCCTTGAAGGTATGGCTGTGTCTTAATTTGATTTTGCATTCTTAGTGCTTACCTAGTGCTTAGTGCTTTGTAGATACATGTTAGTTGAATGAGTGAATAAAAAGATAAATACACATAATATACAAATATTTCAAATTCTGAAAAACTTTCCAGTGTATTAATAATTTGACTGAACATGAAACAAATGAAAGTGCAACAATACCTGGATGCAGAACATACCTCAATTTGCATCTTCAGGTGTGTCTTGAAATTTGATAACAAAGTAAGAAATATGGAAAGAGAAAGCTCAAAAACCTCTGGCACAGATGAGACTCCATTTTTTGAGAGTGCAACACAAAGATACTGCTTAATAGCATTAATAAACATCTCATTTGTCCTGAAAACAGGTCCTGCATTCTGCAGAATGGACAGAAGTAACTGCAATGAAAGAATCTTGGATCGTAACTCATGAGACCTAAAATGTAAAAAAAGAAGGCATAGTGTATGGACAAGTTAACATTATGGTAATAATAGGTTGTTCCTAAGGTATTTCCTGGTACCATATAATTTCACAAACTATTAAATAAAGAGGCAAAGAAAACTTTACAACATAAAAAAAATCTATAGTACATGAGTAAGCTCAAACACTGATAATGGGTAGTTTCACTGATGTTTTCCTGTACCACAAAATTTCACAAACTTCCAAAATGGGAAAACAATCATTCATAATTTTTAACACCAGTTTTTCATGGGATAGTTTCAAATTATAATTCAACTTAAAAGAACACTTCCTGGATCACAAAGTAGAGAGAGAAGCAAAGACAAAAAAGAAAACTATATAAATAAAAAGCTCATTAATTTTGTCAAAAAAACCCCCACTCAAGCTAGAAAACCATATATTCTCTTTTGGAAAGACAACAGTTTCTAGGGGGAGAAAATGTGATCTCTTTCAGTATTCAATTCCAATGATTAGATCCTGATGGTCAAAAAAGTCTTTTTAAATGTACATACAATATTCCCTAATATTTGGTTTAAGCCCACTAAGTAGAAGGATAATTAATTTACATTATTCCTCATAAGAGCAGCTCTCCAAAAACTAGATTACTCTTTTTTGTGGAAAGTATTACAGATGTCCTCTTTTATATTATGACTTTTAAGATTTATTTCTCTTAATAAATCAACTGGTAGCTTTCAGAGCCTAGCATAAGGCTGGCTACATGTTAACAGAGCTAAATTAGCTCCAAAGTTACTTACAAACTGAAATAGGAATTCCTCAACCAGTCAGTATTCACTGTACCAGACACAATTCTATGCTTCTGGTATGCTCTAAGTTATCTAACAGTTTGGAACACTCCGTTTTTAAATATATATAAATATATTCTGAGGATCCTACAGGACAAGTGGAACAAAAGAAAAGCCAAAGACTATCTTAGAGTACATTTTGAGCTTTAAAACTGTATTTGTCAGGCAGAATAGCTAATGACTTACTTTGGATCTGGTGGTCCATCTGACAGCGGTTTCATTGACAGTTTACACAATGACCTGAATACTAAAAAGGCATCCTTTTGTAAAATGTGGGAAAACTTAGCACCAGGTGAAGGTCCTGAAGAATTTCCAGATTCCTAAACAAGTTAACATAGTATGTAAATAAGTATATTTGCCAGTGTAAAATGATTTCAGCCTTTTATACATTTTGTTCAATTCAGTAATAGGTGAGGTTCTATTGGAAGGGAAACCATATAAGGAATTTGTCACATTGTTTCTCTGACATTGCACCCCTATCCTCAACAATTTCCCAGTTCATATTATTACTAACAAAAACTAGCACATCATGCCCTGACAAGATACTTCATACACAGCCTAAACTATGCTTTCCACTACCTGTCATTGGGTGTTTTATGTTTTTGCAGTTTGTGCAGATAAAAATAAGACAATGGAGATCATCAAGGCAATGTTTAAAAATTGTTAGCCGATGAAGGTCAACAAGTCCAAGAAAGCTTCCCCCTATGCATGGAGCAATGATTTAAGATAGCCCTTATCCTTTAGGATAAGAATAAAAATATAGGGTAGAAAAGAGAGAGGAATTGCAACTTCCATGGTATGGATTTCATTGTAGCCCTGAACAAAGGTAAAATGAAGTTTCCTAGATTTCTAAAAGTTTTTCCCCTTCCTATGATATTAGAATTATCCTATGAATATGTGATAAGAATTCTTCTTTTTGAAAGTAATTTCCATGGGGCAGGGTTAGGGAAGTTGTGAACACCAGTGACAAACACTGTAAAATTAAAAATTTAGCTATCAATTTATTAAGGAAATAAACTGTTTTGATTTATAACAATGAGAAAAAACACCCAAGTTTTTATTTCCCCAAACTGAAATCAGTCAGCATTATCACCTAGATATATTTACCAGAAGGTGCTGGTGACCTATAAATGCATAAGATTAACAGGAATTTCCCACTCCCATTTATACCTGAGTATCATTGGAAGAGACAGAGAGTCTGTCATCAGGTAAGGACGGTGTATATGCAACAGAAATTGGTGTTCCTGGAATTCCATTTGCTTGAATATTTTCACTGTCACTACCATCCTCTATAGTTCCAATGTTGCCATCTGCATTTGCATTTATGGTCCTTTCTCCCATATCTAAAATGGTAAGAATAAAAATATACAAACACACCTGACTTAAGGATATAAAAGCATAGAGCAGTGGTCGGCAAGCCATGGCTCGCGAACCACATGCGGCTCTTTGGCCCCTTGAGTGTGGCTCTTCCACAAAATACCACGTACCCTAATTAAGTTAATAACAATGTACCTACCTATATAGTTTAAGTTTAAAAAATTTGGCTCTCAAAAGCAATTTCAATCATTGTACTGTTGATAATTGGCTCTGTTGATTAATGAGTTTGCCGACCACTGGCATAGAGTATTTAAAATTAAATAGTTGCCGAAACTGGTTTGGCTCACTGGATAGAGCGTCGGCCTTGCGGACTCAAGGGTCCCAGGTTCGATTGCGGTCAAGGGCATGTACCTTGGTTGCGGGCACATCCCCAGTAGGGGGCGTGCAGGAGGCAGCTGATCGATGTTTCTCTCTCATCGATGTTTCTAACTCTCTATCCCTCTCCCTTCCTCTCTGTATAAAAATCAATAAAATATATTTAAAAATAAAATAAAATAAAATTAAATAGTGGCAGATAAATGATGTGAAGTAACACATACTGGTACCGTTTAAAGGTTAGCATACTTACTAATAAGTAAATATGCATTTGAAATACATCCAAATATGATTCTTAAGTAGCGCTAGCAATGAAACACAGCTGATGAAAGGCTTAAATGTATCAAAAGAGAAGCTTACTTTTAGTCCATATCAGCATTTATTAAACTGGGTTCTAGTGAATGCTAATGCCTTAATATGGTACTAGAAATTTCTCAAAAAAATATCCCACTATCAAATAAGAGGGAAATAGGTTTCTTTATTATAATATTAACTTGCTAATATGCATTGAGCTCTCCAAAAGGGATATAAAATATGCAGTATTTTCAAATTTGTTTTACTGTGAGCCATCTCCCCCTTTTTAAAGAATATCTATTAATACCTCTAATAACATATTCTTTAGAACATTACTATGAAAATAATGGCCTATACCCCTGAACTGTTTTTAGTATGTCACTCTAAATCATCATACTTGTAATTACTATAAATAGAAATAAATCACTTCTGATAGAACAAACATAGATAATGTAAATAATACCAAGTTTCAGTACTATTCTAAGGTATGATGTGTATTTCTTTGAAAAGGAACACATAAATGTCTATGGCCATAACTCAATAGCTATCTTAAGACACTGCTTCTTTCATGCTGCCCATTAAAAGAAAACTATAAGCTAGCATGAGGGAAACATACTGATTGTGTGTGGAGGGCAGTGCCTGGGGATGGAGGGTAGAGGTAGAAGAGGGTATATGGAAGACAAATGGTGGTGGGGGTAAAAAAATAAAAATATAAATGAGATATAAAATCTCAAAAAAATTATTAAAACTTAAAAAAGGGAAAAGTAATTGTACCAAAACATCCCAGTGTTTGGGAAGGATCAAATGAGTAAATGAAAGTAAAGCATATAAAATCACTTAATGGAGTTAGATATTATTATTCTCCATTGTTTTCTCCTTTAACTACCCCCCAAACGTAAGTGCAAACTTCTGTTTTAAAGGTGCTGAATGGAGCCCACTAATTCACTTTTCCTTTAACAAATACCACTGAAATTACTAAGAAAAATATAAACAAGAGACAAAATCTTTAATAGCACAGGAAAACTAAGAAGGGTAAGATCAATGGGCCAAAATCTTAGAGGAAATTCTAGAAAATGGGACAGGTTCAGATAATTTAATCCTATTTCTAGAAGTATATGTAGCAAGGTACTATGCTAGTCCTGTGCAAGATATCATGAATTACATATGTTTCAGTGGACTTCTATAATCAAAGATATCCTAATATATAAAAATCCAGGGGCCGTCATGACCGAAATAAACGGACGGATGACCAACAGCAGGCTGTGTGGGGTGACGAGGCCAGCAGGGGGGGCAGTTGGGGGCGACCAGGCCGGCGGGGGAGGGGAGTTAGGGGTGATCAGACTGGCAGGCAGAGGCGGTTAGGGGTGATTAGGCTGGCAGGGGGGGGCAGTTAGGGGCGATTAGGCAGGCAGGCGAGCAGTTAGGAGCCAGCGGTCCCAGATTGTGAGAAGGATGTCCAACTGCCGGTTTAGGCCCGATCCCAGGGCAGTTGGACATCCCCCGAGGGGTCCTGGATTAGAGAGGGTGCAGGCTGGGCTGAAGGGGAGCCCCCTGTGCACAATTTTCATACACCGGGCCTCTAGTTTAAATATATTTTCTACACACACACACACACACACACACACACACACACACACACACAGATTTGAGGAAGATGTTATATTTTTGCCCTTTTTAATCCACACATTGTAAAAATAATTTTCACAGTCAGATGAAATACTGTAAGACAGAATACACTAATTCCTAGTCGAATACACTACCTCCAACAACAATGTTCACCATTTCTTCTACAATGCTCTGTACAATGTCTTGTGGCTTTTCCTCACAGTCTTGGTTTTCTCCATCATATAATATATCATTTTTAGATAATGCTTTAAAAAGAAAACATTATTTTAGAAACTATTACTAAACATAATGAAAAGCTTTCTTTTAAAAATTAGTAAAAGAAAAAATCAAATAGATAAATGAAACTAGAAGCAATGCATGTTAAACCAAAATTTATAACTAAATCAAAATTTAAAATATAAATTCAAGTCAGTTCCATCAATGATTCATTTGACAAACTATTCATTGAATAGTGACTATGTGAATTTTCTAGATTATTCCTTTAAGAACCCAAACTTTTAAAAGTATTTTAAATGAAACATTTTAAACATGTCCCATACTTCCAAATAACATAGTCAATGTAATTATACCTTGTTTTGATTAATTAGGCTCCCCAATAACAACAAGCTCATCATCTAACATAGTGAGCTCCTTAAAGAAGCAGAGATAGGGCCATCTTGCCCTCCATCAGTGATTTCCAGCCTTTCCTTACTATTTGTTCCCCAATAGAATTTACATACCCAATGTATAATTTAATTTAGTAAGTAAAAAGGAACTCATCCTCCAATTTAACATTAATTAAAAACATGTAACTGCAAACCAGAACTTCTGAACAGTATAAGAGGAACTGATGAAAACCTTAACATCACAGTTAGCTTGTATGGACTATTGTAGATAAAAACAGGATTTCCACTGGTGTTTTTGAAATGTTCAAAATATATTAGGAAGGCTCAATCAGTACCTTAGGATGTGTTGGGGACCAGGATCCTGTTCTGGGAGCCACTGTTCTTCTTCAATGGCCTCAGACTGCATATTAGCTGTTAGTGTTGCTGTCTACACCCTACCCCCACTCACACCTCCCTAAAGAACCATATTTGTCATTCTGGCTTCTGGAAGCCTGCCCTCCTCCCTATTGTTCACTGATCCGAAATTATTGTTTGCTGCATTCTACAAAATACTGACTGCCATAAGGTGAAAATTGATAAATAAGCATGTCAAATCAGTTACCTTATTTTATTTTTTAAAAAACCCAATAACAATAGCATTTAATGTCTTCTGTGGATTAAAACCATATAAATGTTTTGACAGATAATTTTCCTACCATCCTTAAGCTTTGTATTTCTGAGCACTAGTTGGCTAAAATTAGTTAGTCTGAAAATTAGAGTTTCAACGTGACTGAATATACAGTCATTACAATGTGCACAAAATGACTAGTTAATCAAGAGTCAATTCTTATATTAATCATCTAACAGAAATAGATTAGAGTGGGTAACATTTACTACACGTAGGAAATGATGAGAGAAGTTGATTATAACGTCCAGCTAGTGAGTGAGTCAAAGCAGGTAATCTAACCCCAGAGCATGCATTCTTAACCAATGGCTCCCAGGTAAAATTTTCATTTTTATCAGCTGTTGGAAGCCAAAATAATCATGACTATGCCATGGGGAATTATGTCTTATTTATAATTCTGTATCCAATAAGGTACCCACAGAGGTACCGTACACACAGTAAGTACAGTGGATTCTTTCATTCCTTGGGTCTCAGCCCATGTTGTTTCTTCTGATGAAAATTTCTTACATTTTCTAGTTAGCCAATACCTACCCCTATACATCAAGGGCTCATCTAAAACATCACTTTCTCTATAAAATTATGTCCTAACTCTCCTCAGCAGAATTACATTATACATGCTACTTTCAGGATATTTATCACATTATGTCTCATTTAAATATGCATGACCATCCATCCAGGCAGACCATGAACACCCTAAGATCAACGGTTATATCTCCATTAGCTTTTTAACCCCAAGTCCTAGCACAGTGCCTATGACAGGGTATGCTAAATAAATGCTGAATGTATGGATAAAAAAATAAAGGAAAATATAACATCCCAGCTTTATTAGCGATTAACCCTTTGAATCAGCCCCTTTATAAGCTCACAGTGAAAGTACAGGAAATTCTGACAAGGGCAGGCTAGGAAAATGTAAATTGTATAAGCAATATAGATTCACTATTAGCTTGGGTACTGTGAATGCATGCTTGGTTTATCAAAATTATCTCTTTGAAAATAAAGTACTATTGAAAATAGTAAAACATCTATTCATGCCAGTGCTGCCACTATTAGGGTATGGAAAAGATGTGGTTAAAAAAAAATTAAAAGCTTAAAATATATTACAGAAGTCTTTCCTCAAGGTGAAGTAAAAACACAGATTCAGACAAGCTGTAACTGAGCCCTAACCTTCTTAGTTCCACACACCACCCTGGAGAGGAACAGAAATTCCATCATTTTCTGATACCAACCTAAGGAGGAACAAAAGCAACAAGCAAACTCCCTGGCATTTTTATAGAATAGCTAGAGTTGAGGACAATGTTTAGAGGAAAAAATGACTTCATGTACTATTTTTAGACAAACAAACTTGTAAAATAAATACTTTTTGTAATCGTGTAACCTTTACCTTATAAATTTACTTAGAAAAACTGTAAGATAACATCTCAAAAAAAAATCTTCATGTCAGATGATTACTCAAAAATTTTCTTTTTATATTTAATTTCAGTACTTTCTGACCACATTTTCTAAATAATATAATCATTTCCTAAAATTTTCAGTCACATTCCAGAAAATCTTACTAAATGGGTCTCTTGTTTGCTGTAAAACTAATTTTAATAAGAAAACTGAAGTTCCTATATAACATGCTAAGAGATATTTATAACCTTTAGTAACACATACCTCCTCCAAAACAAGTCTATAAATTTTACTGCTCGTGAGATGCTAATAAATGCATAGTATCATTAACAGATGGCTTGTGGGTGAAGTGAAACTAACTTTTACCACCTAGGATAGAGAAAGTCCACAATTACCACCATGTGTCTGATACCTATGAACGCATACACCCTTTCCACATTTTTTACCAAAACGCATTCCTACACTCTTCCCTTTACCCACACACCACCCACCACAACCCCTTCTTAAAAAGATTACTTTCAGCTGCAGTTGCCTGATCAGCTTCAGTCTGTTCATTTTCTGCACTGGAAATATCAGATCCATTTTCAGGTTCTATGTCATCCTGAAGGCTTTTATCCACATCATTTGTATGGGGATCAAGGTCCCTTTCATGTTCTTGGGATATATGATCAGTCTGAGGTGGCAGATATCTAAGGTGAGGTGATTCAGGCTCATGATGGCTTACTGGAGACTGCAACAGATGATGATGATGCCGGTGCCTCTCTTTTTCCATTTGTTTGGCTTCCTGCAACTGGGAAGAAATAGAGTAATTTCTAATATTTGTAAAATAAGTTGTTTCAATTTTGGAGAAATAATGTTACACTGATTACAAATTACAGTCTATTAGAAACAAAGAACATTAAAAATAGTAAAACAAAAACAAGTAACAGTGGTCACTTCTTAAGGGGTACACAAGGACAGAGATGGAAGTCTTTCACTAACTACTAAGCCTGAATGCAATAAAAATATCAATTCATAAACAGTGCCATGAGGATGATGGCAAACACTATCACTCAAATTCTATTTGTGAACAATAAAAACATATTTTATCCAAAGTCAAGGCAGTAAACCTCAAAACAAAACAATACCACATATCTCCAGTAAATAGGACTGTACATGAAAGTCATACTTCTCTACAAATACACAAGACTTCGTTATACATTTCTGTACACTCTTTTCTGTTTGATGCTTGTGGTGTTCTATATAATCTCTCTCTCTTTTTAAATACTTACTGCTTGGTTTTCCATGCGTGCAAAGATCACATTTAGCATCTGAGTAAGAGTAGCTTTGGCTGTTGTCTGATTGATGAGATTTTTGCTTGCTAGATAAATATTGTAACATGTTCTCACAGCTTGCAGTACAGTTCCTTCATGAATTTCTATGTGTTGAGATGTTACTGCAGTAAGTAATGCCTTAAAAAAAAAAAACACCCACAAAGTTAAAGCAATTAAAGCAATTTTCTGCAACCAGAGTTTCAGCACAAAAATGTATCTTTATATTAAAATTAAAACTTTCAGGCACCATTATCATTGTCAGAATTTTCCGTATGCACTAACAAAATTTCTACCTACTTTGAATCATCAACTGTTAAAATATTTTGTTTTCCTCATACTGGCAATAAATAGTTCCTACATAATCTTCCCAAACCCAAAACACTAGAAAGCCATTCAATTTATTTGTTTCAACCCAAGTTTCACTTCAATACAATTTAGTTTATGAAAATGTACATTAAAACTCTGTCACTGTGAAGCACAGATATGCTTCAGGTATTATAGCTGCTGAATTAGAGTGTCAAGTTTGGAGGATATACAATGTGTCTTATTCACTTACAAATTTTTCCGAGATCTTTCTTATAGACTGGACTCAAACACACTGTTGTTATTGCTGATGATGTTTACAAAATGAGTTAAATAAAGCATTTAAAATAATACTAAAGTAAATCATCCAATAAAGTGAGTAACTTTATGTGAATTGTCTTACATCAGTTTACTAGCAATTTCTCAAAAGCAAAACTCATTCTTTTGTCCTTTTATGTTTTACAACAGCATTGAGTACATGCTAGATAAGCCATGACTGACTGACATGAAATTGCAAATGATAGGCCGAACAGTCTGGACAGCTTTTTACAATAAAGATATAATATGACTCATGAACTAAATACAGCTATGAAACTGAAAGACTCACAAGGGACTACATTCACACATGAAGGAACACTTTACACATGTAAGCAATTTCAAAAGTACAATTAGTACAAGACAATTTTATTGATATATAAACATACCACTACTACCATTAGTGGTAACATTAAGAATTCAGTATTTAGCCCTGGCCAGTGTGGCTCAGTGGTAGAATGTCGGCCCACAGACCGAAGAGTCTCAGGTTCGATTCCTGGTCAAGGGCATGTACCTGGGTTGTGGGTTCCTTCCCCAGGGCACGTGCGGGAGGCAACCAATCAATGTGTCTCTTTCACATCAAGGTCTCTCTCTCTCTCTCTCTCTCTCTCTCTCTCTCTCTCTCTCTCTCTCTCTTTCTACCTTTCCCTCTCCTTTTCTCTCTTTCTCCACCCCTTTTTCTTCTTCCCCCCTGCCCCCGACTCTCTCTGAAAAAGCAATGGAACAAATATCCTCAGTTGAGGATAAGCAAAAAGGAAGGAAAAAAAAGAATTCAATATTTATAACATACTAAAAACACAACTGAGTGATTTTCTTTTCTTTTAATTTAATAAATCTTTATTGTTCAGATTATTACAATTGTTTCTCCTTTTCCCCCCCATAGCTACCCTTCACCTGGTTCTCACCCCACCCTTTGCCCTTACCTCCCCCCACACTGTCCTCATCCATAGGTGTACGATTTTTGTCCGGTCTCTTCCCGTACCCCCCATACCTCTTTCCCCCCGAGAATTATCAGCCCACTCCCTTTCTATGCCCCTGATTCTATTATATTCACCAGTTTATTCTGTTCCTCAGATATTTAACTCACTTGATTTTTAGGTTCACTTGTTGATAGATATGTATTTGTTGTTCATAATTTTTCTCTTTACTTTTTTCTTCTTCCTCTTCTTAAAGAATACCTTTCAGCATTTCATATAATACTGGTTTGGTGGTGATGAACTCCTTTAGCTTTTTCTTATCTGTGAAGCTCTTTATCTGACCTTCCATTCTGAATAATAGCTTTGCTGGGTAGAGTAATCTTGGTTGTAGGTTCTTGCTATTCATCACTTTGAATATTTCTTGCCACTCCCGTCTGGCCTGCATAGTTTCTGTTGAGAAATCAGCTGACAGTCGTATGGGTGCTCCCTTGTAGGTAATTAACTGTTTTTCTCTTGCTGCTTTTAATATTCTTTGTCTTTTGCTCTTGGCATTTTAATTATGATGTGTCTTGGTGTGATCTCCTCTTTGGATTCCTTTTGTTTGGGGTTCTGTGCGCTTCCTGGACTTGTAAGTCTATTTCTTTCACTAGGTCGGGGAAGTTTTCTGTCATTATTTCTTTCAATAGGTTTTCAGTATCTTGCTCTCTCTCTTCTTCTGGCACCTCCATAATTCTGATGTTGGTACGCTTGAAGTTGTCCCAGAGGCTTCTTACACTATCTTCAACTTTTTGGATTCTTTTTTCCTTTTTTTGCTTTTCTGGTTGAGTGTTTTTTGCTTCTTTGTATTTCAAATCTTTGACTTGATTCTTGTGTTCCTCTAGTCTGCTGTTGGGTCTCTGTATAATATTTTTTATTTCAGTCAGTGTATGTTTAATTTCAGTTGGTCCTTTTTCATATCTTCGAGGGTCTCGTTATATTTATCGGCCTTTTCTAGGATATTCTTGAAAAGCCTTATAACCGTGGTTTTGAATTCTATATCCAGTCGTTTGTTTTCCTCCATTTCTTTCGTTTGTGATCTGTTTCTTTGTCGCCACATTTTCACTGCTCCCCTGAGTTCTAGGGTAGCTTTGTGGGCTAGGTTTCCTATATGGCCCAGTGGGTCAGCCTCCCCAGTTAACCTGAGGTGGACACTCTTGGTGCACCCCTTTGTGGACTGTGTGTACAGCCTTTTTGCAGTTAAGTCTTGATTGTTGTTGGTATCACTGGGAGGAATTGACCTGCAGGCCAGTTGGCTGTGAGGATCAGCTGTGTCTACTGGGAGAAGTTCGGTGCTGGAGACAGCCTTATAGGATTAGCCTTGCCAGATTGTAAAAGCCTCTGTGCTCAGCTTGGAAGGGGTGGAGTCTCAGGGCAGACCAGACAGTCTTGGCTTCCCGTCAGCCCTGCCCTTGCGCACGAGTCTCCAGACCTCTGCCTTCTGCGGTTCCCAAGTTTCCGCCTTACAGTCCAGATTTCCCCCGTAAGAAGAGTGAATCCCCAGGGGCTCGCACGGAACTGCGGTTCAGTGCAGTCAGAACTGGGGTTCAGTGCAGTCAGGAGCTTCCGACTCCCTTCCGCTAGGGATAGCCTGTGGTAACCTCCGCAGTCAGTCTTTGTGCACACTCGCGTCTCCAAACCCCTGCCGCTTGTGGCTCCCCTGAGTCTCCGAGTCTCTGTGTGCCTTTCTCTCTACTTACAGTCCAAACTCCCCCTGTATGAGCCTGGGCCCACAGGGTTTCGCCCGGGACTGGGGTTCAGTGCAGTCAGAACTGGGGTTCAGTGCAGTCGGGGGCTTCCTTCCCCCTCCCGCCAGAGAAAGCCAGCCAGGCACTCCGCCGCCCTTCCTCTCTGCGCGCGTGTCTCCGTGCCTCAGCTCTTTGCCGCTCCTTCTCCGTGAGATTTCCTCTTTCCTTCTAGTTGTAGAATTTCCACTCAGCCAGCTTTTCTGTGGTTCTGGATGGTGTCCGTTCTGTCTTTTAGTTGTAGTTTTGAGATTGTTGTGTGGGGCAGCAGTTTAGGTGCTTACCTATGCCACCATCTTCGTTTCTCCCTGAGTGATTTTCTTTAAGGAGTTTCATCAGCCAGGAATATAGCATAAACCCAGGACAGTGTTTAGCCGAGCAGGTTCAGCAGATGGATAGGTGCAAGGGAATCAGGAAAACTGATGAAGCATGGGTCTAGAACAGGGGTGGGCAAACTTTTTGACTCGAGGGCCACAATGGGTTCTTAAACTGGACCGGAGGGCCGGAACAAAAGCATGGATGGAGTGTTTGTGTGAACTAATATAAATTCAAAGTAAAGGAGCGGAGGGGAGAGCAAGAGAACTGGATAGAACAGCCGGATCCGGCCCGCGGGCCGTAGTTTGCCCACGGCTGGTCTAGAAGGAAGACTACAAGGGGTCAGGCAGTACAGAAGAAACTACAGGGGTCATGGGACGCTCACACGGAACTCTAAAGCTCAAAAGATGCAATATGTACAGTAAACATGACAGAAACTGAAACACTCTAGAAGATGCTGGGATCCCAAACCTAAACTGAGATCTTCAAAATAAAATATTTGAAAATATAGTCTTCTAAAGAACGCTTGGCATTCAACAACAAAATCCCCTGATAAAGGATCTAAAAAGCACCCAAATAACCTCTATTATACCTAGAAAGCACATAAAATTACCTTTCTAAATATTTTCCAAGGTAAAAGGCTTTTTAAAAATATAGATTAAAAATAACAAATTCACTTTATATAATTACTTACCTTTATTATTTGCAACTGAACTCCTTCGTCTGTTTGAGGACCTTGGAAACAGCCACAAATTGTTTCTATAATTCTATCAATTAATTTTTTGCCTGGTGTTGTACTATCTGGAGCATTGCCAGTCAAGTGCCCATAAGCAATAAGCTTCTGAAATGGAGAATGAAAATAAAGAATCTAATTAATATGTCTACTAATTAAATATACATTAAAATTACAATATATAATTGAATATATATTAAAATTATTACATAAATCATTAAGGCATAGTCAAAATCAAGGCTATACCAACTTTTCATGAAGAAAGCTTTATTAGCTATAAACGTGTGAAATTATTTACACTGCAATTACCATGAAAACATAACAATAACTACAACAAAACCATCAGGTGAAATTTTGAGAAAGCCAGCCTTAAAAGTTAGTTGTTTCTGATGAATTAGAATAGCTCACTGCTTCCTACCTAAACAGTATTAATACTGCTTTTGTGAAAGCTATCTTCACTCATTTAATGACCCAAAATCTCTTTCCAAATTAGATTTGTGAATAAGAAGAAAACCGAATTTCCATACATTGGCTACAATAAATCACAGATTTGTTCAATCATTATTATCAGTATAGCCATTGAAGAAAGGCCTCAGATATTATAGTTTTAATTTTTCAAGAAAAACAAGGTCACAAATCAAACTTATCCTTAACCTATCTTAAGAACAAATCAAAAGAATACTGTCTTTTCCACTGTTAAATAGGTATAAATAGGTATAATGAACCAACAGTGAAAACACCTGAAAAGAGCAGGACCTCTAAATCTGGAGGTTGTCTTACAAATATGTAAGGGAATCTGCATAAAACAGAATAAAAGATTTAAGAAAATTTCCTGACATAAGTGAAGGTCAGAGCTAAAGTCCAACAGAGAATATAAAAACTAAGCTGTCAATAGTAACCTATTGTCTTATATAAAATAGCAGGCATTTAGTAAAACCATTTGCAAATAATGATGCATGTATCATCAGCGGCAGGTTAAAAGTATGATTTTTGTATTTCACTGATGGAAAAAGAGAACAAATCAACACTTTCATTATTGATAACCTTAGTAAAGATTCTGTGATTCACTAAACTAATGATTTTTGTTACCCTTAAACTAAAAACATTTTTGCAACTACTACAGTCTCTCTTGAATATAAGCAACCATTTGGTTTCTTACCAAAAAGCATATTAAAAGCTATCATGGAAAATGTCTGAATTATCAATTGTGAGTAATGTTCAGAAACACATTCCAGTTGGAGATGGTTTTCAGCTAAAGCCATTTTATACATACCTGTAAACAATCTAGAGATGTATTAACTATGCGGGGACATCTGGACTGGCAGGCCAATTCAAAGGGTAAAAAGTACTTGTCTGCTTCGATAAAATTTGCCTTTGATTTCACTGGTGGAAGGGTGCTTGATCCAGCTTTTGCTTCTCCATGAGGAGGACTACAGAAAAAAAAAGGGTCTAAATAGAATGCTACATTTATCATATTGATGATAAACGCATATAAAAACACAGAATTTCAGTTCCAAAAGGAACCTTGCTAAACCAGTTTTCATCTTCCCTTATTATTTCACAAGGAAACCACACCCAGAAATTAAATGATTTGCTACAGATCAAAAACTAGTAGCCAGAGCTGTGACTAAATGCAAGAAAGTAAAGAAATCATTTACTTTAAATAATTAGTTAGGTTACTAAATATTTAGTATTCTTTCTAAAAGTCTAAGCAAAGACTTTAAAACGTGTCTTATGGTATTTCAGAAATTCCCTTATATATTTATAAGTATGACTACAATTTTTTTCTTAAAAACCGTTTTAAAAATTGATTTTATTTTAAAGATCACATGGAAAAATTTGCAACACTAAAATATAGATAACTTTATTATTATTTTGGCCACGACTGACAAGTTTGCAAATTATTTTTACTGAAAAAAAGAAACCCCACTAACCTCTGTTTTTCAGTCTCCACTTTGATTTCCTCTGTGGGTGGGGGAAAAAGCATACATTAGAAAACTTGACAACAGAACAACGATCATTAAGTAATCTGATTACAAGTTATATAAACTAATTTTTAATTTCTGTAACAAACTGGGAAGCATACAAATTCAAAAAACAAATACTAAAATTCTATTGCAGCTAAATGCATTAATTTACACAAATTAATTTTATGAAACGATGCAAAAAAAAAATACATTAACAAGAATGTTATAATTGCAGATTTAATTCCCAAAGCATTTCCTTTTCTCAAAGTTGTGTGTGTGTGTGTGTGTTTTGGTCAAGGAACTATTTATATTAACCAGAAGCATTAATATTAAGAACAGAATATTATGTATGCTGTATTCAAGTCATAGAATATAAGGCACAGGTTGGGTGAGGGAAAAGAACCTCAATGCACCGCTCTTGTGACGACCTCAAGGAGATTATCAGGAGAAATCTGTAACTTCCTGACCATGTACAAATGATATTTAACCATTTTTTCTACTTATGACTATACAAGACACTGTAAAATACATATATCTAATTTAATGGAAAAATTTCCCTTCAGTGTTTATAAGGGGTCAGAAAAGGCCATGCAACTCCTACTTCAATTTCTTAGAATGCTGGGTCTCCAGACACCCACTTTTGGAACCCAATGGCCCTGATGTGAGAAGCACCAAGCCACATGGAGACCACATGTAAGTGGTTCAGTCAACAATCCCAGCTGAGCCCAGCTTTCAAGTCATCACAGCCCAGGAGGCAGATATGTGAGTGAATGAAGAAACCTCCAGAGGATTCCAGTTCCTAGACATTCACACCTCCAGTCACCTGAGTCTTCCTAGCTAAGGCCCCAGACACTGGAACAGCAACATGCTCCATATGAATTCCTGACACACAGAACCTGTGAGCATAATAAAATGATCACTGTGTTACACCACTATCTCCTAGGTGGCTTATTAACCAGCAATAAACAATTGGAACAGAAAGAGTTAAGGAGGCATGAGGAGGTTTGAAATAACATGCTGGCAAATGGGAGAGAGATGAGATATGAGAAGCACAAAAGCACTGCCAGGAACATGAAAAGTTAGTCTCATGTTCTACCAGCCTGGATAAGGAAACTGTTAGACCCCCAGAGCAAGGATGATGGGCCAGGTACACAAAGTCACCAGGGCAGAAAGCCCTGGATGCCTAGCAAGGGGCAAAACAAGAAACTCCTCCCAGGGTAACCTATCCTCCCCACTCCCAGCATATCACTGGTCATGTGGCTTGGACCTGTGACCTTTCATATCGCTGGTCAGGCGGTTTAGACCCCCCTGACCTTCTCCTCCCTAAAGACAACATCTAGGCCTCAGCTGTATTTCAGCTCCAGGCCCAGAAAAGCAGCAAAAACAGACAAATGGCACCATGGCTGCCTCAGGACCAGCTACAATGAGTAATGACCCCTTGGCACTGACCAATCAGTGGAGACCAGGACCTTGAAAGCGCACACCTGGAAAGCTGGTGAATGTTCTATTAAGACTCCCCTGAGACTTCCCCTAAGATTTCCACCTGTAATAAAGAGATAAATAGGCTCAGGACAAAAACCCATTGTGCATTCTCCCTCCAAGGAGCACACCCATGTCATTGCCCCGCAGGTATGTATCACCCAATCTCTAAGGGGCCTGAAGAGACTTGCAACCAGAGGAGCAATGGGCAGCAGGCAGCTTGTCCTGGGCTAACAACCTGAACCTGTGTAGCCCTTCCCTTTGGATATCCCCACCTCCCATCTCCTTTTCTTTAAATAAATTCAATTTTTTTTCAGTCACCGTCTGAGATGGCTACTTAGCCTGCCCGTGCAGCACCTAATTTAAACTTTCAGAAACAAGATGGTTAAGAAGTATTGTGCTTCACTGCACCAAAAAAATTAAGATACCTAGGAATAAACTTAACTAAGGAGGTAAAAGGCCTGCACTCAGAAAACTACAGGACGTTGAAAAAAGAGATAAAGATATAAACAAATGGAAGGATATACCATGTTCGCAGATTGATAGAATCAACATCATTAAAATGTCCATACTACTCAAAGCAATTTATATTTAATGCAATCCCCATTAAAATGCCAATGGTATATTTCACAGACCTAGAACAAACTCTCAAAAAATTTATATGGAATAAATAAAGATCCTGAATAGCCATAGCAATCCTGAGAAAGAATAACAAAGTTGGAGGGCTCACAATACCAGATATCTAGCTGTATTACAAAGCCACTGTTCTCAAAATTGCCTGGTACTGGCACAAGAAAGACATACTAGTATAGACCAATGGAACAGAACAGAGAACCCAGAAATCGACGCAAGTCATTATGCTCAATTAATATTTGACAAAGGAGGTAAGAGCCATACAATGGAGTCAAGACAGTCTCTTCAATAAATGGTGTTGGGAAAATTGGACAGATACATGCAAAAAAATGAAACTAGACCACCAACTTACACCATACACAAAAATAAACTAAAAATGGATAAAGGACTTAAGTTTAAAACGGGAAACCATAAAAATCTTAGAAGAATCCATAGGCAGCAAAATATCAGACATATCTCATAATAATATCTTTACTGATACATCTCCTTGGACAATGGAAACTAAAGAGAAAATAAACAAATGGGACTACATCAAAATGAAAAGCGTCTGCACAGCAAAAGAAGCCATCTACAAAACAAGAGAGCCCACTGCATGGGTGAACATATTTAACAATGTTACATCCAACAAGGGTTTAATCTCCAAAATTCATAGGGAACTTACACACTTTAACAAAAGGAAGATAAACAATCCAATTAAAAAATGGACAAAGGACCAAAATAGAACCTTTCGAAAGTGGACATATACAGAAGACCAAGAGACATATGAAAAAATGCTCAAAGTCACTAATCATCTGAGAGATGCAAATCAAAACGACAATGAGGTACCATCTCCCATCTGTCAGAATGGCTATCAATCAACAAACAAGTGCTGGCGAGGATGCATAGAAAAAGGAACTCTCAAGCACTGCTGCTGGGAATGCAGACTGGTGCAGCCACTGTGGAAAACAGTATGGCATTTCCTCAAAAAATTAAAAATGGAACTCCCATTTCACCCAGTAAGCCCACTTCTAGGAATATATCCCAAGAAATCAGAAACACCAATCAGAAAGGATATATGCACCCCTATGGTTCACAGCAGCACAATTTATAACAGCTAAGATTTGGAAACAGCCTACGTGCCCATCAGCAGATAAGTGGATTAAAAAATGGTGGTACATCTACACAATGGAATGCTTACTGATTTTAGAGAGATCGAGAGAGAGTGAGAGAGAGTGAGAGAAAGAGAGACAGAAAGGCATCCTCAAGAAATTAAAAATAGAACTACCATATATGATCTAGCAATACTTCTGGGTATACAGTATATGCAAAGGAAACAAAATCATTATCTCGGAGAGAGATTTGTACTTTCATGTTCATATTATCCAAGATAAACAAATGATCTAAGTGTCCATCAACAGATTAATGGAGACCTAGCCGGTTTGGCTCAGTTGGACAGAGCGTCAGCCTGTGGACTGAAGGGTCCTGGGTTCAATTCTGGTCAAGGGCACATGCCCGGGTTGCAGGGCTCAATCCCCAGCAGGGGGCAATCAGGAGGCAGCCGATCAATGTTCTTCTCTCATCACTGATTTTTCTCTCTCTCCCTCTCCCTTCCTCTCTGAAAGCAATAAAACTATATTTTTAAAAAAACCAAAAAACACAAGAGGGAAAAAAAATGGCGACGGAATAGACAGATGTGTCCCGAGCCTTGTCCCGGAGCAGATAGAAAGAGCCGCTGAGGGTCTCACAGGGAGTGTTTGTTGGTGAGTTAAGGGACAGCTACACTCTAGGAGAAGGTGGGGGACTGCTGGACGGGGTTCCCCTGAGTAGGCAGCCCCCACAGCTGCTGGGTCCCCTCCCGGAGCCACTGGCTCGGACGCAGAGACCGCGCCATCTTGAAAGGGAAAGTGGATGTTATCGGAAGCCTGAAAATCTGCAACTATGGCACCCACCGAACAGCTGCGAACCCCAGAACACCGGTCCCCAATTGGTGCAAACATGCGGATTCAAGTCAGATTTCGCCTGGGATAAGGTGAGGTCTCTGGTCCCAGCAGTACAGAGAAGCGTGCGCACTGTGGGAGCTGGAGGACCGGGGGACGTCTGCACCTAGAAGAATCCGTGGCTGTTGGGGCTGGCGTGATCCGTGAATGTGGAAGGGGATCCTGAGAGCTACTAACAGAGGGGATCTCTAAAAAGCAACCCATTTTGATCTGGCGCAGGACAGCCTAGAAGTTTTAAAAGTGTGCCAGCTGCTTGGATTCAAGGGGGAAGAAAGGACTGTGCAGACTTGCGCGCAGCCCCAGAGTTTGCACACTTGCTCTTTTTCCTCTTTATATCCTTGCTTCTGATTACTAAGCCCAATATATAGGATCACCCAGTTGGGGACACCCTAGGAGACTGCAGGGGAAAGTTGTTTTTCTGGAACCTGGGGATCAGAGCGGGGAGTGACTGTCGGAGAACCAGCTCTGGGGCAGCCCACTCCCACAAACTGGTATTGAGTGCCACAGGGAAAGCAGGATCTAAGCACAGGCTAGAGAGGACCTATAGGCACGGAGGTCAATCCAGAAACACTGCCACCCAGGGGTTGAATGACAAATTGACTGTTGTGTAATCACAAATAAAAGAATACAAGAAAATAAGACACACTGCCTGCTTAAAAATCAGGACTGGCTTACAACACTGAGGAGCAGTGGAACGCAGGAAACTGCAATACTGTCCTGATTGAGAAACAGGCCTGCCAAACAGAAAAATAGAGGAAGTGAATGACCTTCACTACTGCACATTTATTTTTATTTTTATTTTTTTAATCTTTTACTTAAGAAACTAATTTTTTTCTTTTTCCTCACTTGATTTTACCTTTTTAATCATTACATTTTTAATTATTACATTTCAATCAGTATTATTACTACTACTATTTTACCTTTTTTAAAAAAGTGTCATTTTATTTTCTCTTTACTTTGGGATTAGTGTTCTACCTTTTATTTTCATCTTTCCTTTAGCATCATTTTACTCTATCTCATCTCTCCCTTTATGCCATCACTCTCTTCCTAACTTTTCCCCTTTTGTTGTCCTGTTTCTCTTACCCTTTTCCTGCTTTAGATTTTCTTTATTCTTTCTTTTTACCCCCTGTTAAAATTTCACCCTACTTATATATCTAATTTCCAATCACCTGCTCCAAGTCCATACAAATCGGATCCAGCAGTACATCAGAAAGATCACACACCATGACCAAGTAGGATTTATCCCAGGAATGCAAGGATGGTACAATATACACAAATAAATAAACGTGATACATTACATAAACAAATTGAGAGATAAAAATCACATAGTCATATCAATTGATGCAGAAAAAGCATTTGACAAAATCCTACACCCTTTCTTGATAAAAACTCTCAACAAGGTGGGAATAGAAGGATCATACCTCAACACAATAAAAGCTATATATGATAAACCCACAGCTAACATCATACTCAATGGGCAAAAACTAAAATCATTTTCCCTAAGAACAGGAACAAGACAGGGATGCCCACTCTCACCACTCCTGTTCGACATAGTATTGGAAGTATTAGCCATTGCAATTAGACAAGAAGAAGAAATAAAAGTAGCATCCAAATTGGAAAAGAAGAAGTAAAGCTGTCCTTATTTGCAGATGACATGATATTGTACATAAAAAACCCGAAAGACTCCATCAAAAAACTAACAGACTTAATAAATGAATTCGGCAATGTAGCAGGATACAAAATTAACGCCAAGAAATCTATGGCATTTCTATACACCAATAGTGAACTTACAGAAAGAGAGACTAAAAAAGCAATCCCATTTACCATCGCACCAAAAAAATTAAGATACTTAGGAATAAACCTAACCAAGGAGGTAAAAGACCTATATGTGGAAAACTATAGGACACTGAAAAAAGAGATAGAGGAAGATGTAAACAGATGGAAGAACATACCATGTTCATGGATTGGTAGAATCAACATCATTAAAATGTCCATACTACCCAAAGCAATCTATAGATTCAATGCACTCCCCATTAAAATACCAACGGCATATTTCACAGACCTAGAAAGAACTCTCCAAAAATTCATCTGGAATAAAAAAGACCCCGAATAGCCACAGCAATCCTGAGAAAGAAGAATAAAGTAGGAGGAATCTCAATACCAGATTTCAAGCTGTATTACAAAGCCACTGTTCTCAAAACAGCCTGGTACTGGCACAAGAACAGACATATAGATCAATGGAATAGAATAGAGAACCCAGAAATCGACCCAAATCACTACACTCAATTAATATTTGACAAAGGAGGCATGAACATACAATGGAGTCAAGACAGTCTCTTCAATAAATGGCGTTGGGAAAATTGGACAGATACATGCAAAAAAATGAAACTAGATCACCAACTTACACCATACACAAAAATAAACTCAAAATGGATACAGGACTTAAATATAAGACGGGAAACCATAAAAATACTAGAGGAATCCACAGGCAGCAAAATCTCAGACATATGCTGAAAGAACTTCTTCACTGATACTGCCCCTAGGGCAACAGAAGCCAAAGAGAAAATAAACAAATGGGACTACATCAAAATAAAAAGCTTTTGCACAGCAAGAGAAACCATCAACAAAACAACAAGAAACCCCGCTGTATGGGAGAACGTATTTGCAAATGTTATCACTGATAAAGGTTTAATCCCCAACATCTACAGACAGCTTATACAACTTAATAAAAGGAAGATAAATGATCCAATAACAAAATGGGCAACGGACCTAAATAGAATCTTTTCAAAAGAAGACAGAAGGAAGGCCAAGAGACATATGAAAACATGCTCAAAGTCACTAATTATCCGAGAGATGCAAATCAGAAGGACAATACGGTACCATCTCACACCTGTCAGAATGGCAATCATCAACAAATCAATGAACGACAAGTGCTGGCGAGGATGTGGATAAAAAGGAACCCTCGTGCACTGCTGGTGGGAATGCAGACTGGTGCAGCCACTGTGGAGAACAGTATGGAGTTTCCTCAAAAAACTAAAAATGGAGCTCCCATTTGACCCAGTAATCCCACTTCTAGGAATATATCCCAAGAAACTAGAGACACCAATCAGAAAGGATATATGCACCCCTATGTTCATAGCAGCACAATTCACCTTAGCTAAGATTTGGAAACAGCCTAAATGCCCATCAGCAGATGAGTGGATTAGAAAACCATGGTACATCAAAAAAAAAACCAAGATGGCGGCATAGGTAAACACCTAAACTGCTGCCTCGCACAACAATTTCAAAACTACAACTAAAAGACAGAACGGACACCATCCAGAACCACAGGAAAGCTGACTGAGTGAAAATTCTACAACTAGAAGGATAGAGAAAAGCTCACAGAGAATTGGAGGTACGGCAAAGGGTCTTTGTGCGCGCGGAGAGGAAGGGCGGCTGAGAGCCTGGCTGACTTTCTCTGGCGGAAGGGGGAAGGGAGCCCCCGACCGCACTGAACCCCAGTTCTGACTGCACTGAACCCCTGTTCCGGGCGAGCCCCTGGGGACCCACGCTCTTGTGGGGGGAGTCTGGACTCTCAGGCGGACACTCGGGAGCCGGGGAAGGCGGAGGACTGAAAGTCCTCTCGCGCCAGTGCGCACAAAGCCTGCGGAGGCTGCCACAGGCTTTCCCTAGCGGAAGGGAGTGAGAGGCTCCTGACGGCACTGAACCTCAGTTCTGACTGAAGTGAGCCCCAGTTCTGACTGCAGTGAACCCCAGTTCCAGGCGAGCCCCTGGGGACCCACGCTCTTGTGGGGGGAGTCTGGACTCTCGGGCGGAGACTCAGGAGCCGGGGAAGGCGGAGGACTGAAAGTCCGCTCGCGCCAGTGCGCACAAAGGCTGCGGAGGCTGCCACAGGCTTTCCCTAGCGGAAGGGAGTGAGAGGCTCCTGACGGCACTGAACCTCAGTTCTGACTGAAGTGAGCCCCAGTTCTGACTGCAGTGAACCCCAGTTCCAGGCGAGCCCCTGGGGACCCACACTCTTGTGGGGGGAGTCTGGACTCTCGGGCGGAGAATCGGGAGCCGGGAAGGCAGAGGACTGAAGGCACACACGTGCGCGCAAGGGCAACGCTGACGGGAAGCCAAGACTGAGACCCCACCCCATCCAAGCTGAGCACAGAGGCTATTGCAATTTGGCAAGTCTAATCCTATTAGGCTGTCTCCAGCACCGGACTTCTCCCAGCATAGACACAGCTGATCCTTACAGCCAACTGGCCTGGAGGTCAATTCTTCCCAGTGAGACCAACAATAAAGACTTAATTACAACAAGGCTGTACACACAGTCCACAAAGGTGTGCACCAAGAGTGTCCACCTCAGGTTAACTGGGGAGGCAGACCCACTGGGCCAAATTGGAAACCTAGCACACAAATCTACCAACTCAGGGAAGCAGTGAAAATGCGGCGTCTAAGAATCAGATCACAAACAAAAGAAATGGAGGAAAACAAACGACTGGATATAGAATTCAAAACCACGGTTATAAGGCTTTTTAAGAATATCCTAGAAAAGGCCGATAAATATAACGAGACCCTCGAAGAGATGAAAAAGGACCAACTAGAAATTAAACATACACTGACTGAAATAAAAAATATTATACAGAGACCCAAAAACAGACAAGAGGAACACAAAAATCAAGTCAAAGAATTGAAATACAAAGAAGCAAAAAACACTCAACCGAAAAAGCAAAAAGCAAAAAAAAAAATCCAAAAAGTTGAAGATAATGTAAGAAGACTCTGGGACAACTTCAAGCGTACCAACATCAGAATTATGGGGGTGCCAGAAGAAGAGAGAGAGCAAGATACTGAAAACCTATTTGAAGAAATAATGACAGAAAACTTCCCCCACCTGGTGAAAGAAATAGACTTACAAGTCCAGGAAACCCACAGAACCCCAAACAAAAGGAATCCAAAGAGGACTACACCAAGACACATCATAATTAAAATGCCAAGAGCAAAAGACAAAGAGAGAATATTAAAAGCAGCAAGAGAAAAACAGTTAGTTACCTACAAGGGAGCACCCATACGACTGTCAGCTGACTTTTCAATAGAAACTATGCAGGCCAGACGGGAGTGGCAAGAAATTTTCAATGTGATGAATAGCAAGAACCTACAACCAAGATTACTCTACCCAGCAAAGCTATCATTCAGAATTGAAGGGCAGATAAAGAGTTTCACAGACAAGAAAAAGCTAAAGGAGTTCATCACCACCAAACCAGTATTATATGAAATGCTGAAAGGTATTCTTAAAGAAGAGGAAGAAGAAAAAAGGAAAGATAAAAATTATGAACAACAAATACATATCTATCAACAAGTGAACCTAAAGATCAAGTGAATTAAAAACCTGAGGAACAGAATAATCTGGTGAATATAATAGAATCAGGGGCATAGAAAGGGAGTGGACTGATAATTCTCAAGGGGAAAGGGGTATGGGGGGGTTCATAAAGAGACTGGACAAAAATCATACACCTATGGATGAGGACAGTGGGGGATAGGTAAGGGCAGAAGGTGGGGTGGGAAATGGGTGGAGGGGAGCTATGGGGGAAAAAAGGAGAAATAATTGTAATAATCTGAATAAAGATTTATTTAAAAAAAAAAAAAAAGAAAACCATGGTACATCTACACAATGGAATCCTATGCTGCTATAAATGAGAAGGAATTCTTACCATTTGCAGCAGCATGGATGGACCTGGAGAACATTATGTTAAGTGAAATAAGCTAGGCGATGAAAGAAAAATACCACATGATCTCACTCATTTATGGAAAATAAAGAACATTATAACCTGATGAACAAAAAGATAGATACAGAGGCAGTAAAGCACCGAAGAGACTGTCAAATTACAGCAGGAAGGCTGGGGATTGTTGGTAAGGGAATTCTAAAATTTACAAGGAAAAACAACCTAACTAGAATAGATGAAATAATTATGATAAAGAATGAAATGGGAGGATACACAATATCCCATTTTAAGACTTTAAAGTTACAATAATTAAAACAATGTCATACTGCAGAAAGACTAGACACAGAAACCACTAAACAGAACAGAGTCCACGTACAGGCCCACAGTCATATAGCCAATTGATATTTTACAAAGGTGCAAGGGCAATTAAAAAAAAAAAGGATAATATTTTCAATAAATGGGGTTGGAACAGTGAGACATTTAAAAAGTTACTAAATTTGACTTTATCAAGATTAAACTTTTTTTTCTGGAAAAGGCACTGTTAAGAATATGAAGAGGTAAGCTACAGAAGATATTTGCAAATTACATGTCTCACCAAGAAATTTAAAATTCTTAAAACTCAACAGTACGAAAACAAATAACCAAATTTAAAAATAAGCAAGACTTTTGAGACACTTCACCAAAAGGATATGTGCATGGCAAATAAATACCTGAAAATGTATTCAACACCATTAGCCATTAAGGAAATGCCAATGGAAACAATGATGAGACACCACTATACACCTATTAAAATAGTTTAAAAATAGCTAAAATACAGACACCAGCAGGAGTTGGTAAGGATGTGGAGCAACTGGAACTTTCAGACACTGGTGGTAAGAATGTAAAATGGTACAGCCACTTATTTTTAATCTAAATATTTTATTGTTGACACTATTGCAAATGTCCCCATTCCCCCACCCCCTTTTGCCCACCTCCACCTAGACCCCTCTTCCCTTCTCATAGTCCTCTCCACACTATTGTCTGTGTCCATGGGCTATGCATATATGATTTTTAACTAATCCCTTCACTTTCCTTTATCCAGTCCCCCACACTACCCTCTCCTCTGATATCTGTCACTGTTCTATGTATCATACCTCTAGTTCTATTTTGTTTGTCAGTTTATTTTGTTCATTAGATTCCATATATTAGTGAAATCATATGGTATTTGTTTTTCTCTGACTGGCTTATTTCTCTTAGCATAATAATCTCCTGGTCCATCCATGCCCTCACAAAGGGTAAGAAGTTTTTTGTTGTTGTTTGCTTTTTTTATAGCCACTTAGTATTCCATTGTGTAAATGTACCACAGCTTTTTTATCCACTCATCTACTGATGGGCACTTGGGCTGTTTCCAGATCTTGGCTATTGTAAATAACACTGCTATGAACATAGGGGTGCATATATTATTTCTGATTGGTGTTTCGGGACTCTTAGGATATATACCCAGAAGTGGAATTGCTGGGTCAAATTGCTGGGCAGTTCCATTTTTAATTTCTGGGATAAACTCCAGATGATTTTTCACAGTGGCTGCACCAGTCTGCCTTCCCACCAACAGTGCTCAAGGGTTCCCTTTTCTCTACATCCTCGCCAGCACTTATTTATTGATAGTAGCCATTCTGACAGGTGTGAGGTGATACCTCATTGTAGCTTTAATTTGCATCTCCCTGATGATTAGAGACCTTGAGCATTTTTCATGTATCTTTTGGGTACAGCCAACTTTGAATGTTTCTTATAAAGTTAAATATGTAGTTACCATATGCCCAGCAATCCTCCTTACCCCAGAGAAATAAAAACTTACATTCAAATAAAAATCTATACATGAATGTTTACAGTAGCTCTAGTCATACTGCCAAAAACTGAAACAACTCAAATGTCCTTCGGGGTGACAGAACAACAAACTGCAGTACATCCATATAACATAAAGCTACTCAGCAATCTTGGATGAATCTCAAAGACATTCTGAGCGAAAGAAGCCTGGCTCAGATGCTTACATAATATCTGATTCAATGTATATGACCTCAAAAAGATAAAATATAGTGACACAGAACAAAGCAGTGATTGCCAGGGGTTAGAAATGGGGAGGAATGGTGTGACTATAAAGAGTTATCAAGAGATAATTTTTTGAGGTGTTAGAACTGTTCTGTATCCCAATTATGGCAGAAGTCACACAAATAATCACATGATAAAATTAATGGAACTGCCCACCAAAAAAAAGAAAGTGTATTTCATTGTATGTTAATGTAAAATTAGAAAGCAAAGTAAGATGCTCAGGCCCATGCCTAGACTTAGTGAATCAGAAACTCCAGTAATGTGATGCCACTAGCTACATTTTTTAAATGCTCAACAGATGCTCTTGGTATATAGCCAAGAATGGGAACTGTTGTTCTCCTTTGATTTCTCCATTCCTTCTGCTACTTCTTTAGGTCAGGTCCTCAAATCTCACCAGGCCTACTGACTCATCTCCATTCTTCAGCTCTATTATAATTAGTGCCAGAGTGACCTTGACAGGATAATGTTCAAGTTCTTTGGCAAGGTGCACAAGACCCTCTAAGATATGGCCTCTACCACTTTTTCATCTCCATGCTATTCCTTGCATTCCACACACTCCATTGATTAACACACACACACACACACACACACACACACACACACACACACACCAATAATAAAGCACTCTAAATCCAGAAAACTGACCTGCTATTTCACATCTGTGGGTTTTTGTTCAAAGTATATCCTCTGGCTGGAATTTCAACCCCAACACCAATTGGCCTTGCATGTACTTTTCAAGACTGCTTCAGTAACATTTTCCATCACTTCCAACTAAAAATCTTTTAGTGGTTTTGTCCATGCTCACCATTACATATAATACTGTCCAAAAGCCCATCTCCTACCATTCCTGCCTCACACTTAAGATTCAAAATGTCAATCTTCTGGGTTAACTACCACACTTCATGTTTTTTCAGCTACTCATGCCTTAGCTAAGGATGCTCCTCCCTCCCCAGAATACTCTTCCTACCAATCTTTTCCTGGCACATACCCTTCTAGAATAAACAGCTGTCATTTCCAAGAAGTCTTCCCCTACACTTCCAGGCTAAGATAATTACACTTTTCTATTTCCATAACCTCTTCTGGTTATCACTACCACAACACTTACGTTATTATATAATATCATTGCTTTCAATTGCTCCTTAACAGCAAAGGCCACCCTTTCTAGCTTAATATTCCTCAGGCTTACCATAAAATCCAGAACAAATAGGTACTTAAAAAGGTTTTCTTGAAGAAAGCAATTAATGAGAGTAATTTTACTGGGCACTTAATGTAAATGTCCTTTTCTCCAAAAGGGCCTACGTGACTATTTGCTGATGACACCTAAACCTTTATCTACAGCTCAGTTCTCTCTCCTCCACCACCCTAAGCTTTTGTCATGTTAAACAGCTGCCAACTAAACATCTTTACTTAGATGTCCCACATGCACCTCAAAATCAATTTAAACATAACTGATTCCATTTCCTTCCTCAATTCCTCTCAAATATGCTCATATTCTTATACCACCATTTTTGGTGAGTGGATTAACAACTTAAAATCACCCCATTAGAGAAACCTCAGAATCATCCTAAAATACCTTCCTTTCCCTCATTTCTCACATCCAAACAGTTATGAAGTCCTCTTAATTTAACGAGATCTAATCTATCTGTTTTGGGTCTTGTTCTCAAGCCCTTGCTTCTTCAAAGCTGGGCTATGGCAACAGTTTATTAATACAACATCTTACTGCCTACAGTGTTATTTTTCATAATGCCAGCAGTGATCTTTCTGAAATGCAACATCATCATTCCACTCCTTAACTTGTGCCCTACTGTCTCTAAGAAAAAGCCTAGAGGAGATTTGAAGATGGTGGCGTAGGTAAATGCCTGTACTCGCTGCCTCTCACAACCACATCAAAATTACAACTGAAATAAAGAACCACCATCATCCAGAAGTGCTGGAAAGCTGGCTGAATGGAAGCCCTACAACTAGAGAAGTAAAGAAGAAACCACACTGAGACTGGTGGGAGGTGAAGAGGCATGGAACAGGCTGGTCCTGCACTCACGTGTGCTGCTTTCTTTTTTTTTTTTTTTTTTTTTTTCCAGCTGTGACTCCAGACAGGATCCAAAGAGGAGTTTTACCATCTCTTCTCTGGGTTTTATGGAGACTTACTTTATTTACCCTTCTGTGTTAGCCTCTTAAGGCACTGAGTCAACCTTAAAAGGGCACAGGAAAGGGCGATGTGCTGCTTTCTTAATTGGGAGGGAGATGGTCTCTGTGGAGGCTGCCCACAGGAGTGGGGCTTTGGTGCTCTCAGAGTCTGCCTCACACCAGATCCCCAGCCCAGGGTTCCAGATCTGGGGAAAGACATCCCTATAGGCAGTAAGAACTACGGGCTGTAAAAACTAGTTCAGATTGGGGCTCAGTGACACAGAGGCTGCTGGAGACCTTGCTGTTACTTTTAAAAGGCCAGCACCACAAACTGAACTTATAGGGTCCCGCTTCCTCTGAGCTCCAGCACCAGGGCAAGGCTCTGGGGAACACAGACACAAACGAGGAGAAACTGGATTGTCTGGCATCAGGGCAGGAACTCAGGGGCGGCTTTCTCCCAGACGGAGGTAATCGCAGGGATCATTGTTCCTATGCTGGGACCTCCCCGGTCACAGGGCTGACTGGCAGCCATCTCTGTTGGCTCCGCTCTGATGATTCCCTAAGGTCCCACTTCATCCAATTTACAACTCCACCCAAGCTGTGTGCAGTGGCTTTTGAATATGAATGGCCTGTCCTTGCTCAGGATAAAGTCTCTCTAACAAGTTGCAGCTGGGTCAAGGAGCCCCCAAACCTATCAATAAAAGGCCCAAGACCCAGCACCAGCACCAGTCTGCCTTGCTTCATAAGCTGGGCCTCATCTGGGCACTTCCAAACCCAATACAAAGAAGAGGAATCTGCAGATCTCTCTGTGGCTCCTGCTGGGTGGCCCCAGGCAGTGCCTGACTTTGTACCTCCCTGGAGACCCAAGAGCCAGTATACCCAGTGGTCAGTGTCAGACCCTACCAGATTACAGCTCTTCACATCCATAAGTGACACACTCAAGGGGCAGACTCTGTGAGCACCAAAGCTCCACTGAAGCAAGTCCTGCTCCATAGGGGTTTCTCCTCCACAGCAGCTCTCCCACTGTAGTCGCAGCTGGTTCTCACAGGCCAATTGGCTGTGAGAACCAGCTTTGACTGACACCAACAGCAATCAAGTCTCAACTACAACAAGACTATGATCACAGCCCACAAAGTGGTGCACCTCGAGCTCCCAGCTCAGGGAAGATGTTGAAGACAAGAAAGCACTCTTCAGAAATCAAGACACTACCAACATATGAATAACTAATATGTTTAATATTCCCAAATACGATTTGCATTTTAAAATATATATTTACACATGCAAATAAATATTGTATTGGTATAAGGAAGACTTTTGAGGAGAAATTTTCCAATGAGCAAAGAAGGCAAAGAAAGCACTTCATCTAATTCAAAATTAACCAAGCTGTAATCAAGTTATAATGGAATGAGCACAAATTTTGGCTCACTGTGAAAATAACATCTATAACTTATTATTTATTTTGTGATTCAAATGAATTATACAAAAAAAAATAGTTGATAAATGGCAGGTTCTATGTAATTGAAAAGACTTGGTATCAAAATCTAGAAAGGATGTAGACCCAAGAATTTATAAGACAAGTCTATACCAATTAACATTACCGGACTTTCTATATACATCAAGAAAACCTGTATTCTTCAATCAATTCTTCATACCACATGGATATACATGGAGATGAAATCTTCTGAACCTAAATACATTTATTTGCTTAGGTTTCCTTTTAAGTGAAAACTAAGGCTTCCTTTGTATTTTGGAATATATAGCAATCACTGAGATTCTCTCAAAAAGACTTTTTAAGTTTTCAATAATACTTAAATAGATGACCAGAGACATAAATTATAAATAATTCCTACTCAAAAGCCTTGTTGAGACCAGTTAATTATTTTTTCCCATTGTGAGGAATGAAAATAAGAAAGAGCATGAGAGTATATCTGAAAAACAAAACCATTTCTTTCCTATTGCCACAAGCTAATGAAGTAATGAAGCCCATAATACAATCAAGTTCTGATAATTAGGTATACTTTAAGCAATACTAAAGACACTGAAAATGTTCCTGTTGTTCACTAAGAGGCTAACTTGTTGGTAAATAAATGTGACTATCTTTCAATCATATATCTTTGATATCAGCATTCTTATTTCTTGGTTTTATTTTCTACTTAATCAGAAGCCCACTACTTATCTTTGTGGGGGTATTTTTTCTCTTACCCTAATTTAAATACCAAAGGCTTGGGGAAGAAGACAGATAATATTTCTGCATTATAGAAAAGTTCTTTAGAAGCATTTAGACTCTTCAGTGACAAACTTAAGACAATCTTATGAACATTTTATTGTACTTCTACCACAAAACAATGAAACATGTGTCTTGATATATTTTTCAAAATGTTCTTGTATTTGCAACACTTTTTCTATGTATACCTATACTTATTTGTTCTAAAAAAAAATACTACTGTATCCCTTGGCTCACTTGGTTGAGCATCACTGATCTGATTCAGGGTCAGGGCAAATATCCAGGTTTCGGATTCCATGCAGGTGTGTGCTGGAGGCAACCAATCAATGTTTCTCTCACACTGATGTCCGTTTCTCCCTCCCTCCCTTCCTCTCCCACCATCTCTCTCTCTATATATAATCTGCTTTTCCACTCAGTGCTTTGTAGTATTTCACTGCATGGACATACTACTATTTATTTAAGCAATCTCATATTGTTGATGACTTATTTTCAACTTTTAACAATTATAAAGAACATGATGAATAAACTTGTACATATTTATCTTCACAACATGTCTAATTATTTTCTAACAATTATTTAGAAGTAGAATTTAAAGGGAAGGAGAGAAAGGAGTGAATAAATGAAGGAGACAGAGAAGAAAAGAGAGAAACAAGAGAAAAAGAAAACAGAAAGAGATGGGATATGAAAAATTTTTTTTAAAAGATGTAAAACACTATGTCTGAGATTATTAGCAGAGTTGCCATTTTATCATTTTAAACAAATTCCTACTACTTAAGTTTACTTAAGCTGAAACTCCTCCTTGCAATCTTTAACTGAACTCTCAATTGCTTTAAAATATGTCCTTATGAATCAAGAATGTCTTCATATATGTATCAATGCTATAGAGATTCTGAGAGTTTGAAAAGGAGAAAGGGAGGAAAAGACTTTAAGACAGCATACTTTGGCAGATTCATTAACTTTTAAGGGCAGCATATACTACATATCACTATCAAAAGTAATTTTTTTTCTTATTTGCCTTCAATAGTTTTCTCCAATAGCCATAAAAATGGAGGCTAGGGTGGGAACAGAGAGAATAAAAATACTTTCACTTCATATATGTAAACACACATCATTCATCATTGCATTTAGAAAAAAATACATTCTCATAATGTAGGTTTAATTTCTGTACATGTATCTTCCAGCAAAATAGCTGTAGACACAGAGTTAGTATTCACTATAAGCCCCCCATGTCTAATCATTATAAAATACTATTTTGGACATGTGTATATATTTTAAAAGCTTAATTATTAACTATTAATTGTTAATAGGTAACTTATATCAAACATGCTACACCTTATTTCTATTCGTCACTATTACTAGAAGATGCATGTAATTCCATTTTCACTTCTAAAGATAAAAGCACATTAGAAATTACAATGCATTAAACATACTCTCAATTATCACATAAGAATTTAGTTAGGGGGTAGAAGTATGAGGACCCAACAAAATAATCAACTTCTTCCCAACTATAACACTTTTATCTGATACATAAAAATAAAAGGTAAGAAATGCTGATTAAGTATTATGTTAATAAGAGGTTAAGAGTAAGCATTAAAAAACATAAGAGAAAATATTAAAATTATTTGGAAACAAATCAAGCAACATTATAAAAAAATAAATAAGGGGCAATGAGGACTAATCAATCCTATCAGATACCATACTGGCACTATGCCATTATGATTAAGAATGACAAAATAAGATGTGATAAATGCTTTTTAACTTACTTAGTAACTGCTTCTCAACACTATCAATTCAAAGGAAGAAAATGAATTTATTAAATACATACCTCATATTATACCCTCATAAGTTTCATGGAAAACATGAAAATCTCAAAATTTATGGAAAACAAAAGTATACCTGTCTTAACTATAAAGAAGAGGTTTTATGTCTTTATTTTCTACTTTTAAAACAGAAAAAAAAATTGTAAAGGAAAGATGAAAAGGAATGGTTACATAAAAACAAATCAAAACCAATACATCTAAAGATGGCAAATACCCTGTCATGTTTTCCTCAGTACTCTACTGTACATTGCACCCAGCATAGGTAGAGTATATTTATGGCAAATATGTCTAAGAAACAAAAGCCATAAGTGACCATATTCTAATCCAGTAAGCTCAAGCTTAAAGTTTTAAAAAATAATTCTGCATAAACACTCAATGAATTTTGCAGTGATAAAAAAAAATACAAGAAAATCTGTGCAGCAAAATTTAAATGCTCCCCAAATCAAAAACATTTAAACAAATTACACATTTAAAAATTATTAACATGCTGGGTAGGAAGACAACAGATATATAGAAAATGCACATGAAATAATGATGGGGCTATGCAACTGGAAATTATGACAATTACACAATAACAACATGTACATACTTAAAAAGCCACTGAGATATAAAACTACTACTTTCAGATAAAAATCTTATTTGTAACTTCCCATGACATTTTAATAAGATATTATTATTTCAATTTTTAAAATGATTTGAAAATGCTACAAAATATTAAGATAAAAAGCGAGAGTTTTTATTTTATTTAAAATATTTTTTATTGTTTAAAGTATTACATATATTAGTACATATACCTCCTTTTTTTCCCCATCGACCTTCCCCCAGCCTCTCCTACCCCTTGTCACATGCCCTCATCCCACCCCCACAGTGTCCTGTGTCCATTGGTGTGCTTATATGCATGCATACAAGTCCTTTGGTTGATCTATTTCCCCCCCCTCCCCAACACTCCCCAGCCTTCCTGCTGTAATTTGACAATCTGTTGGGTGCTTTACTGCCTCTGTATCTTTTTATTCATCAGGTTATGATGCTCTTTATTTTCCATAAATGAGTGAGATCATGTGGTATTTTTCTTTCATTGCCTGGCTTATTTCACTTAACATAATGCTCTCCAGGTCCATCCATGCTGCTGCAAATGGTAAGAATTCCTTCTCTTTTATAGCAGCATAGTATTCCATTGTGTAGATGTACCATAGTTTTCTAATCCACTCATCTGCTGATGGGCATTTAGGCTGTTTCCAAATCTTAGCTATGGTGAATTGTGCAACTATGAACATAGGGGTGCATATATCCTTTCTGATTGGTGTTTCTAGTTTCTTGGGATACAGTCCTAGAAGTGGGATTACTGGGTCAAATGGGAGGCATGAACATACAATGGAGTCAAGACAGTCTCTTCAATAAATGGTGCTGGGAAAATTGGTCAGATACATGCAAAAAAAAAGAGAAAGAAACTAGACCACCAACTTAAACCATACACAAAAATAAACTCAAAATGGATACAGGACTTAAACATAAGATGGGAAACCATAAAAATACTAGAGGAATCCACAGGCAGAGAAATCTCAGACATATGCAGAAGCAATTTCTTCACCGATACCGCTCCTAGGGCAATGGAAGCTAAAGAGAAAATAAACAAATGGGACTACATCAAAATAAAAAGCTTTTTCACAGCAAAAGAAACCATCAACAAAACAACAAGAAACCCCACTGTATGGGAGAACATATTTGCAAATGTTATCACTGATAAAGGTTTAATCTCCAACATCTACAGGCAACTTATACTATCTAATAAAAGAGTAATATACAAATTAACCATCACTCCGCTACACCCACAAACCACACCCACTAGCCAATCAGGAGTGAGTGTGCAAATTAACCCCAACCAAGATGGCTGCGGCCACAGAGAGAGCAGGAGGGAGGCTTGGGTTTCCCCGGCGATGGAAGAAGCCAAGCTTTCCGCACACCCTCCGCTTAAGGCTACAAAGTTTCAATTATAGAAGTTAAATAAATTCCAACAGAAATGGCTACTGCCACTGAGGGAGCAAAAGGCTTGGCTCTGCTCCAGGCTACAAAGTTTCAATTGTAGAAGATAAATAAACCCCAGATACCAGGGCCTCTGCTTGGGTCGCCAGGGGGCGTGGCTGGCCTGCAAACCACCATAGGCCCCAGGCTCAGGCTGCACCATGCCCCAAGGGAACCCTCACCCTGATCTGGGACACCCTTCAGGGCAAACCAGCTGGCCCCAAACCATGCACCGGGCCTCTATCCTATCTAATAAAAGAGTAATATGCAGATTGACCATCACTCCAACACACAAGATGGTTGTCCCCATGTGGTCAAAGATCCTGCCCCCATGTGGACACAAGATGGCCACCACAAGATGGCCAGCAGGGGAGGGCATTTGGGAGGGACCAGGCCTGCAAGGGAGGGCAGTTGTGGGCGATCAGACCAGCAGGGGAGGGCAGGTGGGAGGGACCAGGCCTGCAAGGGAGGGCAGTTAGGGGTTACCAGGCCGGCAGAGGAGGGAAGTTGGGGGCAAACAGGCTGGCCGGGGAGCAGTTAGGCATCAATCAGGCTGGCAGGGGAGTGGTTAGGGGGTGATCAGGCTGGCAGGCAGAAGCGGTTAGGGGCAATCAGGAAGGCAGGCAAGCAGTTGGGAGCCAGCAGTCCTGGATTGTGAGAGGGTTGTCCAACCGCTTGTTTAGACCCGATCCCAGTGGGCAAAGCATTTGAATAGACACTTCTGTGGGATCGGGTCTAAACAGGCAGTCGGACATCCTTTGAGGGGTCCCAGATTGGAGAGGGTGCAGGCTGGGCTGAGGGACCTGCCGCCCCCCTGTGCACGAATTTCATGCACCGGGCCTCTAGTACAACTTAATAAAAGGAAGATAAATGATCCAATAACAAAATGGGCAACGGACCTAAATAGGATCTTTTCGAAAGAAGACAGAAGGAAGGCCAAGAGACACATGAAAACATGCTCAAAGTCACTAATTATCCGAGAGATGCAAATCAAAACGACAATGTGGTACCATCTCACACCTGTGAGAATGGCAATCATTAACAAATCAACAAACGACAAGTGCTGGCGAGGATGTGGAGAAAAAGGAACCCTCGTGCACTGCTGGTGGGAATGCAGACTGGTGCAGCCACTGTGGAGAACAGTATGGAGTTTCCTCAAAAAACTAAAAATGGAGCTCCCAAAAAGCGAGAGTTTTAAAATATGTTTTTATTCATGAGGGAGCCGGAGCGGGAAATTGATATGAGAAACATCGATCAGGACCAAACCCACAACAGGGGTGTGTGCCCTGACCTGGAATGGTACAGGCGACCTTTCTGTGCATAGGATGTGACTTTCAAGCAATGGAGCCACACTAGCCAAGGCACAAGCAAGAGTATTTTTGAAATGTTAGGCATTCAAATACAATAAAAGTCAGCCTGTCCAGATTCCTTGGGAAAGTTACAGGACAGCTGAATTTACAAATGGCTTAAATTATTAAAATTTTACTTGATTTTTAAAAAAATTGTTTTTGTTAATCCTCACCTGAGGATATTTTTTTCCATTGCTTTTCAGAGAGTGGAAGGGGGAAAGAGGGAGAGAAGAAGGGGAAGGAGGGAGAGAGAGGGGAAGGGAGGAGAGAGAAACATGGATAAAAAAGAGACACATGGATTAGTTGCCTCCTGCAAGTGCCCTGACCTGGGGCAGTAAGCAAAAGATTTATTAATAATAGCCACTCTGATAGGTGTGAGGTGATATCTCACTGTGATCTTAATTTGCATTTCTCTGATAGTGACCTTGAGCATCTTTTCATATGTCTAGTGGCGATCTGTATGACCTCTTTGGAGAAGTGTCTATTCAAATGCTTTGCCCATTTTTCAAATGGATTGTTTTTTGGCGTTGAATTGTATAAATTCTTTATAAATTTTGGATATTAACCCTTTATCAGATGTGTCATTGGCGAATATGTTCTCCCATTCAGTGGATTGTCTTTTCATTTTGTAGATGGTTTCCTTTGCTGTGCAAAAATTTAGTTTGATGTAGTCCCATTTGCTTATTTTTTCTTTTATTTCCCTTGCCAAAGAAGATATATCAGAAAAAACATTGCTATAAGAAACATCTGAGATTTTACTGCCTATGTTTTCTTCTAAGCATTTTATGGTTTCAAGTCCAACATTTAAGTCTTTAATTTAGTTTGCGTTTATTCTTGCATATGGTGTAAGAAGGTGGTCTCACTTTTTTTTTTGGCATCTATCCAATTTTCCCAATACAATTTATTCAATTGACTATCTTTACCCAAATTGTATGTTTTTGCCTCCTTTGTCACGTAGTAATTGACTATAAAGGCGTAGGTTTATTTCTGGGCTCTCTATTCTGTTCCATTGATCTATGTGTCTATTTTTATGCCAATACCATGTTTTTTGATTACCACAGCCTTGTAGTATAGTTTGATACCAGGAAGCGTGATTCCTCCAACTTCATTCTTCTTTCTCAAGATTGCTGTGGCTATTCTGGGTCTTTTGTGATTCCATATAAATTTTTGGAATGTTTGCTCTAGTTCTGTGAAATACGCCATTGGTATCTTGATAGGAATTGCGTTGAATCTATAGATTGCTTTGGGTTGTATGGACATTTTAATGATTTTAATTCTTCCTATCCCTGAGCACAGTATATGCTTCCACTTATTTGTAGCATTAATTGCTTTCTTCAGTGTCTTATAATTTTCCGAGTACAGGTCTTTTACATCCTTGGTTAAATTTATTCTTAAGTATTTTCTTTTTGTTTGATGCAACTGTAAATGGGATTGTTTTCTTAGTTTCCCTTTCAGATAGTTCATTATTGGTGTAAAAATGCAACTGACTTCTGGACATTTACTTTATATCCTGCTACAGTAAAACCTTGATATAATGGACTAATTCGGGTGAAGGGTGTCCATTTAAGGCTGAACATCCATTATATAATAAAGTAGGTTTCCCAAATGCATGTTAAAAAAACTGACAAATTATTTTACCCATTTTTACTTATGTAGACATATCTGTGTAATTAACATTAAGTATGTATGAAAAGTTTAATTTCATAGAAAAGTTTTCTATATGTATTACAGAAATTTTAAATTTATACTGAGTAGGTCTAATAAATGCATGCATTCACCAGTCACCTCGAGCAAACAAATGCACATCACTGGGGCGTGTCTTAGCACATGCGTTAAAACTGCTGCAGAAAGTCATGCCACATGACAACAGAACCAATTACCTCGAGATGCCATGTGATCATGACAACATATGGCCTTATTAGTGTTTTTTTTCCAACATAGGGTACTAAAATTTGTTTAAAATAACAATTTGTGAATAACAAAAAATAATCTAATACTTAATTGTAAGTAAATTTTGGTTAGAAGCATTTTAAAATTAAAATTAAACATTGTGTTATCACATACAACATACGGACCGGAAATTTTATCCGTTAAATCTGAAGTCTGTTAAATCAAGGTCTGAAAAATCGAGGGTTTACTGTATTTTGCTGAATTCATTTACCAGTTCTTGTAATTTTTTGGTGGAATCTTAGGGTTCTCTATATACAGTATCATATTATCTGCAAATTATGAGTTTTACTTCTTCCTTTCCAATGTAAATGCCTTTTATTTCTTCTTCATGCCTGACTGCTGTGGCTAGGACTTCCAGTACAATGTTGAATAAGAATGGGGCAAGTGGATCTCCTATGGGGGGTGGGGAGCACGACTCAGGTTCATGGGTAAGTGGGGGAATGGACCCTGCCCCAAAGCCATACAACTCAGTCACAGACACCCCTAAGTCTTCCCAGGCCTCTACAGCTTGGCCCAGGCAACTGACTCCTCAGCAGAGCAAAAGCTCTGCAGGGCTGTGCTACAGGGAATCCAGAGTGTGGGGCTACTGCATTCCCCTGGCTGATGCTGCAAGGAAGGGCGTGCTCCACCCAAGAAAAATGGCATCCGTGGTGTGGGAGAGTGACTCAGCACAGGTACCCTGGCAACTGTCCCTTCAGCTCGCTCCCCAGGCCACAATCCCAGCCGCTCTTCAGGGGACTCTATTCTGATTCACCTTCTTTCTTCAGAGCTCAGGATGAGTGGCTGCAAACAAGATTTTATGCTTTGGCCCTTTAAGAGGGAGCATGTATCTCTAGCAGATTCCAGTCTCTTCCTGAGGACAGAATCCCTGCTGATTTTCAGTCAGATGTTATGTGGGTGTGTCTTCCTGGCTCAGCCTTGAGACCTCAAGCTTCTCAGGGGGAACCTTTAAGGCAGCTGAGATCTCTCTCCAGAATTTCAACCCCGTGAGAGTGGGGCCAGCCCTCTTTGCATCTCTGCCCTTCCTACCAGTCTCGATGTGGCTTCTTCTATAAATCCTTGGTTGTAAGACTTTTCAGCTAGTCCTCAGTTGGTTATTCAGGTAGACTGCTCTATATTTTAGCTGTAATTCCAGTTTGGTCCTGGGAGGAGCTGAGTGTTACGGGTATCTACTCCACCACCAACTTGGATCATCTGCCCTTTCTCTTTTCTTAACAGTGCTTTTCTTTCTATGGAGACCCTTCTTTCCCTTTTTGTAATTTACTTGTAAACAGTGTTGTGACTAAGGGTGCATGTTAGAATGGCTGCATTTAGTCAACTCTGCCAAACACAAGCTGTAAACCTCAGTTTCCTCATTTGCAAAATGCAGATAATAGCACCTAAGTAAAGAGGGTTGTTTTAAGGACTAACTGAAATAAAGCCAAGAAAGTATCTCACTAGCACGGGGAACTTGGCATACAGTAAAAACTCAGTCAATGCTAGAAATCTTCTTCCTCCTACTATTGCGTTTAGTAATTAAATAGATCAATTTTTTTGAAGAATACATCTGTTTGTGTATGTGTATGTGCGTAGAATAAAATCTGGAAAAAATACCTGAGAAAGATAATAATGTCTCAATGAAATAACACTTCATATCAACCAAGATGGCTAAAATAAAAAAGACATACAGTAACAATGTTGCCTGGCAAGGAAGTATGGGAAATCTTAATATATTGCTGGTGGGAATGTAAAATGGTGCAGCCACTTTGGAAAATAACTTAGTTTTTTAAAAATTCCACTCCTAGGTGTCTATACAAAAGAGATAAAAATTTAGGTCCACATAAAGACTTACACACAAACATTTACAGCAGCATTATTCATTCAGCCCAAATGTCCAACAACTGGTGAATAAACAAGCAAAATGTGGTATCTCCATTCTACGGAATACTATCTATATATATAAAAAGCTAATATGCTATATGTCCGACCATTTGCTATGACGTGCACTGACCACCAGGGAGCAGATGCTCAATGCAGGAGCTGCCGTGATGTGCACAGAGAAACAGCATCACGGACCTGGCGCCCACAAAGCGACACTTGGCTTCCAAGTGGGACATAGGCTCCACCACCACCCAGGAGTTGACAACCCACCAAATCGCAGCCGACACTGCCGAGACCCCATGGCACAAAATACAGCCCATAGCCCAGCCCAGTCTGAAAACAGTTGCTGTGGGTGCTGGGTAATGTCACGTAGCAACACCCGGCTTCCTCTCCCTAGCAACAGCTAGCCTCCTTGCAGTTTCTTCAGCCTAGGAACACGACTTGCTTTATAGCCAGGTGCAAACATTTTACACTTTAACCAAATGTCTGTGAAGCATTTTCCTGTGCCTCATCTCATTTGATCCTCACAGAATTCCTGGAGTAGGTAGATAGGAGACTCAGTGGAATCCTATTTTCTTTCATTAGCCAGAAAACGAAGATTTAGCAAGTTTAGAAATTTGACCCAACTGAAAAGAAATGGCAGACCTTGAAAATGACTTCAGGTTTTCTCACTGTGCAGAATATAGTCAAACACTGCTGCAGTTAAATATTTTATACGCAATACGTATAAAGCTCTTGCTGGCGCCAATTGCACACATGTGTTTCGATCTGTCATTGTTGACTGTGAATTTGGTTGACACTTCTATTATAGAGAAGGGGCGAATAGCGATATTAAAATATTTCTTCTAATTAATTTCCTTTCAATGTGCACGAATTCGTGCATCAGGCCACTAGTTTAGCAATAAAAAATGAAATACTGATGCATGAACCTTTACTTATGCTGAGTAAAAGAAGACACAAAAGGCAACATATATATGACTGCACTTATATGAAATGTCCACAAAAAGCAATCTAGACACAGAAAGTAGATTATTAGATGCGTAGATTTAGGGGTGGCAAAGGAATTAACTGTAAATGGACACTAGGGATGTTACTGGGGTGATAGAAATGTTCTAAAACTAGATTATGATGACAGTTGCATAACTCAATGAATTTAGTAAAAATTATTGCATTTAAGCCTCAGCCAGATGGCTCAGTTGGTTGGAGCATTTCCCATACAACAAAAGGTTGTGGGTTCAATTCTTGGTCAGGGCACATACCTAGGATGCAGGTTTGGGAGGCAACCGATGGATGTTTCTCTCTCACATTGATGTTTCTTTCTGTCTCTCTTTCCCTCTCTCTCTAAATATATCCTCAGGAGAGGGTTAAAAATTATTACATTTTAAATGTGCAGGTTTTATAATATGTAAATTATACTGCCATTAAGTTTTTTTTTAATAAAGTGTATAGTGTCATGGGTGATCTCTTTCTCCCAGTTTTTCTTTTGAAATGTTCTGAAAAAAAGGAAAGTGGAACAAATTGATGTCTGTCTCCCACTCCCCCTCTCTCAAATAAATTTTTTAAAAAAGTAAATAGACTGAGCAATGGCATGGGGACTCTCCTCTGAATAAAGTGCTTGGCCTTCATTCTATCTTCTTTGTCAGGTTATACTTTTATTATTTCACTTCTTAGCAAGGTTCAGGACAGATGAGGGTTATTAACAGTTGATTAAGTAAGGTCTCACTGTATACCTTTTCAGTTTCAAAGTTGAAAGAAAAAAATTAATTGTCCCACATGGAGTTTTCTATAACTACTTCATATCACAGTATTTTAAAGACTGTTTTTTACAATCTTTTCTGAATGAGAAGATAACATAGGCTATATAGATTAATGTAGTTATATCAAGTCTAAATCTAAGCAAAACAAAAATATTGAAAGTATAACACAAAACTTTCAAATATTTGGACCCAGGACTCTTTTTTAAAGAAGTTTTTCAAGAGACTCATGTACCCTAAAGTCTCAGAATAACTGCTTTTGAGAATTATGAAACAGAGACTAGATAAAGATAGCATCTGGTTGTTTAAACATATACAGGCACACTTTGTAGATATTACAGGTTTGGTTCTAGTCTAGACCACCACGACGTAAAGTGAATTATTTCAATAAAGTGAGTCACACAAATATTTTGGTTTCCCAATATATATGAAATTTATGTTTATGTACTGTAGTCTATTAAGTAATCAACAGCATTATGTCTAAAACAAAACAAAACAAAAACCAATGCATACACCTTAATTAAAAAATACTGTATTGCTAAAAAAAATAAATAAGCCCGCTAACCTTCAGCTGGGCCTTCAGCAACTCATAATCTTTTTGGCACCATAAACTTACTTGATGCAGGGTTGCCACAAACCTTCAATTTGTTAAAACAAACAAACAAACAAACAAACAACAACACAGTATTTGCGAAGCACAATAAAGCAAAGCCCAGTAAAATTGTATATTTTGTAAGTGTAAGCTCAAACAGATCATACTGGTTCTGAAAAGTTAGGATAAAAGGAACTTCTACTAGTTTTCTAGGGGTGCCTTAACAAATTAACTACAAACTTGGTGGCTTAAAACAACAGAAATTCACTCTCTCAGTTCTGGGGCCAGAGTCTGAACTCAAGGTGTCAGCAGGGTCATGCTACTTCTAAGGCTCCAGAGAAGAATCCTTCCTTTCCTCTTCCTAACTCAGGGGCCTCGGGAGTTCCTTGGCTATGGCAGCATAACTCTAACCTCTGCCTGCACTTCCACATGGCCTTCTTTCATTTGTGTGTCTGTGTTCCTTCCTCTGTTTATAAAGACACACACACCCTAAATCCAAAATGATTTCACCTTGAGATTCTTAGTAATTACATCTGCAAAGATCCTATCCCAACAAGGGACCAGGCCAGTTGTGGACTGTTAACTAAAACTATGTGAAAGATTGTTTTCTGTGGAAAAAAACTCAATAAAAAACTCTGCCAACTAAAATTTGAATTATTTTGTGTATTCTCAATAGAAAATATCCTATCATATCATAATCAGGACATGCTACCATTAAAAAATTCTAAACTACATGTAGAGTTGGATGAAAATATTTTACTATATAAACTTACTTCCCAAAGACCGTTTCTCCCCTGGTGTTCCTCATCTCCATGGTGAAGGACCACTCCAACAAACCTGTATAGCTACAAGATTGTTGTCACACAACCAACCCATCAGCAAATCCTTTAAAATATATTCCAAATGCAACCAATTCTCATTCCCATCACCAGCCTAGTCTAAATCACTACCACCTCTGGCCAATGTAAGCCTTTTAAAATGTGTATCTGCTATGTCACTCCCCTGTACGGCTCCCATCAGATACAGTTAAATCCAGTCGCCCTCCTCTCCTACCACTGCTCTTCTCACTCTCCCCCAGCCACACAGGCCTCCTTTCATCCTAGAAGGGACCAAGCACTCCCTCATCTTCCTGCTCCCTCTACTTCTGTTTCATCCAAGAATCTGAAAGGCTGAATCTCTTTCTTCTGTCACTTCTCTGATGAAATGTCACCTCACAGAAAGGCCTTCCCTGACCACCCTATCTAAAGTTGCATTCCAGGTCTTCTCCTTTTACCCTTCTGAACTATTATTTCTTCAGATGATAACAATGAAAATATATATTAGTTTGTTTTACACTGTCAGCCTCAACCCACTAGAAAGTAAGTTCCATTAAAGCACATTTGGTTCACTGCTTTATGCCCAGCACTGAAGCCGTTATCTGGCACATACTGTTCAGTTCAGCAAATATCTGAATGAAGAATATACCTAATTTTGAATGGCAACAGTAATTTATTCATGTATTTTCCCTTTTCAAATAACTCCTCCTCCGTTTTGTAAAGAAAATGATAAATATTTCCCCCAATTATTTCCCACTTATAATACGCTTTTATTCTGCTTTGAAAAAACAATTACCAACAGAAGTTTCTCTACAAGTTAAACATTATCAGGAGAGACAACCAGTTGCCTACCATAGATGGATGAGGAAAGAAGAGCTAGCAAGTTCAACACTTCTCTGGCCTTGATACCACTCTTTCCAACTGCTCCTTATCTCTGACGTTCTTCTCTTTCCCACACTGTCAACACTGCTTTCCCAAAACACAGTAACTCTTCTAGAGAATCCTCTTATCAGTAGTCTGGGTTGTTTTATCTCCTTTGCCTTTCTTTCCCTTGAAAAGTGTCCTGTAGTGAATTCCAAGGAACAGTATTTCCTAGGGTGCTAAAAGACGCTGAAGAGGGTCAAATAAATTTAGGCAAGATTTCATTAAGCAACATTGAGCAGCTTTCTTTCTTAAAACACTTATTTAGCATCCGAACATTGTTAACGTGCACTGTAAATCTCCAAAAGGAGAGTATATACATTGTAATCAAAACTAATTCTTTTCAACTCAAACTTAATAGAATCTTCCTTTCATTCTTAACACTCTTCTTTCCTAGCTATCTCAAAATTCTGGCAGCCTAACTTACTGAAAACAACTGTTACTGTAGATACCAAGGAAGGTGTAAAAGGAGACTTGCTAATGGATGTAAGTTGTAATTAAAATGTACACAGTCTGCAGGGTATTATTTGGGAGTAAGTCATTTTAAATGGCGAAGAGTGATAAAAGTTAATGAAATTACCAAAAGTAGCATAAAACTGGTACCACAAGCACTTAAGTATTTCTTCTCCATCCATATATCCTTTTATATCCCCACTAACTAAAATAAGGGTGGGATTAGAAGGAAGCAACTTCTGTAACGTTTTAGTCTAAATATTATATTTACATTTCTGGGGGTGACTTATAATTAGAAGTAAATTCTCATATCAGAAAAACTAAATCAGTGGGATCACTTTATAAAATGAACAACTTTACACTCTGATAAAAAAGTACTTCCCTAATAATTCCTCTTTTTCTCTATCATTCTCCCATTATCTCTGCAAGGAATCTACCACCCCTTTTGGCTGCCCCAGTGTGCCTCCCTTGCCTCTAAAACCTTCTTCTGGTCACCCCTTTCACTCCTATTCTGTATCAATGCTAGTTTCCAAACATGAACTTGTTCATCCTAACATTTGAAGAGTATTTTCAATGATATGATGCTAGAAGCAAAAGGTGAACTAGTCATATCCCTAACATCAAAGAAACGCCTAACACTTAGAGACCTGACTGGAATATGGCCCATATGTACCCTCTTCCCCATGAGACAAACAATACTACCTTCAAGCTGGATCCCCCAACATCCTAAATTCTTTGAAACTAAAAATAGCTCAGCTGTTGTCTCATCTGCCAGCAGATGGCCAGACTATTTTTAATTCAGGATTCTAGAGAGCAGGAATGGAGCAGGCTAAGCTAGGGCAGCCTAGCAGACCTCACCCTGCAGAGTTCATTCAGTGAACACTACAGAGATGTAGTGGGCAGGTACCAAGAGAGGGCAACCTGGAGCTGTTCTTGGGCCTGTGGTTTTCACCCTGATTGCAACAATGTAGGTGTGAAGATTTCAGTCTTTCCTTTTTTTTAAAAAAATTATTCCTTAAAATAAAGTCTGAACTGTAAGAAAATTTGATAAAACTTTAAAATAATTTGCATATCCTTTGAAGCTTTCATTATTTTTCTTTTTGTGAAAATAGAAGTTCCTTTGCTTAGTGTATTTGAGAATGGATTTTGTTTTAATGAGTAAAACCTCCCATAATCTAGATAAAATTTACTAAAAGCTATACTTTAACAAAAAAAAAATAGTTTTCTTAATATGCAATGAACTGTAATTTCATGAGTATTATTCAGAGAATACCTTTTAAACTGGTCTTTATATTAAAAGGTAACTGAGTTAATTTTGAATGCCAGTGCTCCGAAATCTAATCGTACACCAATAAAATGGTATTTAAACACAAGAGGATTCAAAGTTCGACAGACTTTGAATATATATATATTTTCAATATATATTTCCTTGTTTACTGGCCATCTTCCTTCAGCTCTATGCTAGTGCTCAATAAACATTTGGGAGGGGAGGCGAGATGAATGCAGGCAGGTGTATTTAAAAGGGATATAACAACACCCACCTCTGTACTTCCACCATCCAACTCCTACCTACTCACAACCTAGAGATCAGGGATGACCAAACCAGGCCATTTCAGTTCACTTTTCCATCCTGCTTGATGGCCACACAGATTATCAAGAGACCAAAGTGAGCTTGGTACAGGTCTCAATACGGAAAAGAAAAGGGGAGGTCTATAATAAGTTCCAGGGACAAAGTATATTTGGGAATACCTTGTTGCAAGACAGTCTACTTTTTGCAAAGATGAAATGGGTTATCATTTCATCTATTTATGTTTCGGTGATAAGGATGACTAGAAGGGAAGAAATCAAGTTCACCAGGGATTAATTATTGTGAGGTTGCTCAATGAGTTTTGTAGGAGGCTAAATGTAACTGTTATGAAATGTGAGAAAAAGCCTTACACATCTCAAGTAAAGAAAGCACTCTGTTGCTTCGCGCCTGCCTGGGTAGTCAGATTCCTCATAATAAGCTTCTGCCAACTGTATGGAAGGGTAAAAAAGTAAAAACTGGCAAAATCTGTAATGGATAATCCTGGTAAAGCTAGCACACTTACTACCAAGTAGTTCCTAAGTCCAGAAATGGCAAGGACCAAACTACAAGCCCCCTAGAGATGTCAATCAAGAGCAGCAGGAATACTCACTGCACAAGTTAAGAGAATAGCGCACCACATTCATGGTGCATTAGAGAGAATGTAACATTATAATCATTAAGTTCAATATCTATTCTCATTTTACAGAGAAGGAAGTTAAGGCCCAGAGATTTGACTATTCTAAATGCAACATCACTGGGATAAACCCAGGGTCCCAGATTCTACTGCTAGTGAGCTCTCCATTAAAACACACTTACTTATGTTAGCATTTTGGAGAGGATGGGACAAAAAAATAAAGAAATAAATGAATATACACATATACACACACACCAAATTCCATTTCTTCACTCTAATACTTATAATTTAGTGTATTAAAATATATATTCTAATATGGAAAATCTGGTCTCAAAAAAACACACACTTTAATTTGAATCTCAAATGCTTTATCCTGCAAGTTTTTCACAAACCTGCACATAACAATCCTTTTAAAAATTCTAAAAACCTCTTCTCCCCTCATCACTTCCCAATATAATAATTATTCCTTTCAAGACCCAGATATAAATTCAACTTTCACCACTGTACAATGTCTTCTCATACACCTTAGCTTTTCCTTAGCTGCAAGAACAACAAAATGTGAACTTCTAATCCAAGAAGGGCTGCGACACTAAAGGTAAGTCCACTATACTACAGATTCAAAATTTTTAAATGAAATTTCTTTGATGTTTTCCATAGCACCACTCTAAAAGATCCAAAGAGGAAGGGGGTAAAAAACCCAGTAAGGCTTATTATAGAAGTTAAAAGGTCATCTTCTATTTATTTAGTAAGTAAAAGGTTGTCTTAACCCTTTAATTTAGCATACATTTAAGTTATTCTGGACTTTTTTCCCTTCAAGAATGCTTTTTTTAAAAAAAAAAAATTAAGCCCATTTAACAAGCTTAATTTTCTGGTCATTTTGACTAGATTCTAGTCTATTTCCAGTGCTATAAAATAAAGCGTAAGCATTAGGAATTCATCTTTGTGTTAAATGTCCCGGTCTGTCTTCAAACGATTTCATCGGTGATGGATGCAACAGATCTGTCAGTGTCTCCCCTGGAACAATTCCTCATCTGCCTGTCCTGGCTCTAAGTGTTGTTAGGATTTGCGCTGCCATGGGCTTCATCACACCAGAACTCTTCCGCCTGAACTATAAATCACCATTCAAGCTTGAGAGCAGCTGCCAGGGTCCAGACAGGCGGCTGGTGGGCTGTCATTGTCTTTTTCATCTTCCCCATTTCAAACCTTCCCTTCCTGGTCATGAAAGTCAGCTTACCTCAAGATCCTTTCCGTGCCCCCAGCTCCTCCATCGCCCCCCCCCCCCGCACCCCGTAACCTCTGGTCTTATTCTTCCACGTCAGTCCAGGCGGCTACAACATTGCTCTGTTTTGCTTGTGGCGGAGGCGGAGACATGTCAACGGGCTGCATCTGTGGCAAGCCCCCGCTCAGACTGTCAACAAGGGAGAACTTCAGCCCGCCTTCCCCAAGCTCCAGGTCAGACGACAAAGTTATTGACATGTTCGATACGGAACCCTTCCCACGCCCAGTCTCGACCCGTCAGCTCCACCTGAATGTCCAAGCTCACACACAGCAGCTCATCTTCTGCTTCATCACAAAGGGGGTATCCCGGCCGCACCGCACGATCCACCCACAAAATCTCACCCTCTGCCGTCGGGGGGTGCCAAGCGGCCCTCCACACCCCCTCCCCCCCCCCCCCCCCGCCCCACATGCAGCCGAGTTACTGTCAACTCCCAACTCCGGGCGGGCAGCAAGCAGCTCCCCGGGCTCCCGGGCGTCAGACGCTCGGCTAGGGCGAGCCCCCAGGGGCGCCCGGGACCCCCTCCCGCCGCCCGCCAGGCCGCCTCCCCGCTCACCTAACGCCACCTCGCACGCTTTGCGCAGCTGGGAGTGATGCGCCTTCTTCACTTCCTTGTCGGCCAGAATCTTCTCCAGGGCCCGCGTCAGAAACATGTTCTTCGTCTTCTTCCCCTCATACATGGACGCAGGGAAGGAGGCGGCGGCTGTCCGGCCCGAGGCTCCCGGCGGCTGGACGGAGGAGGAGGGGGAGGAAGAGACGAGAGAAAGGGGTGGAGGTGGGGGAGAGGAGGCGTGGAGGGTAGCGGCTGGGGCAGGAAGGGGCGGGCGGACCGGCCGCGGTGCGGGCCAGGGGCGCGGATGTCTTCGCCGACCCCGAGAGGCTGCCCCTGGAGGGCCGCGCCTACGGGACCTTCGCTTCTCCGGGTTCCCGGGTCGCTTCCCGGCCACCACCCCCCGTCACTCGCCCCTCCGGCCTGGGGGTGGCAAGGGAGCCCAGCCCGGGCGGCGACGGCTGGGGGCCGAGGAGCGAGCCGGCTCAGAGGCCAGGCGAGAGCAGGGCTGCCCTGGCTCCTGTGGGGATGAGCACCCGCCGCGGCCACGCACTGGCCTCCATCACCGCCGGCCTGCCCCGGCCGCCATGTTGGGAGGAAACGACGCGTCACGCAGCGTCCGAACGGCTGCAGAGGAGGAAGCACGGCCGAGGCTGGCGCTGCCGCCCAGAGCGCCCGGCGCCGGGAGGCAGGGGGCGGAGGCGGCGCGGAGCCGCAGCGCTACGGAGGCCCGGCGGGGCCTCCCGCCTCCCGCGTTCTCCTGCAGGCGGCGTGGGGTGTGGCGTGTGCCGCGTGGCAGGCGTCCTGCGGCGGCGAGCCGGGCGCTCTGGGCCCCTTGAAGGGGGACTGCGGCCGCCTGGGTCCCTTCTGTCACCCGTGAACTAGACTCCCGACTAGGCTGCGCCCACTTCTCCGTCTTGCTGGGGATCCCCTAGGTGGGAGCGCAGCCCTTCCACTCCCCGGGTGCGGGACACACCCGCAAGGCCCCGGCTCAGCCGCACCGTCTGCACCTGCAGCTCGCTCGCTACTTTGTGTTCCCAGGCGCTTGAACTGCTAATCCGGACCTGTGCCCTCCGGCTCTGTCAGGAAGGATTCGCTCTCGGAAAAAGCAAACTAAACCCAATTTGACAAAGATTCAGGGATGCTTCACTTTTCATCTCTGTGGAATAAGTCGGTGTCCTCTAGATTTCAGATCCCTTCGGAATCGAGTCTCAAGCGAACAGGTGAATGCTCTGTGTCACTGTGCCCTAAATACCACGATTCCGTCCAGGATATGAAAACCCGTTTCAGGATGGAAAAAGCTTTAAGTGCAGACAGCCGACCACAAACACACAGATGAACATGTGTCTGTTTTTGGTACCAAAGAATAATTCAAATTTCTGTTTCAGAGCAGACAATTATAAAGACTACCATAAAATATATGCAAAGAATTGGTAATCTAAGGTACACGTCTTTAAGTCCACAGTGACTTTCCAAATTGTTAGGAAATGCCTCTCACTGTTCCCATCCATTCGACAGCCCTGACTGTGGACTTGTCCTAAAGTAACCATTCCAACCCAAGAATGGAGAGGCTGTGAAGCGACAAGATTTGAAACAAGCAAGAAAAACAAACAAACAAACAAAAAACCAACAACACACAAAATCGTGAGAAATAAAAATGGAAACTTTCCAGCTGACCCTGAAATTAAAGTAGACAATTAGATTTTTTAAACTTCGTTGTCCTGAGAGACAAATTCATTAATTTCATTTTAGAGACTATTTCTAGGTTATTAGAAGTTAAGAGTGTACTACAGCAGCCATAATGACTTCTATGTACACACTCATAGATAATAAAAATTTTGAGAACAAGCTCCATTTCTAATTTATCTTTGTTTCTTCAAGTGAGTATTGTACCAGGTACTGTTGAAGGTGCTAGCTGATCATCAAATCTATTTACTCGTCTTCAGTACAGAGATACATTGTGTTCCTTTGTCTCCCTTGCAGTTAGGTATATAGCATAGCCATCCCTACTAAGCCCATGGGGAAAAGAAATCCACAAACAATTTCTCATGCTCTTTCCCCTTCTATGGCCACATACTGAAGAAGGCAAAGGTCCAAGTTAGAAGATTCCTTTTGGACAATGAAGTAAACTCCTGTGTTATATCTAGCAGCTAGCTTTATCCTAAATAATTCACGATATTTGTTAATGAATACAGAGATTTCTGCACTGAAAGAGCTCAGTCTACTGCACAGCACATACCACCATCTAATCATCTTGCCTGCGTACTTGTTTATTGGTTGGTTATGTGTTTCCCTCATAACACCAAGGACATCATTTGTCAATTCACTTCTAGAATCTAGTATAGTCACTGGCATAGAGAAAGTCTTTGATATAAATTTGAATAGGAACTTGGATCGCCCAGCCGGCATGGCTCAGTGGTTGAGCGTTGACCTATGAACCAGGAGGCCATGGTTCGATTCCCCATCAGGGCACATGCCCGGGTTGCAGGCTTGATCCCCAGTGTGGAGTGTGCAGGAGGCAGCCGATCAATGATTCTCTCTCATCACTGATGTTTCTATCTCTCTCTCTTCCTTCCTCTCTGAAATCAATAAAAATACATTTTCAAAAAAAGAAACTTGTATGAATGAAAGACATTGGGCTAAGTCAGGCATGATTCTCGTTCTTGTGGAGTTTATATTATATAGTAGGGAAAAGGATATTAAATAAGTAAATCACTAGTGAGTGAATATATAATTATAAATGTGTTAAGTATGATTTAAGAAGAGAATAGAGTGCTATGTGGAATTCTACTTTTGGATTCAGGAATGGCTTCCCTAAAAAAAAAAAAAAAAAAAAAAAAAAAAGGAACATTTGAACTGAGCCCTGAAAGAAGAGGAGAAGACAGCCAAACTAAGTCAAGGAAGAACTTTGCAGGCGGTCTCTTGGGTTAGGGGGGAAGCTCAGCAAGTTTCGGGACCTAAAACAAGGCAGTGTAGCTAGAGGTTATCAGGAGGAAATGGTGCCAGTAAGGGTAAAGAGGGAACTAGGAAGCAGATCATATAGAATCTTGTAGGTCATGTTAAGGGGTTTGGGATTTTATCCCAATAGCAATAGAAATCTATTGAAGGACCAAGTAGGGAGTGAAATGATCAAATTGGTTATTTATCAGTAGTCCCACTGTTGTGTGGAGAATGGATTGGAAGGGGACAAGAGTGGATGTGGACAGAACAGGCAGGAGGCGATTACAACAGTGCACCATGGCTTGGGCTGGGGTCCAGGACCACCATGCAAGAATTTGGAGATCATGCTCTGCACAAAGATGGCAAATGAGGCTGAAGTCAAGCCCCAGCATGTGCCCAGGGGAAGGAGTCCTTTTTCCGATTTGCATAAATGTTAGATAGCCCAGTGGTATCTAAGTGATGGCAGTGGAGATGGAGCAAAGTGGGTAGATTTGAGGTATATTATGGTAGCAGAATGAACAGATTTCGTAATGAATTGGAGTGAAGCTAGGAGACAGGAAGAGGTCTCAAACAAATGCCCCTTTTCCAATCAGAACCAGTGAATGAATGAGTAGAAATGCCATTTGTGGAAGATGGCCTAGGTCAGTGGTCAGCAAACTCATTAGTCAACAGAGCCAAATATCCACAGTACAACGATTGAAATTTCTTTTGAGAGCCAAATTTTTTTAAACGTAAACTTCTTCTAACGCCACTTCTTCAAAATAGACTTGCCCAGGCCGTGGTATTTTGTGGAAGAGCCACACTCAAGGGGCCAAAGAGCTGCATGTGGCTTGCAAGCTGCAGTTTGCCGACCACTGGCCTAGGTTGTTCCTGGGTTAGGAACAAATTTGAGAGTGAGTGCAGTTTTCAGTTTTTTAAAAAATAAACTCTTCTGAGATATGACCTAACCCTCTCAGAAGGAACAGACTCCATCCTCCTTCCTCCCAGGGGACAATTCATCCTCCTCCTTTGCTGGGTCTAAGACTTCACCCCAAAGGTGATTGTGATGGGGGACAGGGGTGTGCGCAGCCTTGGGAGGTGGGCACTCTCACCCAACTTGAAACTCAAGATATTAACTCTGACCAGCCTGGAGCAAAAGATTGGGTAAGACTGAGATAAAGCTGATGTCCTATTAGCTTTCCAAATATTCCAAGGGGAAGATAATATCTTTAATCATTTATTTGCAAGCGAAGGAGAAGGGGTTGGTGGTAGCAGAATCAGGCAATTTTTGCACAAAATTTGGAGTATATTTCCCTATTATTATTGTTATTGTTGCTTGGTGCTTATCCAACCTATTTAAATTTTTTAAAAAAATCCCAGTATTCACTTGAATTTGATTGTTGTTTTCAAAACATTCAAGTTCTATATTTCTGAAATGCCTATCGTCCTCCAAATTTTAAAATATATTTTTCTTATAAATGCTTTCCTGGGTCCATTTTTGCCTCTTGGTCTGCAATCTCACCTTTCTATCACTTAATTATCCCTCATCATTTCCCCTTTCATCTGTAACTTTGTATTAGCTGTCTTGACTTTTCTCTTTGGATAATATTGCCACTTTTATTTTAACATCCTATATAATAAAACCCTAATATGCAAATCGACCGAATGCTGGAACGATCAGTTGCTATGACGCGCACTGACCACCAGGGGACAGATGCTCAATGCAGGAGCTGCCCCCTGGTGTTCAGTGCACTCCCACAGGGGCAGCGCCACTCAGCCAGAAGCAGCTTCTCCTGCCTCTGCTGCAGTCAGACATCCCCCCAACTCCAGGGCTCCCGGACTGCTAGAGGGCACAGGCCTGGCTGAAGGGACCTCTCCCCTCTTCCCCCCTCCCCCCCCACCCCATGCAAGAATTTTATGCTCTGGGCCTCTGGTTAAACAATAAAAGACTCCAACCTGGGTTTTAGCATCTTGGTTGGTGTGGTTTGTCATCATCCTTTGAAACACAGATGTAAGTTCAGTGTAGTATATAGAGATATAAATTCAGTGTAACATGAAAATTATATAAAATCTGAATTAAATTTTAATCTGAGGAGATCTGATTGATGTTACAAGCCAATATTAGTTAACATAAAAATAGCATCGTGCTCATTTGACTAAAAAAACTCAGCCTAATGCTTCCAGTAGTCTTTCATATTATCTTTCATATCTCTCAGTTCTATTAGCTTTCCAAACATTCCAAAATCTGACCCTTTCTTGACTTTCTAATTTCTCAATCATAATTATTTATACAGAGCTTATTATGAGCCAGACGCAGTAACCCAAATGAAGACATTTCCATTATTATCCCTAATTTATAGATGAAGAAATAGACAGAGAATTTAGGTAACTTTCCCAAGTCATACAATTAATAAGTGGTGGAGCCAGGATTACAATTTGGAAAGTCGGGTTCCAGAGTGCATACTTTAAACAACTAAGTTATACTGCCTCTCCAAATAGTCCTTTCTTGTAACCTTCTTTCCTGCCCACTCCCTCCTCCCCTGAAATCCACAAGCAGGTACCCAAATTCAAGGCCATTCCTCCTCCTCTCTTCTTTTCTCCACATATCCATACAGACACCAAGCTTTTCTGTACCTGCATGCCTTTATCTTTCAGCAATCCAGAGCATCCACCAAACACCCACCTTTCTTTTGTTTGCTCTCCCCAAAGGATTCCCAACCTTCCAAACCTTGCAATTCATCCCGTCCTAAGTTTTTTTCTACCTCTAACAGCAGCAATCCCTCCCTTCTCTATACTTCTATAGCATCATCTACCTTACACCCAATTGTATATCCACAGTAGTGTTTAATCAGACTGCAGATTCTTGAAGGCCACAGATCTAAGATAAAGCAGGCCACTTAGGAAAAGATGGGAAACACTGACTAAACAGAGAAACATCAGTTTTGCCCAGACCACAATAAAGACATGACTAATGTAAGAAAGGCCATCTCCACAGTAAGTCAAGTCTGCTTTTTTGCTTTTCATGTGAAGAGGCTTAAAAGCCAATTTGATATTCCTCTTTTATCAGGTCTGCTTGTTTCCATCTTGCTTATTAAGGAAATAAGTGAGTAAAGTGCATCTTCAAACTCAGAGGTCCTGCTCATTCTTTGGCAGGAAAAGTATCAATACCTTGGACAGGGCAGACAGAGCCAGAGCATGATAGATTAAAGAATTTCATTTAAAAAGAAAACATACGAGGAACAAGCAAATTTTTTATTGAATAAGGGACTATATTGTAGTTTTTTTTTTATCATTGAAGTGATGTTTAAAAAAATTAGAATGGTGCAGAAAAAAATTGAGCTAGAAGTTGGAGGTAATAGATTTTCCATGAATTTTTAAATCTAGTGTTAATGTCTTACAGGGTAATAAACCTGAAAGCATAAGCACTTAAATTTCCTTAAAAATCTTTAAGTTATATAATTTTCTAGGGTGGTAGGAAATACTTTCTTTCAGTCCATATTACTATTCTCTTCTTTATACATTGTTATAATTTTTCCTATATGATTACACTAACGAAAGCTATTACTTACTAGGTACTTACTTTGTATGATATTCTTTATAAGGATTAACCCATTTAATCCATACAACAACTTAGTCATGTATATGTTATTATTTCTCTTTTACAAATGAGGAAAAAAAATTAGGGATGTTAATTGCCCAAAGTTACAAAACCAAATATAAATATAAGTTTGTCACTTGCTAAAGTTCATGTATGCTTTTAACCATTGTTCTAGCCTGTCCTTTCAGTCACATATTTCTATATCCATTTGAAAATGCCTTTTCACCAAGATTGTACCATAATTATTTTAAACTATTCTCAACAACTAGTACACTGAACTGAGTGTTAAATATTAATGGCTATGTAGGCATTACATTTTTGGAGGTCAGGTTTTTAAAAAAAATTAAAAATGGAAAATTTTGTTAAAAGCCTGCCTTTTAAAGAAATTGAATTGTTTTTTAAAACTTCCAGAAGAAAAATCTCTAGGCCAAGATGGTTTTAGTAGTGAATGCTACCAAGCATTTAAAAAGAAAAATACCAATACCATCTCCTTCAGAAAATAGAAGGGAACATTTGTCAACTTATTTTATGAGATCAGCATAAAACCATGAAACCCAAACTAAATAAAGACAGTACAAAAAAGAGAACATAGATATAAAAATCCTCAACAAAATATTGGCAAATAAAATTCAGCAATACATAAAATAATAATACACTACAATAAAAAGTGGTGTGTGGGGGGGGGAGGAGAGGGTCATCTTGGGAATGCAGGCTGGCTCAATATTGGAAAATCAAGCAATGTAACTGACCACACTGACATACTCAAAAATATAAAGTACATGATCATAAATTGATGAGGAAGAAGCATTTGACAATATTCAGTGTTTATCCTATATAATAAAAGGCTAATATGCAAATTAACCAAACTGGGGAACAACCAGTCACTATGACATGCACTGACCACCGGGGGGCAGACACTCAACGCAGGAGCTGGTGGTCAGTGCGCTCCCACAGGGGGAGTGCCACTCAGCCAGAAGCCAGGCTCATGGCTGGCGAGTGCAGCGGCGGTGGCAGGAGCCTTTCCCTGCCTCTGCAGCAGCACTAAGGATGTCCAACTGACGGCTTAGGCCCACTCCCCAGGGGGAAGAGGGCCTAAGCCATCAGTCGGACATCCCCTGAGAGCTCCTGCACTGTGAGAGGGTACAGGCCAGGCTGAGGGACATCCCCCCCCCCCGCACTCCCTCCCCCACCCGCTCCTAGTGCACGAATTTCATGCACCGGGCCTCTAGTTCAAGATAAAAACTCTCAGCAAACATCTCCAACCTGATTAAGAACATCTTCAAAAGAAACATCAAGAGACAAAATATTGTGGAAACATTCAATGGTGAAAAACTGGATGTTAAGATGAGAAACAAGGCATGGATATCCCTACTCCCATTCAATATCATACTGAAGGTCTTAGCCAGTACAATTAGGCAAGGGAAAGAAAAGGCACACAGATTGGAATGGGAGAAACAGACTGTCCTTAATCACAGCCAACATAATTATCTATGTAGAAAATCCCAAGGCATCTGCAAAAACAAAACGAACAAACAAAAACCAGGCTCTGGCCAGGTAGCTCAGATGGTTAGAATGCCGTCCTGATATGCCAAGATTTCAGGTTCAATCCTGGGTCAGGACACATACAAGAATCAACTAATGAATGCATAAATAAGTGGAACAACAAAAATTGACGTTTTTTTCTCTCTCTCCCTCTCCCTCTCTCTCCCTCTCCCTCTCTCTCCCTCCCTCCCTCCCTCTCTCTCATAATCAAATAAAAGTTAAATTAAAAAACAAAACAAAACCAAAAAACCTCCAAAATTCCTAGAACTTATGATTGACTTTAGCAAGGTCAGGATACAAAGCCAATGCATACATTTTTTTTTTGTATTTGTATAAATTATGAATGTACAATCAGAAACCAAAAATTTAAAAATACCACTTACAATAGAGCCCCAAGATAAATCTAAAAAAACATGTAGAATTCTATACTGAAAGCAAGAAAATGTTAATGAAAGAACTTAAAGAAGGCCTAAATAAATGGAGAGATATATCATGTTCTATCCTTCTAATCACGGATTAGAGGACATTGTAAAAATGTCAACTGATCTTACAGGTTTAGCACAATTCTAATTCTGTAGTTATAAAGAAGCTGATTCTAAAATTTATATGGAAAGGCAATGTAACTAAGATAATCATAACAAGTTTTTTAAAAAAGAATAAAATTCGATGAATCAATACTCAATATTAGCTTTAATATAAAGTTGTGATAAGACATATGGTATTGGTTTAGGGATAATCAAATAGATAATAGAACAGAATAGAAATTCCAGATATAGACCCATAGAAATGCAGCTAATTGATTTTTTGACAAAGATTCAAAGGCAATTTAGGGAAAGAAAGGACAGTCTTTTCAGGAAATAGTGTTGAAACAATTAGAAATCCATATGTTAAAAACAGCAATAATCCAGCCTCAACCTATATAAAAATGAACTCATATAAAACCTAAATATAAAAATGAATTCAAAGTAAGTTGTAGGTCTAAATGTAAAATGTAAAGCTATAAAATTTTCAGAAATAAGTATAGGATAAGATCTTCATGAGCTGGGGTTAGGTGGAACTTGTTAGTCATGACATCAAAAGCAGAATCAAAGAAAAATATCCATAAATTGGACTTCACAAAATATAAAACTTTTGCTCTGTGAAAGACACTATTAAGGGAATAAAAAGACAAGGTACAATATGAGATAAAATATTTGAAAATCACATATTTGACAATTTGATTGTATTCAGAATAGATGTTTTTTAAATTCTCAACTTGTGTTCATGTGTATTTATGGAAATTCTATTCATGCTCACTAAAAACTGGGAATGACTCATATGTCTTTCATTGAGTAAATGAGTAAATAATGGTACATCTATACAACAGAATAATATTCAGTAACCCAAAAAAACAAATTATTGATAAATGCAACAACTTGGATGAATTGCAAAGACGTTAATGCTGAGTGAAACAAGCCAGTCTCAAAGGCCTGATGATCCATTTCCATGGCATCCTCAAAAAGGCAAAACTATTGGGACAAAACACATCAGTTGTCATCCGCCGCTGCATGTGGAGGTAGGAGGTGTCACAAGGGATAGGGCAAGGAAAGTTTTTATGGGGGAGGACTGGTAGAAATGTCCTATACCCTGATCATAGAGGTGGTTACATGAATCCATACATATGTGTGTTCAAATCGACAGGTCTGCTCACAGGAAAAGGTCAATTTTACTCCATGATGCTTTTTTAAAAAACCTTCTATTTTTAACAATACCAACTACCGATTTTGTCTCTATGAGAGTACTAAATCAGAACCCACTGGATATAAGGTAAAGATGACTGATTCTGGAGATTTTTAGGAAAGTGAGAGAAATATAGGTTTGCTATATCAAGCAGTAGAAAAATATAAAAGTATTGGGGGAAGGAGGGTCTGGTTAGTAAAGAGGCTAAATCACCCAGATTGGCCATGAATGGAACTAGATAATTATATAAGATTCCACTCAGCCATAAGCAAGCAAGACTCTTGAAGTGCATAAAGAATTCCACTTTAGTAATTTACATTTTTGAAACTCTCCATGGACACTTACATACTTTCAAAGCTTTTTAGTGATTTACCACTGTTTCACCCTGAAAGAATTTCTGCAATCCCCTAACACACCATTCATAATCCCAAGGGAATCTCTTACATACTGGAAAATGTGAACAGTGTTTTCTTTAAAAACAATGGCCAGTGTGGCTAGTGGTTGAGCATCAACCTATGAACTAGGAGGTCATGGCTCCATTCTGCAGCCTATCAATGATTCTCTCTATCACTGATGTTTCTATCTCTCACTCCCTCTCCCTTCCTCTCTGAAATCAATAAAAATATATTTTTAAAAAACAATGTTTAAAATATCATTACTGATATGTAGTTAAGTCTTACTTTTTTATTGTTTAAAGTATTACATATATCTCCTTTTTCCCCAATTGACCCCCCCCCCCGCTGTCACTCCCTAACCCTAAGACAAGCCCATTCCGCCCCAGTGTTCATGTCCATTGGTCATGCTAATATGCATGCATACAAGTCCTTTGGTTGATCTCTTACCCGCTCCCACTCCCCTGCCTTTCCTCTGAGGTTTGACAGTCTGTTTGATGTTTCTATGTCTCTGGATCTATTTTTGTTCATCAGTTTATGTTGTTCATTATATCCCAAATATGAGTGAGATCATGTGATATTTATCTTTCTCCGACTGGCTTATTTCACTTAGCATAATGCTCTCCATTTCCATCCATGCTGTTGCAAATGGTAAAGGTTCCTTCTTTTTATAGCAGCGTAGTATTCCACTGTGTAGATGTACCACAGTTTTTTAATCCACTCATCTGCTGATGGGCACTTAGGCTGTTTCCAAATCTTAGCTATTATAAATTGTGCTGCTATGAACATAGAAATGCATAAGTCTTACTTTTTAAAAATATTTAAGAAAAAATTTGCAATTATTATAGCAATAATAACAATTTAGTCTTTATCTTGTGTATAAATATTTTTTTCCCCAGTGGCTGGAAAACTCGATTATAATTTGTTTTCATTTGCAGTTTTAAAGAATTGTCTGTTCCAATTACATTAATTTTAAATGACCTTTTGAGGCTAAACTACAGTACATCTATCTAATGATACACTATGCAGCCATAATAAAGAATGAAGATGGCCCTGGCTGGTATTGCTCAATTGTTTGAGCATCATTTCATGCACTGAAAGGTCACCAGTTTGATTCCCAGTCAGAGCACATACCCAAGTTGTGGGTTCGATCCCTGGTCAGGGTGCGCATGGGAGGCAACCAGTCAAAGTTTCTCACATCAATTTTTCTCTCTCTCTCCCTCATCTTTCCTCTCTCTAAAAATCAACATATTTAAAAAAGAAATGCCTTTTTTATTAAAGAAAGAATGAGGATGCTTTTAATATACTGATATGAAATGATCTCTAATATGTATTAGTTATAAAAAGAGCAAACTTTCAATAGTAGCAAAATGTACTATCATTTGTGCAAAAATAGGGAAAAGTTTATACTGTATTTACTTTAATTTGCTTAATCTATCTCTACAGAAGTGTATAAATAGGTATTCATGGGCGACAGTTGGGAGATATCACTGGTGATCATTTTATATCTTTCATTATTTTTAACCCTGTGAATGCATTGTTTATAACAAACAAATTAAAATAAAAATCATTCCCTTTTTTCTTCAAACAGAGAGCATCTATGTATTTTTTTTTAATGCCTGGAAAAAGAAGAAACTAATTCAATTTGCTTCTTAGGGCCCAACATTCTCACTCAATAGAAATGAACTAAAGAATAAATTTCTGCCAAGCGGCGTGGCTCAGTTGTTGAACATCAACCTATGAACCAGGAGGTCACGGTTCGATTCCCAGTCAGGGTTCGATTCCTGGGTTGCGGGGCTTGATCCCCAGTGTGAGGCGTGCAGGAGGCAGCTGATCGATGATTCTCTCTCATCATTGATGTTTCTCTCTCTCTCTCCCTCTCCCTTCCTCTCTGAAATAAATAAAAATATATTTTAAAAAAGAATTTCTCATTGCACACATTTGTCTGATGTTTTTCTTCACAAAAATAATATCTAAAATGTATAGGATTCTTTAAATACTCTAATACCTTGCTTATCACAGTGTTGTTCAAGTACCAGTAGCAGTGGAAGCTGGTTAGAAATGCAGAATCCTTATACCCTATCTCAGACCCTCCAAACCAGAATCAGCACTTTAGCAAGATCCCCCCTGGTGATTTATGTGCACCTTAAAGTGTGAGAAGTACTCCTTCAATAGACATGATAGAACTGGATGAAGATAGTGCCCATAGCCATGGGATATTAGTAACATTGATGTTATATCAGCGTACAGAGAGAAAGGTCACTGAGCAGGCTTTGGTGAAGTTTGTTAAAGAACCAAAGGGAATCTTAGAAAAAAACCCTAGGAGGTAAAGGCAAAAGGAAATCCTATCTCCTGGGTGTAAACAAAATTACAATACATTTCTATTTAATCTGTCAGAGTAACCCAAGAATACGAACAAAATTATCATTGGAGACTTCCCAAAAGATGCATTCATTAACTGTTTCAAAAGCTAAGTCCACATAAAATAAAACTCTTGATAAACATCTATCCACTTTCAATTAGGTCTCCTTGCCTCTGACCTTATGCCTCATCCCACCACCATTTAGCAAGAATGTTTCTTCTGAAATGGAAGCAAAATCATGCCCCTGCCGCACTGGGCACCCTTCAGTGACTGCCCATTTTACTCAGAGTAAGAGCCAGAGTCCTAACGCAGTCCTGCAAGGGGATGCAAGCACCTACCCCCACAGTTACTCAACTACTCTCTTGGTTTGCTCAGTTCCAGCCACTGTGGCCTCCTTGCTATTTCCTGAACTTGTCAAGCACGCTCTGCTTCCAGATCTTTGCATTTGTTCCTTCTGCCTAAGATCCTTCCCCTTCAGGTCTCTGCTCAAGGGTCATCTGATAAGTAAGGCCTTCCCTGACCACGCTACATAGAATGGCCTTCCTCTACTCTCTCTTCCCTCCAGTCCCTCCTCTCCCACTTCCTACCCCTCCCCTCCCATAGCACTGATCACCATTTCTCACACTATTATTTTGATTCTGGGGGATTTGTTTCTCCCTCTCTAGAATATAAGCTCCTCAAAGGTTGGGATTTTATTTTTATTATTGCTGTATCTCCAGTGCCTAAAATAGGGGTAGTTGTCAAATGAATGAATGAATGAGTGAATGCTTCTGCCTTAGTCTACTCAGGCTAATATAGCAAAATACCATAGATTGAGTTGCTTAAACAACATAAATATATTTCTCAAGGTTCTTTTGGGAAACTAGAAGTCCAAGATCATGGTGCTAGTTGGTTTGGTTTCTGGTGAGGACCTGGGTTAGAGATTTATCTCTAAATAGTCACATTGGGAGTTAGGGCTTCAAAAATATGAATTTGGGGACACACAATTCAGTCCATAGCAGATCCCATAACTAGTTCACTCATATCATCAAGAAAATTGCCCCTGCCCTAACTGGTTTGGCTCAGTGGCTAGAGCGTCGGCCTGGGGACTGAGGGGTCCCGGGTTCGATTCCAGTCAAGGGCATGTACCTTGGTTGCGGGCACATCCCCAGTGGGGGATGTGCAGGAGGCAGCTGATCGATGTCTCTCTCTCATCGATGTTTCTAACTCTCTATCCCTCTCCCTTCCTCTCTGTGAAAAATGAATAAAATATATTAAAAAAAAAAAAAAAAAGAAAATTGCCCCTTAGGCTGCATTAAAAATTCTTAACCCATTCAAGGCTGCATTTAGTATCTATTCTGATGTAATTTCCCCTGAACAAAAATGCTACAGCCAGATGTCATTTGATGTGATTTTCCTTGGGTTTGTATACAGGTGGATCTGGACATGGAGAGGTCTCTCACAGTCAACAGTCAGATGTCCCTGAACACATATTTTTAAATATTAAGGAAAAAACAACAATAGAGTTCAGGTTATTTGTTGTAGTTACTTCTCAGCTCCTTATCTTCCTTGCCTTGTAACTTGAATGAAATACTGCTCTATAAAATAAAGTAATTGCAGCTACTCCGAAATGCTACATGTCTACACCACATAGTGCAGAAATCTTTCCTGTTTACCAATTGCTTCTGCAGTTATGTAAGTATTAGGAAGAACTCATAAAACAAATACATTTAAGCAAACTTTGCCTCTGTTCTAGGATTGTAAATCTCCTTACCATAGGAATTGGTTTTCAACTGGTCACTTAGAATTATCTTTGGGCAAGTTTCAGCACACAGATGCCCAGACTGACAAGACTTTCCCTGACCAAACTCTAGTCTGACTCCCCCAAGTTCTCTTCTCAACTAGTCCTCAACCCTGGCCCGTAAAAACCACAAAGACTACCCCGGCTGTGTGACTCAGTGTTTGAACATTGACCTATGAACCAGGAGGTCACGGTTCAATTTCAGGTCAGGCAGGGCACATGCCCGGTTGCAGTTTGATCCCTGGTGGGGGTGTGCTGCAGGCCAATCAATGATTCTTTCTCATTATTGAGACTTCTATCTTTCCCTCTCCCTCTCTGAAATCAATAAAAATATATTTAAAAACAAACAAAATCAACCCAAAAAAACCCCACAGACTCTCAGCATAAATAATTTCATTCCTCCCCTGCATGGTTTCTAACAGCTGAAGCTTGAGTCCCTGGGGTACCACCAGCCCCTTAAACTCCTGCCTGAGAAAGCTCAAGGCTGCCAGAAGAGTTTATTGTTTGTTCCAGCCAAAACCTGGTGATAGATAGAGAGGCCCCTAAATGGCCTCTTGGAAGAGATACTTTAGAAAGTTGCAATTATAAATCCATTCCCTGCTCCTTTGAGATGCAAATCTGTACCACCCAGACTGGCTTCTCCAGAATATCAAGGATTTTTCTTTAAAATGCAAACATCTACATATATAAAAGCCTAAGCGACCGGACAACTGGACGGTAGCTATGATGCGCACTGACCACCAGGGGGCAGATGCTCAACCTCCCACAGTCCCTCTGCCCAGCTGGCTGGCCCCGATCAGGACTGGGCGAGATGGCCCCAATTGGCCCCGATCGCCAGTCAGGCTGAAGGACCTCATGTGTGCATGAATTCGTGCACCAGGCCTCTAGTGTATATATATTTATCTTTATTGTTGAAAGTATTACATAAGTCCCCCTTTTTACCCCATTGACCTCTTCCAGCCCAGCTCCCAACCCCCAAGCCCCACTGTCTGTGTGCCCATTGTCAGTGTCCACTCATTATGCATATATGCATACAGGTTCATTGGTTCATCTCTTCCCATCCACCCTCCCTCAAGGAGCTACCTCTCCCTCCAAGTCCCAGTGAGAAAGGAGGGCTTAACCTTAGTGGGTACAGAGCTCTAACCTGCACCACTGCCAGTTTTAAAAGATATAGGAAGTTTGTTCCTCCTTAGAATAAGTGTCAATTAACAAACCCAGATGGCCTATCAATGGACCCTTAACACTCTCCGGTCTTATCTTAGCATACTCAACTTTAAGAAGCCTCTTGCCATTTGTTTTGACCAAGTTGATTCACACTGGGCTCTCTTCCCTATTGCAATAGCTATTACTGAATAAAAATTTACTCACACTTCTTTAACCAGATTTATTTGTCTTTGACCAGACCAAGCCCAGAGATTCTGTTTCAGTGGACCTAGGGTGAGGCATAGGTATCAGGATTTTATAAAACCTCCAAACAAGCGTCTTGCAAGTAACTGCTCTACAACAGTGGTTCTCAAAGTGGGGTCCCTGGGCCAATGGTATTATCATCACTTGGGAACGCGTTGGGAAGGCAAATGCTAAGTCCTGAAGGGGTTCAGAAGGAGCCTTCCCAAAATGTGCCACATAGGCATGTGGATTATTTTGAGCTGAGGCAATCAAGACCAGCATATTTAAAAATGTTTATTTCTCCCTTAATTGCCTAAAAGAATTTAGATGAGGGCCTGGCCCCCAAAGAGAGCTAAACCCAGAGATAACCATAAAGGGTGTGGGCTAGGTGATGGGGGAGCTTGGCAGCCCCGCAGGATGAAAATCCTCTCAGTGCTGTCTCTGCACATGTTTGCTGTCTCTGCACATGTTCGCTCTTCCCATTTTTTGGAAATTATCCTTCTCTTCATTGAAGTCTCAGACTCCTACCCCTTCTCCTTGGCTCAGGATGGCACATAAGCCGCAATTGCCTGACTGCCTGTGGGTCTCCCATTCTTATGGAGGCTCCATATGTATGTAATTAATTTCTCTCCCCTGTGAACCTGCTTATGTCTATTTAATTATTAGACCAGCCATGCTCCAAACCTACTGAATGTGAGACTCTGGGGGGAGGCCCAGCAGTCTGTGTTTCAACAAGAGCTCGTGGTGACTCTGATGGACTGAAGTTTGAGCACTATTGCTGTAGGGGGTTAAATTTGCTCCACCAACTATAATTAGGACTTGGTTAGTTAACTGTGACTCGGAGCCTTGTTATGTCAATAAACATTAACCTGAAGAATGTGTCTGCAAAATTTCCTACTCCTGCTCCATTCCTTCCTTCTCCTTTTTCCCCATTGTTTTCTCTAAAATGAGAGTTAGAAGGATCTTGCTCCACCAACACTCTTGGAAACCTTCATTAATCTTTTTTTTTTTTTTAATTCTTACCCGAAGATATTTTCCCATTGATTTTTAGAGAGAGTAGAAGGGAGGGGGAGAGACAGAGAGAGAGAAACATTGATGTAAGAGAGACACATCGATTGGTTGCCTCCCATACATGCCCTAACCAGGGCCGGGAATCGAGCCTGCAACCAAGGTACATGCCCTTTTCCAGAATCAAATCCGGACCCTCTAGTCCTCTGGCAAACCTGCTAGGGCTAATAATTGAATAACAATGTCTAAATGACAATGACAAAATTGACCATTGAAAAGGGTGAGTAGAATGTAGAGCTCATAAAATGGATTCTCATCCCCATCCCTTTAAAAATGGCTATATATCCTAAAATGTGCCTTTTGGCTAACATTTTTATAACTGAATATATGTTTCAGAGAGAAGACTAAGAAAGAAAAATGATGGTGTTTTTATGTGATAGGTATTTATATATTGCTTCTTCTTTCTACTTTTATAGTTAAAGATTAAGTATGTCTGATTCCAGAATATATAGTGCCAGGCCTTTGTAAGATTCTTCCTTCTCACTACAGGAAAGGAGGAGGCAGGGGGGACGCTGACAATCATTCCATCCTGATGGAGGAGAGAAGGTCCTTGAGAGAGGGAAAAGGAAATTTTTTCTATTTTCTGCTCTAGCCAGTGACAGACAGTTATGGCTCTTTTAATCACTTTATCTCATTTGCAAATGGAAAAACACATTCCACAAAAAGAATTCTGATTCTGGAAACACTTGTTTCAGGAAAAAAAAATGCTATGAGAAAGCTTTATTTTGGGCTTTATAGTCTCTTGTTTTTCTAAGCTAGATAGTATTGCAAAATACAGGATATGGTAAATGAAAAATATATATATACACCAGAGAGATACAAGAGAGATCTTTCAAAGCAGAGCTGATAAACCTTAACTTTAGAAACATAATTTTGCCAAAAGAGATCTCTTTGTATTTCTTACATTAGGATTTTTATTCTGTAAACATGTACTAGTTTCTAGAGTCTTGCCTTACTTAGTGGCAAATTGACTATATAATTTGGGAAGATGCCATTTCTGAAAGGCATCAACAATTTCTTTCCTCTAAGAATTATCAGACCCACTTCCGCTTCAAACAACCAAAAGCATTTGAGTGGAATTTTAGTTTTTATTTAAAAGCTTCTTTTAATGGGCTTTGAAACTCTTCAATAACTACCCACAAATCTCAAATCTCATCTGCCATTGCATAGAGTGTATGAGCATTAGAGCTAACAGGTTAAACCAGTCTTCCAGAGTCTGTCCCATCTCCCCGCCTCCTCGCCTCCTCACCTCCCCTGCCCTCCAACATGTTCTGTGACAAAGGTGAGTTCAGCTGGGAGGGGTGGGGTGGTCTTGAGTCATTTCCCTGTACTTCCTCTCCAGTGACATTATCTACTACTCCACCCTGAAATCCTAGAGCCATTTCTACAAGATTCATTACTCCACTTTATTGAGCAACTGGTCCTGGTAGCTGAAGCCTTAAAAAAAAAATAGTAGCAGCAAGCAACAATTTTATTAGCAATATTTTAACTCCAGTCTGAGACACACCTGTGAACTTAGTATATTAAGAATGGTGGGCTTGGCTGGTGTGGCTCAGTGGTTGAGCATCAACCTATGAACCAGAAAGGTACAGTTCGATTTCCGGTAGGAATACATGCTTGAATTGTGGGCTCGATCCTCTGTGGGGAGCATCCGAGAGGCAGCTGATCAAAGATTCTCTCTCATCATTGAAGTTTCTATCTCTCCCTCTATTAAATAAAAAATTTTTTTAAAGAAACACTTAAGCCCTGACCGGTTTGGCTCAATGGATGGAGCGTCGGCCTGCAGACTGATGGGTCCCAGGTTCGATTCCAGTCAAGGTCATGTACCTTGGTTGCGGGCACATCCCCAGTAGGAGGTGTGCAGGAGGCAGCTGATCGATGTTTCTCTCTCATCGATGTTTCTAGCTCTCTATCCCTCTCCCTTCCTCTCTGTAAAAAATCAATAAAATATATATATTAAAAAAAAGAAAAAGAAAAAAAGAAACACTTAAAAAAAAGAGTGATGGTAGTGTGGAGGGGAAACTAAACTTTTGAAACTTCGTGAGTAGAAGAAATGGGAGAAGAAATCTTTGACCTGTAATTTAATATATGTGTATGTTGTATTTGTACACACTACCTGCTTGACTGCCTTTCATAAAGCCCTACATACAACACTTCCTGGATGTAGGAGAATGAGGTACTCATCTTCAAAAAACTGACAATGCAGTTAGAAGGGAGAATGCAAACATGTAAACTGTGAAGCAGGATGAAATCAGTAATAATACAGAGATTTATTCACAGAGCTAAGGGAGCAAAGAGGCAAGAGTGACCAACCATGGTTCTTGCTTGAAGGCAGTTTTATGCAGCAGCCTCTGGGAGGAAGGCAGAACCCAGGTTCAAATAAACACACGGAGATGAGAAAGCAGGACTCGAATGGAATGGATTCCGTAATATAATGTATATGGAAGTCCTTGGCACATGGTTTCAATTATTGTTTCGTGAAAACTAGATGGCAGTTCAGTTGAGCCCTGAAGGACAAAACAAATTGAAAACGAGGAGAAGGGTTTTTCCAGGCCGAGGGAGCAGCCTGATGATGGAGAGGTGACATCTGAGGCTCAGGAGGGAAATGGGAACCAAGGGCTGATGGTGTGCTTCCAGCAACAGCGGCCTGGATTGAGCACACGGGACCTGGGAGTCATGTCAGACAAAGTCCTGGGAGCTTTGTGTAAGTGACATGCCGTGGGGTTAGGAGAAAACAAAGAGAAATGTGATTCTTTTACCTCCCCCCCCAGACATATCACCAGCCTTTTTCTGGTCTATTTCTGATAACAAACTACAAGAGGAGAGTAAGGAAATTCACATGTTGCAACGAACAAGGACGTGTTTGTGGAACCTAGTGTCCTAATTAAGGAATTGTGAAATAGTCCATTAGCTTTGCCCTCACCACTCCTCTCGGACCCGCGCCACCACCATCTCTTTCACGGGAACCAACAGCATTCACTCCACCTCACCATGTCTGACACTCTCCCTCCCCACCACCCCCGAAGCCAGCGTCACCACCACGGCCACAAGCTTAGCCGAGGAAGCTCCTCCTAGCGATGCATCGGACTGTGCTGCACACTGTCCTGCCGAGAGTGCCGCGCTGTGTCCGTGAAAAGAATACGTGTCAGCTGAGGGACCAGGTGGTGCCTCTTACTCTGCAGGTCCTCAGTAAACACCCATCAAATGGAGTTTTCACTGGTGAGGGGCTCCTGATGAAAATAAACTACCGCTCTTTGCTGCGTGAACGCTCCTATGTCAATTTTCTCAATAAATGACATTAAGAATTTTTTTTAAAAATATGTCTTATTGATATTTTACAGAGAGGAAGGGAGAGGGATAGAGAGCTAGAAACATCGATGAGAGAGAAACATCGATCAGCTGCCTCCTGCACACCTCCCACTGGGGATGTGCCCGCAACCAAGGTACGTGCCCTCCACCGGAATCGAACCCGGGACCCTTCAGTCCGCAGGCCAACGCTCTATCCACTGAGCCAAACCGGTTTCGGCGACATTAAGAATTTTAAGGAGCAATTTTGGTGTGATCAGGTTTGGGCCTAAATGCTGAGAAATTTCTACCACAGCCCTCATTACTATTTTCATATTATTTGAAAAAATGATAAACGTGAAATTTTCCTAATTATAGAGTTCAGGCACATACATTACATAAAACTTGGAAACTATCACACCCTCTCCCTTTGAAAGCCTCCTTACACCACCACCCCCCCAAAAAAACACCCAATAACCAGACCATCCATTAGTTTCCTAGTGTTGCTATAACAAATTACCACAAATTAGAGCCTCAAAAAAATTTGGTACCTTATAGTTCTGGAGCTCAGAAGTCTCATGTGCAGGTCTCGATGGGCTAAAATTAAGGTATCAACAGGCTGTGTTCATTCTGGTAGGTCTAGGGGAGAATGTGGTTCTTTGCCTTTTCCAGCAAACTGAGGCAGCCCACATTCTTTGGCTTGTCCCCGTCCTCCAGCAAAACCAGCACCTTCACCTCTCTCTGTGACCCTCTTCTGCCTCCTCCTCTTTCTCCCCCGCCCAAACCCCTTCCACTTTTAAGGACTCTTGGGATTACACTGGGCTCACCTGCATAGCCCAGGATCATCTACTTGCTGATTAGCATCTGCAACCTTAATTCCTCTTGCCACGTGATGTAGCATAGTCACAGGTTCTGGGATTAAGACGTGGTCATCTGGGGAGAGAGTGGTCATCATTCCAGCACACCCATAATCTCCATACTCAGAAATGGGAATCATAAACATTTTATTATATGACTTTCTAGTCTTTTTTTTTCAGTATACATAAATGCAAATATATACTATATGTAATAGGCTGCTTCCCACTTTATTTTTATTTTATTTTTCTTTATTGATTAAGGTGTTACATATGTGTCCTTATCCTCCCATTGCCCCCCCCCCCCCACCCTTCCACTCATGCCCTCACCCTCCTGTTGTCTGTGTCCGTTGGTTAGGCTTATATGCATGCATACAAGTCCTTTGGTTGATCTCTCCCCCTTACCCCCACCCTCCCCTACCTTCCCTCTGAGGTTTGATGGTCTGATCGATGCTTCTCTGTCTCTGGATCTGTTTTTGTTTATCAGTTTATGTTGTTCATTATATTCCATAAATGAGTGAGATCATGTGATATTTATCTTTCTTTGACTGGCTTATTTCGCTTAGCATAATGCTCTCCAGTTCCATCCATGCTGTTGCAAATGGTAAGAACTCCTTTTTTTACCGCAGCGTAGTATTCCACTGTATAGATGTACCACAGTTTTTTAATCCATTCATCTGCTGATGGGCACTTAGGCTGTTTCCAAATCTTAGCTAAGGTGAATTGTGCTGCTATGAACATAGGGGTGCATATATCCTTTCTGATTGGTGTTTCTAGTTTCCTGGGATATATTCCTAGAAGTGGGATCACTGGGTCAAGTGGGAGTTCCATTTTTAGTTTTTTGAGGAAACTCCATACTGTTCTCCACATAAAGTGGGATAATGACTGTGTGGGGAATGGAGTTTTCTGTGTAACTAGACTATTGTTTTAGTTTTCTGAATAACGTGTAGGTCATTCCCTACTTTGAGCTCAGTTTATAATCAATAAAGCTACTTTGAATGTAATAAGTAAATACTGGAGAGTCAATAAAGGTGGCTCAACCTGTTCCATTTTCCCCATTCAGATGCACTAGAAGTGGAATGAATATATTAGTGCGTGTTGACTGAAGAGTTGGCAAGATTTGGCAAGAAAGGTTTAAAACTTCCGTTCTGGGAAGAATCAGGGTTGTTCCAATGAAAACAGGAGCCATTGGCAGTAGTGAAACCTGGATGTGTTCACACCTGTAACACAACCTTGTATTAATCATGCTTCAGCCTCTGAGTTCTGTGAAAAGGAGAACTTTCTTATACACATATTCTACTAATTTATATCTGGGCAACTACTTCCTTCTTCCTGCAGTGTCCTAACATTATACAAATGTAAAGGATAATACTCTTGATATCAGATATTTTTCTCCTGGCAGGTCACTCATGAGTCACCACCACAGATTTTTATAGCATTATTCTCACAGATCATTCTCTAGGTGGGGAGTTGAAAGCAATATAGCAGTTCATGCTCTAAAGAAATTTCAAAATGGCAAAATCTGTTTGAGTAATCAAGTGAAATCAAGAAAACCACGCAGAGTTTACTTCGAGTAACCTAATTACAACGACAAAGAATGTGCTGTTTATTTATAGAGTGCCTTTCCCCCCAAGACAGTAAATTACTAAATTACTAGGTTGTCTCTTAAAACATAGATAGGAAGAGGCGTTTTGGTAAAGTTTATCTCATCTGGTGATAAGGGAGAAGGGTCTCTTATTCCAACTCTCTCCCCACCCCCCATTTCCTCCCTTTTTCTCATCCCTTTAGAACCCCAATTCCAAACTGGTGAAAGGATGGGCAGCAAGTAAGCCCAGAGATGGGGTGACAAGTGATAGCAGTCACTGTTTTAATCTGGGTGTGACCTGCTTCTCTGCTTGTCCCTTGAGGTCTAAATAAAAGGAAATCACTCCCCCAATTCCAAGGCTTGTGGCTGATTTCTAGAAATTACTAGGCAGTTTATAGTCTCAAAGTCACCTCTGGCTCCAAGCTCTTGTTTTCTGTTTATGGACTGTTTTAGTGTTTCACATGATTTGCTTCTGCTCAGCAATGTATTGACTCAGATGTTATACTGAGGCTCTTTCCCTGGTTTCACACACACACACACACACACATACACACACACACACACACACACACACTCACGTGCGCACCACTCCCATGAGGTGGTTTGCATGGTAAGTGGACTCCCTATTTCCATTTCTCTCTTTTCCTCACCTGGTGCCCAAGTTTAAAGTCATTATCAACCCAGCTCCTCCTTCCTCTCAGAGGCAAAATAAATTCCTCTGGTTTTGTCATGCAGAACCAATCAGGCATTGCTTTTGTTGTCTCACTGCCTTCCCACAATCCTCGGGTGCTCACCTGCTCCAAATGGCTTATCAAGGTATTTCCCCAGGCAACGTTCCCTTCCTGGGAAGAATTCTTGTGTCAGCTGTTAAGATAAAAATTTCAACCCTGTATAACTTCTTTTTCAACTCCAGTGTTTTCAGCCTAGAGAAAACTATTATTTCTTTTATTCAACAAGTGTATATTGCATGCTTATTTTATGCCAGGCATTATTGCTGGAGCTGCGAACCCAGCAGGGAGTTAGATGCCGCCCTGGCCCTCATGGAGTTTAAGTCTCAAGTGAGAGAAATGTTTTAAACAATTAGTGATGTGAATAATTATTAACAACTGTGGTCAATTACCACAAAAGAAAATTTCTGAGTGTTATCTGGAGGGGTGTGGCAGTGACAGAAAGGGGTGATGGGTGAGAGGTAAGGGAAGGTTTCCTTAGCAACGTTTAATTTGCTCAGGATTAGAAAAGGCTGATTTACTCGTGGGTCAATTGTTCTTTCTCTGCAAATGCTGCCTCTGAAGAGACAACTAAAACAGGAAGGATGGCATTTGTTGAGTTTCAGTCCTGAATTAACCGGTAATTCAAGGATCACTTATTGAGGAGCTTCTGTGCTAAGAGCACATGGAACTTGTATGAAGCTAGAGTGGGTGACAGAAAATATAAAAAAATAAAGAAGTATGGTTTTCAGGCAGTATGAAGTGAAGTAACTGGAAACAGGTGGCACGGTAGGTGGTCAGGAAAGACCTCATCAGGTTCAGAGGCCCAGAAGGTGAGGAGCTTGCTGAAGAGTGTGTCTAAGGAAAGGTGTGTCAAAAGGCCCTGAGATGGAAACAACAGCATTGGCTTCTCTGACATCAGGGAAAGGTAAGTGGGACTAGAGCAAGTGACAGGAAGAGGGTAGGAGGATCTTGATGTGGAGCCAGGTCCTACTTAGGTAGAGTTTTGTAGAGCCTGGAAGGAGTTAGGGTCTTCCTTTTTTTTTTTTTTTTTTTTTTTTTTTTTTTTTTTTTTACATTTCCAACTCCCTCCTCCCCTTTGGCAACCAACAACTTGTTCTCTATATCTATGGGTCTGTTGTTGTTTGTTTTTTGTTGTTGTTGTTTTTTAGGTTCTGTGTATAAGTGAAATCATAGGGTATTTTTCTTTCTCGAACTTATTTCACTTAGCATAATGCCCTCTAGGCCCATTCATGTTGTCTCAAATGGCAAGATTTCATGATTATTATTATTTTTTAAAAACAATGTTGTTTTTAAAATTTTTTTTTTATTGATTTCAGAGAGGAAAGGAGAGGGAGAAAGAAATAGAAACATCAATGAGAGAGAATCATTGATCGGCTGCCTCCTGCACACCCCCAACACTTGTTATTTAGGCTCTTTTTCCCCAAGAGTAAAATGAAGTAATCAGCAGGGGAGTTACTAATTTGATTTACGTTTTAAAAAATCATTCGCGATGCAGGATACAAAATAGGTTGTTTATCACAGTGTTTTATAATAAACGGCCTAAACATCTGTTGATGCAGAAGGAAATCATAGTATGTCCACACAATGGAATACTATGAAGCCATTAAAAAGCTGGTGTGTCAGCCCAGCTGATGTGGCTCAGTGGTTGAGTTTTGACCTATGAAGCAGGAAGTCACGGTTCGGTTCCTGGTCAGGGCACATGCCCATGTTGTGGGATCAATCCCTGGCAGGGTACATGCAAGAGAGAGCTGATCAATGATTCTCTCCCATCATTAATGTTTCTCTCTCTCTCACTCCTTCTCCCTTCCTCTCTGAAATAAATAAAAGTATTTAAAAAAATAGTGACTTGTCTATATGTTTACATGGAAAGATATCTATATTATAGTAATTGTGGGGGAAAACAGGTTATAATATAATAAATGTACTGAGCTATAAATCTGAAAAGACAAACAAAAATGTTTATATTGTTTATCTTTGGAAGGTGATAATATAGAATTACTTTTCTTTCTTTTTTTTTTCCTTATGATGATATTTTCTATTTTTTCCACTTGAGTAATAAAAAAGGCATATAAAAATAGTATAAAAATAAGTTCATGAGACATAAGATTAGAATATGGCCTGACAGTAATGTGGCATTTTCATTTACTGAGAATTATATTTATAGCTTACTTCAAAACACGAATGCAGACATTTCAAATGTATTCATAAATTTAAAATGAAAAACTGAAAGTGTGATTACTTTAGATATTATTCTTTAAAATTAATGTTCATAGTATTTCTTTTTCCTGCATATATTATTCATTGTCTTTGATCATACATTTTCTCAGATCCAATGTCAAGTTCTTTCCCAAGTGGGAATGCTTCTGTGTTGCCTTGCTTTATTTTTTGAATTGGAATTAGAAAACATTTCTATTATTGTTCCATTTAAAATTTCCAATAAAAACAATTTGAAGAATGGGAAAATAAGACTCAGTGATATACATTTGAGCTCCTGGTACCTTTTATGAGTTGTTCTATTTGTTGTTCCTCCTTTTTTGCTCTGAGAGCATTGTGTAATTCTAGATTTACACTTAATTCTTTCTGTTCACCAATTGGTGATGTTTTAAGTCTCTCAAATATTAGCTATTTAATAACAGCAGCACATAGACCAAATGTCAATGGGCCAGTACTTACGACTTTCTGACTATAGCAGTATGGGGTTAAGTTCCCTGCAATCTTGGTCTTTCTGAACTCCCCTTGTTAATTTCAGAGATCCTTTGAATTTTAAACTTCATGGCATGTTTTGCAATAGTAGATTGCTGCAAATGTAATCAGCCTTTTGATTTATGTGCTTGCAAAATCTGAAGGTTATCTTTTTCTTGTTGGTGTTCATTACAGTCTTTCTGAAATGATTTTCTGTCACTGTTGTATAAAATAAGTTGGATTTCTGAGTTCCTCCAATGATGCATGTCCATAATAAATTTAAGTAAACTACGTAGGAGATATACAACTTACTAATCATGCTAAAGGAAAAGTATAAATAAAAGGCAATTTTTAAAGCGAGGCAGCTTTAATACCTTCAGATGCAGTAGCCATAGAGATACCTCTCCATCAGACCAAAGTGTTAGTAGAGGTTCTTTGCACCTGTCTCTGTGAAAAACAGTTTTTTTTTTTTTTTCACAACACAGCTATTATGTTGTAATTTTGTTTATGCAGGCTATCAAACAGCTTTCTTTCTTTCTCTTCTCTCTCTTTTTTTATGCTACTGGTAAAGGTCCATTTCTGCTAACATGATCATAATGATAAATTCTGACTTTAGTGGAGTAGGAATTAATTGCACTCATCAGGTTTTATTATATCATGACTTACTTTAAACAACAACCTTTAACAAAACAGTACTAGACTGCCTAGCCACAGAAATGCAGCATCCTTGGTTCATCTCAGAACCTCACAGCAATCACTAGCATTTTTATAACATTTTGTGGTTTCCAAAGTCCTTAAACATGAATACAGCGTTTCCAAAGATGTCCTTAAACTTTAGGTGATAGATAAGGTTGTACATATATGTGTGTATTTGTGTGTCTGTATGTATATTCTCTGTAGTATCTCATGAAAGCCTAACTTTACAGCTGCCATAGCCAGTTTTAAAGACCACGTGTCACAGACTCACTACCCTCCTAACTGTTCATTTCCAAAGTGACAACTTAGCAGGCTTTTAATTTAATCAGTAAGTATACATTGAATACCTTCTTATTTGTAGGTGCCAGCATGGAACTTGAGGGGAATAAACATGAGTAAACTTATCTTCTGTTTTCAAGAAACTTGCAATAAAATAACTTTACCTATTGTGATTCAACAACTAATCAAATATTAAATGGAGTGAACAGTTTTTAATAGAGGTATACTTATAGACATAAAGAGGCGAGAACAATGAATTTTGACAAAAAAGATTGAGGAAAGCTTTACAAAGGGGTGGTATTTGATCTAAAGCTTATTTAAATAACAAACAATAAGCAAACAAAAACCCCAAACACCTACCAGAATTACCTTTCTAAGAGATCTGCTTAGAAGACTATATTTTCATTTCAGTGACATGGTGAGTAATCAAGATATTTTAGAAATTGCCTCTAGTCCTATATCTGAGTCAAAGGATGATCAACCCTATTTCACTGTGTTCAGAGTTTGCTTTTTAGTATGCTGCTTGATGGTCAGCTCAAGCAAATAGCATTTCTGCCTTCAGAGGACTTGATGCTTGTCTGGAGTCTGGGATACCTGGCTTCTCCTTTCATTCTAGGTGACTTGTGGAGATCAGCAGAGAGGAGGAATGTTTCTGGCAATTTGCTGACCTTCATCTAAGGGAGCTCTTTTTGTCTGCCATTGAACCTAGTGACCTGTAGAAGTCCAGAAACGGTTGGTATGAAGAAGGCAGGCCTATGTCAAGTATAAATATTTAGTCCTGGATAAAATATGATAAGAATCTTCAGTAACATATAAATAGAGTTTTCAGTCATTTTCTCTAAATTTTGCTTTGGGGAAGACAAAAGAAAGAGGATCCGCTACTATTTTTCATACAATTAAAACAAACTTGTCTTCTCAGAGAACTTATTGAAACTATGGACAGAATCTAGCCACCCAACCTTCATGTTAGATGTACATCTCACCATGCCATCAAGGATGGGAAAGCTTTATTTTTGGGAGTGGGGGTGGTGGTGGCTATTAATCCATAGAAGACCAATTAAAGGTAAAGGGCACATTTAGAATAAGTTGGAAGTATGCTTTAATTTCATGAAATGTCGAGTAAGGAGAGTGGAAAAGAGGGAAGAGGTAAAGTAGAAGAAATAGGGAGGGTGAAGGAGAGAAGAAAAGATAAACAAGTGGGTAAATAAAGTAGAAAGGATGAGTTAGGCCAGTGGTCGGCAAACACATTAGTCAACAGAGCCAAATATCAACAGTACAACAATTGAAATTTCTTTTGAGAGCCAAATTTTTAAAACTTAAACTTCTTCTAATGCCACTTCTTCAAAATAGACTCTCCCAGGCCGTGGTATTTTGTGGAAGAGCCACACTCAAGGGGCCAAAGAGCCGCATGTGGCTCGCGAGCCACGGTTTGCTGACCACTGAGTTAGGCAGTGGAGGAAGAGAGGAGAGAGAGAGAAACTATAGGAAATGGAAGAAACAGGCCCCTGTTGTGGATGCTACAGTTTTATGACTGCTTTTATTATTATTTTTAAAATATATCTTTATTGATTTCAGAGAGAGAGAGAGAGAGAGAGAGAGAGAGAGAGAGAAATATCAATGATGAGAGAGAATTACTGTTCGGCTGCCTCCTGTACGTTCCACATTGGGGATTGAGCTTGCAACCCAGGCATGTGCCCTGACTGGGAATCAAACTGTGACCTCCTGGTTCATAGGTCAACACTCAACCACTGAGCCACGCAGGCTATCACTGCTTTTAAAAGTGCTCACTTACACAGGACCCTCAAGGTTCCTTATCCTATTGTGAATGGGATTCCAACAGAAACCCACAATGGGGAAGCTTATTTCCTGGGATAATATTTGTTGGATGGGGTTTTTGAACCCTATATTCTTGAGGAAGGTACGTCCTTGGGTCAAACTTGATGGTTTCCATTTGATCATAATCTTCTAAAATGTTAACATAAGCATATCATAAATCCCCAGGATGACCACTGTATAACAAAATACTGTCTAATAATTTTATTGCAATGTTTACTTTTATATTTGCCTGGATATTTGTAAAATAGCCCTGGGTTACTCTAATTCTTATGGGCTAATGATGGAAGAGTAGTGGTTAACTTAATAAACGATGTATTTGTTCCAAGTAAAGGCCAAATGAGTCATCCTGTGCTTGTAAGGACATTCAAATAGGGAAAAGTAATGGTAGACAAGAGATCTGAGGGAAGAGAGCCCACCTTAGATGTGGGTACCACCTTCTTACTACAAATGACAATTTGGTTTCAGCAAAAGGGTATATTCCATCACATTAATGTTGTTAATTTAAATTTTATTCATTTTTCTAGTTTTGTTAGAATTTAATTTGCAAATTTATTTTTTATTTTAAATTATATGAAGTTCATAAGTAAAAGGTATTTGTAAATTGTTTTATGTTTTTACATGTTTAAGTAATCGAGTAAATACAAATTACAGCAAGTCTGTGAGTCTTAAGAATTCTCATATTTAAAAGGGATCTGTTCATTGCTAAAGTTTGAGAAACACTGCTCTAAATTTCAGTGGAAGATCAATATCACCCCAGTGGCTAAATAATATCAAATCAATAATATCAAACTAAAAAGTGCTATGAAAATTGAACCATGTTTGACTGTTGGCTTTTATTATTACTTCATAGGTATTTTGTATTCATACCCAGTTACTATTTTGGGGTCAGTGGATCTTAGTATCTTTGCTTTATTTTTTTCTCCTTCTAGTAGATCTGAAAACAAATAGTGATAAAAAATACTGACAATTTAAAATGTCCATTCATTATTTCAATATTTATTAAATGGAAAATATTGCCAGGCAAAATAGTTATATATATATATATATGTATATATATATATTTACATAATATCCTATATAATAAAAGGCTAATATGCAAATTGATGGAACAGGGGAACGACCGGTCACTATGACATGCACTGACCACCAGGGGGCAGATGTTCAATGCAGGAGCTCCCACAGGGGGTGCGCCATTCAGCTAGAAGCTCTGAGCCAGGCTCACGGCTGGCGAGCACAGTGGGGGTGGCAGGAACCTCTCCCACCTCCGCAGCAGCACTAAGGATGTCCGACTGATGGCCTAGGCAGGGAGTGGGCCTAAACTGTCAGTCGGACATCCCCTGAGGGCTCCTGGACTGTAAGAGGGTGCAGGCCGGGCTGAGGGAGACCTCCCCACCGCTGCCGAGTGCATGAATCTCATGCACTGGGCCTCTAGTTTACATATAAATATAAATATAAATATAAATATAAATATAAATATAAATATAAATATAAATAAATATATACATATATTTTTAGGTAAACTAATTATTATAGACTGATCAATAGATAGAGATATATAAGACATGGTTCTTAGCCTTGAGAAGCTAAAAAAATATAGCAGGGAATATAAATGTAAAAATATAACAACCAAGCAATGGGAATAACTATTATAATAATTGATATATGCACTGAAGCAAAGAGGAGGAACAAAAGAAATTCACTTGTATTAGGTCTTATTACTTTTGTTATAAATTAGAATTTTCACATTCTAGAGTAAGAGGTGAATGTCCTGTAGGGTTCCCCCCGCCCAGCTTTATTGAAGTATTATTCACATGTAACATATGTAAATTTAAGGTATAAAATGTGATGATTTGATACATATATGTTTTGCAAAATTATTACCACGATAAGGTTAGTTAACACCTCCATCCTGTGTAGGGTTTTAAAATTTGCCTCATTTAGCAAACAGGCCTGCAATAGTGGTAAGAATGTGCATTTGCTACCTACAATAACAGTTGTATAATGTACCAAGGAAGTGTTGAAATGTCTCCTATTACATAAACTATAATTTAATTGTATGCTAGCATAGGTAAATAGAATATAGTGAATAGCATGATGCATTAGACATATGCATCATTTCATTCATTCATGCATTAAAAAAAACTGTACCTTTTATGTGCAAGAAAATACATAGGTACTAATGAGAAAACAAAAATCAATAAGGCATCTTTATTGCCTCAAGGAGATTATACCTTAGTATATTCAAGTGACTACAATTTTGAGTAGTTCGTGCGAAGTGTCCTAAGAATTCTATAACCTAATATGAAAAAGTTCAGCAAAAATGTTTAGTCTGGGTATCAGGAATGACTTTTTGGAAGAACATGGATTTGAGCTTGGTCAAAAGGGATGAATGGCCCCTAGCTGGTTTTGCTCAGTGGTTAGAGCATTAGCCTGCAGACTGAAGGGTCCTGGATTTGATTCCTGTCAAGAGTATATGCCTGGGTTGTGGACTCGGTCCCCAGTAGGGGGCATGCAGGAGGCAGCCAATCAATGATTCTCTCTCATCATTGATGTTTCCATATCTCTCTCCCTCTCCCTTCCTCTCTGAAATCAATAAAACATATATTTTAAAAAAGGGATAAGTGGAATTTTTATAGGTGGCTATCACAGAGAGAGGGTGCATGTCCCAAGTGTAAGAATCCTTTGGATCCTATGAGCTCATTTGCAGAGGTGGGAAAAGGTAAGTTATATTTCAGAAACAATAAGCACTCTAGCTTGGTTTGAGCATAAAGTGTGTGTAGCACAGTTGTGGGAGATAACTTTCAAAAGATTCATCAGCAATAGGTCATAGGTGGCCTGAACCCCAGGAAAAACAAACGATTGTGCAAATATTTATTGAGGGTTTGTAATATCCCAAGCATTGGGAATCGAAAGATGAATGAGGTAAGGCCTGTGCCCTTGTGAAGCTACACAAGCCTTTAATGCCTTGGAGACAGGCATAGTTCAGAGATTATAAAATTTGAGGGTACATCCTGTAATAAAAATAAGAGCAAATGATGATGAGAACAATTATTGGGGGAGTAGAGAAAACACCAGGGAGGAGACAATATTGTCAATGGGTCTTGATAAATGAGTGCAGAAAAAAGAAGAACATAACCTTTCTTCTGCGTACAATGCCCCAGAGGTGACTTAGTCAAAGAGCAAAATGTGGTCCCATGTGACTTAAGAGGCAAGTACTGGAAGTTGAGGCTGGAAAGAAGGTTGGGGTCAAAAGGAGAAGGGTTTGTAGATTGTGGTAAGGAATTTGTACTTGTCTTAATAACCAGTGATTTCCAATCTTTTGGGTTTGTGGCACACCTTCAAATACTAGAATTTTTAGCAGGACAATGGGAAATATTAAAGGTCTGGAAACACCAAACAAGCCAGCAGCAGTCACAGCACAAGCAATTGCACAGTGTAGTCATTGTCTCATAGTGTCTACAGAGTCATCCATAGCTACTTCACTAGCCACTTGGTTGACCTTCACCGTGTTTCTTTGGAAAAGAGCTTTTTACTCCCAGACAGTGCACCCTTGAAAACTCCAAGGTGATGTTCTCACAAGTTCCAGCTAGAACAAGATAGTTACCTTGGCTCAGACTGGATGCTACTTTACGTGCCTCCCCTCTTACTACCGTGTTTCCCCGAAAATAAGACAGTGCCTTATGTTAATTTTTGCCCCCAAAGACATGCTAGGTCTTATTTTCAGGGGATGTCTTATTTTTCCATGAAGAAGAATACGGTACACATTTATTGTTAAATGAAAAGAAAGGAAATTTATTACCTTATACGGTACGGTAGTACGGTAGTTGTCAACACAAACCAGACAAACTGTGAATCCTACAGTATCAAGAATTTACTCATTTATTCAATGACAATCATGTCATCATCTTCTGGAACATCATCATAACAATCCAATTCCTGAATTTCCTGGTGAATTTCTTGTGACTCCATTTCTTTCAGAATCAGTGGACCAAATCTCTCATGTTTAGCAATAGCACTGTCTTTAAATGAGTACTTCTTATCAAGGTAGCCTGCTCGCAGTGCATTTGCAATGCAACTGTCAGTGATTTTCTCCCATGAATTCTTCACCCAAGTCGCAACTTCTTGCAGTTTAGGTTTCACAAAGTTTCCACGCTGATTTCTCTCCATTCTATTTTCAATGTAGTCATTAATTTCCATGCGCAAATTGTCTTTGAATGGCTTGTTTATTGCAATATCAAGAGTCTGGAGATAGGCCGTCATTCCTGCGGGAATCATTATCTGATCTATTTTTCTTTCGTGAAGAAATGTCTTCATGTCTTTAGCGTGGTGAGTGCTGGCTGCATCCCAGACTAGCAGACATCTTTGGCTCCCTCGCATAACAAGCGGCAGCATTAAATCGACCCACTTCCTTATAACTGCTTGTGTGGCCCAGGCTTTTTCAGTTTCAAGAATAAAAACGCCCAAAACACATTCAATCTTTTCCTTCTTGCCCTTAGAAATGATTAAAGGTGGGATTTTAGTGCCATCCGGACGAATTGCCAAAATACAGGAAACACGTGCACTTTCATAAGCAGTGGAGGGAATGTACGCTAAGGAGGCACCCCGCTGTTCAATTGTTGTTTGAGATGATTGGCCCATAAACACTGCAGTTTCATCCATAGCAATCATGTTGGAAAGATTGTATTTAGAGAAGTCAGCATCATCAATAAAGGACTTGAATGCAAGTGCTTGCTTAATAACTTGAGTATCTTCCAACCTAAACAATGTTGTAGATCTTCTTAAAGACAGTTCACTTCGCTGAAGGAAATTATCCAGCCAGTGTTGTGATGCTTTGAAGTCTTCGGGGGCTATGTCAAACTGTGGTGCCATTGCAAGGGCAAATTCTTGAATCTGAGCCCTATTCACAACCAAAGCCTTTGCTCTCCTGTCAACAACCCATTCACAGATCAGGTCTTCCAGCTCGGAAAATAATGGTTGCCGACCTGATCCACACTTGCGCTTTTTAGCATTTCCCTTGTCCACTTGTTCAATGAGGTTACCATACTCTGCTCGCCATTTTCAGACCAATCGGATACTCAACATCTTCTCTTTGCAGAAAGCAGTAAGATTTTGGCCCCAAGAGTCTTCCACAATTCCTTTCTTGTACTCCATGGAGTAGCTTTTTCTTTTTGCGCTCATTTCTAGGGGTAAAAAAAAAAGGAATTGGGGTATCAAGGTGGGGGGAGGGGGATCACTCAAAATGACACAGGGGGATCAGAGGGGGGAATCAAAATGGCACAGGAGAATTGGGGGATTACCATTTTAGTAACCCCTTTTGATCCTCCTGTGTCATTTTGATTGTCCCCTCTGACCCTCCTGTGTCATTTTGATTGTCCCCTCTGATCCTCCTGTGTCATTTTGATTGCCCCCTCTGATCCTCCTGTGTCATTTTAAGTGATCCCCCTCCCCCCACCCCTGTGCCACTGAACACCTTCACCAGACATCCCCCCTACCCCTTTATCAGACATTTACCCCCTGGGGCCTTCCTGGGGACTGTCACTGGGCTTGCTGGGGCCTGGATCTGGGCTGGAGCAGGGTCTGCCACTGACTGAGAACCTTCAGTCATCATGAAGGCGGCCGCGAGCATCAGGTAGTGTCACCAGAGACAGACCAGCACTCACCACCTTCGCCACGTCCCGTCCGCTCTAATCCTGTTCTTCTACACGCATCTGCGAAAGTCTCCTCCTCTCTCCCGCCCCGCGCTCACCGCTCACTCCGACCTCCGCTCCGCCTCCACACAGCAGTGACGTCAGGACTCCGCATAACGTCACTGGTTGCTAGACGCCAGTCGGGGCGGCCCTAGCGACCAGTTTACGTTAAATTAATTTTCATTCTGAGACAGAGCCTGGGGGCCTTATTTTCGGGGGATGCCTTATATTTCACTCAGAAGGAAACCTATAAGTAGGTCTTATTTTCGGAGGATGTTTTATTTTCGGGAAAACAGGGTAGCAGCAAGTTGCACTCTAACCCCCCCACATGTTGCTCAGATCAGCATTCTGTTTGACAGAAATTACTGTCAAAAGTTCCAATACTGGAAAAACCAACATGTACCTATTGATCAAAAGGTGGTAGGATGTTTGCCAAGGATAGCAGCAGAGTGCTTTGCTTTACCAGGTGAAAACCATTGCTGTAGGCAACGGAAAGTCATGAGAGACTGTTAGCCAGACAGTCCCTCCAACCAAAGTGATGATACGGGCAGATTAATCAAACTGCCATGTGCAGAATGGTTGGAGGAGAGGCTGGGAGCTGGGAGACCACTTCAGGTCATCAGAACTAGGATCAGAACTCGAGTTTCAGTAGAAAGGGAGATTCAGGGTCACTATATTAAGGAAATACAGGATTTGGCAATTGATTGGGTGGAGGAGTATCTCGATGGATCTGAGATTCAATGTCTGGGTGAACAGAAGAATATTAGAGCTATTAATAGAAATCGGATAGTCAGAAACAATAGCAATTGGGATTACATGAGAAATCTGGCTCAGGGTAATTGAGTTTTAAATGGTAGTTACAAATTAGCCAAGATTAGTGATGTCTTTAGAATATTCTTATCATTCTAGTAAATACCTGGGGGGAAGTAAATATTGCCCAATATAGCAATTCAGTGTATTCTGGCCTCTTACTGTTTCACATACAACTCCATTTAAATGCAATTTTGTTTTTTAAAAGCTGATTTACCTGTGATTTTTTGTGGAACCTATTCATGTACTTATAGGCTTTAAGAAGGAGTATTCTGGGGGCTCCACTTCTGGGGAAGTGGGCATAGCTGTGAACTACTACCTGCCAATCTAGGGGCTCTAATAAGTCTGTCTCCTGAGAATTATGTCTGTAAGGTTGTTTCCATGGTTCTTACCTTTCCACTCTGGGGTGGGGCATAGGGAGACAGGTGCAGCACAGGACAAAGAAAAGTACCAGCCTCCAATAGGCAAACTTTAAGCAGAGCGGTAACTAGGTGACTCTAATTTTTGAGTCCTATGGTTGCTCTTATTACAAATGAGGAAGTTAAAAACAACTTTCACTAGTTAGTTATTTCCTCAAATTAAAAAGACGGAAGCAAAACCCCAAGAAGAACCCAAACCCACAATTTAGTTGACCCAAGCGCACACTTGAGTGGCTGGATAAGAAAAGACTTTTCTTTTGATGTATAAGAAAATTCCAGAGTCAGGAGTTCCAGATTTCCTTGGATGCTGTGATGATGTCTTTGTCTGTGGTCCCTCATGTTATTATCCAGGCACACAAGATGGCACAGGGGTTCATTTCACTGACATTCATGCCACTAGATCGGTTTGCAGCACAAAACACACATCCTTGAGCGTTTGGAACTATACCCATATTCCCTGCAGAAACTGACAGTGGGAAAAGGACCCTGCCTTGCTGCATAGAGGAGGTGGGTAGGGGAGGAGTGTTGAGACTGAGGGACTGGATCAGCCTCCTTCGTTTAACAAGGGTCCATATCCAGCAGGAACTCAACCCTGCCCACAGGCTATCTGAAAAATGAGATGCACATTTCATCAATATAAATCTGATTTCAACTATTAGAGACTTAGTGTTCGGTTTCTTAATTTAAATACATATTTTTGACTTGTTGTGAATGAGGTAAAATAAGCAATTTCTTTCCTCCCTACCTCTTGGGCAGGAGGAAGGATGTGTTCCTGCTGTAGCTCATTAGTGGGGTAATTCTGGCTTTCGTCTTGTAAGCCGACCCATTGCCTTTGGCTGGAGAGATGTCTATTGTTTTATAACACCCTCGCTTCTGGGGTTTCCAACAGCTGCTTCTGTTTGCTGCTTTGCATTTTCTCAATTTCTCTTCATGATCTCATAACCAAGTAAGATTCTACGTATTCATTTATTTCTTTCAGCTTATTAATGTACTGCTATGCCTCCTGGCTGCAAAAATGTGATAAAATTACTAGGAAAAAATTCAATAATTAATGGAAATTTTATTCATCCCGCTTACAAGATTCAGAAAAAAAGAATCTTATTCAAAATCTTGAAATGTGGACTTAACCTTCAATTCTGAAGAATAGAAAACATATACTGTGGGCTAGAGAAAGAATGTTTTAAAAATGGAATTTTCTTACAATCTAGGGAATTAACGGGATCATGCCGGCCAAATTTAATTGACATAAAGAGTCTAAGACAGTCACTGTTACATTCTCTAAGGTCTTCAGAACACTAGTCATTTAAGAAACACTCTCCCTTAACAATAAAAGAAATCTCATTTGTTTGTTTTATTTAAATGGGCCCAGTTTTAGTTAGGGGGAAATGAAGCAGTTATCAAAGCAGACACCTCTATTGAACTGAAAGTATTGTCTTTTATTTGATTGACATTTCCCGCTCCCCCCCTCCCCGCCCCGAACATCTCCTATGTGCCATAACCCATGCCTTCATATAATAACATTACATTTTATTTGAGCAAATATTATCAGATTACAAATATAAGAGGCCACCCACCTTGTCTAGAAAGATGGGGAAATATCAAAGTCTATGAAGAGTCTGGGATTTTACCCTACTTGCAAGCTAACAAGCTAGCCTGGTTCTGTTTCAAGGGTGTTGTCAGGAGACATGAGACTCCTAGGCCAGAGACAAATGACTGGATTTCTCACAGCACAGTGAGCAGGACTAGTATAATGTCATGTCAGTACCAGGTCCCCATGTGCTGCCCCCCACCCCTTGCCCCAGGTCCCATGGCACACTCCGATCCCATGCCAGGACATGCCACAGGTTGTGTTACAGAAGAGGAACACTACGCTTCAGGAATTTACCACTTTTATAATGAGTGGCATGCAAGATGCCACTTCAGCCCTCAAGATTGCTCTCCACAAGCGCGACCATCACACATGGCCAGGCTGAAGAGCAGTCAGGGCTTTGTGTTCCTGGCATCCCTGGCAAGAATGTGAGGGAGGGATGCCCAAGGCCCACGATGATTCACTTCCAGCAGAAGCTTCCCTGAGAAGATAATTAGCTCAGGACCAAGCCATGTGATAAGAGCAGGAAAGACGCATTCCAGTCAAAGGAAATGGTATTTGCCAAGGCCCTGAGGTGTGAGAGACACAGATGTTTCAGGAACAGTGGAGAGTCTGGCATGACTGGCATGGCGGTGATAAGTTTGAACAAGTAGGTTGGCATCCAGTCACCAAGGGCTTTGCATGCCACTGGGGTTATGGCACGTGGTTTTATTTTTATTTTAAAAAGCTCAGAGCATTTTGATATGACATGATTGAATTTTATTTTCTATATCTGGTGATAATGTGGAGAACAGGCTGGACTCAGAGATAAGATACCTGAGCCTTTTACTAAGTGTCCCTAGAACACCTCACTCATTTTATGTCCTTTAAACCTCTGCCTTCTCCAGCCCCCCATTTTTCTGACTTCCGACCTTATCTTACCCAATATCTCATTCTCAGCTTCAACAACCTCACAATCTCACTTTCATGCCTGATAGCCCTCTCCCTTTAACCTACATTGAAAATGCTCAGATATTTGCTGCTATACAGTAGGAACATTTCTATTTAATTTACTGAATTTTCCAGTATTTTTAGAGTTGTAAACATGTTATTTTCTGGGAATTTATCCACTGATCTTTTTCCTATGTCAATAGTCTGGTAAGAATTTTTACTTGGCATGATATAATTTATAAATCCAAAGTCTATAAAAGGTACATTGTAACATTCAATTTATTAAAATGAAAAGTACACAAATACTCTACTTCAAACAGTATTTAATTATTCTAAAAAGAAATCATATGAAGACAGGCATAAGTATAGTATTGTAAAAGATTAAAAATGGACTACATATATTGAACATAAAGTCAAGATACAAAGTGTTTTATTTTCTTTTCTTTGTGATTTTAAAACCTTCCAAATTTTGCAATGTATTCTTGGGAAGAAGTTATGGTGATTACTTTTTAACCCTTTCTGGGAAAGTACCACTGTAACAGGTTACCACAAATGTAGAGGCATAAAACAACACAGAGTTGTGGAGGTCAGAGGTGTGCAATCATTTTTTATTCGTCAATTATAGTTGACAGTCAATATTATTTTATATTAGTTTTAGGTATACAGCATAGTAGTTAGACATTTATATAATTTACGGAGTGATCCCCTGATAAATCTAGTACCCACCTGACACCATACATAGTTATTACATTCTTATTGACCATCTTCCCTAAGCTTTTCTTTACATCTCTGTGACTGTTTTGTAATTGCCAATTTTGTACTTTGCAATATTTTTATTGGGCTAAAGTCAAGATGTCGGCAGGATTAGTTCTTTCTGGAAGCTCAGGGGGAGGACCTGAGCTGTTCTTTTACCTTCTGGTGGCACTCCGTGTCACTCTGACCTCTTTTCCTGTTGTTATGTCTTCCCTGACTCTCCTCCACCTTTGTCCCTCTTACAAGAACCGTGTGATTACTCTGAGCCCACCTAGTTAATTTAGGATAATTTCCCATCTCAAAATCTTTAACCAAATCACCCCATGCAAAGTCCCTTTACCTTTATAAGGGAACATTCATAGATGCTGAGGATCAGGATGTGGAATTTTTGGGAGGAGGGGTCAGAATTCAACCTACCAGAATCTCACTTTCCACTGAAAGCACTGTTCTTTTCTCCTTCCACAGCTTTCCTTGATTTGGGGTTACAGCTGAGATAATTGGGCTCCCTAAACATGGCATTCATGTATTTATGTGTTTTAGAATAGGTTTAGCAAAATATGTTCTTGGAGTTGGAAGTTTCTGAGTCAATCCTCCTTCTCCACAGAATGGCTCATTTTTTAATATGCCAGGTGGGTTTGCCAGGTCTGTGTCTCTCTCGCCCAGTGCCCTACCTGTCTGTGCCCTACCTGTACCCACTCATCCTTCCCATTTCAGGCATCATGCTTCCAGACTGCAAAGAGCTGGTATCTGCATCTCTTTGCCCTGGTCTCAGTGCCTGTTCTGTCTGTGCTGAGACAGGCTGGGCAAATGCAGAAATTAACACCCGCAGGTCCCAGCAGCCCTGACTAATTAATGAAGCTGTTGTATAAAGATCCCAGCTTCTTCATTTGTTTATTGTAATTTTTAAAAATCCTCACCCAAGGATATGTTTATTGGTTTTAGAGAGAGAGGAAGGGGGAGAGAGAGAGATCAATGTGAGAGAGAAACATCAATTGGTTGCCTCCCATACCAGGGATGGAACCTGCGAACGAGGTATGTGCCTTGGTTGGGAATCAAACCCACAACCTTTTGGTGTATGGGATGATGCACCAACCAACTGAGCCACCCGGCCAGGGCTATTTATTTTAATTTGTTTGATTGAGATATAATTTACATAACAAACTTCATAGTAAAGTATAAAATTCAGTGACTTTTAGTATATTCACAATGTCATACAACCATTATCACCATCAACATTTTTATCCCTCCCCCCAAAAAACCCAGTTCTCCCTCCCTAATTCCCTGGCAACCACTCACCTACTTGCTGTCTCCATGAATTGGCCAATTTTGGACACTTTATATAAATGGAATCATACTCATTTTTTTGGATGGACAACTTCAGGGCACATGTTCAGTTCTGGTTTTCAGATTCCCCCGGCAGGATTAAGCTCATTGCCCACAGTGGTAAGGGGCAATTAATTGGCTGCCTTTCCTTTCTTGTCTCACTTTCCTACCTACCCACCAATGTTTCCAAGAATCACCTTTCAAATAAAGGGCTTGCAATCAAATCCTTGCTTGAAGGGTCTGTTTCTGGGGGAACCCAAACTAAAGTACCAGGTATATCAAATTAACAAATCCACTCATCAAATATACACTGAATATTTACTCTGCTCTTGGCACATTGCTCAACACTGAAGAGATAGCACAAACAATCCCAGTATCATCCCCGCTGTCACAGAGGGTACTGAAGCAGGGAATAAAGGCACTAGGCAACTTATATCTTCTGAGCGAGATGAGTGTTCTAAAGGAGTGGGTGAGATCTGAAGAACATGAAGGAGTTATCCAGGTGAAAAGGGCAGGGGAAATGTTCCCGGCATATGGACCACTCTAAGATAAGGGTGAGCATGATGCTCTGGGGGGAACTGAGAGAAAACCATATGGAAAGACTTGGAGAACAGTTGTGTAAGGTACTTACATCTCCCTTCAAGGAAGGATTTGGTGTCCAGCTGTGGAGCATACAGTGGTCAACAAAACAGTCTTCAGCTGCCAGCTGCTTCAGGCCTGCCTTATCTCCCAGAGCCACCTAGCCCAATGTCACTCCCTTCCTGGAGCTGCCTGCATCTGGCGAGTGAGACAGGGCTATAGAAGCACAGGCGTCTGGCCTGGTGGGGGACATTCTCACGGGCCATAAGCACCCCAGAGATCCTGGCTACATTTGTTGGGTCTACATTGCAGTTTGATTGCTTCCCCGTCCAACCTGCTTCTGATCCCTTACTTTCACAGGTGTTGATCCTTAATAAATATCGTGCTCCTCAAACTGTACGTCAGAACCAGCTCCTGGAGGACGCGATCTTCAACAGCAAAGAAACAGGAAGGCTTTGTGTCATGTGTGACACTACTACGAGGTTTCTTCTCGGATACGAAGGTGGTGAGGATCCTTGGAACCAGATAGGATAGACTCCACGTCGGAGGAGGTGAGTGAGAGAGACTTTGGAGTCTTTCCTGAAGGGTTTGCAGGTAAGTTAGCCTTTGAGACATCCTAGAAGTTCAAGAACAGCTTGGGGGTAGTGAGGATTTGTGATGAGCATTAACATTTTGGGGATGCATTTAAAATGCATTTTATTCTTTGTATTTATTTTTAGTCTCAAATGATAACATTTGTAAATGTCTATATAAATTAACCTTACTAGGAATAGATCTGTTTGGATTTATATGGTCTTTCATCCCTGGATCCCTTAGGAATGTGAGCAAAAGAGAAGATCATAGAAATATTTTTTCCATGGAGGATGCTATTAGGTTATATACTGCTGGCATTTTAAATTTTATGTTCTGTCTGGGTTGTAGACTTTTAAAATGATAATTAGATGCTACTCCAGTGGGTACTTTGAAAAGCACTAAAATATTAAATAACTGGAATGTTTAACTTACATTAGCTGGGACAGGGATATCTCCATTCCTCTGCCCTTACCTGTTAGAGTGTACCACTATGGTCTAGTTTGCCCCCAGGGTACAGATATCAGAGCCCATGCCCACCCTAAAAATCCCGGGGTGCTACAGAGATCTGTCTTCATTACAGATGTCTCTGAGCACACGTGACTAGAGGCATAGGGATGGGCATTGCCATGGAGGCAGTGGCACAGCCTGCCAAGGTGCTGGAGCTGTTCTCCATTCTGGCACAGCTCCTGTGGTGACCCTCACAGCCATCCCTTCTGGGTCCCCTGGGTTCCTTCTTGATTTGGGGACCCATTTCAAGAGGCCATCAGGGATCCCTGATCTAAAGCCACCCTTTCTTGTCCCTCTAGTCACTTCCTTAGGTTCTGATGCCTCCCCTTAGATGAGATAAATGTCCAGCACCTCCTCTATCCATGAGGATAGGGGTGGGGTGCTATCATTAGGGCTTTTCAGGCGATTTCAGGTGAAAGAAAGAAATATACGTTGTAAATTCTCTGCCATATAGCAAAATGTTTTGAATATGTGAAAATGAAAGCAGTTTCAATGAAGTTCTAGAACAAATAAAATTAATCCATGGTGATAAAAATCAGAATGATGGTCGCCTCTGGGGGTGGGAGGGTGGTATTGGACTAGAAAGTGGCTTGAGAATCTTTTCTAGAGTGAAAGAAATGTCCTACTTCTTGATGGGTGGGGGTGTATGTCAAAACTCACTGAAGTGTGTATTGAAAATCTAAGCATTTTATTTTATGTAAATTTAAAAAGAAAACAGGATGACAGTTCAAAAATGAAAAAGAAATGACTATATAAAACTAATTCAGGAACAATTTAGATTTCAAAATTGTTTGGTTTTAATTTTCTGACTTAAATAAAGACAGAGGAAAGGGCCCACCATCAGCATGCAGCTCTGCTAAGGGATATACATTTTAATCTGTAGTTAATCATTTGTATTAGAAACCAAGAATCTTGCCTGCAACAGGAAAATACTGTTTTTACATTTCATAATTAAAGTTAGCTAGATGAGATTTGGTACACATCTCTTTAGCTTTTCTCTTCAGCTGACACAATACAGCGGGCCCTTGGATAAGGTCGTTTCAGTCAACATCGTTTCCTTAGGGTCCTCACACTTTTTAAACAGGGGGCCAGTTCACTGTCCCTCAGACCGTTGGAGGGCCGGACTATAGTTAAAAAAAAACAACTATGAACAAATTCCTATGCGCACTGCGGGCCCGGGACGAGTTGGCTGCTAAGCAGGACAGGCAGCGGCACCCGGCGAGCCAGATAAATGTCCTCGGCGGGCCGCATGTGACCCGTGGGCCGTAGTTTGAGGACCCCTGCTTGATGAGGAAAACAGGATTGCTCAGCTGGGGCCACTGACTGTGTGACGTTTGCATGCTCTCTCTATGTGGGTTTTCTCTGGGACTCTGGGTTCCTCCCACATCCCAAACATATGCACCATGAAGTGAGTGGGCGGGTCTATGTGTCCCCTTCTGAGGGAGTGTGGGTGGCCCTGGGATGGAAAGGTGTCCTATTGAGGGTGGGTTCCCACCTTGCGACCTGAGCTGCTGGAGCAGGCTCTGGCCACTGTGACCACGAACTGGCATAAAGTAGGTAGGAAAATAATTACCTTACTTGTTTTTATTCATTTGTTTTAAATCTACATCTAGTTCACATTGATTTCAGTGTTTAATATGAGAAGTGTTTTGGATCGCTACTTAGAGATTTGGTAATGTTTTTGTGACTACTAGAAATATGCCGTAGGAACTTAACTCTTGTTTATATCCATTAGCCTTATACATCATTTTGCTTAAAGTTGCAGTTTCCAAGAACCAGCCAGGATGTTAAGTGAGGACTTAACGTATTTCTACCCACAAAGTTTGGGAAAATAGGTGACTCTGCCCTGTTTGACCATGTTATGTGACCAACTATTTTAGTGTATGCTCTTGACAGGCAAGGGAAGGTCACTTAAAGACTGACCACTACATGACCCTGGAGTGGTGAGAGAGTGATGAGGGTTTCTCCCACATTCCAAAGATGTGCATGTGTGGTGAATGGGCAGATCTATAAACTAAAACTGGATTGGATGATGCCGTTCTGTGGAGTATGCCGAATGCTGGCCAGATCAGAACACCCTTCGGTGTAGGTGCCAGAAAAACTCAGGACACAAGATGAAAAGCTCAATCAGCAATAGATAATTTGTTAGTATAAATATGCATGAGGATACTTATATATCGCTTACATAAGTGGGACATATAACTTCGAGGGATATAATTAAATGAAAATCTTGTTGTTTGTTAAATCTGAAATTCAAATTTAATTGGTGTTCTATATTTTTATTTGCTAAATCTGGCAACTCCATGTTTGGGGTATGCTAAAGGGCAGGGTTTTTGTTTGTTTTTCTTCACTGAAAATCAGAGACAAATAATCTTAGCCTGTGGTTCTCAAACTTCAGCTTGCATGAGAATCACCTGCAGAGCTTGTTAGAACTCAGAGTTTCTGATTCAGTAGGTCTGGGGTGAGTTCCCCCAAGTTTGCATTTTTACCACCCACAGGCCTTACTGATTCTGTTGATTCCAGGGATCTCATCTGAGAACTACTGTTGGGAGGTGATGCATTACAAAGGTATGTGCAAGGATTGTGCAAGGATTGCTAGAAATGCTGTGTTGATGTATCCTGTCCATTGCCATTCTGCCCAGCACACTAAACTATGCATCACTAACGAGGGACAGCACATCAAACATCACGTACCATCATGGAATATCGATAAGCCATTTATTATATATAGTTGCCTCTGTTTCTGGACTTTATGGACACTCTGTAGGTAAGTTATTTGCCTCTGTAGTGAACGGATTGCCTTTTAAATTAAAATGAAAATTCCATATTAAAATTAGAATAGAATTAAAATTTCCATAAGGCCATTAAATAGTAATAGCAGAGAACCTTTGTTAAATTATATACCAAATAAATATTTAACAAGGTGAGACACTCAGGAATGTAATTTATATTTTATTAAACACCACCACAATTTCCATAGCAAATTATATATACACATCGCATTCATGTAACCTCGAGATTAGTGTACAAGAATAGAGTTTCTACACCATGATTTTGTCCAGGGATCTGATTTTCTTGGAGGAAAATACAAGAGAGATTTTCTTGTGCTTTTGATAGAAATGGAACATACTGGAATTTTAAAAGTAACTTGAAAGCTGATATTTTCTATTTCTACTATCAAGATTATTGGTTTTTGTTTTTCACTTTTCTATTTACTTGCTTGTTAAAATTGATTTGGATTCCCTCTTTTTAAGGAGAGAAATGCATAGGGAAAAATGAAAGAAGGCTGCTAGGATATTTTGCTGGGTGTTTTAGTCCTTTGGCTATTGTTTGATCTACCACAGATATGTGTTAAAAATCTAACGATTAACTTACTAGAGATAAATACTAGAGTATCTATGGATGAAATGATATGATGTATAGGATTTGCTTTAAAATGGCTGCAATAAGAGAAAAGTTGGAGGAAGAAAGATGAAATGTTTGGTAAAATAAAATATTGATAATTGTTGAAACTGAGTAATGGGAGCATAGGGTTTATTATACTATATTACCTTGGTGTATTTAAAATTTTTGATTAGTTAAAAAACATTTAAGGACTTGCCTTATATTCTCAGTTTTGCCACTAACTGGACCAAAAAACCATACTCAAATCATTAGCATGTTCTGGGCCTCAATTTTTAAAAATGATCATATTGCAATTAATCATTAAGTAATTATTGAGCAAGGCTTACTGTGTCAGGAGCATTCTGATGGTTCTAATCAAATTCTCAGGGATGTTGTCAGATTACTGGAAGGTATAATGTACTTTAAAAAAACTAAACCTATGTTTCAAATATTATTATCACTGAATCCATTGTTGAAATTCATTCAGTACAAATGCTTGGAGCACAGAGCTTTGGTAACTAAAGGTTCCCGAAGACTTTTCTTTTCATGTTTAAGAATAGGTATTCACGTTAGTTATCTGTTGAGAGAGCAGCTGCTCAGATTCCTACGTGAGAATAGGACAGAAAAAATGTTACACATCTTGGCTCCTTCTGTGTTTTTGAGGAAAATGCAAAGCAACCTTTAAGATTTCTGAATACCATCTGTATCTACTACACGGTAACATATAATTTAATTCGGACACTTTTGCGGTCAATATCCCAAATGGCAGGTAAATGTACAAAGAAAAACTGAAAGGTTAAGAATATGCCAGCTTGTGTGTCTGTCGCTGTGTATGCACAAGCATAAATGGTTTAGAAAACTTGGAATTCAATCCAGGCTTGGCTGTGTGGCAAGCTGCCAGAATAGGGGAGACGATGTCCCCTTCCTATTTGTGGACCTGAAGCCATGGCATGAAATGACCGGTGGCCTGAAGGTCTGGAGACGGAGTGTGTGACCACATGCCCGGCTGTCAGCAGAGTGGTTTACTGTACACCTGACTGGTGCTAAAGACTTGAGAACAAGAAACAGCTGTACATGAGGATGAGGATGCACCTTGCACCCAGTGGAGTAGGGTAGACATGGGTTCCATATGACAAGTGTGTGGTGTACTTACCCTCCTGAATCATTAGAAATTCTTTCCTGGGGTTGTTAGGCAAAAAGGTGTATTCTGTGCAAAGAGGGCTAAAATGCTTTCATAATGTGGTGTGTTTGAACTAACTGTATCCCCTCTGTTATGGACTGAATGTTTGTTGTCCACACTCCAATTCGTATGTTGAAGCCCTAACCCCAAGCATAGATGTATTGGAGATGGGACCTCTGAGGAAGCAGTTAAGGTTAAATGAGGCCATGAGGGTGGGGCTTGTTCTCCCTCTCCCTCTCCCTCTCCCTCTCCCTCTCCCTCTCCCTCTCCCTCTCCCTCTCCCTCTCCCTCTCCTTCTCCTTCTCCTTCTCTCTCCCTCTCCTTCTCCTTCTCTCTTCTCTCTCCTCTCTCCTCTCTCCTCTCTCCTCTCTTCTCTCTCCCTCTCCTCTCTCCTCTCTCCTCTCTCCTCTCTCCTCTCTCCTCTCTCCTCTCTCCTCTCTCTCTCTCTTTTCGGCTCCTCCCTCCCCACTCTCTTCCCCTCTCCTCTCTTTGCTGCCGCCTTCTCCACCCCCTCCACCTCCATAGGCATAAAAGAAAGGCAAGTCCAAAAGAAAGGCCTTATCAGGAACTGAATTTATTGGAATCTTGATTGGACTTTCAGGTTCCAGAACGGTGAGAAATGAATGTTGTTTAAGCCACCCAATCTGGTATTTTGCTTTGACAGCCTGAGCAAACGAATACACCCTCCAATGGACAGTTAGCGGAGAGCACTTCCCTCTGGCACCAGAGAGGTCAGCTTTTGTAGGAAGTGTGGAGAGCAGTCTGGATGGTGAGACCTATCTGGAAAGGCAGGCCAGTGGGAGGCAACAGAGGGTGCTGCTTATTCAGAGGCACAAAAGTTGCCAAGAGAGAAGGCATTGATGCAAGCTGCGCTTTCTTTACAGTTTTGCTTGTGGATTACCTTGGCAGGAGGCGGTATCAATCTCACTCTAATGGCTCAGTAAACCTTTGGATACATGCACAATTCCCTTGGGTCGTGGATTTTCTCCAGCAGATCGCTTGTTTGCCATACACACGAAATGTTAATGTATCTAATAACTCTTTTGGTCTTGTTAGTTTTGATTTTTAAGAATAATATCTTTAATACCCCTGAGCACCAAGTAGGGATATTTCCTCCTACCTTAAAGTCTATATTTCAATGATCTCCTCCTTTTAGATGAGGTAGTTATTGAATTTTTTTTTCTAAACTGACTTACTTTGTCAACAGTGTGTTATAGGGAAATTTTTTTCTTTTAGTTAAACAAGTGTCCAGTAGCTTGAGTGTGCGAAAAATAGGTCAAGATGGAATTCTGATGATCATTTACCCATAATCAATGAAGATCTCTGCATGCTTTGGTTATATTAATATTTTTCTTGCCAGTAAAAAAATGTGCCTGTATTTCTTACCCTATGTTGTTACATATTGTAAAATTTAGAAAACGTTGCTTGGTATGGATGATACGGGACTCAGACCCTTTGCTGACATTTTTCATATGTTACCTCCTTTAATCCACATAATATACCTGTAATACAGGTCTTCTTATCCCTATTTTGCAGATAAACACTAAAGGGTGTCTCCTCTGGAGTATGCAGGGGTCCTCAAACTTTTTAAACAGGGGGCCAGTTCACTGTCCCTCAGACCGTTGGAGGGCCGAACTATAGTTTAAAAAAAACACCTATGAACAAATTCCTATGCACACTGCGGGCCCGGGATGAGTCGGCTGCTAAGCAGGACAGGCAGCGGCACCCGGCGGGCCGGATAAATGTCCTTGGTGGGCCGCATGTGGCCCGCGGGCTGTAGTTTGAGGACGCCTGACTTAGAGGCTCAGTGCTGCTAATCTTTTTCTCTTTTCTAAATGTAAAACCAAATATACTACTTGTCTCTCCCTCTCCCTCTCCCTCTCCCTCTCCCTCTCCCTCTCCCTCTCCCTCTCCCTCTCCCTCTCCCTCTCCCTCTCCCTCTCCCTCTCCTCTCCCTCTCCCTCTCCCTCTCCCTCTCCCTCTCCCTCTCCCTCTCCCTCTCCCTCTCCCTCTCCCTCTCCCTCTCCCTCTCCCTCTCCCTCTCCCTCTCCTCAAATGTAGTTACATTTGGAATTTTGAAAACACCTTATTCCATGATCTGCTTATGCCATTTTCATTAATATTTTGGAAACAAAAACCTTACTTTGAACTAAAAAAAGCCACTAATAAAAACGTACAAGTAGCCTCAACCGCTTTGGTTTAGTGGATAGAGCATCAGCCTGCGGACTGAAGGGTCCCAGGTTCGATTCCGGTCAAGGGCATGTACCTTGGTTGCGGGCACATCCCCAGTGGAAGGTGTGCAGGAGGCAGCTGATAGATGTCTCTCTCATCGATGTTTCTAACTCTCTATCTCTCTCCCTTTCTCTCTGTAAAAAAATTAATAAAAGATATTTTAAAAAAATGTACAAGTAACATTACCCAGCAAAATAATGCCTGGGCTAAATATAAAAGTAGAGTAAGCCTGGGAAATGGAGCCATTATTCTCATATGTAACCCAACAGGAGTTTTAATACAATGTATTGTGTGGCACCAGAAATTGGTGCTGGCTGATGAAGCTGGAAAGGAGTTTATTATGTAGATATTAATGGGAGAACCAGCTCAGAGCTGAGTCTCAGAATGCTGTCCAGCTACAGGCTGCAGAACTGGCCAGATGAGTTTAACCAGGGCCCCCACTACTGCCCAACAAACATTAGGGAGACTGCTGCTGCCCCCACCCCGCCATTGCCATTTCTGCAGCATGAACTTGGCTGACAGTTTTGCTACCATGTGGATTCTGTGTGGTCTCTCCTTCCTCAAATTGCTCTTTTCTTTTTTTGGGTTTGAAATTTATATTACATTATAAATTTATATTAAATATGCAGTACAGATTTTAATGTTTATAAAACTGGGATCCAAATGGTTTATTCTCAATTAATGATGTACTTAAAAAAATATGGCCCAGCACTTGCAAAGTCCTTGTTGAACATCACAGAAAATCTTCAGCGATGATTCTTAAATTCCTTCGTTACTTTCTTATCCATTGCTCGTGCCTCCTGTCCTTAAATTCCCTGGAAAAGTTCCCATTCCTTTTCTAGGTGTCCTCTTGCCCCCCTTTGCTTACCCACCCTCCTTCCCAATTCCCCATGTGAAAGCTCAAGAACTGGTCCAGTAAGGAAGAACCTGTCTTGGATGGAGACAGAGGAAAGATTTTAAGACAGCCAAAACTAGGAATTCTCTAGCCCTTAAGGAAAGGAAAAGGAGATGTGAAAGACAGTGGGTACACTAAAAATTTGTATCCAGTCATAGGGACACTTTTAATAGTGATTTTAAGAAGCATTTGGAGCCCTGGCCAGGGTGGCTCAGCTGGTTGAGCGGATTCTCTTGCATTGAAAGGTCACAGGTTTGATTCCTGGTCAGGACACAGGCCCGGGTTGCTGGCTCATCCCTAGTAGGGAGCATGTAGGAGGCAGCCAATTGATGTTCCTCTTCCTCCTTCTCTCTCTCTCTCTCTCAAAAAAAAATCAATAAAACATATATATAAAAAGAACTACTTGGAATAATTAACTAGTCTTAACAAATATGCATATTGCTATAAGATGTGCAGTTCAAATGTTGATTGTGATTCAAAGTGTCTTCTATATGAAAGCAACTAGGCTAAAGATAATAAATACACAAAGAATAACAGAATCCCAAGTTATTTTAAAAGAAAGATAAAGGCTAGTGTTCATATTTATGATTCTAAAGAGTCATTAATTTAGTTTTAAGTTCCCAGTACAGAATTAATCCTTTGGGGGTAAATTCTATTCAGAGTTATATTATTATCATAAATATTTAGTTGATTCTTGGACACACTTAACATCTTTAGGATATCCTCATGTGTCTCCCATGATAGATTGTGACAGGTACAGTGACACTTATTTCAAATATTCATTCTTTTATGAAATTCTGTTGACCCTGGCACAGAACCATCAAACGGTCTATTCAACATTTGCTGCTTTACCACATGAAAATCTTACACAGTATTTCAGTCCAGTGTTGCTTGAGGCAGATAGCTGGCTCTAAACACACCTAACAACGCAATTTCTGCTTAGCAAATATCAAATAATCTCCCTTAGAATACTGAATACAGCTTTAAATTACTGAAGAAGGCTACCCAGGACAGCAAGGTTCTGTGTAGCTACAATAGAAATTCAATGACTGAATCTAACACCAGTCATGGGGTCAGACATATTTTCTTTCTGAGCATGTACACTGGGCTGCTGGCTCATTTTCTGGAGGGGCTGGGTGCTCCTAGTGCTTTTAATTCTTCCAATTTGGGGAAGCATTTATTCTTAGAGACGATTTGAAACTTCAAACGCACTGTTTCAGTGCTATGTGGGAAGCTATCATTTCCATTTAACTCATAATTAAATTACAAGGTGAACAGTACTCTAGAGTCTATATACTGAGAAGTCTAGACTTATCATTTGATGTGCTTCTCTCGCCTCACCTGGGCTGGTGGAACAAGGATGGATGCCCTGGGCAGAAACTCCCACAGGACCTCCATGGGGGGAAGAGGGCCGTCCTAGGAGTCGTAACTGCGGAAACATGGTGGGGCGTTTGGCAGCCCTTGGAAAGGAGGAGCTTGAGTCTGCTTTAGAAGGTCTTCATGTGCATTATTCAGAGAGCGGTTCTCAGTACCATTTGTTTTGTGAAATATATTAGGTATTCAGTATAGCTGTTTTCAGATTTATTATGCAATATTCTGATTCATGAAAATATTCTATTAAATGCAATCGCTCATGTAATTACTTTGCTTAATCTACGGCATACTTTAATTAACATTGCACAGAATTCTGATTTAATCAATTAGATTTGATCAAGTATAACTTAGCTGTAAATACTTTTCATGATGCAGCAGTCCACAATAATTATTGAGAGCTAAGGAAAGACATGACACCACCTAAAACTAACGAATTTCCCATGTGAAGAGAGGTAAATCATAATTTAAATATAATTTTATTTCGGAAAGTAAACTATAGAGAGTAGATAATTCTGTTTCTAACAATAGTCTAGTAAAAACAAACTCACAGGGACTGTGAGAATTTAAAAAATATGCTTTATTTTTGCAGCTATTCCCCAACAGTTAGCCTTGAGAACAAATGATTAAACTCAAGCAAGATTCATAACTCTTTTAGTTTTGTTAATAGGCTCATTAATATCAGTGTCTCATGATATTAGTTTACTGTTATGGGTTGACTTTTGTCCCCCTGCCCCTCAAAAAAAGAAAAAGGTATGTTGAAGCTGTAACTCCCCAGTACCTCAGAATGTGACTTGATTTGGAAATGAGGTCAGCTGCAGATGTAATTAGTTAAGAGGAGGTCGGACTGAAGAAGGGTGGGCCCTAACCCAGTGGGGCTGATTTCCTTATAAGAACACCAACACAGGACAACACTGAGACACGCAGGGTGAAGGCCATGTGAGAGCAAGGCCGAGTTTGAAGTTGTACCTGCAAGACAAGGAACACTAACGATAGCTGGCAACTGGCCAGAAACTAGGAAGAGGCCAAGGAAGGATTCCCTACAGGTTTCAGAGGGAGCGTGGCCCTGCTGACACCTTGATTTTGGAATTGTAGCCACTAGAACTGTGAGGTGATTTTCTGTCATCTTTAGCCACCCATTTGTGGTGCTCTGTTATGGCAGACCTAGGTCACCCATACACTCACTGAAACGCAGTTGAGAGTTACAACTCAGAATCTATAAAATTACTTCTGATAATACCAGTAGTGTGTGTGTGGGGGAAGTATCTTGCTAAACTATTTTTTTAAAATGCATGTGCTGTTTTTCGTTTGGTTAACTTCTACATTCTAAGCAAGTGTCGACATAAATATAACACTTTTTGTTCCTAGCACCCCTCTTCACACAGCACTGAGCCGAGTGCCTTGAACATAAATCAGCCAGCAGTACATTCTGTGGCTTAGTTTGAAAAGATTAACCTATAAATATTAAAATACCCACTTATAGAACTTGAGCCCTAAATATATACAGTGTTACTGAAATGTGGGAGTAATTATTGAAAAGAATTTACATGAGGTTCATCAAGGCAAATTTTATCTTGAGACTATATGTGGGTAATAAATTATATGCCCAGCCAATTTGTGGATTATTCAGATTCTGTAATTTCTGTTGTCTTCATTTCGACTCCGAAAAAATATTCTTAGAAACTGTGCTATGTGAAGGGCAAGGAAAAATAATACAAATTGAAGTTATTGCTGTTAACTTGCTAACAGATCTTACTATATAGGGTATAGAATAGATGGAAATTAAAAATATAAAAAATGAATTTTGGAGGTCATCTGTAAATTCTTATTTTAAGAGTTGATCATTGTTTGGTTATTACAGGGGTGATAATGTTTGATGGAAAGACATTAGTAGACAACAGCAGAAGATCTGAAGTTACACAGTTATCAGAGTGGGGACTACGCAGCTGCTCCCAATCAAAGGAAAAGCTTCCTGGCATCAAGGGTCCATGAAGGCCACCAGATGACACCAGTCAGTTGTGTGCATCTTTGTCAGGTCCTTTGATAAGCAGTATTTCCCCAGTCTCGGGGGTCTTCACAAGCTTCTAGCCTTCTAGCCCTCCTGATTGTTCTGAGCTCTTTGACTTTTGCCTGCTCTATGGGCAGAAAGAACTAGTATACAACACTCTATTCCTGATCATTTCTGAGCATGTACTGCCAGATGGGATGGATTGGCATTTAAATTCCCAGGTGTACTATTCCCAAGCCGGACTGAGCCTCAGACCTGCCTGAGATCCATTCCTGCAAATACATAACTGGAACTGGAGAGAACGAGATAAATTAGGTTGGTAGAACATAGAGAAGACTAACATTTCCTGATTGTCTACTATATTCTAGGTTCTGTCTGTGCCAAGCATTACACATATAATCTCATTTACTATTTTTAAATTTAATTTTGATTTTTTAATTGAAACAATGTACACTTTATTTTATTTTTTTTCTTATATCTTTTGTTTTGTTTTGTTAATCCTCACCCAAGGATCTTTTTCCATTGATTTTTAAAAAGAGGGGAAAGGAGGGGGAGAGACATAGACAGAAACATAGATGTGAAGAAGACACATTAATTTGGTTGCCACATGCACACACTCCAACAAAGGTCAGGGATCAAGCCTGCAACCAAGGTACATGCATGCCCTTGACGAATCAAACCTAGGATCCTTCAATCCTCAGGCTGATGCTCTCTCCATTGAGCCAAACCGGCTAGGGCAACAATGTACATTTTATAAACATCAAAAAGACTGGGTGGTGAATGGTTGGGAATTAATTTTAAAAAACCATCTTCCTTTAAGAGGGGTATATTCTTTGTATGCTTTTAAAAAAACCACAGCCATCAAATATGACAAGGCTTATATTACAAGCAACAGTCCTGCCTGGCTGATTGGCTCAGTTGGTTGAGCATGGTCCCAGGCACTGAGAGGTAGCTGGTTTGATTACTGGCCAGGGCATATGCCCGGATTTCAAGCTCTATCCCCAGTAGGGGGTGTGTAGGAGGTAGCTGATCAATGGTTCTCCTTCATCAATGTTTCTCTCTCTCCCTCTCCTTCCCTCTCTCTCTAAAATAAATAAAAACATTAAAAAACAAACAGCAGTCCTCTGCTCCATCCTTCCCCACTCCCAATTCCCTTTCATTAATTCAATAATTCATAATCTCTTAAATTATTTCTTCTAGTACTTAACTTCTTATTTCTAAATTAAATGCAAATACTGATATTTATGGATTGTTTTTTCAGTTTTAGGTGTTGTCTATTGACTTCCTACTATGGCAGATAAGGAGTTAGCTCTCCTACTAGTATAGCTCCTCTTCTCACACACATCTACTTCTTCCTGTCCTTTAAATATATTTATATCACAATTTTGGTTAATATTTAGGGCTAACATTATTTAACTACACGAATACTATTTATAGCTAAGTCATATGGTATACTATGATTATATTTCCTCTTTTGTATTACTCATTGTTTTCACCAGAATTAACAACTGCAATTTTTGTTTCCTTGGTTTCTGTGCTTTTATTACTAACTAGAGGCCTGGTGCACAAAATTCGTGCACTGGGAGGGTGTCCCTCAGCCCAGCCTGCACCGTCTCCAATCTGGGACCCCTCGGGGGATGTCTGACTGCCAGTTTAGACCCGATCCCACAACTGGCAGTCGGACATCCCTCTCACAATCCAGGACTGCTGGCTCCCAACTGCTCGCCTGCCTGCCTGCCTGGTTGCCCCCAACTGCCCTTCCCTGCAGGCCTGGTCACCCCTAACTGCCCTCCCTTGCAGGGCCTGGTCACCCTCAACTGCCCTCCCCTGCAGGCCTGGTCACCCCCAACTGCCCTCCCCTGCCAGCCTGATCACCCCCAACTGCTCTCCCCTGCTGGCCTGGTCGCCCCTAACTGCCCTCCCCTGCTGGCCTAATCGGCCACAACTACCCTCCCCTGCCCGCTATCTTGTGGTGGCCATCTTGTGACCACATGGAGGCAGCCATCTTGTGCGAGGGTGTGATGATCAATTTGCATATTACCTCTTTATTATATAGGATTCATCCCCAAACTTTCTGATGCAAGTAAAAATTGCCTCTGAACCTGTTTAAGTTTCTGTTTTATATTCATCTTGGAGAATTTCATCGGAAGCCTTCAGTTCTCCTCCTCCTATTCCAAGTTAGTTTTTCTCTAAGCCTGACAAAGAGCTGTTACTGGGACGTTTCCCTTCACCATTATTTTTAGCTTTTTTCCCCCCTATACCTTTCTTCTGTGTTGGAATTCTAATTTTCTGGGATCTTACATCTTTCTCTTGGTTTACTTCCTTGTTTCAGTAGAGCATATTCTTCACAAGGTACATAATTTAGGAACTCAATTTTATGAAAATATTCTACCCTGACATTTCATTGATTGTTTTGCTGGATGTAGATTTTTACGATAGAAAAGAGAGAAATTTTTCTCAAAACTCTGACACAATGCACACTTCTCCATTGCCTTCAAGCTTCTATGGGGCTACTGAGACGTTTCATGCTACTCTAGTCCCCATTCCCTTGTGATCATTTCCCACCCTCTCTGGAAGTTTTAGGCTCATCTCTTTATTCAGCTGTTCATGGTGCATCAGATAAATCCTCTGAGAGGATTTATTTTTGCTCCTACCAAATACTTGGAGGGTATAACCAATCTGGAATTAATCTGAATTACATTCTTGGAGGTTTATCAGATCACTTAGGTATAGGTTTCCCCCACTAACCCAAAGTAGCTTGTTTCTAAGAAACCTTTCAATGGCATAAAGTAAAGAAGCAATTTCCTCAGGACACATCTTGCTAATAGATGCATAAAATAAATCGGGAGGAAGCCCAGATAACCACAGACACAGTTCAGAGATCTGGTGGCTTGTTGCTGGGGTGTTGAGTGTGATTTCCTGGGAAGGAGCTCATTGGGGCTGCTCTCAATGCCTGGGGTGTGAGCTGTCTCTTTAACACGGGCTGCAAAACAGATGCTGAATGCTATTTTCACTTAAAAAAAATCTTCCTCAGATTTCTTTTGGTTAGTGGAAACAGGTAATAATGTAGGTCTTTTGTTAAAGCGAGGTGGTGTACAGTGAACCTTTGGAAAGTAGGGGATATCTATAGTGTGAATTTGGGTCACAAACCCAGGTGAGGGTTGATGGGTGGTTCCAAATTCTCCCTGGCAATTTCTCCCCTCTCTACTCTTGCCAAAAGTTGAAATTGTTCATTTTCCTTGTGGTCCATGGGAGGTAGTATGGGGGTTATTTATAATTTATCCTTGGAATTTCCAGAATCTGGTAGGAGAATCTGCTATTAGACTTCTCACCTTGGAGGAGCCTTGGGCTCTGTTCTCTGCTCTCATTTTCCAAAACGCTGTGAAAATCAGTCTGCACTCAGTTGGTGTGACAAATGCCCTCAGGATAATGATGCACCACTTACCTTTCTGGGTTCCTGCCTTTGCTCAATGTATGCCTGAGATTTCCCTACTTTTTGGTCTAATGTGTTAAAGATTATTTTAAAAATTATCTCCCCCCCAGATGTTTTTGTTATTTCCAGCAGTCCAGATAGAGAACTATTCTGTCATATTCCTGGAAATAAGAGTCTATATCGCCTTTCTAAGCTTCAATTTTCTCATTTGAAAAATGAGGATAATAGCAGTATCTACCTGACAGTATTTGAAGAATAATGTAAGATCATTACATAAAGCTCTTAATGCTGTGTCTGGCAGCCCAGTTCATGTTTTCTCCTATTTTAAAAGGGGTATTTTCAGAGTCTAAACTTATGTGCTCTATCTTGCTATATTTTTATGGGTATATGGTACACTAATGCCTGGGGTAAAGCTGTGAATAATAATCTGAGGTCTTGAAAATTTTATACTTATCATATTAAGAATTATAGTTCTTTCCATTTCAAAAATTTCCATTTTAAAAGGACCAAGTGATTAAACATTATTGGTGGATCTTAATCGAGAACAGGTGATTTATTGAAGTGACATTCTCAATTTGTACATTTTGTGAAACAAAAGACTTAAAAAAATATCTCCACCTTAATCAAACAAGACTCTAATGGGATGTAAAATGGATGCTTTTGCTTACAACAAACGAGGCTATGCTCTTATTTATTTATTTTTTTTTTTTTACCATTGTTATTGCCACAGAGAGTTGAATTGCATGAGAGGTTCCTTTAAAAGTCCACAGATATGCTCACTCCAAGCAGCTGCCTCTCTCTTTAAGAACAGTTTTCATCCACTAACCAGCAGCTCCTGGGCAGAGTCAGCCGTCTTGCTGGCAGTTGACCTGACCCTCGGGCCATCTCAGGGGCACTTCTTCAGCAGGTGCATGGTGATGTTTTTCACGGCCAGCATGGTCTCTGTACAGGTGGGTTTGATGAGCACCTCCGGGAGTAAAAATCCAAAATGTCCAGTGTCACGCAGTTCAAAAGCAAATGTGTAGGGTATTCCATTTTTGTAGGCCCAATCCATCGAGCTACCAGAACTCACATCTGAAAGTTAAAAGAAAAAAATAATCGGCCTTACTAAAGAGTCTGTATAATTTTCAAAAATGTATATATTACTAAGCTATACTACATTCTTCCAATAAATGCTGTTCACCAACAATGATTTAATAGAAGTTCCTTGGCCTCGGGCTCAGAGATCTTATAAATCATACCTGCCATTTTTTGAGAACCTAGTCTAGGTTTTAATGCTTTCCAGTGTATTGACCTCAAAACTTCTCAACCTCAACTCCAATAACATTTATTTCCACTCGAACTTTATTCGCCCATGACCAAAACCACACTATGGACTTTCCTTCTTCTTATCACTCAGTTCTTCTTCAATTCCAAGGTCTAGAATATTGCAATTCTGCCCCCAGGAAACCTCATTTCTTGTACTTCCCCTATTTTTTCCCCTCCCAATGAACTTGTTCTTTGCCTTTGCTTAAGTTTGTAGTTCCCAGACTCTTCCCAGCCTTATAATTTCATTTAACTCTATACCTGGCCATGGTCAATTACTTCACTGAATTTCTCACCAGAACCCTAAAAATGACTCACCCAGTCTTTTTTCTGCCTTGGTTTTGCTGATTCTCGATCCCTGAACCCGTGTCTCTGCTTTGACACGTTATGAGGGAGTTGGAGAGTCTTTGCTATAAATTCACACTAATCACTGAAGTCTTTCTCTGTTCCTGATGCTGCTCTAGGCTCCTTTTTCTACACCTTTACTTAGTGAGTGTTTTTCATTCCCTTCTAGTCCTGCCCATCACTTTCTCACTGTTCCCATACTCAGTGAGTAGTTAGCCAGCCACCTCCTCTACTGACCTCATAGCCCTCTGACTTCCCTCCTTTAGCTCAGAAGAAGAAATGTTGCTCATTTTTTACACGTGTCTTCTTTTGATACCATTCATTACTGTCTTCTCTGCTAGTGAGCGGGTCCCTTTCGAGGCCTTTGTTTCATTAATTAAATCCCCCTCTATCTTGCAGCTGCAGTGGCCAAAGTGTTCAAGCACCGCTTTCCTGCAGCACTTCCTGCTCATGATCCTGTTATATGCCATCCTCTTCCTGTTACTTTAAAACTAAAAGAGAATTGCTGTATGTTTCTTCTACATTCTCAGTCACTTTCACTTTGGTTCTTGCCTCTATCTGTCTATGAAAACTTTTTTCTTGAAGGTCACCAAGCACAGCAGGCCTGATCTCTACCCCGCCCCCCACCCCCCCCCTCCCCGTCCCCCACTCAGATTCCACTTGCAACCTCTCCATAGCATTTACCCTAGCTGACAATCCTTCCTGACAGCTCTCTCCTCTGGCTCCTGTGACCCCATCTATTTCAGCTTTTCAGCAGAGTTAAAAGTGCAGGCAACAGAGGCAGACTGTATCCAATCCTCCCTCCTGCGGCTGCTCTGTGTTTCAGTCTCTCCTTTTGAAAAAGGGATGGTAACACCTCCTGCATAGGGTTGTTGTGAAAATGAAATAAAAGAATGTGCTTGGCCTATACTAGCTGTTACTATTTTGCATCTTTACATCCTAAAGTGCCTAGCCAAACATACTCTTCATAATTTTTAAATAAATGAATACGTGTTTCATAGAATAATCTTTATATACTTCTCTCCTGAAATTTATATAATGTAGCCTGACATACACCGTTACGTTATAATGTTCAACTACTCAAATGATACCACTGTTTATGCTATTTTTGCCGGGACAAATTAGAGATAGAATTAGTACGGGAAGATGACAATTAGATGACTCTGTTGTTTCTCAGGCTCCTCTGGCTTCGGTTAGGACAGGCTGTGTCTTCATTGTTCCTCTGGGTTAGAGTACACTGGAACTACAAATAGTCGTCATAGTAGCCAAAGCAGAGACAATCTGCCAACAGTTACCTCATGGTCATGTGACAGCCTCATTTCTATGGTAACAGGTTCTTCTCAGTAAATATCATACTATGACTATGCCTTGATAGCAAGCTGCAAAGGTGAAGTGTAAGATTTTTAAAAGGAATGTTTTAAAATTGTTAATATATATTGGTATTAATTGGTAATGTGATTTTCCCCATTAAAATTTTTTAATTTTTCAACTATAGTTGATATTCAATATTATATTGATTTCATATTTATAGCATAGTGATTAGACATTTATATACCTTATGGAGAGATCCTGCCCAATAAGTCTAGCAGCTCCTTGGAACCATTACAATATTATTGACTATATTCCCTAAGCTGTTCTTCCCATCCCCGTGACTATTTTGTAACTGCCAACTTGTACTTTTTTTTTTTTAATATTCTTTATTGTTGAAAGTATTACATAGTCCCCTTTTCCCTCCATTGTCGTCACCCATCTGCCCCTGCACCCCAGTCTCAGCCTCCACATCCCCATTGTCTGTGTAATTTGTACTTCTTAAACCCTTCCCCCTTTATAGCCAATCCCCTAATCCCCCTCCCATCTGTTAGTCACCTACTCTCTGTATCTATGTGTTTGTTTCTATTTTATTTGTTTATTTTGTCTTTTAGATTACACACACATGTGAAATCATATGTATTCATCTTTGACTGACATATTTCACTTAATATAATAATTCTAGGTCAGTTCATGTTGTCACAAATGGCAAGATTGCATTCCTTTTTATGGCCAATGTATACATGTACCAACTCTTCTTTATCTGACTGTTTATCCATGGACACTTAGGTTGTTTCCATATCTTTGCTATTGTAAATAATGCTGCAATAAATGTAGGGATGCATGTATTTTTTTTCAAATTAGTGTTTTAATTTTCTTTGGACACATACTGTGAAGTGGAATAGCTGGGTCATATGGTAGTTCCAATTTACAATTTTTAAGGAACCCTCATACTGTTTTCCATAGTGGCTGCACCATCAGTGCAGGAGGGTACCCTTTTCTCTGCATCCTTGCCAACACTTGTGTTTTGTTTTTTTTTTAATATATTTTATTGCTTTTTTACAGAGAGGAAGGGAGAGGGATAGAGAGTTAGAAACATCGATGAGAGAGAAACATTGATCAGCTGCCTCCTGCACACCCCCCACTGGGGATGTGCCCGCAACCAAGGTACATGCCCTTGACCGGAATCGAACCTGGGACCTTTCAGTCCGCAGGCTGACGCTCTATCCACTGAGCCAAACCGGTTAGGGCACCAACACTTGTTTGTTGATTTATTGAAGATAGCCATTCTGACATGTGTGAGGTGATACCTCATTTTGGTTTTAATTTGCACTTCTCTGATGATTAGTGATGTTGTAAATCTTTTCACATGTCTATTTGCCACCTGTATGTCCTCTTTGGTTAAATGTCTGTTCAGGTGGTCTGCAATTGCTAGTTGTCTATGTTGGGCTTAAAGGTGCCTGGGAAAGGCTATGCTGTCACCAAAGCCGGCTGCCACTAGTCCTGGGCTTGGGGCTGCTTAGCAAGAGGTACTGAGCGCACTGAGGCCCGACACTGCTTGTTTTGGGGTTAAAGACCCTAGAGAGATTTTAGTGAAGTCTGCACTACGGGCCAAGGCTGGTTGCTCATGTGGAACAGCAGCTGGATGTGGTTCCAGCTCCTGTGTGAGTTGGGTGGGCGGGATCTCAGGTAATCACCAGGGTGGGGCAAGTATTAACCAGGTGGATAGGGACTCAGATTTGTCACCTGCTTGTGCATACAGGCCGAGTTGGGGGAGGGCTCAACAAAGGAACAATGGTGCCTGGCAGCACTTCTGTCCTCAGACAGAGCTGCCCCTTTGGCCCCACCCTGAAGACAGTCAGTTCAATTCCTCCCCATAAGCCCCTGGTGCTTTTCCAGCTGCTATGCCTTCCCTGTAATTTAGGGTGAGTGTTTGTGAATCTGTGCTCAGGCCTTTTAAGAGGACGCCTGGATCTAGAGCAGCCCTCTATTTCACCTGGACAGGTCCCTGCTGATTTTCACAGCCACATGTTGTAGGGACACCTCTTCTTGGCCCTGGTGCTCTGGGCTGGGGAGCCCACTGGGGGGGCTGGTAGCTTTCCCTCCTCAGGGGGCACCTCTGCAGCCAAGATATCCTTCCTGATTTTTAACCTCCACAAAATGAGTGTAGGACCAGCCCATTTTGTGTCCCTGCCCCTCCTACCAGTCGATAAGAGACTTCTTTTTAGAATTCATCTATATCTGTCTCTGTCTCTATCTCTATCTCTATTAATTATTTCAGAGAGGAAGAGTGAGGGAGAGGGAGATAGAAACATCAGTGATGTGAGAGAATCAGCTGCCTACTGCATGCCCCCCATGTGCCCTGACCAGAATCGAACCATGATCTCCTTGTTCACAGGTGGACGCTCAACCACTGAGCCAGACTAGGCGGACAAGGCTTCTTCTTTATATCCTTAGTTATAGGACTTCTTTTCAGCTAGTCTTCAGGTGGTTCTCAAGGGTGGCTGTTCTACAATTCAGTTGTAATTTGATGTGGTCATGAGAGGAGGTGAGCACATCATTTACTTACTCCACCATCTTGACTGAATGTTTATAATGTGATTTTTAAAAATACTGTATTTCCCCTTTCAGGGTGACTTAATTGAAAAGTAGTTCCAAAAAGGTCAGCCTGAGACTAATGATCATGGAGTGTGAAAAAAGTTCTGACACTTAGGACATTCTCATTATTAGGATAAACTTATTTGATAAGTAGTGTTAATTGACAAACCAAGCTTTTCTTCTGAAGACTGAAGAAAGTGAATGGTTATGAATATAATGATGGGTAGATTAAAGATATCAGGAGAAATTTGCTACTTTATTATAATGCATAATCAGGTGTCACTATCTATACATATACATATGATCTATGTGTGTCTACATCTTAACATGCATACATGGACATTCAGATATTCAGGATTTCTCACTAGATTTTTCAAGTCATATAGTCAATGAATTTCAGAGTTTGAAAGGCCACGAAACATGATTTCTGATTTCTCATTGAATAGTTGTGGATACTGAAGCCCAGGATTAATGTCTTGGCCAGTCTTGTGGCAGAATTAGGACTAGAATCCATGTGTCCCAATTCTTTGTCTGAGTTCTTTCCATATATTCAATTGTTCTTTATTTTATATAAAATAAGATATATTTCAATCACCTTTTAAGGGAAAATTCAGCTGAAGATGCTATGTAAGAAATAGAATTTCATAACAAGAATGGTGAAGGAAAGGAATAAAAGGGAAGCTCTGTTCATGCTGAAACATTACTTCAGGATTTCCCCAAGGCCCATTTCCAGGCTTATAGTGGTTACAATTGCTTAAGAAGCCCATTTTGGTACTTTCTACTGTCATAAGATCTCAATTCAACTTGGCAGTCATTGCTACATGACTAGAATATTCTCTGCTTCAAATTTATTTAAATTGGTACAGTGATTTCTGTTGAGCAGTGTAAAACTAATCAGATATAAACTCCCTTCATCTTCCTTGGCTAATTTGGTAGTCAGAAATTTCATGTTAGGGGGCACACACTTTCTCTCTTTTTTTAAAGGGAAGTCATTATACAGGATATTGGTTCAATAAAATGACTCTAACACAACATACACAGGAAACTTACACAAGGTGCTGGAGGCAGGTCCATATCTATACCGTATCCCATATACTGATCGAAGTGCATTCACAGCTTTATAAGCTGCAGATTCCTGTGAGGAGAAAAGGAAGAAATTATATCACTTACATCATTGCATTGAAACCTTTGGAAACACTGCATGTTGTTTGAGCCTTATCAGTCATCACTTTGAAGAACAAGGATGGACACATTAGTTAATAGCCATCCTATCTAATAAAGAGGGAATATGCTAATTGACTGCCCCACCCTCAAATATGGTGGCGCCCACAGCCAATAAGGAGGGAATATGCTAATTGACTGCCCCGCCCTCAAAGATGGTGGTGCCTACAGCCACAAGATGGCGATGACCAATCCCCTCAGCCCCACTGGTGCCACAGGTGTATGGCAGGGCCGGGCCCGCCCTCAGGCAGGCCCAGCTTCTCCGTGTGCCTGCCTCCAGAGTCCCCCAGTCCCCTTAGCCCCCGAGCCACCCAGGGCTGCCCGAGGCTCAGGTAACCAGGACCAGCAGAGGCTTGCGCTGCTGGCAGTGGCAGCAGCAGAGGTGTGATGGGGTGTCACCTTCCCCTGATCACCAGGTCCCCTCCCGCCTCTGAGGGCTCCTGGACTGTGAGAGGGGACAGGCTGGGCTGAAGGATCCCCTACTCCAGGGCATGAATTTTCATGCACTGGGCCTCTAGTATTTAATAATAATGTTATGTTACTCTTTGTCACATGCTGAATTTTGCAATGTTTTAGAATACATTTCCTTTGATTTATCCTCACTAAAAGCCAGTGATCAGTAACATTTCCATTTTACAGATGAGTAAAGGAAGTCTCAGGTGAAATGGGCATGCTGGGCTTACAGGGCAAGGAGGGATTGAGTTGGGATAAGTGGATGAGTACTCATATCTTCTGATGCTGATTTAGAGTTCTGTCTTCACGTTAGTTCAGAGACACCTAATTCTATAAATTACAACATGTTTGGTAGGGCAGGGCTCATCTCAATATTTAGCCTTGTGCCTGTACATAAGAGATGTTTAATCAATACATCTTGCATGAATGTTGAATAAGTATAGATCAGCAAGAGTATTAACATAATCTTATTGATCCTTAAGTACATACTTCGGTGGTGATGTACAAGATATTTAGAACACATATGGATCAATTAAGAAGCTCTTTGATTCAGCAAGAATGACTTGTCTTATGTTATGTGCTTATTCCTACTGGGAATGGGGACAGTTTCAGAATGCTCCATGACTTCTAAAGTTACATACACCTCTGACAGAGCTAGCTAGTAGTTCCAAGATGTAGAAGTTTTGAGGTGAAACTCTTCCTACCAATGTCAAAAACCAGAGAAAATATTCAGCACAATCAAAATACTAAAGGGTGAATATTCAAACATGAACTAGAATGATACCAAATACTCTTGAAACATTTCAAATGGTCTAAAAGTACACGTTTCAGCAAAGAGTTAGGCAAGTATTGTATGACCAGTGAGAAGAAAAGAAGTATATTGAAACCAGTATACAGCTCTCTCATTTCAATTTGTCCATGCATAATTGAATATGTCAGTTGAAGCACTCTGGGCAATGTGGGCTGTGTGTTGCACCCAGCTTCAGCTTGCTGTTCTCATTCACCTCAGGGAGGCATTAAGCAGCATTTGTAGCAAATGCCACCCTTTGTGGATATTGAGGGACCAGGCTCCAGAACCTGGCAGACAATCTCACTGATGCTGACATTCTCCTTTTCAGGAGCCAACAGAAAAAGAATGTAAACACCATAATGAGGTATCTTTATGGAGAATGTTCTAATGTTTTAACATCTTATCCAATGGTCATGGAAATATTCCATGGAAAGGGCAGATCATTCTACACTTAGGAGATTACTGCATTCTACTGGTGTGAAGACCTTTATTCCTCATTATTTCATGACTAATCCAAAGAAAAAATCTATTAAGAAAAAAACCAGATATCCACTTTTACCTATGTACACAAAACACCTACATAGTTTTAGGCTTTTCAGCTCACTGCTCTCTGACACTCGGTGCGGGTGTCTGTAGATAAGAGGCTTAGATATGATCCTCCACAGAAGATGGAAACTTTAGCACATTTTAAAAATATATATATTTTATTGATTTTTTTTACTGAGAGAGAAACATTGATCAGCTGCCTCCTGCACACCCCCTACTGAGGATGTGCCCGCAACCAAGGTACATGCCCTTGACCAGAATAGAACCTGGGACCATTCAGTCCGCAGGCTGACTCTCTATCCACAGAGCCAAACCAGTTAGGGCTCAGTACATTTTTTAAAGAACCCTTTTCCTGGCTTGCACAGCTAGACATGTATTTGAGAGAGTTTAACTGCTTCCTCTTTTTTATTTATCTTATTTTATTTTTATTTATCCTTATTGTTGAAAGTGTTACAGATGTTTCCCTTGTTCCCCCTAATGATCCCCTACATCCCACTCCTCCTTCCCCCAGGCCTTCACTGCACTATTGTCTATATTTATGGGCTTTGCATATATGCATATAAGTTCTTTTCTCTATTGCTTACTCTTTCCAATTGTCCAAAAGGATGCAGGCCTCACGATGGGACCTCATCTGAGAAAGGAATATATTTTTTTATTTCCATATTTAAAGCAACTTAATAAATGACCTAAAAATGTTGGCTGAAACACAGACTCCTACATATTGATGGAATGTTTTTGGACAATTTTGATTTAAACTATGAATAGAATGTAATGGTTTCTGGTTGACATTCAGAGACTTCCTAGCTTCTGAGAAGCATAATCCTGGTTTTAGCGATTTAGCTTATACATAACCCACTAACAGGATTTCTCAATAGTGGCACTACTAACAGTTTGGACTGGATAATTCTTTGCTGTGAGAGGCTGTCCTGTGCATTGTAGGATGTTCAACAGTATCCGTGACCTCTACACACTAGATGTCAATCGCATCTTCCAGCTCTGTTGTGACAATCAAAAATGTCTCCAACATTGTCCAATGTCCCTTGGGAGGCAAATTCATCCTTAGTTGAAAAACTAATCTATTCTTTATATTACACCCTCCAATCCAAGACAAAAAGAAAACAGGCTTTATTCCTAGAGAGAAGATAAATTCAAAATATGGAGAACATTCTCACGTAATAGTTTTAATATAATGCATACTCCATGTAATGTGTTATGAGCATGTATATAGACACTGTGCCATTTAGAAAGGACCGAACATTTGCCTATAGAAACATTGTGATACAAGGTGGTTAGGGTGCCAGGTCAACACCAATAACAATGAAAACCCTATTTGACCCTCAGAGTAGCTGAAGAATAGCACTATCAAATGTAAGTACCACATTCACAATATTTCTTGAGAGAGAGAGAATTTGCTTGGAATTCTTGCTTGTGATGCCAAGAACAAAGCCCCTCTTTTAGACAGAATACAAGCCTTCCCATAGGCCTTCTGTCTTCCTCATGTTCACCATTCCTTCCAGTCCTGGACATCTAGCTCAGGAATTCCCACAACCCCAAGCACTGGCACAAGATTTGCAGTTCAAGGTAGAGGGAAAAGGAGATGCTTCTCTTTTGTAAAACCCTTTACATTTAGGTATAACATACATACAGCTCAGTGGATGATCACAAATTTCACACACTTATGTAACCCCATTGAAGTCAAGGAATAGAATAGCAGCAGCAACCCAAAAGCTCACCCATGCCTCTTCTCAATCACTGCTCCCAACATCTCCTCCTCACTTTTAAAACTATACATTAGTTTGGCCTGGTTTTGAATTTGATAGGTCTTAGACACTATAGGCTCTGAACCAGACCCACTTTACAAGGAATTATGCCTACAGTGGCTAGCTTGTTGGGTTATTGAGATGTGGAGAGAAAGAAACACTGCTTTTTCACTTTTAAGTAATCTTATGCCAGAAAGGCTGTTCATTCTTAGTTCTAACTTGTCAAATACATGCCCAGAGACTTAGTAGCATTAAATAAATAGCACTTAAAATTAAAACTTGCTTTTAATTAATGAGTCAGACCATAATTTATGAGCAATTCTTTACTCAATAAAGTGTACATGTGACCAGAACTGTAATACTAATAAAATCCATCCTAACATTTCCTGAATAACCTGTGGAGAGAATGTAAATAGGAGGAAATGATTGCATCTGAAAAGCAGCAGAACACAGTGTTAAAAGCAATAGCCCTGAAGCTAGATTTGGGGCTGAATCTTGGCTCTGACACTTAGTAGCCATGTGTTTTCAGTAAAATTATTAATTTCTCTAGGTTCCCATTTCCTCATCAGTAAAATGGGGTTAATAATAGTTTTCCACCTTATATGATTATAAAAATAAATGAGTTCATTTATATATATATATATATATATATATATATATATATATATATATATATAATGTGCATTAGAATACACAGAATATATATTTGTTATTATCATGAATCATCTTAGAAAAGAAGCATGAAGCCTGGCACACATGTACACGGACAAATACTTACCACGCAGCTAAAATTGGGGATTGTTGCGTATTTGTAAGAATAGGGATACAGCAACATCTGAGCATATGCATGAAAGGAGAGGTAAGCCCTAATGTGCTTCTTGTGTTTTCGAAGAAAGTTAGCAACAGCTTTCACTTCAGGCTCAGATTCCGGAAAAGGTCCGCAGTATGTATCATCACATGGGTGCATAGAAGCTCCTTCATCTGTGAGTTAGAAAAGAAAATGGGGTCGGGGAGTGGGCAGGCAAGAAGCAAGAAACACAAGTCAGTATTATTAAATTGTGGTTTTTCTTTTATTTCTGTACACATAGGGTATTGTTAAGCAATTCAGCTAACGTCTCATTTACAGAAATCGATTACTGAAAAATCCACTGTGGCTCAAGCCTTCCTGCATAATAGGAGGGTGTCCTGAATAGGAAATAGGTGCTAATTGTTTAAGTGAGCCTGGAAAAAGAACTACTTTAAAAAGATAGCTCTATCAGTTGGAGAACTAATTCTATATGATCCCCTAGGGAAGGGAAGGCCTCCTATTTAGACTCATCACAACACCTGTACTTTCCCTCCATAATGCTCAACACACTTGTAATTAGTGTCAAATATTTACTTATTTATCATTCAACCAGTTTTTACACTGTTCTAGGTACCCGGGATACACTGGAAAACAACACACACAAAAATCCCTGCTCTAACAGAATCTACATTTTATCTGGAGTCTTTGTTAGACTGTAATGCTCTGAAGGCAAGGGCTGTGTCCTTGCTGGGCACCTGGCAATTAGAACAATAGTATGGCAAGTGTTCAACAAACATTTGCCGAATAAGTGAATGTCAAAGAGAAAAGGCTAAGCATCTATGCAGGTGTCCTGTGAGATACAAATATTGATGTATCAAAAACATGGAAGCAAGACAATTCCACAGAACATGGCAAACCAATTTCTATTATATTTTTATATCAGCAATATCCAAACAGGTTTTGGAAAGCCCATCTTGGGGGTTTGATAGTGTTCAGTGAAGAAATCTTAAAAACTAAATTTTGAAAAAAAACAAAAAGTAAATTTTGATAATTTTTTTAAAATGAAAAATCATGTTATACAGGTCTATGAAGAGGAGGAGGGAAAATAAGATTCACTGCAACAATCACAACGTATTAAGGATTCAAGAAATTTGGGAAATAGATTACATTTCCCATAGTTATTTGCCATTTTGAGCGATTATTATCCCTCTAATACCCCTAGAAAACTATAACTCTTCCCATAAACAAATGGAAAATGTTTGGTGGTCCTGTGACATAGTCTAACTTTACTGAACACAAAAAGACAACCACGTTAAATCAGACTAAAATTTGAGGGCAGTAAGTTTAGTTTATGCTATCTAGAAGAGTCAAGATGGGGAACTGAAAGCAATTGTGGTTTTCCTCTGTTGAGTCTAATTCTGGAGATGCCTCAGAAGCAAGTGGGTTATGGATGAAACTGGGAACTATAGCTGATACGCCAAAAGGAAGAGGAAAAATAGGCATCTGATGAACACTGATGTAAAGCACTGGAAAGGAGAGATCACCAACTGAACAACTAATTCCAGAGGGAGCTGAACTAATGAGCTAGAGAAACAAGAATTTATAATAATCCTAATAAATATTCTCAAGGGACTATCGGAGGGCATTAGAAACAATAAACAGAAGTTATAAAAAAGATCCAATCAGATGTAATAGAAATTTAAAAATTCCTGGGTTGAATGAATACAGTTGATGAATGAGTTAATGAGGTGGAGTGGGTTTTGAAACATTCCCAGAAGCATCAAGAAGAAACAAAGAACTGGGAGAAAAATTAAAGGTTATAAAAAATGGAATATGTATCAACATTTGATTAATAGGGGCCCTGAAAGAAAAAAATAAACAGAAGTTAAATATTTGAAGTACTGCTAATTGAAATTTCCTCACAATTAGGAAAAGGTTGAGTGAACTTATTATGTACCAAACAAGAGAATTAAAAGGGAAAATAACTCCTTGACACCTTCAGGTAGAATTTAATAACAAACAAATCCAGGGAGACAGAAGTAGGTCATTTATAAAGGAACAAGAATTAGATTCACATTTACCTTCTTAATAGCAACACTAGAGTAATATTTCCAAAGTATTTTTAAAATATGTTTTTATTGATTTTAGAGAGAGAGGAAAGAAGAGGGAGAAAGATAGAAACATCAATGAGAGGAAAACATTGATTGGCCACCTCCTGCACGCCCCCCTACTGGGGATCGAGCCCACAACTTGGGCATGTGCCCTGACTGGAAATCAAACTAGCGACCTCTTGGTGCATAGGATGATTTTCGATCCACTGAGCCACATTGGCCAGGCCAAAGCATTTTTTAAAAAGAAATTTGAATCTAAACTTTTATATCTAACTGAACTCTCATTGAAATGTGAGAGTGAAATAAGGATATTTTCTGGCATAAAAGGCCTCAGAAGGCATATTATACACAGACAATTTGTAAACACTCTTGAAGAAAGTATTCCATCAGAATGATAAGAGTTACTGGAGAGTAAGCAACTCAGTAAGATCTGTTGTCTAAATAAGCAATGTCCCAAGGGGGAAAATAAGTATAATGATCGAGTATCAAATTCTGGAATATAACAAACAAACTGAGGGAATGATGGAGGCTGGGGAACCAGAAGTAAAAGCATGGTAAGTGTTTGGTGTCTTTCTCAAAGGAGATATAGCTATTGATGAAGTATAGAAATTGATGGAGAAAAACAAATCTAAGCATGGATCTTAATAAGTTAGGAATAATCACGAGAAGAAAAATAGAACACGAATTTCACAGCTGACATAAGTAACTTAGAACCATTCAACAGAAAATAGAGAAAAATGAAGACATTCAAAAATAAAGAACAGAAGTTAAGATGGCAGAAATAAATGTTAATGATTAATTAACACATAAGTTATTATGAAAAATGCTAACAGATGAAACTCACCAATAAAATGACTGATGTTTTCATATAGAAAAATAAAGAAGACCCAGCAATATTATGTCTACAGAAAAAGTAGTACAAGTAAATATATCAGATGTCTATTTTTATTTTTATTAAAGTATTATGAACATATATTACATTAATTTCAGGTGTATAACATAGTGACTCAACATTTATATGCCTTATAAAGTGAACACCAAGGTAAGTCTAGTAACCATCTCTCACTGTACAAAATTGTTATGATGTTATTGACTATATTCCCTATGCTGTGTACTACATCCCCATGATTTATTTCTTTTATAATTGGAAGTTTGTACCTCTTAATCCCCTTCACCTTTTCATCCATCCCCCACTCCTTGGCAACCATCAGTTTGTCCTCTTCTCTGTATCTGTGAGTCTGATTTTTATTTTTAGAGTCTACATAAAAATGAAGTCATATGGTGTTTATCTTTCTCTGTCTGACTTATTTTACTTAGCATAATACATTGTAGATATATCAGTGGTAAGATTTCATTTTTTATGGGCCAGTAATATTCCATTGTATATATGCATATACCCATCTTCTTTATCCAGTCATCTATCAGTAGACACCTAGGTTGCTTCCATATCTTGGCTATTGCATGTAAGTAATGAACATTGGGATGCATATATCTTTTTGAATTAGTGTCTCCATTTTCTTTGGATAGATACCCAGAAGTGGAATTGTTAGGTCACATGGCAACTCTATTTTTAATTTTTTGAAGAATCTCCATACTGTTTTCCATAGTGGCTGCATCAATCTGCATTCTCACCAACAGGGCATGAGGGTTCCCTTTTCTCCACATCCTTACTAGTACTTCTTTATTTATTGATGATAGCCATCTTGGCAGGTGTGAGGTAATACCTCATTGTGGTTTTAATTTGCATTTCTCTGATAATTTTTAAAAGGGGAAATTTTAAAAAGTTTTTTAAGGGAAAAAATGAAGTCAGAAAAGCATAGATAAATTTGGTTTTATTTTACATTTAGCAGAAACTGTCCTCTGTGGAAATTGATTTCAAAGAAGCGGCTGGATCCTCTAGTTAGCATTACTCGGGGAAGTTAGAGATATTGTCACATAAAATTCAGTTGTTATTTTTCTTCTTTTAAAAAATTTGATTTTAGAGAGAGAGAAAGGGGGGGAGAGAGAGAAGGAGAGAGAGAAAGAGAGAGAGAGAGAGAGAGAGAGAGAGAGAGAGAGAGAGAGAGAGATAGAGATGTTGGTTGCCTTCTGTATGTGCCCTGATTGACGATTGAACTGGCAACCTAGGTATTTGCCCAACCTAGGTATGTGCCACAACCTTCTGGTGTGTGGGCTGACACTACAACCAACTGAGCTACATCAGCCATGGTCAGTTTTTTTTTTTCATGTTCTGTGTTTGTTTTTCTTTTCATTTATATCTTTTAAATTTCACTAAATGGGATCGTATTCCATTTATTTATTTTTAATGATTGTAGTCTTTTTAAAAATGTATTTTTCACTTGCTTCTCCCACTGTCAACTAACCTTCAGGTAACCTATGTTAGCAAGTGAATGCAGTTGTTAATATAGTTTATGAACATTCACATCTGTAAGTGTGTATATATGTATTCACCTACGCTAGCATATATCTATTTTTATATAGGGATGTGTTCATTATTATAGGAGCTATTTTTAGGCATAAAATAGGATTATAATCCTATAGTTTCTTGCCACTTGCTATCTCCTTCCATGCTAGTTTGTGGAACTCCATCCATGTCAACTTGAATTCATTCTTTTAAATTCCATTGTGGTTGTATCATGATTTAGTCTCCCACCTGCCTATTGCAAGGGATTGTGTTTATTTCTGTCTTTGTTATGATGAACAATACTGCAATATAAAAAGTAGGGCACATTACTACTGACTTGACAGAAGCAATGCTGCTGTAAGTATTATAGTACACATATCCTTATATGTGAGGACTCTTATTTCTGTGGGACAGATCTATAGGCATAGGACAGTGGCTTGAAAGATACATTTAAAAAATATATTTATTTTAAGTAGGTGTTAAAGCCACATGATTCCAAATTTTAAAGTTCTAAAAGGATTGTGTTTTTGATCTGCAGTTAAATGTTCTACCCCTGAGTTGTACCCCCTAACCTTAAGATTGTATTTTTTATTTTCATAGATTTTTGCTAGATTGCTTACCAAGATTTTTACTATTTACATTTCCATAAGTAGTGTATAATATTGCCATATCTCCTTAATTCCTCCCAAAAATAACTCAAGTTTATCACCTACAGTTGACAGATATTATATTAGTTTCAGATGTATGACAGTGACTAGACATTTATATACCTTATGAGGTGATCACCCTGATAAGTCTAGTTCCCATCTGATATCATACATTGTTATAACAAGTTATATTCCCATAAATTTTTATCACCCTTTGATATTGCCATTTTGATGGCAAGAATTTAATTTTTATTCCTTACTACAAGTATGTTTGAGCATTGATTTCTATGTTTATTTCAATTGGACACTTCTCTGAGTTGCTTACTCATGTCCTTAGCTCATGTTATCTCTTGGGTTGTTTATCTTTTTCTTACCCATCTATAAAAGAGCTTTGTATGCATACTTGTCTGTCATCTGCATTGCATTTTATCCTCAAATTTATAATTTTTCTATTCAGTTGTTTATGGTAACTAAACATTTTAGACATCTAAAATTTTATATAACCACTATGTCCTTTTTTAAAAAATCGCTTTTGGGTTTCTTGTGTTGGTTAAAAAAGTTTTCCCTATTCTTAAAGATTATAGGTAATGTATAGAGTTTCTTCTAAGACTTTTTATCATTTTATTTTTTTCATCCAAGTCTTTAATTTTTCTGGATTTCTTTTTGTACATATGTAACAAATGGCTATACCTTCAGTTTTAAAAATATGGATAGCCAATTCTGTCAGTATCATTTATTAAATATTTTATCATTTTCCAGTGAATTGAAACAATACTTTGATCATATATTAAAGTCTATTGCATGTGTGGATCTATTCCTAGATTCTCTGTGTAGTCTGTTGATCTATTTGTCTATTTCCATATTGTTACCCTATCAATCTATATTAGCATTACAGAATGCTCTGATATCAGGCAAGACAAGTTCCCTTTACTGTCCTCCTTTCCCCCCACCCCCCAAGTTTATTGCCTTTTTAGGGACTATTTATTTAGATCACATAAACTTCACTATCTTTTAAAATCAATTCTCAAGAGCTGAAAACAAAATGAAAAGCCCCATTGAGATTCTAACTGGCATTGCATTATATTTATACTGATTTTGGAGGATATTATTATGTTGAGTGATCCAATCCAAGGTCATGTTACACTATTCTACATAACACCATTTACCTACATTTGTCATAAAGCATAGTATCCTGTGTGAAAATTGTGTGCATACCCATTTCCCTACTTGTTGGGCCTAGCACAGTTGTTTGATCAATATTGGGCACATACTAAAATGAAACATAACTTTATTTCCTAATTATCATGTACAAGCTAAACTGTATAATATTAAGAAGGGCCATGCCTCAATTTAATGCTGTTTGCCTGAGAAACACATTAGGCAATGGAATACACTATAGCATTTTATGGTTTACTTTGTGGATTGGAACCCTGCCAATGTTATTTACCACAGATTAAATATTGATTCAGCAAAATGGGATAACACATTCAAAATTCTCTCTGCCTGTGTTTTTCTCTGATTTTTTGCCTTACTCATCTATACCAACCCTTTTAAAAAAATAGAAACAAAATATGACTAGCGGGGCCTCCAAGATGGGAATTAATTAACTCAGGTGGAAAGAAAGCTACTAAAATGATCTAATTTTATTTACAGCCTTTGGGGGCACTATTCAAGCTTTACTAAAATGTAGAGGAATGGCTCACAAACATTACTGAACCTTAAGTGCCTTCAGAATTTTAAGCAGCTGTGTTGGATACACAGTTTGAAGAGTCCTGTTCAGATCTAGTCTCAATTACGCAAATTCTGATCCAAAATATCTGCTGTACCACAGAAGATCAAGATAGCAGAAAATGAAAGCACCAGACAGCATTTTAAAGAAACAAGTAAAAAAAAAAAAATCAAGAAAAGGATTCAATATCCAGGACACTATGATAAAACAGCCTTCTAAGGGAAAGGGACAAGAAGCATCAATCCTAAAATTTTAGGTTTTAGGAGCATGATCACCTAAGAGTGATTCGTCTTCCCTTAGTTTATGGGAGCCAATATATTGTTTCTGGAGCTGAGACAATATTCTCTTTGCCAGCTTCACATGCAGAACAAGAGCAGAATATATAACAGACCTCTGCAGTGCAGAGGGAGAGATTTGAGTCCTGTCAAATAGAGCAGCATACATCTCTATTCTGAGCATTTCAGCAATTTAACTTCCACACCATACATCACCTCTTCAGTTGTTGGGTACTGAGATGCGAAACTCTACAAGGACCTCATAAATCTAGACAGGAGACAAGACGCGCACATGGGAGGAAATTAGAGGACCAGGCGATGTAGATACCTAGAACACAATTGTAAAGTGCGTGGCGCAAACCTAGCACATGGAACATAGAGGAGGGAGAGGGAGCAGGGGGATTAGGAGCCTGGGGAGACTGTCATGGCAAAGAGACTTGGGGGTAATCAAGATGGATGGAAGTGAAAAAAGTGGGATTTTATTTAAAAAATAAAGGACACCCCCCAAAAAAAAGATTTTGTTGCTTGTATGAACATTAGTTCCTCTAAATGGTAAAATGAGGTAGATAGTGGTCTTTAGAAAAAAATGGAGAAGAAAGGGGTGCTAGAAGCAGCAATGGCCTGAGCATCACAAGACCAGGTTCCAGGAAGAGCGGTACTACTGCTGAGCTCAGTGACAGGCGTGTCACTGCTCCGGCTGCATTTGTCCTGGGTGGACCAGGACCCCAATCTCACATGGTGTTGTGTTGCTGTCTGTTGTGTGTGTGGGGTGTCACACAGCAGCTAGTTACTAGTATACATTGTAAAGTTATTTAAAATAATCGATTTAGTTGTCCTGACTAATAACTCTTAATTTATTCTCATATACTAGTACTCTTGTAATGGGGGAGAGAAATGGTCCATTAGAGTGGGTGTGCTTGGAAGTAACCACAGGAGTGTGCTCTCACCATCATTTAGGTATGTGGCAGTGGGGAAAATAAAGCTGAGAACTATTGGCTAGAAAATGATTACCAAGACTTTGTAGCGTCGACAGTTTGTGGTTCTAGTCCAGAATTAAAAAAAAAAAATTCCAATGTAATTGCACACTTACTTTTCCTTAAAATCTTTAGATTCTGTTCTGAGGATGTGAGGGTAAAATTCAGTCATAAATGTTGTGTGGCCTAATTGATGTTTTGTTCTTAGAGGCAGTCTGTAAGAAGACTGCAATCTAAAACTTAGTTGGAAAGCAAATTGATTCATTTTTCTGAACACATTTTCCTTAGATACAAATTTCCCTCCCTGCCTAATGTCCTCCAACTCCCTCCCAAATCTGTTTCTGCTCTTGTATTATAAACTTGGTATAGAGCTCCTGATTGCCCAAATCAGAAGTCATTTACTACAACCAGAAGTCTACAAAGAGCTGTTAATGGCATTGTTTTAATTTCTCTCAAGTACCCAACCCAACTAATAGTGTCTTAGTCAAAACTATCCTGGATTATTGTAGGGATTTTCCTGGCTCTAGGTTCTTCTTAATCTGCTTCATCAGAAGTCCTGAATTAATTTTAATAAAATGCAAATCTTAATATGTAATTCCTTTGCTTAAAACTTTCCAATGGCCAACCACTGCCTTCCGGATAAAGGGCTCAGATTAAGGGCATTTTCTCTATATTCATTGTGGCTGGCTGAAGAACAACCCCAAAGACTGCCAGGTCCTAATCCATAGAATCTTCGAATGTCACCTTATATGAGAAAGGGCCTTTGCAGAGGAGATAAATTAATTGTTATAGAATACTTATACGAGAAACATTGGATTATACACAGAAGAGAGCGCTAATTGACAGGAGCAGGGGGACGCTGAGTCCGAGAAAGGGTGCTATGTTGCTAGCTTTGAAGGTGAAGGAAGAGGTCACAAGATAAGGGATACAGGTGGCCACTAGTAGCTGAAAAAGACAAGGAAATGGATTCTCCCCGAGAGCCCCCCAAGGGAGTGTGGTTTGTCCCACCTCCAGGCTGATGAAATCCATTTTGGACTTCTGGCCTCCAGAGCTATAAGAAAACAAATTTGTGTCGTTTTAAGCCACCACGTTTGTGGTAGTTTGTTAGAGCGGCAAAAGGACACTAATATGCTCTTATAAGCACCCTTTATCTCTACACAGTTTAATGTAATTGTATTTTTACTAAACCGTTAATCTTCTTGAGGGCAGGAATTATGCCTTTTTCTTGTTTGTATCTTCTGAGCCTAGTATACTGTCCTTAAAAGATTTATTAAATAAGCTAAAAAATTTATCAATATGATTCACTAGGGGATGCTTCCAGAAAATTCTTGTTCTCTTTTCTCTCTATTAACATTCTTTGGTTTTGAGGTCAAAGCCCTTTAACTGGATCTGTGGAGGATTTTTTAATTTTTTATTTTCTGGCTAAAGATCGTAGAGTCCTGCCCTAACTGGTTTGGCTCAGTGGATAGAGCGTCGGCCTGCAGACTAAAGGGTCCCAGGTTCGATTCCGGTCAAGGGCATGTACCTGGGTTGCGGGCACATCCCCAGTAGGGGGCGTGCAGGAGGCAGCTGATCGATGTCTCTCTCTCATCGATGTTTCTAACTTTCTATCCCTCTCTCTTCCTCTCTGTAAAAACTCAATAAAATATATTTAAAAAAAAAAAAAAAAGATCGTAGAGTCCTCTTTAACTACCACAGTGTCCCTCCCTCCCCCCCCCCCCCCCCCCCAAATCAGGCACTGTGTTCCATGGCTCTGCCTTCCAGAATTGTCTCCTTTCTCTCTTCTCTGCCCCTACCTAATATTGGCATTCCTAATCTCTCACAGTGGCCTTTCAATTGGTCTCCCTATCACCACATGCTTTAATCCATCCTTCATCATGCTCTCAGACTGCTTTTCTAAAGCACAAATATAGTATGTTATTCCTCCAAGCACTCCCCAAACTCTCCTTAGCTTCTCATGGGCAACAACATCTGTGCAGACCCCTCAGCATGGAGTCCAAGCCACGACTGATGGGTCCCTTTGAGGCTCACATTTTTTTTCTGTTTACCCCCTAAGCAGCCGCAGCCCCACCCCTCCCAGAGCCAGTTCATACTCTGTCAGGCCCTCCCACCCCTCTTTGCCTTGGTTTCTCCTCTTCCTTCAGCCAGGATTGTCCAGCTCCTTCCACGCCTGGAAGGCTCAGCTCCAAAGTCGCCTGTCTGCTGCTGGCCCACTCTCACCCCAGCAGAATTCCTCATTCCTCTCTCGTCTGTGGGCGAGACTCTCCTGCCGCTAGTTGTCAGCTTTCACTGGCCTCAGATCACAGCTGGTGGTTGACACGCCAGGCTCCCTCACTGGGCTGCTGGTTCCCAAGAACAAGGACTGAATAGTGCTCCTATTTGCCTGGAGTTGTGCTTTGCTCATAGCAGGGGCTCCGTAAATATTTACTGAGTGAATCAATCTGCCCTACAGCAAGGTCCCTCTTAGTCTGTCACATCAAAATTCCATTTGTGTTTGATATCGGAAGGTCGGTTTTATTATAATTGAAGGTTATAATAAAAGGTAAGAACTCACACAAGAGCTTAAATCATGAAAAATCTAGGTTTCTGGCATAGCCTCAAAATATATGCAAATAGGATTATATCCAAGAATAAGAATAAACCTGAGAATAGCAACAAATAATAAAAGGGAATCAATAGTTTTGAATCATATTACTATTTCGTCTTTGATTGTTGCCAATACACCTTCCTAATCTAAGAGTGCTGAACGAGATAATTAGTGCTGTTTTTGTCATGGAACTTGCTGGAAGGCCATTCCAGAATCTCTTTCTCAAAATTACACAAGCTTAGAATGGCATGCATTTAAACCTCATTTTAAATAGATTCCAGTGTAAGAAAACAATTATTGTGTTCTAATGAAATATATCACATGAATTAAAATATTTTTGCTAATGTACACTTTCTATTTCTCTACATAATAAAACAAATTTTTGCAAAATGTTTCGTATCAGTGTAACACTTTACTTTTTCTCTTTTTTTCTTTTTTAAATTTCTTTATTGATTAAGGTATTACATATGTGTCCTTATTCCCCCATTACCCCCCACCTCCCATTCATGCCCTCACCCCCTGTTGTCTGTGTCCATTGATTAGGCTTATATGCATGCATATAAGTCCTTTGGTTGATCTCTCCCCCCTTACCCCCACCATCCCCTACCTTCCCTGAGGTTTGACGTTCTGATTGATGTTTCTCTGTCTCTGGATCTATTTTTGTTCATCAGTTTATGTTGTTCATTATATTCCACAAATGAGTGAGATCATGTGATATTTATGTTTCTCTGCCTGGCTTATTTCACTTAGCATAATGCTCTCCATCTCCATCCATGTTGTTGTAAATGGTAAGAATTCCTTCTCATTTATAGCAGTGTAGTATTCCATTGTGTAGATGTGCCACAGTTTTTTAATCCACTCATCTGCTGATGGGCACTTAGGCTGTTTCCAAATCTTAGCTATGGTGAATTGTGCTGCTATGAACATAGGGGTGCACATATCCTTTCTGATTCGTGTTTCTAGTTTCTTGGGATATATTCCTAGAAGTGGGATCACTGGGTCATTTTTAGTTTTTTGAGGAAACTCCATACTGTTCTCCACAGTGGCTGCACCAGTCTGCATTCCCACCAGCAGTGCATGAGGGTTCCTTTTTCTCCACATCCTTGCCAGCACTTGTCATTTGTTGATTTGTTAATAGCCATTCTGACAGGTGTGAGATGGTACCGCATTGTTATTTTGATTTGCATCTCTCTGATGATTAGTGACTTTGAGCAGGTTTTCATATGTCTCTTGGCCTTCCTTCTGTCTTTCGAAAAGTGTCTGTTTAGATCAGTTGCCCATTTTTTGATTGGGTTGTTTATCTTCTTTTTGTTAAGCTGCATGAGTGCCCTGTAAATGTTGGAGATTAAACACTTATCGTTGATATCATTGGCAAATATCTTCTCCCATGAAGTGGGCTTTCTTGTTGTTTTATTGATGGTCTCCTTTGCTGTGCAAAAGCTTTTTATTTTGATGTAATCCCATTTGTTTATTTTCTCTTTAGTTTCCATTGCCCTAGGCGCAATATCAGTGAAGAAATTGCTTTGGCATATGTCAGATATTTTTCTGGCTGTGGATTCCTCTAGTATTTTTATGGTTTCTCATCATATGTTTAAGTCCTTGATCTATTTTGAGTTTATTTTTGTGTATGGTTTAAGTTGGTGGTCTAGTTTCATTTTTTTGCATGTAACTGTCCAATTTTCCCAACACCATTTATTGAAGAGACTGTCTTGACTTCATTGTATGTTCATGCCTCCTTTGTCAAATATTAATTGAGCATAGTGATTTGGGTTGATTTCTGGGTTCTCTATTCTATTCCATTGATCTATATGTCTGTTCTTGTGCCAGTACCAGGCAGTTTTGAGAACAGTGGCTTTGTAATACAGCTTGAAATCTGGTATTGAGATCCCACCTACTTTGTTCTTCTTTCTCAGGATGGCTGTGGCTATTCGGGGTCTTTTTTTATTCCAGATGAATTTTTGAAGAGTTCTTTCTAGGTCTGTGAAATATGCCGTTGGTATTTTAATGGGGAGTGCATTGAATCTATAGATTGCTTTGGGTAGTATAGACATTTTAATGATGTTGATTCTCCCAATCCATGAACATGGTATGTTCTTCCATCTGTTTACGTCTTCCTCTATCTCTTTTTTCAGCGTCGTGTAGTTTTCCGCGTATAGATCTTTTACCTCCTTAGTTAATTTTATTCCTAGGTATCTTAATTTTTTTGGTGCGATGGTAAATGGGATTGCTTTTTTAGTCTCTCTTTACTTTTTCTCTAAATTTATTTCATATTCTAGGGGACTATCAAGAGAAATAATAGGGGAAGCTAGAGGGGTAGAAGGCAGTGCCTTTGGTGTTTATTAAATTAGATGATATGTAATTAAGTGGGAACTCTAACCTTGCATTTCCCACCCCCATTCCATTTGGTGAGGGTGGTGAGTGGGGTCAATGAGGAATGGTGATGGGAAGTGTATAGCATGACTTCTTTATAGACCCAGGATCTGCCTCTCTTTGGTCTTACTCCCCCACGTTTTACTAATAACAAATTAAGCTAAATAACAAAAACTAATATGAAAGGAGAAGTGCTTTGAATGGTGATTGTGCATTCTGGAGCTTGATTTTAGTTAAAATTATATTTTAATTTAATTTAATTTTTAGAAATGATTGTTGACTTATTTTTACAATTTTTAATTTTTTTTGAGTGGCCAATGTATGGGCATGGTTGTGCCATGTAAATTGATCCCCCCTTCATTTGCCTAGCCATCAATTTCTTTTCCCCAGAAGCAATCACTTTTACTACTTTCCTGTATTATGCATTAGTCTATGCATTTATAAGCAAAAGGCCATTTTTATCATGTCCATCTTTAAAAAATCTTTTTTTTACACAAAGAGCAATATTATTTATATATTTTAATCTTAAACCTTGCTTTGTTCAACTCTGTGTGTATGTGTGTAATCCTGGAGAGTTTTTCATATGAGTACATAAAACAGCTGTATAATTCTTGCTATTCCTATTTTACTGTATAATTGTAATTTACATAACTAGTCCTTTGTTGATGGAAACTTGGGAAGCCCCTAATCTTTTGTTGTAAAGAGTGCTGTGAAGAGTATCTTTGTACATGTGTTTTTTTTCTAGATATGTGACTATAGCAATAGGATGCATTTCTAAAAGTAGAATTACTGTATTACTCAGAAGGATGTGTATTTTTTAATTTTGTAGACATTGCCGAATACCCTTTCACAGAAGTTGTACCCATTCCCACTCTCAAAGGAATGTTTATTGCTTGTTTTCTCATATCCTTCCAATTTTAGCCCCTTTCTGTCTTTAACACATAGAACTGTGGTACATAATAAATTCATAAGAATATCAATAGGTTCAAATTAGATGGTCAGGAAAAGTGTTTCTCTTTAAAGTGTATTTTGAACATAGGTAGAGAAAAATGTACTTGAAGAAAATTAAGAGATTGTTTCCTTGATCTAAAGAAATGTTCCAAAGTAGCATCCATATAGAGTACCTGCATACATATATCGGGTACTCAATAAATCCTTGGTGAATGACTCCCGTGGCGCTATTGAGTTTTGCTAAATTCTCAGTGCTACAGTAGGGTCACCTAACTTGAAGTCTCAAGAGTGTCAACAAGAACATAGATTTAAGTGGTATTCATTTCATTATATGCAGCTTTTAAAAAATGTATGTTTATTGGTTATTTGGCTAATCACTTGCAGTTTGTATAGGAAAAATAAACACAGAATGCATACTAGTAAAGCCAAGTTTGTTCCCTACAGTGAAATTGTAAAACAAAGTTTAGAAAACATTTAAAAGAAGGAAACACAACACTAGTCCTCTGATACCAGCATTTTGCCGTTTTATTTCCTAGTCTTTTCTTCCATGTTAGTATGTGAATGCGTATATCTCATACACATATCTGTCACATGTACATACAGAATAATTATATTTTCTTATAGAATTGTAGTCACAGTGAAAAAGTTATAGCCAGAATTAGATTCAATATTATATGCTTTTAATTGTTTTTAAAATGATCTTATCCATATCTAAATTTTCACCAAATGAATTTATATTAATTTATTTAACAATTGTCAGTTCAACATTTGGGTTGTTTTCAGTCTTTTATTATTATAAATGATACAATGGTCAGTAGCATCTTTTTCTCTTTCCTTATAATGTATTTTCAAAATGGGATGCTTGGACCAAAGGTTATTTTTAGGCTTAAGGTTCTGCTTTGACTGTCTTCTCTTTTCACTGTCCATGTGTACCCATCTGATCTGTCCCCAAAGCTTCAACTTCTCTCTATGTGTTAGGGGCCCTCAAGCCTATGTGATAAGACTAGAACTTTTTCAATCCTTCAGGTCTACATCCAGTTACCTATTGTACATCTTCCCCTAGAATCCCTCCACCACTCCACATCTACTGCTCAAAGTAGATGCATATTTTGCCATCAAATCCTCACCTCTCACAAATGCCAAATCATGGTAGATGATGCCTCTATCCATTTGTTACTCTAGCCAGAATAGAGTCATCCTAGACTCCTCCCTTTTCCCTCTGAAATTCATTGTCTACCTCTCACTGGGATGTAAGTGAATGCTGCTGCTTCCACACTCTACATCCTTGCCACGCCCTCCCGGCTTATGGTCCTGCTGTAGTTTACTGACCCGTCCTTCGGCTGACACTCCTGCTCAAGTGACAGAGATCAGTCATTTACTTCTGGCTTTAAAAGCTCCTAATTATCCCTCCCTTTAAAGGTTTCTAATTATCCAGTGTTAGTCAAACTTTTCCTTCAGAATACTCCTGACAGACAAGGTCAACATAGACAGTAAGTTCATAAGTTCTTCAAAATCTTTGTTTCACTTTAAAAATTCATGTGGATCGTCCAGTCCACTCAATTATGTATCTGTGTTTGTTCTCACATCAAATAATCCTCTTTCTGAAATCTTCAAGTGAAACTGACATGCCCCCAAGGTATGCTATGACTCTGTGACTTTCTTTGTGACATAACTCCATATACCTCAGGTCAGTTTGACAGGCACAGCTTCTAGCATAAAATCTGTAGAGGTCAGCACAGCACTGAATCTCAGCATGACCATCATGAACCCTGGCTCATCGCTCACCAGTCCTTCCCGTTGTCCATCCTTCCAGCCACGCAGGGCCGCCTGCCAGACTCACAACACCCCCTTTTGTTTCGTGCTGCATATTTTCCTCAAGGACATACTCATCTCCCCACCTGGATGCTTTCTTCACACTGAATCCTCTGTTTACCTTCTGCCTCCCAGTTTAGTCTAACTGATGACAGATATATTTTTAATACTTAAATATGCTATTATTTCTTCTATGAATACTTTTCTGACTTTATCAAATAGAACTGGTCCCTTCTTTCTTTATATCTCCACTGCATCATATGCATATTAATGTATATCTACATAGGTCTACCAGATATACTTCTACATAGAATCTATAACATTTTGTTTCATTTTTTTCTTTCTCTTCTTTTCCCCTTCACTCCTTTCTCCTTTTTCTTTCTTCTCTTCATCTACTCCAAACCCAATGATTTAAACCTGATGAGGACAGGAAATCTGTTAGATTTGCCTCTGCTTCCCAAGTGCCTAGTGCAGTGTGGCAAATAGAATGCATGCAGTACAGTTTTTGTTTTTTTCTTAATGAATGCATGGAGGAATGAATGGTGTTTTTCATGTCTCTGGTCAAATTGCTTTCTAATGCCCTCAGAAATACATGCTCTCCCAGTTTTACCATTGCTTCCAGCTTAGGTTATCACATTAAACCTTTTGAGGAATAATTTAATAGATGAACTGTTATCTTGTTTTATTTTAATATCATTTTTGATTACTAGGAGGATGCCTATTTTATCATGTTGATTTATTTTAATGAATTGTCATTGTTTTTTTAATTTTTCTTTTAACCTCTAGAGTCTTGGAGTTTTTCTTCACATTTTGTATGGACTCTTAAAAATTACTTTTATTATGTAATGTTTGATTCGGAAGTATTTATATGGAAATGATAGTACAACTTTCAGTGCTATATTTTTGGCAAATATTTTTTCTTGCATAGTTACTTATCTTTATTTTGGTTTCTTTAAAAAACACTTAATTCTTTATTTAATAAAGATATATTTACATTTGGAATTTATTGCAATATATGTAATGGTTGTCTAAAAAGACTTTCAATGAAAGTGTTGGCTACAAAGCGGTCCGCCTCTGTGGGAAGATATTAAACTTTGGCTGGGAGAAAAAGTTCCCTGGACAATTTGTAATCATGCACCTGACATCACATGCAAATTCAAACTATCTGCATGGCATGACGTGGCCCCAGATAAGAAATAGTAACTGGGGAATTTTCCTCTCCTTTCTTCTCCCCCCATATTCCCAATTTTTTCTCTTTCCCTTATTTGTGTTTCATCATTTTGGTTAAACAGCCCAAGTCTTAATATTCTTTTGATACCAAACTGCTCCTTTGCAGACATGAGTTGTTTAAGAGAGGAATGACTGTTCACGGTAAGTTGATCCCTAAGGGTCACACTCATGGCTATAAACAGGGGCATCGGAGTTAGACTTGGCTTCCCATTCTGGCTCAAGTTTTGTGTAATTTGGAGCATGCTTCCTAATTTCTCTGAATCTTAGTTGCTTCATCATTTACATAGGGATAATAATAGCATCAACCTATGAGAAATTCATCTTGAGCGCTTAGCACTTGCTTGGCGCCTAGTGAATCCTTAATAAATGCTACCCACGGATCACCACCACTAGCAAGCAAACCTCATGATATCTAAATCTCTAGACTCTGTGCCATTTACTCTCCTTATAAAAAGCACAACTGAGCATAATAATTTAACTCATTGATTCTCTAATTTTAAAATTTCTCTCTCAACCTCTGCAGAAGATTTTAGATAAGTATATATCTTTTTACACTAAGTTGGTTATAAAGCAAATAGGATAAGCCAACAGATTTTCCCTTTATATTCTCTAGATTTCCAAATAATTCCATGGGCATTAGATAAGGACTCATTAAATCTTCCAGGACTTTCTGATACAATTTACAGTACCTTGAATTATAGAAGGTGCTTATACATGTGTTTTGATTTAAATTGGATTAATATATAATGTGTTAGAATTACCTTTAACAGAAGTGCCAGGGACTTTAAGGGTCCAGTTTGACCATCTAGTTGATATCGAATCCCATCTCTATGCCATTTTCAGCCCAAAGTTATCCAACTCTGTAAATCTCAGTGATGTAAATTCACTGTCTTATAAGTCAGTGCATTCCTGTTGTGAGCTCCATGCCTCTGGAAATTTGATGAGGATGAGTTCTCTTCCTGAGCTCACCTGGAGGCCAGTCTCAGCACTTCCTCACATCCCCAATTAGCAGGTCCAATTACATAAAACGTTAGTCAGTGAAGCAGATTGTACTGAATGTTACCAATGGTGGTAGTTATGCAATACTGAAGGGGATTTATATACTCCACAGCAACATTTTTTTTTTTATTGTTCAGAGTATTATGGATGTCTTCTCTTATTTTTCCCCATTGCCCCCCTCCATCCAGCTCCTGCCCCACCCCAGGCCTTCACCTCATTATTATCTGCGTACTCATTAGACACCTTTGAGTTCCAAAGTTCCTTTCTAGATGTTTTAGCAATATTACCTCTCTCTCTTTTTTTTGTACCCCCTCTCCTTGTCCTGAATTTAGTCTCTGAAATTCCTATATTTTTATAGCAATTCAGCTTAGGTTCTCAGCTAGAATAGCTCTCTCAAAACCAAAGCCCTTCAGTGGGAGGAACTCATCTTCTTAGAAAGATGGCCAGTGATCATCTATTCTTTCGTGGGTGTTGGCTCAAAACAACCAGTATGTAATATTTTCCCTTTTTATCTCTGGTGATCTATCAAAATATTTGCCCAACCAAACAGCCCCCTCCTTTTTTTTTTGATAGAGTGAGGGGGTTTTAGCAGGAGAAGGGCATTTGTGGAGAGAGACATAGTAATTGGGCTGCAAAAAATATGGTTTTCTCCATTTTATACCTAATTTACAATATTAGGTCATTGATTGTTCTACAAAGAGTAGTTATATTTCATTAAGTGCCTAACTAGCTCCTAAATGGAAATTAAAAATTTTAGAACATCTTTATTAAGCTATAATTCACATACCATAAAGTTTGCCTTTTGAAGTGTACAAGTCAATGGATTTTAGCATATTCTCAATCATCAAAACTATCTATAATTCCAAAATACAAGGATGAGCAAAATTAAAAACACAGTTTATTCTTGTATTATTTATTTATTTACTTATTATTAACCTACTTTTGCCCCTGTATTTTTTAAATATATTTTATTGATTTTAGAGAGGAAGTGAGAGGGAGAGAGAGATAGAAACATCAATGATGAGAGAGAATCACTGATCGGCCGCCTCCTGCACGCCCCCCACTGGGGATCGAGCCCACAACCCTGGCATGTGCCCCTGGCTGGAATTGAACCTGGGACCCCTCAATCTGCAGGCCGACACTCTATCCATTGAGCCAAACCAGCTAGGGCCCACTTCTGTATTTTTACCATCCCCCAAAGAAACCCCATACCCATTGGCAGCCAATCGTCATTTCCCCCTCTTCCTAGCCCTTGGTAACCATTAATCTACTACTCTCTATCTTTATGAATTTGCCTATTTTGGACATTTTGTATAAATGGAATCATATAATATTTGTTATGTTTCAAGGTTCATCCATGTATCAGTACTTATTATTTTTTATGGCCAAGTAATATTCCATTGTATGGACATACCATATTTTGTTTATTCATCAGTTGATAAGTATTTGGGTTGTTTCCACTTTTGGGCTGGTATAAACAATGCTTTTGTAAACGTTTGTGTGCAAGTTATTGTGTGGACAGATGTTTTTATTTCTCTTGGGTATATACCTGGGAGTGGAATTGCTAGGCCATATGGTAACTCTGTATTTAAATTTTTAAGGAACTATAAAACAGTTTTCCAAGTAAGTGATTGCATCATTTTATATTCCCACCAACAAGTGGGAGTGTTCCATTTCTTCCACACCCTCACCAACACTTGTATTGTCTTTCTTTTTTATTATAGCCATCTTAGTAAGTGTGAAGTGGTACCTTGATGTGAATTTCCCTGATGGCTAATGATGTTGAGCATCTTTTTGTATTTACTCCCATTTGTATATCTTCTTTGGAGAAATGTCTGTTCAAATCATTTGTACATTTAAAATTGGGTTATATGTCTTCTTTTATTCTTGAGTTGTGAGAGCTCTTTTAATATTTTGAATAAATACAAGATCCTTATCAGATGTCTGATTTTCAAACACGTTCGTTCATTCTGTAGATTGTCCTAATAGTAATTTATATTTAGGCAACACTTGATTTATTTAGGGATTAAAGCTTAAGTATGGATATCATCCAAGCCTTTTACTTATCTCCTGGATTTATTTGGACTTGGAAAAAGCAGTGCTCACAATTATTTAAAAAGCGTGCATAAAAAGATGGGAGAAAAACCCCACAGTGCCTAGTAGAGGGCATGTGCTCAATTAACTTGGCAAATGAATGTACAAAATTGATATATGTATTCTTGGTTCCCACCACTATTCTGACTTGCTGAGTCCCTCTGCTGGATTTGCAGTGCAATGATATTCATGTCGTGACCTGAAGGCCCCCAGGGGAGCTATGACGTATTGGAAAGATGTACTGGTTTCCATGTGTACGCTGTCTACTCTACCGAAATGCACTAAAGCTAGCACTTCTCTTGGGATGGAGTTTTCATGGCAAAAAAGCAGTTTTGTGTTCTACTCTTGATGTCTGAGACTCACTGACTCTAAAGAAAGAAGCAGTTGTTTTTGGCAGTTCAGTGTTGAAGCTATAGTGTTTTCAATGGGTCTGGGTATTTTTATCATTTACACTATGCTTATTCGGAGGGATTTCATTTATTTTAATGCCATTGACCCAGCAAATAGCTGTGGGGAGATGAGTCTGACGCGGTGAGGAAGGAAGGCCACATCTGCTTGCCTGTCAAATCAGCTGAATCTACTTGGCAGATGTTTGGAAGGAGAGAGAGTCCCAGAAAGGCTGCCTGCATTCCCACATCACTTACAATGGTCTATCAAGGTCATTTTGCAACTGACATTTGCCATAATCCTTTGTCAACATCTTGACTGTTGATTTATAGAAAGAATCAGAATGATTCAAAAATGGGAAGAAACAAAGGAATTCTAGTTGGGATGGCAGTTGAAACTAAGAAATCAAAGAAGGCATTATACGTATGAAGGAAACAAGCTGGGGAAGGAAAGAAGAACCAAGGGAAGCAAGAAAGTTATTTGTAACTGGATATAAACAGGAGCCTAACCTTCCGCAGGCAGAGCTGGCTGGCCGGCTAGGGTTACTCAGCTCAGTTACCCATTCAGGGCCCTCACCCAGATGGCTGTGGGCATCGTGTGGATAACACGTGGATGTGGGAAGCTGCCAACTAGTGAAACAGAACATATACCTAATGAGCATGCACAATGGTCCCATCAGAGAAGGGGAACATAGAATTTTAAAAAATTAGCGGTCTTAGGGAGTTAATGTGAACAAGTTTTGATCATCTTGACAGATGATGGCAGGATCCTTGTTACTCTCAGTGAAAGGACGAAAACATTGAACCAGATTTATACCACAAACCATACTTCCTGTTTTCGTTTCTGAATGACAAAGACTGCATTCCTCAGTTTTCTGCTGTTACATCTGTTTTTTAAATTTTCAGTTTTCAGGATTGGGTTGACAGATTTAAATCCTTGATGTTTACATATTTTTAAACCCTTTTATTTTGTTTTGCAAATTATGTACATTAATATGTACATTATAGCTACAATGTATATATTAGGTTTTCACATACAGAAAAACATCAGTCTTACATTAGAGTCCTAACAGTCTCACCACTTCTGAGTGGAAAAGCTGTGGGAACCTTTGGATCTGAATCTCAATTAGTTCCCAACTTACCACACCATTTCACTTTCCAGTTACGATTGGCATCCACTCCACGGCAGTGAAACCTTGAGTTCCTTGACCTTGTTTTTCTCCAAAAGCGATCCTAGAATGTAATTAAGAACATAGTTGCAGAAAAAAATACTTACAAGGTTACTTGTATTTTAGTAGCACAACAGTGAATGAATCACAGCATTAGGGGAGAGTTCCTCCTGGAACAGAATAAATTCAGGGAGTGGAAGGAGGACTGGATACTCAAGTTTTTGCTCCAATATCTGCCACAACCCTGCTGTCTCTTACCTTTGCTTGGCCTCATTTCTTTACAGGCAAATGGAATAAGCTGGACTAAACTAGTGATTTTTTCACAATTTATTTAAAAGGAGAAATCTATTTACATGAAATCTTTTTGCTGTTGTTATTGTTAATCTTCACCCAATGATATTTTTCCATTGATTTTTACAGAGAGTGGAAGGGAGAGGGAGAAACACAGAGAGAGAAACATCAATGTGAGAGAGACACATCAATTGCTTGCCTCCCACCCTGACCGGGGCCAGGGATCAAGCTTGAAACTGAGGTACATGCCCTTGACCTGAATGGAACTAGGACCCATCAGTCCAAGGGCTGACGCTCTACCCACTGAGTCAAACTGGCTAGGGATATTTACATGAAATCTTATGCCAAGTTAAACATACAAACAAAATCAAAAGGTTGTTGCTATGATGGGGGAGGGAGTGAGGTCTCTTTTGCAGCTCGGGATCACTAAGCTGGCTACCCACAAGCTTCCTTCCTGTTTTGTGACAGTTTTCTATGAATTACGCTGTCTTATTTGATTGGATAGGCAAAATGACTTACATTGGTCCAGCTGAAATGGTATCCATCAACATTAAACACAGGCATGATATAAAAATACAGGTGATTCATCATTTTTCTCATGGTTGGGTCACTCCTATATGTTAGAAGAGCCTAAAGACAAAGGTGACAGTTTTCTTATAAATTGATTCCAAATACATATTTAGAAAAAAAGAAAAAAGAAAATCCTTTCTCTCCATGGGACATACAAAATACGTTGGGTTAAAAGTAACAAGGTAATATGAACTATACTCTTGGACATTACATATTCTTTATTGAGACTTTTGTATTATGAATAACATTTTAGCAAAGGTGGCAAAACAGATTAATTGGACAGCCTCTTGCAGTGTCTCAGATCTGGCTAAATTTTAGATTGATTGAGAAAGCAATAGTTTTGTATAATCAGTTCTTTTTAAGATTCCATTCTATTGTGGACAAACTAATTACCTAATATCTTTGATATCTTTACATGATACACCATATACAAGCTAGTTTTATATGTCACTTAATTTGTATGTCTAACTGGAACCATATTCAAGTCTTAGAACTTACTGCATGGACACTCAGTTTTCTCCTGATTTTTTCTATAAAAAGTTCAATGAACAATACAATATCTCTCTTATCTTGATCTTGTAATTGGGTTTTACTTACATTGTGTCTGACGCCAAGTCTGAAGATTCTGCACTATAGATCTGGCCTCAAGTAGAAAAGCATTGAATGTGTTAAGACATTTTGAAATACCATTCCTTTTTGAAAAAAGTTCTTCCTGATGCATGTTTGTTGATGTGTAAAGTATCTTAGAGAAACACATAGGAAATTTGTAACAATGGCTGCCTTTGGGCAGCAGGACTGGGTGACAATGTATTGGAAGGAGAAATACCTTTATGGTCATTCCCATTTGGATTGCAATTCAAAATAAAATAATTCTTAAATTATTTATATATTTTATTGGAAAATTTAATACTTAAAATTTCAATCTGCTTTTATACTTATTTAAGTAGGATTTTGAACCCATCATAAGCAGCATTCTGTATTTACATGGTGAGAATTCTATTCATAGAGAGCAATCCAATAATGCAATTTATTATTAGAAACTATCACTATATTAGAAATAATAATGAAAATAGAGATACATTCAAGAACATAAGAAAAGTTACTAAATACAATTTTATTAAATATAATTTAAATATCTATGGGATCAACACAAGTTGATACATGTTACTATAATTTTCTCCTGTTCTCCTTTAATTAAGATTCAATAATAATTTATTGGCCAAATTGCTTTAGTAGAACTTCCATATATGCTTGAATTTCAATTACCTGTAATGTTTTGATCTAGAGGGATACCTCTGGTATATGATCAATTGTACATACTCTAGAATTTTGTTTTCCTCGAATATATGGAGGTTTCCCCAATGTTTGGAGGAAGTGACCTGTTACTGTTGGCAGTGACAGAGCGATATGGTTAACTACATTCCTCCCTTAAAGTGGTTTTCCCTGCCCTTCTAGCTAGAGAGGAAGACAGAAGAGATGGACTGAAAGGGAGCTCAGACAAGGCAGGAAAGAAGGCAGTAGAAAAAATTGTGGTAATTTATCCTATTAGCCTTGGGAACCTTGGCTCATTTATCCCAGCCCAAACTGGGGAAGTCTCACCTTTTCCAAACATTGATTATGGGGCATGTTAGCACCTACCCACCAGACTATGCTGGAGATTGGCATGAGAACGTTCTCTTATCTTGCCTTCTCCTTCTTCACTGCAAGTGACCACCATACTTTTGTATTTAAAATAATATTGTTAACTTCCTTTTAAAAATTACTATATATTTTAAGTACATAGAAAAAGTAAATAGAATATAATAACTGTGTGCCCACCAACCACATCTTGTCATATTTATCAAATCTTTTAAGACATTGTGAATAAAAATCTTCCTTTTATCACTTCCTGATTCCATTTTCTTCCTCTGCCAAGGTAATCACTGTCCTAAATTTGACATTATCATCCCATGCATAATTTTGTTTTGCTACATATATAGATTCATGAACAGTATATATGTGAATGCTTTGACATTTCCTGCACCAACATGTCAGTAATTCAGTCTGCTGTTCTCCCCACTATTATGTTTTTACATTTACTAAGTTGATGATTTATTCATTTTAACTATATGGTTAAAGTAAACACACAATATATTTATCTCTTAATTTGTTGGTGAACCGCTAGGTTGCTTCAATATTTCACTGTTACAATATTACAATGAACATTTTTACACCTTTCTTCTAGATGTGTGAGAGTTTTGTACGTTTTAAAAAATTTTTTATTGATTGATTTGAGATAGAGGAAGGGTAGGGGGAAAGAGAGAGAGAAAGAGAGAGAGAGACACAGAGAGAGAAATATCAATTTGTTTTTTTACTGTTTATGCATTCATTGGTTGGTTCTTGTATGTGCCCTGACTGGGGATCAAACCTGTCACATCGGGATGACGCTCTAACCAACTGAATTACCCAGCCAGGTCTTGATTTGCTGAATCATGGATTTACATGCCTTCCACTTACTAAATGTTGCCATTTTCTCTGTAAATCAGTAAATACTCTCATCTGCAGTGAATGAGAGTTCCCATTACTCTACAACCTTACCAACCCTTGGTATTGTTAAACTTTTAATTAAAAAAAAAATTAAGGGTATGAAGCTGTTTTGTTGTTCTACTTCTAATTTCCCTGATTACAAATTATATTGGAAAACTTTTTATACTGGTATAATAATAAAGTGGGATTCATGCACCGGTGGGGTCCCTCATCCTGGCTGCACCCTCTTGCAATCTGAGACCTCTCAGGGGATGTCGGACTGCTGGTTTTGGCCCGATCCATGCAGGCCAGGCTGAGGGACCTCACTGGTGCATGAATCCAAACACCAGGCTTCTGGTATGCATATAAGATCTTTGGCTAATCTCTTTCCACCCTCCCCCCTTCCCCTTTCCCTCTGAGATTCATCAGTTTGTTCCATGTTTCCATGCCTGTGCCTTGAGCGTTATCCCCCTGGTGGTCAGTGCACGTCATAGCTACTGGTCAAATGGTTGAACAGTCACTTAGGCATATATATAGATATATAGATTATAGATATAGATATATAGATATAGATAAGCCATTCCATACATTGCTCACTCATATTTTTACCCATTTTTCTATTAAACTCTTCTTATTTTTATATTCTGCTAGCATTAATCCTCTGTTTGGTTATATGCATCATGAACATCTTCCTTTCTAATTGTTTCCTGTTTTCATCATGTCCTTGTACATAAATTTTTAATTTCATCAGCATTAAGTGTATAGGTTTTCTTTAAGAACCCATCTCTGCCTTAAGATCATAAAGATAATATCCACTATTTTCTTCAGAAAGTGGTTTTCAAGTTAGTGTTTCAAATGTAGGCCTTAAACCTCCTAGAAATGATGTTTTACATGATGTGAGGTTGGGATTTATTAAATTAACTTTTTCGTTATGGAAGACCAGCTGTGCCACTGAATACATTTGAATGGTTTGTCTTTTCCTCAGAGAGTTAACATGTTCTCTGTCAAATGTAAAGTTGTCATTTGCGGATGGAATTGCCCTAATGCACTTCGGTTTATATCCATTCACCGAAGCCATACCATGGTTTATATAGAATCTGTTGAGTCTGGTGGGATGTGTCTTTCCATGTTGTTTCACTTCAGAATTGTCTTGGCTGTTTTGGATCCTTCTCTCTTCACATTAATTTTAAAATCAAGGTTGAGCATATTAAAGATGCTCTGTCCTATCCTAGGTGATGGCTTATTTTTTGTCATTAACAGATGTTGAATTTTAGCAAATAATCTTTCTTTATGTGTATTAACATTATATACTTGTTGCTATGATCAACTTCAGTAAGTAATTTTCTATTGTGTATTCATCCTTGTATTCCTGGGCTAAGCCCATTTGGTTGTAATATGTAATCTTATTACATAGGCTGGATTCAGGTTGCTAATATTGACATCTATATTCCTGAGTGAGATAGGCCTATAATTTTCTTTCTTACTTTGTTCTTGTCTGGTTTTGATTTCAGGGTTATGTAACTGTATTATTATGAAATGTAAAACAAAGACACAATAGGGAAGATATATATCTTTGCTTTCTTTTTCATTGATTTCTGTTCTTTGTTTCTTTTGTTGACTCTTTTTTTTTTCTTTTCTAATTTCTTGACTTGAAAGCTTAGCTCATTAATTTGGAGACTTAATCCTATTCTAGTATACTTATTTAAAACTATGCATTCCCCCTTCAATACTACATTAGCTATATTCTAGGTGTTTGGATATATAATAGTTTTCTATTCTGTTGTAAATGTTAATATTTTTGTTTCTATTCTGTTGTAAATGTTAATTTTTTTTCTTGATTTCTTTAAACCATGAGTTATTTATAAATATTTTTATATGATAAAATATGTGAGTTTTCTTTTTTAGGTCATATTTTATAAATAATTTCAAACAAATGCATTATAGTCAGAGAATATGGTCTATGTGATACAGATCCTTTGGTATTTCTTAAACCTTGCTCTATGGCCTAGCATGTGGTCAAGTTTTGCAAATGTTCCAATTGTGTTTGAAAGGAATATACATTCTCTAATTATTGGGTGTGGATTCTATGTGTTTATTGGATTAAATTTATAATCACATTGTTTATATAATCTATAATCTTACTAAAATTTTTGCCTGTATGCTGTTTTAGTCATTGGGAGTTATGTTAAAAAATTGACATTATTAGATTTGTCACTTTTCCTTATAATTTTGTCAAATTTTGTTTTATATATTTTTAGGTCATTGATATGGCCTCATTTTAAAGTTCTTCATTTCTAAATAATATATTAAGTAAGGAAGCTGTTCTCTAGTATTCTTTTCTGAAGTGAACTTAATTTCCAACAGTTGTCAAAATTTGTTTTTCCTCTGACAAGTAAACAGGTGTCAATGCATTATATATGCCATATTTCTGATTTTTGTAAATCTCTAAGAATTGTAGCCATTCTCCATCTGGTCAGTCAAAATGAGAATGATTACACTATGATGACTATTCAGTACTGAATAGGATGATTGGGAGAACTCCTTGCTTGAATGCTTTCAGTAATAGGACATAGATCATTTCTCTTCTCTAATGGTTTAGGTGGAGTTTCTAGAAAAAAGATGACCATGTAACTTTCAATTTCCTATCATTTTAACATACGATAACCTTCTAATGTGTAGGACTCTTTTTAGCAATCAGTTTACACCACCCATACACACAGAAAAGGAGATGCTTACTATTTAACTTCCATCTGGGCTTTACAAGTTTAATTTCTTGACTACGGTTGTTACCTATAAGGAAGACTTAAGTAGTGGTGAACTGAAAGGCAGTCACAAATCAATACACCACACGCCTCAGTGTGGTAGTCTTAGGTACTACACACACCTTATCTCAATTTATTTAAGAAATACTTAACGGAAATGGAAATGGATTTTGATTTTAAAATAAGAGATATCAAAGAAGTTTTGAGTATTATCTTCTGCTAGGAAAATGATATGTCTTGTATTAGGTAAGGGAATTTATGAAGTTAAGAAAGACAAAGAATGAGTCTAATTAGTACTCACCACATACCAAGACTATTTTGGCTTTCCCATAAATATATACATGTCATACCAGAATTCACCAAATGAACTTTGGTTAAATTTGAAGAACACTTTTTCAATTACTGAAGTCTTTGTGTGGTATGGTAAATTTAGGCCCAAGAGGTTGCCCCCCCCCCTTTTTTCATTGTTTTTGGATTTATTTGATTGGATGTTGCTTTTGTAGAGCCCCATGACAACCTGGAATGCTGGGGTGTTTTTTATTTCTTCTTCTTTTTTTATTTTTCCAGGACCCGTGTTACTGACCTTTTAAAAGTAGTTTTTAAAGTTTCCATTTTTTCCCCTCAAGAATCATTACAAATGACCTAAAAATGATTACACATTCAGTGAAGGGGATATTGGGAGAAGTAGGCATGTTCCAGCTGAGGCCCAAGGAGGGCAGGTCACCAGGCAAGGGGAAGAATACCCTCACCTGGGCTGGAGTGGCATAAAATTCTTTAGGATGGAAAAAAGTTGTAGCACCTAAGTGGGTGCATCTTGACACAAAAGAAGTATTTAAACTTTAATACTAGGAAAATTAATTAGAACAGGAGAGAGTTTCCAGGAGATTTTTAAAAGGGAGCTTAATCTATAAATGATGTCACACTATGAGAAGCTTGTTAAATGCAAGATGGAAACTAAATAATAGTTTGAAAGCAACATGAGCAAGAGGCTCTGTGAATGAAGGATGGAGAGCTGGAAAATCATATGCTAATCTTGTAAATTCTAATTTTAAAAAATTAAAAAAAATTTCAGGCACAATTGACATCAAATATTATATTAGTTTCATGTGTATAGCGAAGTGGTTAGACATTTATATAATTTACAAAGTAATCCTCCTGATAAGTCCAATACCCACCTGATACTATACAGAGTTATTATAATATTATTTACTATATTCCCTATGCTCTATTTATATCCTGTGACTATTTTGTAACTGCCCATTTGTGCTTCTTAATCTCTTTACCTTCTCATTTAGCCTCCTAACCCCCTCATTGAGTTTGTTTCTTTTGTGTTTGCTCATTTATTTTTGTCTTTATATTTCACATGTAAGTGAAATCATATGGTATTTGTCTTTATCTGACTTATTTCGTTTAGCATAATATCCTCTAGGTTCATCCATGTCATCACAAATGGTAAGATTTCATTCTTTTTTTTTTATAGCTGATTACTATTTCATTGTATATATGTACCACATCTTTATCTAATTGTCTATTGATGGGCACTTAGGTTGCTTCCATATCTTGGCTACTGTATATTTTTTCAAATTAATGTTTTGGATTTCTTCAGATAAATACCCAGAAGTGGGTTAGCTGGGTCATAAGATAGTACTACTTTTATTTTCTCCACATCATTGCCAACATTTGTTGTTTGTTGATTTAGTGATGATAGCTATTCTGACAGGTGTGAGGTGATATCTCACTGTGGTTTTAATTTGTATTTTTCTGATGATTAGTGATATTGAGTATTTTTTCTATGTCTATTAGCTATCTAAATATTAGTTGTTCCTATACTTAGTTAATTTATACTTAAAACTACCCAGAGATGACTAATCTAACAGAGCAGGTGATAATTGAAAATTGGTATTTATTAATCTATATTTGCTAATAAGCAATATAGATAAATATTTGAAATAATTGTGTTACCAGGAAGAATATAAAATTAGAAGCATGTGCCCTCTACTCTTTCCTAAGTAACACTACTTCCAATTTTAGAACTTATATACTGAGATAGCCTAATAACAAGGCTGGTTGTATTTATTCAGGACCAACAGAGTGAAGGCCAGGACCAACTTTGTGGCATTGTAAAAATCTATGTAAGAATCTTTTATCTACCAAAAAGAAAGTGGAGGTATCCTCACTTTGCATTGCTTTGCTACACATACATTTCAGTTGCCATGGTTTAGTTAAAAAGTATCAGTCCTCCAACAAGTACAGTTCTAATTTCAGTTACCACTAATTGATTTTTAGTCTACAGATCACTATGTAAGTAACAGATGGTTATCAAGATCTGTGACCAATTATGTCATTTTTTTTTAAGTGTGTCTTTGGGTGACTGGTCACTGAGCATCTGCTGTTCAGTTCCCACAGAGACAGCGAAGTGTGTAGCTGTGTTGCCCCCTTGTCTCCGAAACCTGTGCAGCATTTTACAAAAATGGATGGTCGTGAGAAGGAAGTGGCCAACAAGATGAAAGTTCAGCAAAGAAATAAAAAGCGATAATGTAGAGGTGAAATTTGAATCAAATGTAAATGAACTTATAGAAGAAAAAGGTGACCATGGAATGTTGACAGCACCACCATTGAACTCTGGATACGCAGCCTGAGAAACTTAGTGAAGAAGAACTTACTGTACAAAATGCGAAAAGTGGTTGTGATGAAAAGGAGGAAGATGTCCCAGAAGAAATGATGCTGCCAACATTTCCCATTAAAGAAAATCATGGATATTTTATGACATTGAAAGGGCAAAGAAAAAATATTGGAAGCCAATCCAACCTAAGAAAGGAGTATGGCAATTTGCCAAGGCATAAATAAAGACACTCACTTCACGTTGTAAGTTATATAACGAGAAGGCAAGCACTGCCTAAGCTACCTGTCATAAGGTTTTTTACAACGAAATACGTCATTTTAATTACTAATATTTCCAATGTTCAATTATAGCATAATAAATAGGTTTACTATTTTTTGGCCATTTTCCTACCTATTTATAACAATAAGAGCTTTTACGCTCTTTGATAAAAATATGTAAAGGTCATAGAACAAACTTGATTTTCCCCATTGATTATTAAGATAGATTTTGATGGCTTCAGCTTGTAGGGTCACTGTTACAGTCCAGCAATACTCAGGAAAAGGAAGAAGGGCCGTACAAACAGTGCCCAGAACACTCTCAGATATTAGATAGTGTAGTACAAGGAATGAAATGAATTTCAATTCAATTCAACTGAACAAACAGTAATATAGACCTTGCTATGTACAAGACATTATAAATTGAATAAAAAGGGAGAAGAAGCTAGGTTGGAGGATGCAGAGGAGTAAAGAAAAGACTGGGGAGGAGAAAAAGGATGGGAGAACATGGGGAGTTAAAGGTACAAAAAGGCTGGTTGAAAACAAATCAAAATATCGTAATTACTTGGAATGGTAGTGAACAAAGTCAGACAATTTAAAAAATGCAGGTCATTTTTACATGATGAACTTTTTTTAACTGTGCAGTTAAGAACAAAGACTTAATTGCTTACTTAACTGGATTCATTAAATATTTGATCTGGGCTTAATAACTCAATTATTTATTCCCTGGCTTTTAGCACATTTTAGCAAACAATTTAAGTTCTCTTTTTAAAAAGGTTTATTTTATGTTTAGTGATATGTTTCTTAAAATTTTGAATTTTACACCTACATTTGAAAGTTTATATTTTTACCTTTAATAACCAGCAAGACATATAATACTGAACGAGATGATTATCCCCAAAGCTCTTAGATCCTGGAGAAAGCACCCCCCTTTCTGGAAAGCCGTCCCAGTTGAAGGACTTTTTCCACAACCACTGCGCCAAGTCTTCCAGAGAGCTCTGTCCTTTACGCACAACGCACCACAACCTCTGAACATTACGACTTACCCAGCCCACAGCCACCAGCTGGTTCTTAGAAAAGAACTCCCTTCCCTGAAAGCCTCTTATCCCTATTTTTGGCTATTTAAATTATCTGCATAGTACATCTGAATCACATGCCAGATTTTGGTACCAGGGTTAGTCATCACAGGTGGCCAGTGTAGATGGGAGGGGACGTGTAATGGAGTTGGTTTTCCTGTGTAATCAGGCTGGGCAAGGAAGGCTGAGGTTTCACATTATGTAGCAGCAGCAGAAGACTGTGGCTCACCTGGGAAATTAAGCAAGGTTTCCGCTCCCCTCCCTTTCCCTCCTCTCTCTTCCCCTGCTCTCCCCTCCTTTCTCTCCCCTCCCCTTCCTCTCTCTTCTCTGTTTTTCTTCCCTCCATTCTCCCTTCCTTTCTTTCCTTTTCCAATTCTTTCTCTTCTTATTTCTTTCTCTCCTTTCTTTATCTTCAAAGTCTGGAAGAACTTCTCATTTAGATCATTACTATCTCAATTTGCCTGTGGACCATCTTCTCACAAACTCTTGCTTTATCTATGGTCTGCTATTGAATTAAACAGCATACAACCACGGATTCTAAAATACTGGTAGTTTGGGAATAAAATGTGTTCAGTTTGGGTTGACTTAAGTGGTTTTTTTTTAATAATAATAATGTCCATGCTGGTTTTTATTTTTTTATTTTTTGCATATAGCAGCATGCCATGGACAGTTTCTCACATCACTAATTACTCCTCTAAAATATTTTATGAAGCCAGGGCTATCAATCATTTCCTTTAAGTCTTCTCCTTTGCTTTTATGCTTGGAAATGTCTTTCTCACTTGGAAATCAAAAAATATTTTTCCGAGTTACTTTCTAAGTATATATATAAAAGCCCAGCAACTGGAATGGTGGAATGACCAGAACAACCAGAATGACCAGTGGCTATGACATGCACTGAGGCAGCCAACCAGCATGATCTGGGCCCCAACTGCCCACAGCCCCTCCCCCTGGCCAGCCCTGTCTCTGGTCGGCCCCCAACACCCTGATCGGGGGCAGGGCTGGCTGGCCAACTGTCCGCAGCCCCTTCTCCCCCACTGGCCTGGCCTGTTTGGCTCCCATTGGGGTGGGCCGGCTGGGCCCCACCTGTGCATGAATTTGTGCACTGGGCCTCTAGTTTTATGAATAAAGACTCTGGTCAGATTTGCCACAGAAATGTAGAATTATTGGAGGCAAAAATTAAGTGCTATACATAACTCTGGGCCAGCTAGCACCAGTCATGGCTTAAGATACTCAATCCGGGTGATTGACAATTTCAGCTACTATAGTCAGTTCAATTTAATTCCCAAAGATATTCTGTTTTCTGTTGCTTATTATTGTTTCCTACACATAAATATTTCTTTTTAAATAAAATATGTAGACTCCTTGAGTGCAGGCACCATGAATTATATTTATGCTGACGTTCATAATGCTAGCAGAGCACTGAAAATGTAGTGCTCAACAAGAAATTGTTGGACTGATCAATATAAATACCTTCTAGGGAAGCCCTATTTAACTCTAAAAATAACAGCTGTATTGGAAAATAACTTGCACATCTTATAATTCATCCTTATAAAGTATACAATCCAGTGTTTTAAAAATATACTCAGAGTTGTACAACCATCACCCCTATATAATTTTAGAATATTTTCATAATAAAAAACCCCCACAAAACTCCTATATTTTAAGTATCAATTCCCCAACTCCCTCAACTCCCCTGTCCACAAGCAACAGCTATTCTACTTTCTGTCTTTATAAGTTCATCTGTTTTAGACATTGCATATAAATGGAATCATGTAATATGTGGTCTTCTGTGACTGGCTTCTTTCACTAAGCAATGCTTTTAAGGTTAATCAATACTGTAGCATGTATTAGTACTTCATTCCTTTTTCATTGAGATGTAATTAATATAACACACAATTCACCACTTTACAGTGGATAGTTCAGTGATTTTTAGTATATTCATAAAGTTCAATTATCATTACTATCTAATTCTAGAACTTTTCCATCACACCCAAAAGAAACATCATACTTATTAGTAGTCACTCCCAACTCTCTTCTCCCCCACATCCTGGCAACCACTAATCTACTTCCTGTTTTTATGGATTTGCTTATTTTGGACATTTCATATAATAGAATCATGCAATATGTGGTCTTTGGGTCTGGCTTATTTTATTTAAGCATGTTTTTAAAGTTCACCCATGTTTTATCTTGTATTATACCCCATTCCTTTTTTGTCTGAATAATATCCTTTTGTATGCATATACCACATTTTGTTTATTCATTAGTTGATGGACACTTGAGTTACTTTTACTTTTTTGGCTATTAAGAATAATGCTGCTTTGAACATTCATGTGCAAGTTTTTGTGTGGATATATGTTTTGATTTCTCTTGGTTATATACACAGGAGTGAAATTTTTGGGTCACATGGTAACTCGATGTTTAATTTTTTGAGGAATTGTTCAACTGCATTTAACCTGTTTTTTTAATAATTACTATTTATAATAATAAAAGGGTAATATGCTAATTAGACTGGATGTCTTCCAGACGTCATTCTGGACGTCCTTCCTGATAAAGCCAGGGCTGGAAGGAAGCCCGCTCAGGTCCCAGGTGCCTGTGGGCAGCCCGAGGGAAGCCAGCCTGGGTCCCAGGTGCCTGTTTTTGGCCAGAGGGAAGCCAGCCCAGGTCCCGAGTGCCAGGGGGAAGCTGGTGCCAGCAGCTGGGGGAAGGAAGGCCTACTCTTGCATGAATTTTTGTGCATCAGGCCTCTAGTCTATAATAATAAAAGCATAATATGCGAATTAGACTGGATGTCCTTCCAGATGTCCTTCCTTCTGGACAAGCCGTGGTGGGCTGAGGCAGAGACGGCCGCAGCTGCAGCAGTGGGGGCCAAGGCCCTTGCATGAATTTCATGCATTGGGCCTCTAGTTTTTAACATTTTTTATAGTTGAGAGTATTACAGATGTACCCCCCTTTTTCTTTCTTTTTTTAAAAAAATATATTTTATTGATTTTTTTACAGAGAGGAAGGGAGAGGGATAGAGAGTTAGAAACATCAATGAGAGAGAAACATTGATCAGCTGCCTCCTGCACATCCCCCGCTGGGGATGTGCCCACAATCAAGGTACATGTCCTTGACCGGAATCGAACCTGGGACCCTTCAGTCTGCAGGCCGACACTCTATCCACTGAGCCAAACCAGTCAGGCAACTCCCCCTTTTTTTCTGCCCCTTGCTTTTCACTCCCTGTTCCCACCCCACCCCAGGCCTTCCTTCACCACCTGTTACTTAAGTTGGTAGTTTCGTTTGCTTTGTACTTTACCTTTTAAGTCCATTACTTTTAAGCTTTGTGCGTGTCCCTTTTCATAAGTCTCTACTTATCTATTTTCTTTTTCTCCTGCTCTGTTTACCCTCAGATTTAAGTCTCTACTCTGGTAAATAACATTGGTTTGCTTCTGCAGAAAGATAACCTCCAAGTTCTGTGTATTTTTATCTGTTTCCTTCTCCTTATGTATCTATTCTAATTTTTCTTTCTCTGATGAATTTCATGTCTGTATCATCCCTCTTGGCTCATTATAAATTTAAGAAAACTTTATCACCAAAAGATAGTGTTTCTTAAAGCTCCCTTTTGGTTTCATGGTGAAAGGACATCTGTAGAACATATTTCATTAGTAAGTCCACCATGTCTGTTCCTCCCCCCTCCATCCCCCCCCCCACCCCAGTGCTTTAAATATAATGTTAGTAATGGTTCTATCCTGCTATAAACAAGCATTTAACAAGAGAAAGATTCTGCAATCCAAGCATACCTTCATTTCTTTCATTTTGCTTACAAGATAGATCATTCTGTGATGTGAATACTAGGAAAAAGAGGTGGCAAGTATTGAAATCAAAAGTGATGGCTCTATATTTTTCAACATAATTAAAAGATTTTCAATTTAAAAGATAAAAACCCACAATTTTGCATTTAAAATGCAACCAGCAGCCAGATGTAGAGATAATGAGTTCATTTGAGCAATTTTCAAAATAACATAGTGATCAAGCCCATCGCATCAGACATTGAAATCAAGGTAGTTTTGCTTTTGTGTTACTGTCTTCTGAGCGCTGTGTGTCAAGGCATTCATGGATCTATCTGCTAAATTGGAGTGAGGAGCAGAAGAGGAAGTGGCTCTTAAGGCATGGCATGGGATAGCCAAGCTGGCAGAAGAAGAGAGGGACAGATTGAGCCAGAGCCGCATATTGATACATATAGTTTCCAGGGCATAGAGTCAGGGTCTGTTGATGAGGATTATACAGCAGGGAAGAGAGCAGGGATGAATGGAACCCAGAAGTATGGAGACCTGGTTATTATTTTTATAATAAGTTCTTTTTTTTTTTTAAAAAAAAGAAAAATGTAGATTCACATCCTAATTTATAAAAACCCAGGGTCCCTAATGTCCAAAACGACCGAAGGCTCCACCGACCAGAAGTCAGTCCTAGGTTGCCGTGGCAACCCAGCACTGACTGCCGCTGCAGCGGGCATGGTGAACCAGCACTGACTGCTGAGGGGACTGTGGATCAGGCCCGAGAGAGGCCTAAAGAGAGAAGCAGGGTTTGATCCGTAGTCTCCGTGGCAGCTGTTGATCAGCCATTGCCTCTCCCTTTCTCTCCGGGTCTGGCCAGCAGCCATGCCTCTCTTTTCTTTCCAGGCCTCCACAGCCCCACCTCTCTGATCAGGCCTGGAGATAGGCCTGGAGACACTGACTGGCATAGAAACCGACCAATCAGAACCAAATCTGGGTGAATTGTGGGGAGCCAATGGCTGCCTATGAGGCAGAGCTTTTGATGCTGACTGGCATAGAAATTGACCAATCAGAACCAAATTTGGGTGAAGCACGAGGAGCCAATGGCTGCTTTCAAGGCAGAGCTTTTGACACTGACTGGCATAATAACCAACCAATCAGAACCTAATCTAGGTGAACTGCAAAGGCAGAACCTAAGGTGGGGGCTGAGGACGGGTTTTAAGGGCAACAGCTGTTTGGTGTAAGGTGTAAGAAAGAGGTTCAATTTTTTAATGACTGGTTTGGCAGTATAGTGCATATGGCTGGCTATCAGTCTAGATATAGGGATTATGTATTTTTGTCTGCCAAGAGCATCTCCTCCTGCTGAAAAAAATCCCCCACCCCATTTAAGCAATCCTATTCTATATAATCTATCTATACTAATGAAAGGGTAATATGCTAATTAGACTGGGTCGACCGGCCATCTTCTGGACATCCGACTTCCTTCCAGACAAAGCCATGGTGATGGGGGCCAAGGCAGATGCAGTTAGGGGTGATCAAGCTGGCAGGGGAGGGCAGTTTGGGGTGAGATCAGGTCAGCAGGAGAGGGCCATTAGGGGCGAGATCAGGCCAGCAGGGGAGGGCAGTTGGGGGCAACCAGGCCGGCAGGGGAGGGCAGTTGGGAGTGAGATCAGGTCGGCAGGGAGAGCAGTTGGGTGCGAGATCAGGCCGGCAGGGGAGGGCAGTTAGGGGTGATCAGGTAGGCAAACAGGTGAGCGGTTAGGAGCCACCAGTCCCAGATTGTGAGAAGGATCTCCGACATCCCCCAAACACTGTCAGAGATAGCAAGAGCCCTACACAAGCTCCGAAGCTCTGAGTTGCTCTAAGTCCATATATTCTTCTAAATTCTTCCCAACTATGCCTGGGCAGGTTCTGTCTCGAACCTTGCCCACTGTACTAACTGTTGGGAACTTGGTTCAAGTTCCTCCTTTATCCTCTGGTCACTAGTTACAGGTGTTGGGTCTGAGCCCCTCTGTCTAGGGCTGGACCTTCTTGGTACTGGGTCTTAGATGGAGAAGCCATGAGAGGTTTGTAGGTATATAAGAATGAGTCTTTATTGCAGAAGCCAGTGGCCATAAGCCATTAGACAAACAGCTCTTCATAACAGTGTCCCAATCAGACAGCCATACACCGGCTGGTAAATACATAACTTTCCCACATAGTAGCACCTCTAATAGTCTCTGTACTCACAGCCATTATCTGAGCAGCTGCATGCTGCCTCTAAACTCACCACCTTACACTGTGGTGGTATCTGAGCTCTCTGCCTCAGCAACTTCTCCTGTCTCCCCTGTCCGGCACACTGGCTGGTCCCTGTAGCCTTACATCTCTGTGTAGCACACTCTAGCAGACTAGCAGATCAGTAACTTGTATATTATTCCAGAGACGAAGAAGGCTTCGTGTCAACGGTTACATCAATCATATTGTGGCTACAGAAGGGCACGCATGCGCAGTAGACTATGGGATTGTTGTGCTCGTGTCCTTGCACGTGCTTATGGTATCAGCCTAGGCGCAGAGTGGCTTTGGACATTCCAGTTTACTAACAACAAGGCCTTTCACACTCTGAGTGGCCTTGGCTGTCTGGCTACTCTGGAATGGTTCCCACACCCACTTTCCCCCAATGGTAACATCTTACAAAACTATAGTATAATATCTCATTCAGGGTACCGAGATGAGTACAGTCAAGATACAGAGCCTTTCTGTCACCACCAGGACCCCTCATGATGCCCTTTTATGGCCACATCCAGTTTTCCTCCCTCCTCCACCTCTCCTTAACTGCCAGTAACCACTGGTCTGCTCTCCATTTCTATAATTTTATCACTTCAAGAACATTTTATAAATGAGATCATACAGTATGTATCTATTTGGAATTGGTTTTCCAGGGTAATTCCTTGGAGCTTCATTCAGGTTATTGTGTGTGCCCATAATTTGTTTCTTTTTATTGCTGTGTAGTTTTCCATGGCATGCATGTACTGGCTTGTTTAACCATTTGCCCATTGAAGGGTATCTGGATTGTTTCAAGTTTTTGGCTATTGGGAATAAAGCTGCTATAAACATTCCTGAACAGGTTTTGAGCAAACATAAATGTTAATTTCTCTGGGATAAATGCCCAGAGTGCAATTACTGGGGCATATGGTAGTTTTAAAGGAAACTGTTCACTGTTTTCAAGAGTAGGTCTGTTATTTTGCATTCCCACCAGCAGCGATGTGTGAGTGATTCAGTTTTTCTGCGTTCTCTCCAGCATTCGGCGGTGTCCCTCTCTTTTCCCTTTCTCTCTTTCTATGTATATATGAATGATTTTAATTTTAGCCATTCTGATAGGTGTGTAGTGATAGCTCATGGCGGTTTTAATTTGAATTGCCCTAATTGGCATCTTTTTGTATGCTTTTTTTTTTTTTGCCATTTGTATACTCTCTGGTGAAATGTCTCTTTGTGTCTTTTGCCTTTTTTAAATTGGATTGCTTCCATTTTTATTGTCAAGTTTTGCGTTTACTTCCAATGTGAGTCTTTTTTTTATATATCAGATATGTGGTTTGCATATATTTTCTCCCAGTTTGTAGCTCATCTTTTTCATCCTTTTAATAGGGTCTTTCACACAAATTTTTTAGTTTTGATTAAGTTTGATGATGTTCAATTTATCAACTTTTATTTTGTGGAACATGCTTTTGGGGTCTAGTCTAAGGACTCTGCCTAGCTTTAGGTCCTGAAGATTTTTTCCTGAAAGTTTTATAATTTTACATTTAAGTCTGGATCCATTTGAGTTCATTTTTGTATAAAGTGTGAGACTTACGTCGCGGTTCATATTTTTGCCTATGAAGTCCACTTGCTTCAGGACTGTTTGTTGAAAAGGCTTTCTTTCTTTCCTCCATTGAATTGCTTTTGTACCATTGTCAAAAATCAGTTGGGTATGAAAGTATAGGGCTACTTCTGGGTCCTCTATTCTGATCCATTTATCTCTGATCCATTTATCCCTTCACAAATAATTTTGATTAGTGTAGCTAATATAAGAACATAATATATTTTTTAATTTCTTTATTGATTAAGGTATTACATGTCATAATATGTTTTGACATTGGGTAGCATGATTATTTTTCAAAGAGTTTTAGCTCATTTAGTTCCTTTGCCTTTTCATATAAATTTTAGAATAATCTTTCTTATATCTACAAAAAGTCTTGCTGGAATAAATTATGTTATATTTGTGTATCAATTTGAGAAGAATTGACATTTTTATATGTTGAGTCCCCCATCTATGACTAGGGTGTGCCTCTCCATTTATATAGATTTTTAATTCTTTTACCAGTGTTTTGTAGTTTTTAGCATAAAACTTTGGTACAGTGTTTTGTTAGGTTTACTCCTAAGTATTTTACTTTTTCGTTTTAAATTGTATTGTATTTTAAAAAAATATATTTTTATTGATTTCAGAGAGTGAGGGAGGGGGTGAGAGGGATAGAAACATCAGTGATGAGAGAGAATTATTGATAGATCAGCTGCCTCCTACATGCCCCCCACTGGGGATTAAGCCTGCAACCTGGGTACATGCCCTGACCAGGAATCAAATTGTGACCACCTGGTTCATAGGTTGATGCTCAAACACTGAGCCACACCAGCCAGGTGGTATTACATTTTTTGATTTTAGTGTCCATGTGTTTGTTGCTAATATGTAGACATACAATTGACTTTTGTGTGTTTATCTTGTATCCTGTGAACTTGCTGAACTCACTTATTAGTTCTATAAAATTTTCTGTAGATTCCTTGGGATTTTCGATGTAGACAGTCATGTCACCTACAAATAGGATAATTTTATTTATTCCTTTATAATCTATATGCCTTTTATTTCCTTTTCTTGCCTGTACTGACTAGGACTTTCAGCACTATGTTAATTAAGAGTGGTAAGAGTGGACATCCTTATTTTGTTCCTGATTTTACAAGAAGCATTTAGTCATTCACCATTAAGTATAAATGTTTGCTGCAGGATTTTTGTAGATGTTCTTTATAAAGTGGAAGAAGTTCCCCTCTATTCCTATTATCTGATTTTTTATGATGAATGTATGTTGAATTTTGTTAAATCTTTTTCTGCCTCAATTGATAAGATTATGTGAGAAGATTATTATGTTAGATTACATTGATTAACTTTCAAATATCCAACCAGGCTCACGCTCCTGAAATAAACCCAACTTGACCATGGTGCATAATAATTTTTATAGATTGCTAAATTCTGTTTGCTAATATTTAGTTAAGGATTTCTGAATCTATTTTCATGAAAGATACTATTCTCTAGTTTTCTTCCCCCTCCCCTCCCGCCCCCCCTTACTCTATGTCTGATTTTGGTATCAGGGCAATTACTAGCTTTGTAAAATAAATTGAAAGTGTTCTTTCCTCTTCTATTTTCTAAAAGAAATCATGGAGAATTGGTGTTAAATTTCTTTGAACATTTGGTTGAATTCTTCAGTGAAACAATATGGGTCAAAAGATTTAATTTTAAAATAACGAATTCAACATCCTTAATAGTAATAGGGATATTCAAATGATCTGTTTCATAATGAGTTGCAGTTTTTCAACTTATTGATTCATTTTGTGTAAGTTGTTAAATTTATATGTGCAGAGTTCTTCATAGTATTGTCCTATTATCCTTTTCAGCAGGGTCTGCAGTGATAGTCCCTGTTTCATTTCTAATATTGGCAATTTGTATCTTCTATCTTTTTATTTTATTTTTTTCATTTTAATTTCTTTATTGGTTAAGGTATTCCATATTTGTCCTCATCCCCCCATCTTTTGTCTTTGTCTTCCATGCTGGAGTTTTATTAATTTCATTAACATGTTCAAGAACCAATTCTTTGTTTCATTGATTTTTTTCTGATTTTGTTTTCAATTTCATTGATTTCTTCTTTTACCAATATTTTACTTCTGTTTGCTTTGGTTTCATTTTCTGTTTTTTTTCCAGTTTCTTGAGGTGAGAGCTTAGATTATTATTTTGAGATTTCCCTTCTTTTCTAATATATGCATTAAATGCTATAATTTTTCTCTCAGCATTGCTTTAACTGTGTCCCAGAAATATTGGTATGTTATATTTTAATTTTCCTTCAGTTTAATTGTTCAAGTTTTTTTTTGAGATTTTATCTTTGACCCATAGATAATTTTAAAGCATGTTAATTTCCAAGTGTTTGGTGGTTTCCTGTGATCTTTCTGCTATCGATATCTAGACTGATTTCATTGTGGTCAGAGAACACAGTCTGTATAACTTTAATTCTTTTAAATTTGTGAAGGTCCTGTTTTTTGGCCCAGGATATGGTATATCATGATATATGTTCCATAGACGCTTAAAAAGAATGTGTATTCTGCTGTTGTTGGATGGAGTGATTTATAAATGTTGTTTAGATTCTGTTGGTTGATGGTGTTGTTGAGTTCTTTCATATCCTTGCTGATTTTTTGTCGTTGTTGTTTAAATATGGTTTATTGATTTTTAGAGATGAGGGAAAGGAGAGGGATAGATAGAAACAGCCATCAGCTGCCTCCCGCATGCCATTTACTGGGGATCCAACCTGCAACCCTGGCATGTGCTCTGGCCGGGAGTTGAACCGGTGACCTTTTGTTTCATGGATCAATGCTCAACCACTGAGCAACACCGGTTGGGCCTGATTTCCTTTCTAATGATTCTCTTGCTGTTGATTATTTAAAAATACCAAATTGCAGAAATTACCACTTAAACATTGATTTTATTAAGTGCTTATTATATGCCAAGCACTTTCTTAGGCCTTTTACATGCATTATATCATTTAATCTTCCCAGTAACCCAATGTGTCACGTATTCTTAAGGCTCAGAGAGGTTAAATGACTTGATCACACAGCTGGTAAATGGCAGAGCTGACATTCCAACCCAGGGCTGCCTGACTGTTGAATGTGTGCTGGTGACCTCACTTTGTACGTTTTCTTCCAGTTCACATCCGAATAAGGATGTAAACATTACCGTGGTGGCTATGCGGAAAGTGCCACAAGATATGGTAGGCAGCCGCTTAGCTAGTCTCCAGTGATTCCACACTCTTGGTCCTTAAGCTCTTGTGTAATGTCCTCCCCTTGAATACGGCCTCGACCTAGTGATTCACTTCTAATGTCAGAACGAGCAAAAGTGATGGGATGTCACTTCTGAGATTAGGTTACCATGAGACTATGGTTTCCAGCTTGGGCCTGCTCTCTCCCTCTTCTGCTCTGAGGGAAGACAGGTGCTGTGTTGTGAGCTGCCCTGTGGAGAGGCCCACATGATGTCTCTGGCTTACAGCCAGGGAGGGCCTGAGGTTGCCAGCAGCCATGTGAGTGAGCTCAGAAGCAGATCCTCCCCGACACAAGCCTCTGATGAATGAAGCCCTGCAGCCCTGTGAGGGATCCTGAGCAAAAAGCAGTTGGTTAGCCTGTGCCTGGATTGCTGACCCACAGAAACTATCTGTTGTTTTAAGCTGTTGAGTTTGGGTTAAAGCACTCAAGAAAGAGAGAAAGCAAGGGCAGGAAGCCAATCTTTTGGCTTCTGACAGTACCCTCTTCTCTTGGGGTTGGAACTCCAGGGAAATCAAGACATGATAGAGACCACTGACCGACTGGAGAAAAAATGTAAGAAAAGAGGACCTCTGTCCTGTTTACTCCGTGTCTGAAAGGATACCCCGTCACGGGCTCCTGCATGAGAGGTGGGGCCAATCAGAAGTGTGGCATGTGTCAGCCAGGGGGATAGACATAGCATCTTACAGTCTCCTGGGAGGCAGAGAGAGAGCCCAGAGCTTCCCTGGTGTCCCCAGAGGGGGCATGAAAATTAGATGAGTTGAGAGCCTGGGAGCTGGTCATGGGACTTCTGAGGTGAAGGGGAGGTAACTTGTGAAAGGATGCTACTTGGTGCCCTTCTTGGACTAGCCACCCGCTGCCTTCTTTGAGAGGCTGAGGATTTAACAAAGGATTGAGTTAGTGTGTAAGAGATGATGTCCCAATGCTAGGCAGGTTTAAGGTTATTTAAATCTTTAAAGTCCCTATTGCCTCTGCCTCCAACACCACCATTAGTGGAAATGGGGGCTTTAAAGCAAATGAGAATATTTCTTACTAGAGGCCTGGTGCACGAAATTTGTGCATGGGTAGGGTCCCTCGGCCTGGCTGGTGATCAGGGCCGATCTGCAGGGCGACCGATGGGGCGATCAGGGAGGGGAGGCCTCAGGTGGCACCTGCCTTGGCTAGCCTGGGGCCTGTGGGCTGGGGGCAGTTCCTGCGTTGAGCGTCTGCCCCCTGGTGGTCATTGCACATCATAGCAACCAGTCGTTCTGCCGTTCGGTCAATTTGCATATTAGGCTTTTATTAGATAGGATAAGCCTGTAATATTGACCCACTCCTGACACTGCTATCATATGGCTGTCACACTTTGGCAGCCCCCATGCTTCCACCAAGCCACTGGGACAAGCAACCCCATAGGTCTTTCCCCCAACCCCATTTCTGTTTGCTTTCCTGACGCATGGAAAATGTAAGTGATAAAGTGGAGGTGTAAGCAACAGCCATAAACAGGAGAGTGAGGGAGGCATGGAAAGGGTAGCAGAGGCAGAAAAATGGCTAGACATACCTGCGTGCTTGAAGATGGCCTGGTGAGGGGAAAAGCCTTTCTTTAGTTATCTTTGGTGAAATGGCACATCACTTTCATTGATTCTTCTTGCTTTTGCTCCAATATCAACTATTTCCAATGGGCAGTCATTATATGTGCCTCTTTCTTTTTCGGTGGTTACACCGTGTCTTCCTCCTCCTTGGACATTTAGCTTGAGTTATAGAGCTGCTATATGTGACTTCACAGATTGTGCCTTGCAAAAACCCAGGTGTACCATTCATATTACATGAGATGATTTGACAAGTCCTCTCTCAGAAATCTTTCCACTTCATTACCACTGGATTCTCATGATTCCCATTCATTAACAAATGTTTGAAAATCTATTAAGTGCCAGGTATTGCTCTGGGTGCTGGGGATTTGGCACTGAACAAGACAGAGTCTCTACCCTTGGTACAAAAAGAGATGATAACACCATGAACATATAAAATAAGGTTGGGTGTTCTAAGGAAGAGGCCGCACATGTGGGGTGAGGTAAATTTCTTATGTCCTTCAATCACACACAGGACCGTGGTCTATAAATAGTAGGTATTCTGTACTTAACTAATTTCTCCTCTTTTTGAAACTCAAGAAAGAAGACAGTATGTTTATATATACAATGGATATTTAATACGAGGTAATAGAGTTAATTTCTTATTTGATTTTGCATTTGTCCGATTAGGGTAAAATGGTCTTTTAAAGAATATGAATTACTCAAAACACTGAGCGGGAATAGTTTGAAAATTTTATTATTACATAATATTTATAAAATTAAGGATACTTTTGTGGGTTTGGTAGTGGCAGAGGCAGATTTTACAAATTCAGTACATTGTTGACATTTTTCAGGGCTAGGAGAGTCCTCAAAATCCCACACCTCATACGTGAGCATATAAAACTGAAGTTTTAAAATATCTTTGGTATCCTTAATGATTCTCTGTAAGTACAGGGCTAGAAATATTTGTAGGGTTATTTTTTGGCTTAGAACCTTCATTTCCTTAGACTTTTTCATTTTCAGCACCAGTACTAGTGGTTGGTTTTCTTTTAAGAGTCTTTTAAAAAAATAAGTCAAGATTAAAAAACCACAAAAGTCATTACATTCTTGACAAGGATAAAAAAATATTCAAACATGTTAAGATGTTGGTTCATGAAGTCGGCCCATTCTTGGGATAGGGACCCACTGGATATACTAACATACAGAAGCCTTTGGAAAGTGAGAAATCACTATGAGTCATTAACAAGTAGAGTCGATGAAAAAATACTGATACTGGGAATGTTAAATTCACAGAGATGTTAAAGGTCTTTGGTATCTAAATTACAGATCTGTAGCAGGAGGGGAAAATGCAATCACTCGCTCATGTCTTTATTGTTATAGCATATGTGAGATCATTTTGACAGAGAAGACAGATGATGTTGAATATTATATGAGAAACCTCTCTGGAACACCATAAATTTGATTTTTAGCCTTTTGCCATATATCAGCTACTATGGTTGGTTTCTAATTTGTTACAGATTCATAAATGCTCTGAATCTCAGGTTCCTTCTCTTTCATGAGGGTTGGTAATTCCAACCTCTAAGGGCAGAGGTGAGGATAAGCTGAGCCAGGGCTATGAGAGGTCTTCAGAAACATGAAAGCGACTCAAAATCGAGGCGTTATCATTCAAGCAGGTATCACTGGCTTCACATTCCCAGTTTTGTTCCTTGAACAGAATGAAAACACGTGGGAACCACCGACTAGCTGAAATGGACATTGTGTAAAGGGCTTAACTTACTTCTTTTACAAACCACTGACAAAAGGCAGGACCAATCCATTCTCTTGCATGAATACCACAGTCTATCCAGACAGCTCGTTTGTAAGCTCGGGATCGCCTGCCCAGCTGAAAACAAGAGTATTCACAGTAACCAATGCAGGCTTTTATTTTTGGGTTTACTGACCAGCATAATTTAATAAGGTTTCATTTGATAACCCATAAAAAAAGAGAAAATGATTTCCTATTTCAGAAGTCCAGATTTGCTTACGCAGAAACAAATTTATTGCTCTTATTACAAATCAAAGAACTGAAAAATACACAAGGAAAAAAGCAATCCCTTGAGGAGATTTGCTTCTCTATTTTAATAGAATATGTGACTGTTAACTAAAAAGCCAAATTTTCCACCTTGCCTCCATCAAAGAAATCAGAAATATTCCCAGGGAATCTTTTGTAAAGAATTAGCTATGTTTTATAGGTAGACAAAGTCAAAATTTTATTTAAACGCAAAATGGAAAAACACAAAACAACTTGAATTATAGAATCAAGTGACAGATTTTTCTCTATAATCCTATTATTAATATTACCTTATAATGGTTTCTAACCCCGTAATCAATAGGTGGCTCTTGACTTTATATTTATAGGGGATCTAGTTTTCATTTATTCATTAGTTCACTCAGAAAATCCTTTTCAATGTCAGACACTGTACTCAGCACCAGAGATTCAAAGATGAAAGACAGGATTTATATGCTAGTGGGGTGGGCAGACATACGAGCAATTAATCCGTATGATGTGAAAATGTGTAAGTTAATTTGGGAACATGTCTAATTTTTCCTGAGAAAGAAAAGAAGGCTTCTCAAGAGAGGAGCCTTCTGAGCACTTGAGCACTTGAGGAAGACTGGAAGTGTTGCCTGGCAGACAGTGGGAAGAGGCATCACAAGCTTGGAAGAGAACCTAAGCACACCATATTTGAGGAACTGCTTCCCGGTAGGAGGAAGGAGTGGCAGATGGAGCTGGCTCATCCTGAATGGGACAAGTATGTTTGGAGTCGGGGAGAGAGAGTGAGAGCCCACACTGACAGCAGTGTGGAGGTGGGTTAGAGGATGAGAGGGTAGAGGCTGGTTTCCAAAGGAAGTTCAGTACTGAGGCCGTTATTGGGATAGTCCAGGGGGAACAGATGCAACAATAAGTGAGAACAAGAGAAGAGGGTGGTGCAGCTCCAAAAGATACTTAGAAGGAAGAATGAATGTTCTTGGTGGTAAAAATCAAGGAGGGATATTTAGGCTGATGCTCATGTTTTTAGACTGAGAGCAGCGTGGTGCCATTCCGAGGGGAGGTGCTTTTGTGACGATTGAAATGAGAATGTAAAGCAGGCAATGATGTCCTTTAAAGCTCCAGACAGTGGACTCCACTGAATAGCAGTGTCTGGAATGATTGTTGGAACCGTGGGGTGGATATGCCCATCTAGAGAGTGTTTGTAGAATGAGAGCACATTTGAGAATAGAATCCTGAGATTGCCAGAATGTAAGGAAATGATAAGAATGAGGAACCTGAGAGGAATGGTCAAAAAGATGGGAGGAAAACCTCGTGGTCATCGTTGACCATGGCAAGTGAAGATTTAGAGAAGTGGTGGGGGCACAAAGGCCAGTGAGTCAAGGTCTCAGTAGAAGGTGAGTAAGTAGAGAGTGATGTTTTATTATAAATCTTTTTGAGTGTTTGGGTGTGAAGAGGTAGAGGGCTGTAGAAGAGAATGTAAGGTGAAGGGCTGGGAATGACGCATAACTTTTATGTTGCACCAACTCACAAATCATTTTGAAGGTCATTATATTTTAGGTACATTAATATGTTAGTATTCTCTGGAATACTCAATGGCAAAAATTCAATATGGCTTGAAAACCTAAGGGAAAATGTTTTCTGAAATACCAGATAATGTTAAGTATTAGACACTATGAGAGATCATTTCACTTCTTTTCCCTATAGGTCAAAGTTAGAACAAATGTCTAGTAAATATTTTAGTTTATAATTTCCTGTTTTTACCTAATAATTTCCTGCTTTTACCTTTAAAACAAGGAGAGGTCTTCCCTCATATGATTTTCCAATAGAGAACATGTGAATGAGGCCTGAATGAGTATTATTCAGATGATGCATCCAATTTTGAATCTAAAAGCAAATAAATAAAGACCATGTCAGACTCCCGTTAATTACAGAGCTTTTAGAGAAAAGAAGGTAACAAGACAACAATAGGTCCCAGAACCCAAAGAAGACACATGGAATATAAAATTGAACAAAAGGCAAAATTTCTATTTTAAATTTCTTCAGGATATTTAAAGTTACCTTTTATTTTCTGCCTTTACAAATAGTAGCTTCATCTCTGTATATTGCTCCCTCTTTAAAGCATACCTTCTACTACCATTTATCATTAATATTTTGATGGCAGAGTTTTTTTAAAGAATAAATCAATGTGTTCTGGATTCCTTTTGAAAATCAAAATTTATTTTCATTTCTTCCAAACTATTTAAGAGTAAAAAAAGGAAATTGATTTTAAGAAAATCATCCAGACAACTTGAAAGTGTTCACTGAAGTGCAATATATTATAATTTGCTACTGAACAGAAGATGCTGAGAAAAACACTTTTTTTTTCATTTAAAGGTATTCTATCAAGCCACATATTGGAGGGCATAATCTGAATAAATTCCCCAGTTATAGTGATGCATTTGCATCAGTCCTTTCACATACACTTACCTGTCATCAAAAGGTACACTGGAGATGGATGAATAAGGCACTTAGAAAGATGGGTGACATTTCTGACTTAAAATCTCCATGAGGAGGATGGAAGTCACACAAAAATGTCACACTATTCCATGATGTAAAAGAAAATCTGCGCTGAAAAAAATATATTTTGGAAGGTACAATTTTTTTTCTTTGTCTAATGAGTCTATGTATGTATGTATACATACATATCTATATAGATATATATTTTAAAATTTTAACTTTTTTCTAGTTCATGTTAATAGCACATCCATGTGCCAAGTTATCTAAAGCCTTTTCTTATTGTAACATAAAATATATAGAAATACTCTTGAAAGGAATGTCATTATCAAGAAAACCAAAAATTCTCTTAAGAATATGTAACAGGATCTCACGAATTCTATGCCTAGCATTCTTTTGCTCAATTCAGAGAAATATGGAAAATATATATGTGCATTCATTTATTCATTCTGTCCTCAACTATCTGTTTGGAGGTCTGTTTGCTTGCCACTAGGGACATAGTGGTGAACAAGAAATGGCCTGCCCACCTGGAACTTGCAGCTTATTAGAGGGAAAGGCATTAATCAAATAATCATACATCCATGTGCTATGGTGCATGCAATATGCTGGGGCTTGGAGGTGGGAGTGGAGCTCTGATTCAGTCTGGGAGACTAGAAACAGCTGTCTTCCTGCGTAAGCGGAGATTAGCTGTCCGGGTGAACAGTAAAGGATGTGGTAGTGGGAATGAGGTTGCCATGTTTTCCAGGTAGAATAAACAACAGCACAGTAAGAGCCCTGATGCCACAGATGAAGCTTGGCTTTTGGGAGGTCACAGATTTGCAGAGGGTGTGGGGTTAGAAGCAAAGTTCTCTCTTATCCCTCAACCAAATCATTGCTCTCAAACTCAAGCTTACTCTACCTTCCATCAATAAGTGCATCCGACTTGTAAGTTAAGGTCTTTATAACCACAGTTATAACAACATTGCGTCACTTTTCCAGTGCATTTCCCATGTCCTATGTAGGGGTGGGTGGAGCAAAGCAAATGAATTAAAATTATTTTGCTACTTCTTATATAGCAGTTAGTTAAAGGCTTAGTGGAAGACTGAGGTGCCTAGGAAATATAAAGAGCTATAGATACTCTTCATATAGCCCCTGCCTCTTAGTGCTTCCTTCCCAATCCTTAGATCTGATAAAAATTAATTTTCAAAAAAGCAAGGAAATCCCCTTTGATTACATACTTCTTCTAAGGAGTGATAAACTTCATAATCATATTCAGAGAGGGATCTTCGAATTCTCTGGGCTTGCGAACTGCTTCCTTTTTCCAGTGCTTTCTGAAGATCTTCTATGAGGATCCTGGATTTGTAATAATAGACGTGATGAAAATTAAATGGAGATGATATAAAAATCAGGCAATATAGAAAGAAAATCATGCATCTATGAAGTGAGGGCAGTAAATACGGATATTTCTAAGAATGCCAAATTTTGGGAAATGTTATTTTTTCAGGAAATAAAAGCTGTTAAATAAATGGTATAATAAATATAAAATTGTAAGCATGTATTCCCTAATAATAATAGCAATAATGACTACCATTGATTGAGTAGTTATACAAACTGAATGACTGTGTGAGTAAATACATTCATACTGCTATTTTCAATAAGCCTGCACCTTAATACAGGCCCAAAGAGACCAACCTGAAATGAAAATAATTGTGATGTGGAAGATCTAGCCCATTTTCCTCATCAAGTAGCTTATTGGAAACTAATGGATTGATCAGAAGGCCATGAAATGGAGCCCAGAAGTGGTTTTTGTAACTGTTGTATTTTCTTAGTTCTTTACAGCTCATTATTATTCCTACCAATTGTATGCGCTCCTATGAAGAACTTTCCAAATGATGTCATCACTTAGAACAAAACCACCTCCTCCAAGCTTCCAGGGTGGAAGAGGGAACTCCAAATTTGAAGTTCCATGACCAATTTTTATAGGTATTTAACTTACAAAATGAATGACAGGTTTTTTTTTATGGCAAAATGAGTCATCTTATTTGTCATGTCATTAAGAGGAATTGATCACCTAGGGGCCAGACACATGGAGTCACATTATCTCTGCTTTAAAGGTGACTATAGCTATACATTATGTATAGTTGTACAGAGTAAATGATAATATTTTGAAAATACTCCAGGCTCCAATAATAAAAGTCAATTAAAATGATCTCTACCTACTGGTCCTGTAGAATTTAATATACTCTTATGTGTTATTATCTTGTGACCAACAAAATGAGTAATTCTAAATTATTATTCTCCATGAGGGGACAACTTATTTAAAACACTCATTTTTAGACTCTATTCTCCGTGACATACAGCGTGATATTTATTCTGTTAGCTCTGCATGACCTATATTTAATAGCAGGGAATAGAGACTTGTTAAAATAACTGGTATATTCTTTTCTACCGAATAATAATTAATGAAGCATGTGAGTTGTTACTGAGCACCTATAGATATAATTACCAAGCTCTTTCCTGCTAGGCATTGAACTAAAATGTGTTCAATATGAACAATAGTTTTAGGCACAGCTGTGCCTCTACCCTGTTGTAGAAGCACAGATAAAATGTCTTACTGAAAAAGCAAATCAGTACTTTAATAAGGCTGCAATTATTTTTCTGGCAGGGAATTATTTGTGTGGACCAGGGAGGGATGTCACTGTCATGTTGCACCCTTGGTCCAGCCTTCCACAGAGACTAGGGCCTTCACCATTAATCACAAGAGCCATGAGCCCATCCCAGGCCTTGCCAGACATCATTACAGATCTTTGTGCTTGTTTTGTCAGTACCAGAACTTGCTAAAAAAATTGGGGGTTGCCCTAGCCAGTTTGGCTTAGTGGATAGAGCGTTGGTCTGTGGATTGTAGGGTCCCGGGTTTGACTCCTATCAAGGGCACATACCTCGGTTGCAGGCTCCTCCACAGCCTGGGCCCTTGTCAGGGCTCGTGCAGGAGGCAACCAATCAATGTGTTTCTCTCACATTGATGTTCCTCTCTATCCTTTTTTCCACTCTCTCTCTCCAAAAATCAGTGGGAAAATATCCTCAAGTGAGGTTTTTAAAAATGGGGGATAGCTGAGGTTAGTTATTGACAATCATGCTTGTCAATCCCCAAATCCTAGGATTCCAAACAAAAGGCAAGTCACTCAGTCTAGTCACTCCTTATTCTCTGCTTCTCTCCTGATTTTACCTTCCAAGAACAGTCATCTTCTCTGCTGCTCCACATTCTCACCTCCTGTTTGCTTCTCTGTCTCCTGCTCCTGACAATCTGATTCCTCCATTAGAGTTACCAATGCAGTTTCTATTGCCAAATCCAGAGGAAACTGTTCAATCCTTTTCTTGCTGGTGTCACTGCATGTTTCCTCTCTCAAAAGTCTTTCATTTCTTCTTTGACTCCTGTGACTACCTTGTAATTACTCTATTCCTACTAGTATAACTAGTTCTTAAAAAACCCCTGAAAATATCCAAATCTGTTTGAATCTGTCTGCTCATTCACCCAAACTAGAAGATTTGGCATCATCCTTGACTTCTTTCTCTTGTACCTGTGATCCAACCAAGTGAGGAGTCCAGGGGGTTTTGCCTCTGAACTATTTTATTGAATGCTCTCCTGATCCACTACTCTGGTCATGACTCAGGCCCTCACTATCTCTTACCCGGACCATGACTGCAGGCTCTATCCAGTTAACATGTGTGTGGCTCCCTTGCTTGCATCCTCCACCTGTGCAGCACCACCCTTAGGATAAGGGTGTGCATCATTATTCCCACAACCTGACCTCCTCTGACTCTCCACCATTTTTTTTCTACTCTTTGATTTGAACTTTGTACACTAATAACACTGAACTACCTCAGTTTCCTGCACACACACTATGCTGCTTCTTCCCTTCCCTGCATTGTCCCCTCTGTTTGCAAGGTCCTGAGTCTCATCCTTTGCCTAACTGAACAGCTCCTACAAAAAGCTCCCCCTGTCCCTGCTTTCCTATTTACCTTCTAGGCATTGCTAGGCTTCTCTACTTTCCTCCCACAGGAAAAAAATACCTTCTGTGTTTATACTGATTACTTGGTGGTGATGATGAAATATGTTAATGTGGTTTCTCTCTTTACTGTTACATTAATAAGCTCAAAGGTAAATATAATTGTTATATTCATGTTGGTTTTCCCAGTTGGATAAAGAGTACCTGGAACAACGTCATTGCCACCCAGTAAATAACCTAAATACAGCTATAATTCAGTTCAACTTAGTACAAATGGACTAAACAATGAAAAAAAAATGCTTACTTGTATGGGATGTTGGCTTCCTGTAAAAAGGCTAACAAGGCTCGGGAACCGTTTTGGGGAATATGGACATCAGTAACTGTTCCCTCTGAGACATAGGAGATACTGCTGGGCTGCCACAGGTCCACCTGTAGTGCAGGAACCAACCTATAATTCATATTCAGTGTAGGTGGGAAAGATCCATGTCACAGTGTCAAATATGTTATCTTGTTTGCATTCAGTAACATCAAACACATTTTGGAATTAGACTCAGTGCTTGAATCATGAGGGTAAAACTCCCATTTGATTTTTTTTTTTAAATATATTTTTTATTGATTTTTCACAGAGAGGAAGGGAGAGGGATAGAGAGTTAGAAACATCGATGAGAGAGAGACATCGATCAGCTGCCTCCTGCACACCCCCAACTGGGGATGTGCCCGCAACCAAGGTACATGCCCTTGACCGGAATCGAACCTGGGACCCCTCAGTCCCCAGGCTGATGCTCTAGCCACTGAGCCAAACCGGTTAGGGCACCCCATTTGATTTTGAATTCTCTAAATTATATCATATCCATATGTAATTTGATCATAATTGATAAATGTAAAGACCAATACATTAAAGCTACAAAATAAAAATGAGATAACAGTTATAAGTATGACTTTGATATTGTTTAAAATTATTGCACAAATATTTGAATAACACTGATAAAAATATTACCTTTTATCCTACTATACGAGCAAATGTGGTAGTTTGACAACATTTGGCAACTTTACATGGAACGCTCTCCAGGTTCGGTACCTCCTTTTTCCCCAACACACGCCTTTCACCGAGAGAAACATGCCTTTCTCAGGGAGGACTTGTCAGCTAGGGTAGGTTTCCTTGTCATAGTTCTAAGAACTCCTTGTGCTTTCATTGTATAACTTCCTTTTACCAGAATGTAACCTCCAGAGGGCAAAGGTTTTGTCCATTTTGTTATCACCCCATTCCAAGTGCCTAGAATGGTGCTTTGTGCATATTACAATTCAATTGTTAGCTCTTGTGTATATGTAGACTTCATTTAGTAATCCACTATGTGTTTACCATGTGTTCAGTGTTTTGCAGGAAGGCAAGAGCCATGTCTGCTTGCTGTAGTGTCCTAGTGTTTTGTCTAGTGCTCTGCACTGGTAGGAATTCCAAAGTCATTGAAAGAATGACTGTGTATTTTCAAATGATACCTCCAATAAGGGACTAATATCCAAAATATATAAAGAACTCATACAACTCAGAACAAAACAAAAATTCCAATTTAAAAAATGGGCAGAGGACCTGAGCAGACACGTTTCCCAAGAAGACACAGATGGCCAATGGATATATGAAAAGATGTTCAACTTCACTAGCTATATGGGAAATGCAAATCAAAACTGCAATCAAATGCCACCTCACACGTGTTAGAATGGCTAGTATCAATAAGGAAACAAACAAGTGTTGGAGAGGGTGTGGAGAAAAGGAAACCCTGTACGCTGCTGGTGAAAATGTAAATTGGCACAGTAACTATGGAGGTTCCTCAAAAAGTTAAGAATGGAGTTACCATATGACCCAGCAATCCTTCTTCTGGATATCAACTCAAAAAATCTGAAAACAATTATTCGTAAAGATATATGTATCCCTATGTTCATTGTACCATTACTTACAACCTAAGGGTCCTTTGATTGGATGAAGAAGACCTGGTAATATGGAATACTACTCAGCCATAAAAAAGGATAAAATATTGCATTTTGCAACAACTTGGATGATCTTGAGAGCATCATGCTAAGCAAAATAGGAAAGATGGAAAAGGACCAGAACCATGTGATTTCACTCATATGTGGAATATTTAACAAAAAGCAACAAGTGAGCAACAATAAAAAAACTCAAACTCACAGACACAGACAACAGTATGGTGGTTACCAAAGGGCAAGGTGGGTAGGAGGAGGATGAAGAGAATAAAGGGGGTCAAATATACGGTGAGGAAAGGAGACTAGACTTTGGTTGGTGAGCACACAATGCAATATACAGATGATGTATTATAAAATTGTACACCTGAAGCCTGTATGATGTTATTAACTAATATTACCCCAATAAATTTAATTTAAAAAGGATGAATAGCTGAAAGCTGGGAGGGAGGAGAGTGTTATCTTCTGCTAAGTCTAAAGCTACATTTTCAATTAGGTGCAGTTTGTTAGTACAGTCATGTCTGTCTTCTCCCTGCTTTGGGACTCCCTCTTCCTGCATTTCCAGTCTTGGTTTGCTGCTAAGTTTTTATCAGATAAGGCTGAGTTTATTTTTACTTAGGTATTCAATTAAGAACTCTATAAGACTTTGCAATGCAAGGAGAAATAATGGTATAATTTAATTTGGAACAGGGTAGAGAGGCATTTATTTTGCGGACAAAGAGTCTACCTGTGTTCTTTCAAGCAACTGACTCCTCTACTAACTTGCAAGGGCAAATCTGACTCAGCTAACATCTTAGTCCAACAATCATAGGAAAACAGAAGTGTGGGGCTGGGAGGGATGCTGAGAGATCATTTGATCCATCTGTCAGCCCTTGGGCAAGGATGCATCTAGGTCTCAATCAAACTGTCCCCAATAGATGCAACTAAACCACATCTTTTTAGTCTCCAAAAGAGGAGAGTTGATAACATACTAATTTAACTCATATCCACATTTAACAAGATAGCAGACATTTGTCTTAATCTCTTACATTATAGCATAATTTCATTTTTTTTCTTGTTCTAGGATCCTTTCTCCAGGTCATGCTGTAGGGTATGTTACTTCCATGGAGCTTTCACATGGGGAAGCTACTCTCTGCTGTGGAATGAGGATTTTTATTTTAGCATGTACTCCAGAAAATAACACTTACAGGTGCATCTCCAGAGGGGTTATTCATACTATTTTAGGTTCTGAGCAATGGCTGGTTTCTTGCCTTTAAGAGATAAAGCACATTGGTATCCTTTCTTTATGTGTTAGATTTTTCTAATCCTTTAATCATCTTTAGGACTTGCCAGATTTTTTTTCTGATTGTGTTTTTATTCTTAGTAATTTAAAAATAAATTTTGATTACAGTTGACATCCAATATTATATTAGACTTACAAGTACAACATGTGATTAGACATTTATATAACTTATGAAGTGACCATTCTGGTAAGTCTAGTACCCATGTGACATCATACATAGTTATTAAAATATTATTGACTATATTCCTTATGCTGTACTTTATATCCCTGTGACTGATTTTTAAAACTGGCAATTTGTACTTCTTAATCCCCCTCCCATCTGACAACCATCAGTTTATGCTACAGACATCTTTTTGATACTAAGGTTTGTTGCCATCTCTTAATACTACTGGAAATGAGGCAATAGTGCTGTATTCATAGGATAAAGAGCCACAGGAACCTAAAATAGTATGAATAACCCCTCTGGAGATGCACCTGTAAGTGTTATTTTCTGGAGTACATGCTAAAATAAAAATCCTCATTCCACAGCAGAGAGTAGCTTCCCCATGTGAAAGCTCCATGGAGTAACATAGCCTACAGCATGACCTGGAGAAAGGATCCTAGGAAACGAACATGTCACCAGAAAGCAGTTGGTCGAAAGGAAACAACAACAACAAAAGAATTTGCAAAATCAGGAATTGTATTTTGTGATATTAGGAAAGTAAATTAAAAGGAATTATCACCTTTTCTCCAGTAATATTTTGGCCAAAGGCTACTTGGATAAGTAACATGGATATTTCAGTCTGGGTGGAAGCATATGCCTACTAGTATATCTTGGTCTATGGTACAGTAATAGTCATGTGAGATTTGTAAAGCGCCACCCTCCTTGACAGATATTTCTAATCTTTTCCACAACATCTTATGACTAGGAGTTAATTATAGATTTATGAATGAGAAGACTCAGGTTCATAAGAGTCAAGTCTCTTTCCTAAGGATGAGCAACTATGAAATGGTGACCCAGAGGATGCCTAACTCAGGTGCCCATAATATACTGACCAGATAAGTGTCTCAGGATCTTCAGAGAATATCCCAGAAGAATAAGCAACTTCCAACTTCCTGACTTAGTGTTTGAGGGGGTCTAGTTGCTGGGTGCCACACCCTGGTCTTTCCTCTCAGGAGTTATTTGCCCTGTAAGTTAATATGCAGATATTTAAACGTTCCCGTCAGCCCACTGTGGGCTGGTTACCACCAGTCCCTTCCATATGGCCTGATCACATCTGGATGAATGATAAGCGGTCTTTGAACTACAGAGCGGGAGGACCTGGATTATGATGGCAACAAAGGATCACCAATGTTGTCAGGAAGGTCTAAGGCTATCCGCCTCTATGGCAGGTCTCTGCTGCGAACAGCCTCCTGAACCCAAGGAAAGGATGCTCCGCTGTAGAACCTTCTGGCCTTGGATCCGGGTGGTTGCTCCCAGGCGTTCCGTTCCTATGATTACCTGTCACATCCAGTCAGATCTATGTAAGAGGGGGAGGCAGGTCAGTGTAAAGGTCAAGATATGGATTTTGGAATCCAGCGACCCTGAGCTGGAAGGCTAGCTCTGGCAGCATCGGCTGTGTGACGTTGGGGGAGGTTTTAACACTTCTGAGCCTCAGTTTCCTCATCTATCCTGTGAAGATGATTAAAAAACCTACCTGCAGGCTTTTCTGCAGGATTAATTGGAATAACACAAGTAAAACACACAGAGTGCCTGGCACACAGAGCTAAGCAAATATTAGCTGTCTGTTGTTGTTATTTTTGGAAAGCATTAAAAAAAAGAAAAGCTGGAAGCAGTAAAGATAAAGTTATACTTTACATGTTCCTGGTTAAGATGAAGAATACAATGAGATTGTCCCCTTGTTCAGAGATTAAAAACTATACATGGTTTTAAGGAGGGTGGTGAAGCAATGAATAAACCATGAATATGAACAAAGTTGCATTGTGTTCTAACACAAAGGAAAATGGCTAGATTTGAAGCTACTCTAATGTAGTAGTTAATTCCCTGAACTCTGAATCCCTAGGATTAAATCCAGGGTCCCTCAATTAGCATCTGTGTGATGTAGGGCAAGTTCCTTAACTTCTCTGGTCCTCACTTGCTTCATCTGTAAAATGAAGATGATAATTAGACTTTTGGTTCATTAGGACTTGATAATGTTGTGGTTATTATTGTGTTGTTGTTGTTATTGTATTATAGAGATTATAGAAAATGCAGTGAATAACAACATGAATTCTAGAACCAGACAGGCTGAGTTTGACTCCCAGCTCTGCCACTTATTAGCTTTGTGACTTTGTTCTCTGCACCTTGGCTTCCTTGTTTTAGAACAGGGTTATGAATAGTACGTTTTTCATGGATCTGTTAGACTTAAATTAATCAATACATATAAAGTGATTAAAACAGTACCTGGTGACTAGAAGACATTCATTAAATAAATGATTCAAAATTCAAAAATGGTTTTTTTAGCAATTTGAAAGTAATCAAATTCAGTCTGGCTCTTCTGGTTCTTGTCCTGTGCTCACTCATTGGCCTGGTCCAGGCTCCATGAAGCACCCGACATGTCTGTTAGGCCCAGGGCTGATTAGATACCTTGCTTAGATGACCCTGGAAGGGTGGTCACTGTCCTCCAGCAGCTTCAGGGTGAGTCCCATATGTGGATATGGAAAGACATCTGAGTGTTCCTTCAACTTGGTAACAGATGGCCTGCCTCCCAGCTGCCCAAAGGGACACAGCAGCACGGGAGAGGGCCCTCCTGCTCTGTATTTACTCTCTTTTTTTGTTTGTTTTGTTTGGTTTGAAAAAGTGTTAAGTTTCTTTTCAGCTAGTGCTTGATTAAATTTACATCATCATATTGATTCACAAATCAACACACACACAATTTTAATGCACTGAAAAATGCCCTCTCTTATTTACCCTTAAAATTGCCTGTTTAGTCTGGATCCATTTAATCTTCTTGACTCTTCTTCCAGAATCTTTGTCTATAAATTGTTGGGAGGCTTCTCTGACTACCAAGTTTAGGTCAAGTAGTACCTCTGTTATCGCCTTTCATAGAACCTTAGTTATATCTTACTTTACTAGGTTATTTTGCTTTATTAGGGCTGCCGTAACAAATTGCAACAAACCAAATGGTTTAAAATAAAAGAGATTTTTTTTGTTTTGTTTTAAGTTCTTGAGGCCAGAAGTCCAAATTTCAGAAGTTAGCAGGACTATAATCCCTCTGAAGGCTCTAGGGGAGGATCCTTCCTGGTCTCTTCTAGCTTCAGATTTGCTTCAGGCATTCCTTGGCTTGCAGCCACTTCACTCCAATCTCTGCCTTCATCACAACATGGTCTTCTACTATTTGTCTTCTTCTCTTCTGTTTCTTCTAAGGATATTTGTCATTGGGCTAGGGCTCATCTGTGTAATCCAGGATGATCTCAGCTTGAAATCCTTAAGTACATCTGAAAAGACTTTTTCCGAATTAGGTCTCATTCATAAGTTCCAAGAGTTAGGGCATGAACATACCTTTTTGGAAGCCACAATTAAATTCACTAATATTATCATGTTAATATCTGTTTTCCCCGTTATCTCCATGAGAGTAGAAACTGGAGTGCTCCTCCAGCCCCCATCATTATATCCCCAGTTTTTAGAATCATGCATGGCACATAATAGGCACTAAATATTTTGTAAATGAAATGAAAGAAACCACACATTTATCTCTTTCTTCTTTTTTCCCCCCAATATATATTCTCTCCAAGATTGCTCCAGAGCTTTTCTAGATTCCTAATTCCAGTTCCTCTTACCAAGAAATTAATACAGTTTCACTTATTCCACTTCTCAACTCTTTAATTCTGAATTTTTATTACATTTCAGTGTAATCTTAGAATATGCTGCTTCTCAGGTCACAGTACTGCAGTCTTTTCTGATGACGGCAGTGGTCACTTTAGCTACACTGTTAAAGAAATGCTTATCTTTCACTGTCTTATTTGTCCTTGCTCTCCTTCTTACAACACGTCAACATTTCAAGTATCAGTGGGCTGCTGGAAGGGAAACGTGGCCAGAGAATATGGTCTCCTATAAACCAGAGGCATTAATAAGCTGTTAAATTCCCGAAGCCAATTTTATTTAGCCCTGTCTTCTCTTTCCAAGCCCAGGAGCATTTTGTAAGTTATCATTTCCCTAAAGCACGGTCCCAATAAATCCAACAAAAGGCCTCAGAAATGTCGGCAATTAAATTTCTTGTTTCACCATTAAAGAAAGATGAAAACATATTAACTAACAACTAATTAGGGATTAAAATAATAAAAAAAATCACCAAAGGCCTCATATTGGAATAAAGTTAAAAAAATCACCAAAGGCCTCATATTGGAATAAAGTTAAATCAGTCCAAAAGAAAGCATTGCTTATAAATTTTAATATGATAGCAATTATCACTACCAGCCTGAGTACCAGTCATCAGAAAAACATCATTTCTGCAACATCAGGTAAAGGTGGGAACCTCTGGAAAAGCTTTGTCTTAGTGCCCAAGTTTTCCCTCTAGTTCTCTTTAGGACTCATTGCTGATTGTAATAATTGGATAGTCAGTCCCATTTATCAAAACGAAGCACACATATTGGAAAAGGGAGAGATTCTTAACAGCTCCCTAAACTATTAATTGGTCCATTCACCAATTTGGAAACATTGTTGAAGCCTATCAGTCATAGACTTAGAACATAAGGCTAGTGAAAAAAAGTTTGGTTTATTGGGTCGGTGCAACAAGGGGTTAATCTCAGTACCGGGGGTTAGAAAGAATCTGTGGGATCTGGGATCATGTTAGGTAATTTTGTGAAGGGGTTAGGGAAGTAGGATTTTTTTCTGGAGTGAATGCTATCCAAAAGAGAGGTAATTCTATCATTGGATAGCTTAATAATTTTATCTAGAAAATAGGGGAAATAATGTGGAGCTAAAACTGTAAGTGATGAAGAAGCTGTAGCCACTTATATCAGGCCCCCCCTCCAAATAAAAAGGGGGGGAGGGGAATGTTTGGTCATGCTTCTGGTTTAGACAACGTTGTTTTTTGGTCTGTGTTTAGTCATGGTCACTGTGATCTTGTTTTTTTTTAATCTTATTTCCTGAGGGACACAGAGTGGCCTTGTCTGAAACTGGTTTACTGTGAAATGGTTCACATTCACCAGGACAATACCAAGTCTGCTGGTAGTGCTAGCCAGGTTTGCTTTCCATTTTCCGGGATGATCACTGTTCTCCTTTCCATTTTCCAGGATGATCACTGTTCTCCTTCCCATTTTCCAGGGTGATCACTGTTTTTTCCATTTTCCAGGGTGATCTCTGTTCTCCTTTCCATTTTCCAGGGTGATCACTGTTCTCCTCAGGTCATGTGATAACTAAAGACATGCTAACTGGTGGCAGGCTAAACAAGGGCTGGGAACTCTCAGCATTATCAGGCCAGGGTGACTTGGAGGTGATTTGGGGACTACGGAGTTTGGGGTTATGGGACAAGGGATGTCGAGCTGTGCTGGTCCACCCAGGAGATACTAGGAAGTCCATGATATCTGCCTTTGACACCATGCATCTTTCTGTAGCACCTACATACCAACACCTTTCTCATATAAAAGAGTCAATACTACCTTAATTCCTGTCCTTTTGGTGAACATTTGAAGACTTATAAATACTAAGGAAAGATTCTTGACTCCTGTACTAGAGACACTGAAATTAAGCAGCCATGCAGGAAACTTATTAGAGAAATAATATTTCACTACATTTTGCTAGCTTAACGTAATTCTGTACCTGAGAATCAAGTTAGCATTTTTTGCCTTTAGCTTTGCAGAAAGGATAGAAATAATCAGAAAGCTCCTGGTGCATCACGTGGATATTCATTAGTAAGTATATTTGAAGGAAGAGCCCCTGATTGCATCCCATAAAGTAATAGAGATTCCCTCCACCCTCTTTTGATGATTTATGGTTTTAACATTGATGACTTCTCCATGATATTTGATTGCTACATTCAGAAGTATTCCGTTTGGTGCTTTAACAGCAGTATGACAGTGCATTTACATTTTAAAATTCTGGCTTTTTTACTTTGGTTTAATACTCAATGAAAAGCACTTCAGATTTTGTTAATGCATTTTTTCCCCAGAATCTGGCTCAAGAACTCTACTATATATTATCCAAAGAAATCAAATAAAACATCTTTGGTTTAGTGAGAAAAAAAAAAAATTCCCAACGTAGGAACCAGGAAGAAGCCATTTCTTTTATATCCTATCTAAATTTCAATATGTCACATTTTAGAGCCTTAATTTTCTTAGTTTCAAATAATGTAGCTACATGATTTCCAAGTACCCCTTACCTATAATTCTGTTAAACTCAGTGTGCCTTTCTGAGTATAAAAGCTTACATTTCCATAGGAAAATCTTTCTCAATCTTTCGCAAATTTATCCATATTTTCTTCTTATCCTAAAAGTCTGAAAAAAGACCCTCTCAACAATTTAGCATTAGAATGACCTTTCATGGACGTATAGGTCAGTATTGAAAAATAAAACAGAAGCATTTATGTTTCTTCTACGTTATTCAATTTGTTGGCATATGACCATTCATAGTTGTGTCTTATGATCCTTTGCATTTTTATAGTATCAGTTACAATGTTCTTTATTTCGGATTTTATTTATTAATCTTCTCTCTTTTAAAAAAATGCAGATTCTGATTTAGTAGGTGTAGATACAGTAGATTCTGCATTTCTAACAAGCTGCTACTCGATGACAGTGCTGCTGGCCCATAGATCACACTTTGAGCTGCAAGGCGTTATGTCCATTGGAAATGCACCGGAGGAGCGAGACAGGAAAAGCATTCCAAAAATAAAGTTGGTTATGCAGAGTGAGGAAGAAGGAAGGAGAGGAAATGATTGAGATTTCTAGCCTATGGGAAAGTTATCGATTGACATGGGAACAAAGAAGGAGAACCAGCTGCAATCTGTATTCATTAAATCAAGTTTTCGTCTGTTCTTAGACCGATTTTAAAAAGTGAAAAGAGCTGAGCCCACTCTCTTACCAATATACAACCTACCAAGACTTAATCAAGAGGATGTGGAAAGCCTGAACAGACCAACAAGGAGTAAAGAAACTGAATCAGTAATAAAAAATGCTCACAAAAAGAAAAACCCAGGGATTCATGGCTGAACTCCACCAAACATTTAAAGAAGAGTTAACATTAGTTCCCCTTAACCTCTTCCAAGACACAGAAGAGGAGGGGACACTTTCAAACTCATTCTATGACTCCTGTATCACCCAGCTACCAAAAAAAAAAAAAAAGATACCACAAGGAAAGAAAACTACAGGCCAATATTTCTAATAAACTTAGATGCAAAAACAAACAAACAAAAAAACTAAATTCAGCCGAAACCGGTTTGGCTCAGTGGATAGAGCGTCAGCCTGCGGACTGAAGGGTCCCAGGTTCGATTCCGGTCAAGGGCATGTAACTTGGTTGCGGGCACATCTCCAGTAGGAGGTGTGCAAGAGGCAGCTGATCGATGTTTCTCTCTCATCGATGTTTCTGACTATCTATCCTTCTTCCTTCCTCTCTGTAAAAAATCAATAAAAAATATATTAAAAAAAAACACAAAAAAACTAAATTCAACAGCACATTGAAAGATTATACACCATGAGCAAGTGGAATTTATCCCGGGGATAAAAGGGTGGTTCAACATACACAAGTTGACTGATATATCACATTATAGAATAAAAGGTTAACACAACAGAGAATCATAAGAAAAAGCATTTGACAAAATTTAATATTCATTCAAAATAAAAAAACTCTCAACAAAATAGGTGTAGAAGAAACTTATTTCAACACAAAAAAAGGCCATGTGTGAAAATCCCACAGCTAACATCATTCTCAATGGTAAAAACAGAAAGCTTTTGCTCTGATCCAGTACAAGGCAAGAATGTCCACCCTTGCACATCTATTCAGTAGAGTATGGAAAGTCCTAGCCAGAGCAATTAGGCAAGACAAAGAATAAAAGGTAACCAAGTTGGAAAGGAAGTAAAATTATCACTGTCTCCAGATGACGTGATATGTAGGACACCTTAAAGACAAACACACTAAAACCTATTAGAAATAACAAATAAATTCAGTAAAGTTTCAGGAGACAAAAATCAACATGCAAAAATTAGTGGTATTTCTATACACTAACAACAAACTATCAAAAAATTAAAACAATTCTACTTATAATACCAGTTAAAAGAATAAACTAGGAATAAACTAAACCAAAGAGGTGAAAAGCTTGTACACTGAAAATCATAAAACAATGGTGAAGGATACTAAAGGAAACAGACAAAAAGAAACACATTCTGTGTAAATTGATTGGAAATATTAATATTATTACAATGTCCATACTGCCCAAACTGATGCATACATTCAATGCAATCCCTAACAAAATCCCATTCTTTACAGAAATAAAAATAATCCTGTAATTTATATAGAAATACAAAGGACCCCCAAAGCCAAGGCAATCATTTTTGTAAATTTTATTTATTCTTTATTGATTAAGGTATTACATATGGGTCCTTATCCCGGCATTGCTCCTCCCTCCCCACTCATGCTCTCACACCCCTAGTGTCTGTGCCCATTGGTTATGCTTATATGCATGCATACAAGTCCTTTGGTTGATCTCTCCCCTTACCCCCACCCTCCCCTGCCTTCCCGCTGAGGTTTGATGGTCTGATCGATGCTTCTGTCTCTGGATCTGTTTTTGTTCATCAGTTTATGTTGTTCATTATATTGCACAAATGAGTCAGATCATGTGATATTTATCTTTCTCCAACTGATTTATTTCGCTTAGCGTAATACTCTCCAGGTCCATCCATGCTGTTGCAAATAGTAGGAGTTTCTTCCTTTTTGCAGCAATGTAGTATTCCATTGTGTAGATGTACTCTAGTTTTTTAATCCACTCATCTGCTGATGGACACTTAGGCTGTTTCCAAATCTTAGCTATTGTAAATTGTGCTGCTATGAACAGAGGGGTGCATATATCCTTTCTGATTGGTGTTTCTAGTTTCTTGGGATATATTCCTAGAAGTGGGATCACTGGGTCAAATGGGAGTTCCATTTTTAGGTTTTTGAGGAAACTCCATACTGTTCTCCACAGTGGCTGCACCAGTCTGCATTCCCACCAGCAGTGCACGAGGGTTCCTTTTTCTCCGCATCCTCGCCAGCACTTGTCGTTTGTTGATTTGTTGATGATAGCCATTCTGACAGGTGTGAGATATTGTTTTGATTTGCATCTCTCGTATGATTAGTGACTTTGAGCATGTTTTCATATGACTCTTGGCCTTCTGTTTGTCCTCTTTCGAAAAGTATCCATTTAGGTTCGTTGCTCATTTTTTGACTGGATTATTTATCTTCCTTTTGTTAAGTTGTATGAGTTCCCTGTAAATGTTGGAGATTAAGCCCTTATCGGTGGTAACATTGGCAAATATGTTCTCCCATGTAGTGGGCTTTCTTGTTTTGTTAATGGTTTCTTTTGCTGTGCAGAAGCTTTTTATTTTGATGTAGTCCCATTTGTTTATTTTCTCTTTAGTTTTCATTGCCCTAGGAGCTGTATTGGTGAAGATATTGCTTTGGCATATGTCTGAGATTTTGCTGCCTGTGGATTCCTCTGAGATTTTTATGGTTTCCTGTCTTATGTTTAAGTCCTTTATTCATTTTGAGTTTGTTTTTGTGTATGGTGTAAGTTGGTAATATAGTTTCATTTTTTTGCATGTATCTGTCCAATTTTCCCAACACCATTTATTGAAAAGACTGTCTTGACTCCATTGTATGCTTTTGCCTCCTTTGTCAAATATTAATTGAGCATAGTGGTTTGGGTCAATTTCTGCATTCTCTAGTCTATTCCATTGGTCTATATGTCTGTTCTTGTGCCAGTACCAGGCAGTTTTGAGAACAGTGGCTTTGTAATCTTGAACAAGAAGAACAAAGCTGGAGGAATTATACTTCCTGATTTAAAACTCTATTAAAAAGCTACAATAACCAACATGGTATGATACTTGCATAAAGAAAGACATATAGAACAATGAAACAGAATAGAGAGCCCACAAACAAATTCATGCATTTATGATCACCTGATCTTTGGGTGCCAATTACATATAATGGGGAAAAAGATTGTCTCTTCAATAAATAGTGTTGAAAAAACTGGACATCTACATGCAGAAGAATGAAATTGGGTTCTTATCTCACCCCATATATAAAAATCAACTCAAAATAGATTGAAGACTTAAATGTAAGACCCAAAACTGTAAAACTACAAAACAACATGGGAGAAAAGCTTGACATTGCTTTCATGGATTTGACATAAAAGCACAGGCAACCAAAGCAAAGATAGACAAGAGGGGCCTCATTAAATTACGATGCTACTGAGCAGCAAAAGAAACAATCAAGAGAGTGAAGAAAATATTTTCCTCAGAATGGAAGAAAATATTTTCAAGCCATATAACTGAGAAGGGCTAACATCTAAAATATATAAGAAACTCAACTAAATAGTGAGAAAACAGCCCTATTAAAAAATGGGCAAAGGACCTGAATAGACATTTCTCCAAACAAAATATACATATGGCCAACAAGTAGAGGAAAAGCTATTTAACATCACTAGTCATTAGAGAAATGCAAATGAAAACCACAATGAGATATCAGCTCACACCGGTTAGAATGGCTATTATAAAAAAAGACAAAAGATCTCTTTTGGCAAGGATATGAAAAAAAAGGGAACCCTTGTACATTGTTGGTGGGAGCGTAAATTGGTACAGACATTATGGAAAACATCACAGTAGTTCCTCAAAAAATTAAAAATAGAACTACTATCTGATCTAGCAATCCTACTTCTTAGTATATATCTAAAAGAAATGAAATTAGCATCTTGAAGAGATAGCTGCACTGCACTTTCATATTCATTGCAGCGTTATTTACAATAGCCCGGATTTGGAAACAACCTAAATATCCAACAAATGAATGAACAAAGAAAATGTGACACACACATTAACTTTAACCAAGTTTGAGATAAATCCAGCAAAGGAGGGAAATACTTCTAATCCTAAGAGTAGAAATGTGATCAGGATGCACTGTCAGAATTCCAGGTGTTTCAATTCATAATTCACAGGGAGGAACTCTGATGTCTGCTAAGCTGGCCTGAGGCCTTTCCTGGCAACCCCAGAGCATCCACTGCTGTTCTCTGTTGTGTTCAGCCAAGCCATGCCCGGCACACAGAACATTACATTAGGACCGGGTGCCCTGGCAACGGCTTCCCTGGGCTATGTATAAGTGATTTTTCTTTCAAATGAGTAAGCCATGATGTTTAACAGACACTGCAAAGCTCATGCACCAAAACAGATCTCCCTCATCCTCCATGTTCACTCTTTCTGAATAATCTCAGTGAACAGTCATTTAGGTATATTTAGATGACCTTTTTCTTGAGACGTGCTGCTTTATGCTTTGCTAAATGTCTAATCTGTATAATAACATCAGGGCACAAAATCTGTTTAGTGTTCTTCTATATGGATTTCACGTATAATTCACCACTTTTGTCATGCATATCTCTGACAGGCAACTTTAAGCTTTCTTCCATTAACCCCCAACCTCCACCTGGATCTGAGCAGGGCTTACTGGTACTTCTCCTCCTCACCTGCTCTGCTATCTTTCATTTAATGATACTATAAAGGGGGAGTCTTCTGACCTTTTGATCCTAGAAGTTATTTGCAGAGTCTTTAAAACCATTTTTTTCTAGCCATCAGAGATGGTGCTAAATTATTTTAAAGCCTGCTTGATTCATATTTTATCAGTAAGGCAGACTTTTGTCTATATACTTAAGGCCCATTTCATGTTCTTTAGAAATAATGATTTAATTAATGACTATAGAACATAATTTTAAGAATAATGATATTGTATAATTATAAAGCACTGGGCTATGTATAAGTGATTTTTCTTTCAAATGTGTAGCCCTTCTCAAAAAGTAGTTAATTAGAATTATATAGATACTTCAGAATGATGGGAGCATAATGTAGAAAAATACAACTTATTGAAAATGGAGCTCCATTATTTTCTCCATGAAACTCACAGCTTCTCTCAGAGTTCTCTTTGAGTTGCAAGGTCTATTATCCACATGATAATGCCCCCAAACACCCAAACTCTAATCTAAAAGTCACTTTCAATGTCTTTACCCGGCTTATCTTCCAGTGGATCCTGAGGTAGATTCTCTCTCTGCATTGTCCCTCAGACTCACTCCCATTGCCTGAATCTCCACCTTCAACATTGCCCTGCCGGTCCCGTTCATTATGCTGCTGACCCACGTGCCTGGCTCCAGTCTCTCTCTTCATCTATCTGTTGCCTTGCACAGTTGCTACAGTTACCTTTGTTAAATGCAGGCAGGCACCTACTGAACGTCTCTAATGTTATCTACTAAGTAGAGGATAAAGTCCAAGGCCTCTGGCAATGAACCTTGTTAGTCACTCACACTCTGATCTCGCCAACAGACTCGTCACTCTCTCTGTCCCCTGGCATATATGGTTTTCTTTACCAGAAGGTCCTATTTGCTTCCTTACTATCTCCCTCATACCCCTAAACATAGGTCCAGGCTTTATGGGGTCTAATGTAAGAAAAAGAGCACACACTTATATACGCTCATAATTTTGTAAAGTTATAAAAACAGAGACAGCGTGTTGCAAGGATCCCAGAACAGGAGGGCCTTGGGCTTCCTCTTGGGAAATCTGCCTGAGTTATTGCTCAATGACGCCTACTGAACTATTGCTTATTAAACTTTCTCAGTCTGGCAGAGTGACCATGATAGTATGGGCTTCATAGGGATTTGTTAAATTTAAGAATAAAATCCTATTTGCCTTTAAGTTTGGCTCAAATGTCATATCTTCTGTACACTCTTTCTGAATTTTCCCAGTTATGTGCTATTGCTCTCTTTTTCCAAAGTGCTTTGCAGACACATTTAATATGGCACTTTCAACACTACCTGCTAATTGTTTATTTGTGGACCAGTGGTCCTCAAACTTTAGCATCAAAACCAGCTTGCAGAGCTTGTTAATCTCACTCGCAGGGTTCCTGACCCAGTGGGCCTGTGGCGCCTTCCGTTGGAGGGTTTATATTTTTAACAAGTTCCCAGGCGATGCTGATGGCCAACTTCGATAAGAACTATACCCCATTCATTCTAAACACGTTGCTGGTTCTTGGTAGGTGCTTCAATACATAGATTAAGTGGAAAAAAGAATTAAGCATTCACCTGTTGAAGGGCATTGTTTCCCCTTCCCCCAACTTTGAGGCTGTTATAAATAAAGCTTCTCTGAACATTTGTGTAAACGTGTTTTCATTTCTCTGGGGTAAATGCCCAAGACTGCAATGGCAATTACTTGGCCCTTATTTGAAAGTAACCTATAGTCCCATATTTGACATGTAACTAAACACATAACAAACTTATCTCCTATTTTTAAAAAATCAGAAAAGAGCACATCCATTTGAATAATCTTTTCATGTCTAATATAAGGAGTTTCCCTTATGTCCATCTGCAAACACCGGCATAATTGGTAAGCTTGTCATGTCTGCAGCTGATGAAATGGTCCAGGGCAGGATTTCAGTCGGCATTTCTGATCATCTGCTATAACAAACAGCCTGATCCTTTAAAAATAAGACGTTTCTTTCCTTTCTTTCATCGGTATGCTTCATTCACGGCATATACGCACACGGTTTTTAAAAGAATGCCTCTTGGCTTCCTTGGTTCCAAATTAAACAGATATGGTCATGCAGTTTATAATGAAAAGCTTTCCCCTAGCTATTAAAGCCACCAAGCTTACAAGAGACGTGTTAGAGAACAAGGCAGCACATGCATAGGCGAGCTGAAATTCATAAACAGAATAGCAGCAACAGCAGGTTGCTTACTAAAGCTCAGGAGATTGACGGTTGGTCACAGTGTAGTGACCATTGTGCTTCACATAGACAAATGCTAATTGCTTAGTGGAGGCTTCGCCAGTGGCTTACGACTCAGATGGCAGGGGGTGGCCTATCACTCCCCCACACCACAGCTCTCAGCAAAATATGTTACTATGTGACTCAACATAGAATAATTGAGTTAACACAAAACACTAATTAAGGTGAAACATGTCAACACTTTTGAGTAGATAATAAAAGAATGAATAAAAGGACAACAAAATCTCTGCCCATGTCTCAATTACATGGCAGGATAAAGGTAATCAGTTTGGTTAACAATGTAAACTCCATTTGGAGAATTACATTTTTATTAGAACAGATAAGTAACAAAAAGAATGATGATAACTTTTGAGTTAAACACCTAATTTATGAGGCTATAAAACTGTGAAAGAGTATTTAACGTCATCCCCAGGACATCACTTTATAAAATATGTTTGAATCAATATTATAATAACTCTAGAAAAGTAACATTTGAATAATTTTTTAATTACCCATGTCTGATCAAAAAGAATATGCTGTGAAGTTGAGGCTTTCTTCATTTTACCAGGAGGTACGGAAGATTTCAAAAATGGGAGACAGTGATGTAAGCCATTATTAATTGCAAGATACATACCAACTTCTGAGAGGTTAAAATGTGAAACACATGTGCATCTTAAAACAGATAAGATATGGTAATATATAAGCATTTGTTGAGCATCTACTCTATGCCAGGCCCTATGATAACCACTGGATATACAAAAATGAACAACATATACTCTATATACTCAGTAAGTATAGAGCCCAGAGGTGAAAAGCAGAGAAATCAAACAACTTCAGGTATAGTGTTCTCAACTTAATTTTCAAGTTAGTTCAAAACACAAGGAGAAACCGTCTCATAACACCATTATATGAAGGCTATTGATTATATGATAGCTAAAAAGTAGAAGTAGTTTTATGAGCATCTAGGAAATAAACTGTGACATTCCTTTAATTTATTTCTCAAGCACTTGCAATGTCAATCCCCCCGGCCACGTTAAAGTTTGTCTAGTTCTGATACATTAGCATGGAAAAAAACAATCATTTTCCTCTTGGGTCTCAAGATTCAGGAGTGACCCAATATTCAACTCATTCATTTCTCAAATAAATATTTTATCATCTTGCAACTGAAATAAAATGTAGCATTTTAGTTCCAAAGGAAAACTACTAAAAATAATAGAAATAAGCAGAATACTGACTTAGTCTTAAAATAACCCCCACTACACTGCTTGTATCTAATTCAGATCCCCAAAATGTTGCTGAGTGAACAATATAGTCATTTGTGATGGAAAGAGAGACAATGTTGATCTTCAAATCTGAGTCCTTTTTGCAAACTGTTAGATTCCTGAAGGATGTTTTTGTGTCCTTATCTATCATTGTTTCATATGATGGCATAATAAAAAATAAATATGTGATCTTTGTCCCCTGGTCCTGGCCTAGAGCTCCTAGAACCCTTGGAATATACTTTCTTTTGTATGCTGATGGGATGACTCATGGGTGTGGGGGGAGAGTAAATAGCTTCAGGATTGGGGGAGTAGCCAGAAAAAACAACCAGATGATGAGGTTTGTACTTGCAGCTTCACCCCCTGATTTTCTGGGAGGGGAAGCAGGCTGAAAATTGAGTTCAGTCACCAATGGCCAATGATTTAACCAATCACACCTACTATAGAAACTTCCATAAAAACCCCTACATGATGGGGTTCGGGGAGCTTCCAAGTTGGTGAAGACACTGAAGCGCCACCTCTCCATACCTTGTCCTACACATTTAGCTGTTCCTGAGTTGTACCCTTTATAATGACCCGGTAAGTAAAGTACTTTCCTGAGTTCTGAGTCATTCTAGCAACTTGTTATACCTAAGGAGGTGGTCACGAGAACCCCTGAATTGGCAATTGGCTGGGCAGAAGTGTGAGCAGCCTGGGCACCTTATTTGCAGCTGATGTCTGAAGTGGGGGCCATCCTGTAAGACTGAGCCCTTAACCTGTGGGGTCTGTGCTAAGTTGGTGTCAGAATTGAATTGAATCAGTGGATACCTAGCTGATGTTAGAGCATTGCAGAACTGGTGTGGAGAAATGACACATACGTTTACTGTTAGAAAGAAATCATATACATATTGTATTATGTTCCCCCATTTTCCTGTTGAATTGAGGCATTTCTGTGGGAACTGCTTTGGCCAAGGAGTGTGGGGGACGTGGTGGGAGTCCCTGCAGGCAGAGCCTCAAGAGCAGGCGTGGTTCCCCGTCTCTCTCCATGGGTCACAGTGACCGGCAATGTTCTGAACAGAGGCAGCTCCTTCAGCCTGGGTCCCAGAGTGGAGACGATGCAGAACAGAGCTGCGATGGACCATGAGCAAGAAATAAACCTTGTTCAGGTTTAGGCATAACTTGTCTCTCCAGCATAACCTAGCTTACTGTATTGAAGTTCAAGTGAGATGGAATAAGGGGTTTATTATGGGAACTAGACTATGTAGCTGTGGGAACTGGGGAATAAGTTGATCAGGTAGTGTTGCCTCTGGTTTGCTGGTGGGCCGAGAGCCACCACTGATCAGCAGGGCTGGGGGAGAGGGAGGACAAGGTGGAACCTGCCTGACCCCGCTGCCTCTGACCTCCACCATGTGGTTATGTGCATGAGGAGCTGCATCCTGTGCTACAGACCTCACGTGCACCTGCACAGAGCTTGAAGGAGGAGATCCATGGGACCTGAGAAGCTGCCGGCCAGACTGCTGCTCCACAGACGTGGTAGGGGGAACTGGAAGGTCAGGGACCACGTGGGTGAGCTGTGGATGCCTGGCCACTGACTTGGACCTCGGAGCAGACAGGCTTCTGCTTCACCTCTGCCTTGTTTATCTCCAGCAATTTCCTCTGTGGCCAGTCCTAACTCAGAACTGGATGGGACTTTGGGAAGCTTAGCTAAACTGGCACACACAAAAGCACCACTGCTTAGGAGCACATGCCAGACAAAATTGCAGGCTCAGCTACAAGCCGGAGCTCTCTTTTCAAATCCCTATTTGGATTCAGACTTGGGGGAATCGAGAGGAAACTTTTAAAAATGTCAACCTCTTTTTGCTTCCTTGAGCCCAAGACCCAAACAGAAGCACGGGTAGTGGTCTGTCACTTAGGCTCTTTGTCACAGGACTGAATCTGATTGGCCCTTGAGATTAGCCCTGGGACCAAGCAAAGAGAATAAGACCTGAAGCTGAGCTTTACTGAGCTGCTTCTGTCCATGTCTCTTTACCCTGGTCCTGCCAGTCCCTGCAAGGGTGGTGGGGAGCGAAGAGAGAGGACGATGAAAAAGAACTTTTATTCCTGTGAAGTCCCATGTGTGGTTAATGTCCCATTAACTTGGTACCTTTTTGAGGGTTCCATGTTATCTTTGGCCTGTAACAGGAGTCTTTGCTTTTGGAGATAGGGGCAAGTGGGGAGGCTTGAGCACCGCCGGAAATTAGAGTGTCCTGACTTAACTGGACCACAATTAACCGATTGTCAGACCCATGTCCAAGGCTTGCTGGATGGTTACTCCCCGAGGTTACTCTCTTAGGACATCTGTGTGTCCCTGCTCCCACCAACTGAATTGCATGCTTACCAAGAACTAACTGTATTTATTTCAAAACCTGTTTATGCCCATTAGACCAATAGGTTATGAGCAGAAGTGATGCCTGCAATTTCCAGTTCACTCTTGAAGAATGAAGCTGCCGCCGCCCTCTCTGTATCAGTTGCTGTAGCAGTTGTTTCTAGCAGTACCAGTTGGATTCAATTGGCAGTTTCTTCTATCAGAATCAGCATCCTTGTGCAACTTCAGAGAGATCAGCACCATCTGCCAGCAAACCTCTCCACCCTCAGGTTTGATCTCAACTCGGCGGGTGTCTGCTCAAAGCTGCCTAGGGCATCAATATTAGCGGGCAGTGTCCTTCCTCCAAGGCTGAATTCTGGCTCTGTGGGAGCCTTCCTGCAAGCTCCAAAGTCTAGTAATCTTAACCTATTCCCTTTGTTCATGCATCCAGCATTTAGTATGAAATAGACACTAACTAGGCTTCTAATCACAGCTCTTGAGCATCGGGGAAGACCATTTTCAATATTCAATATTGATTTTGTGTTATGGCTAAGTATATCCATTCCTGAAAGAAAGTGTTTTTCTTGCTTTCAGAGAGAAGAAGAGAAAGGGAGAAAGAGAGATAGAAACATTGATGAGAAACATTGATCGACTGCCTCCAGGCACAACCCCTACTGGAGATTGAGCCTGCAACCTGGGCATGTGTTCTGACCAGAATAGAACCAGCGACCTCCTGGTGCATGGGACAATGCTCAACTAACTGAGCAATGCTGGTCGGGTGAAAGTGTTATTCTACAGATTACATCACACCTCTGCTTAAAACTCTTACTGGCTTCCCACTGCCCTCTGAACGAAACCCCAAGGTTTTATCCTTTCTGCCAAGGCCCTGGGCTGTATCTCTCAGACCTCACATCTTTCCTGCTCTCTCCCTTCTGTTTACTACATTCTAGACTAATTGGCTTTATCTCTGTCCATGAAATGACTAAACTCAGCTGGACAAATCTGCCTTGGCACTTACCACGATCCTTGCCTGGAATCTCTCTCTTGAGACCTTTGCAGGACAGGTTCCAGCGTTACTATCACATATTTAAAGAGACGTTTTCTGAACTTGCAAAGAATCCCATTCTCTCTGTTGAATCTATTTTTTTCATAGCATTTACCACATTCTGTAACTACCTTCTTCATTTGCCTATTTTCTTCTCCACGATGACAAGCTCAGAAGGGCATCTATTTTGTCTATGTTGTGGATTAACCTCTTTAAATATCTAGTGAATAAAAAATGAATTGAGCTTTTGGCACTGTCTAAAATATGCAAATAAATGTAAATTAATTACTTTTAAACTTCAGAAACTCGAAGTACCTAAACATAACTTTTTCTTCTTCTAAGACAACTCAGAACAAGTGGACAGCTATTTTCATAGGATGGACCATTCATCCACTACAGTGTGTCACCAGGCAAAGAAATTAGCAGCAAGGGGGGAGGGAGGTCAGCATAGTTTTGATGCAAGACCCTGTCAGAGTAAAGAAGAGCTGATGTAAACTGTTCACCCACTTGTTTCATCCCAGCAAATGCACAGCACAAATCTTGCAGTCTGTGCCTGCACCTCCCCCCTGGTCACACTTCATCATGAGGCTGATGGTGTCCATAAACACACCCTGAACACTGGCGCAAGAGGAAAAGGTACAGTCTTATCAAGTAAGCAAAACTGTATGGCAAAGAATAAGGGTCAGTGAAATGGGCAAGATTTTCTTTTAACAAACCCTGTCGCATGATAGTGGCCCAAGAAGTTTTTCCAGGTGATACTGACTCACCTTGCTTTGCAAAATGCACGTGAGGCCTACTTGAATCAGAGGGCTGACTATTACAGTGTCCCGGCGCTGATGTTTGGGGTCCAGCTTAATACATTATTACATTTATGGAGAGTTTTATTTCATTAAGAGTCACCTGCAATTTCTCTTTGCCCCCATCTATTGGCACATTCTTGCCATAACATAACTGTGCCATCAATGAAACTCGTTTCTAAACCATTAAAGTTCATATACATGTAACCTATAAGACTGATAAGAAATTTTATCTAGATTATTTAGAGAATGACTTATCAACTAATATATTATCCAAATCTTATACTTCTCCCACTGAAGGTATTTATTATCCTCCCCCAAAACACACATATACAGGAAACTGGGTGGAAGAAGTGAACAAAACAAGTCCTAGTTGCAAATTCCCAGTCTCAGGACAAGGATACTAGCCTGCCCACAAACCCCGCACTGCTCATGGCCATGGTGTCCTACAATCTGACCCTTCTCAGGGAGAGGATTTAGATGTACAGTCATGTGCCACTTAATGAGGGAAATATGTTCTGAAATGAGTCATAGGCAGGTCGTTGTGTGAACATCATAGAGTGCACTTACACAAACCTAGATGGTCTAGCCCAGGGGTGGGCAAACTTTTTGACTTGAGGGCCACAATGTGTTCTTAAACTGGACTGGAGGGCCGGAACAAAAGCATGGATGGAGTGTTTCTGTGAACTAATATAAGTTCAAAGTAAAGGAGCGGAGGGGAGAGCAAGAGAACCCTCCGCTCTTTCGGCTCCGCAGGCCGGATAGAACAGCTGAACGGGCCAGATCCGACCCGCGGGCTGCAGTTTGCCCACGGCTGGTCTAGCCTGTAACAAATATTGTAGGCAGTTGTAATACAATGGTATGTATTTGCATATTTAAACATATCTAGACATAGAAAAGACTAGAGGCCCAGTGCATGAAATTCGTGCACTTGGGGGTGGGTGGCGTCCCTCAGCCCTGCCTGTGCCCTCTCCCAGTCCAGGAGCCTTTGGGGGATGTCCAACTGACAGCTTAGGGAGTGGGCCTAAGCTGTCAGTCGGACATCCTTAGCGCTGCCATGGAGGTGGGAGAGGCTCCTGCCACCGCCACTGCGCTCGCCAGCCGTGAGCCTGGCTTCTGGCTGAGTGGCACTCCTCCTGAGGGAGCACACTGACCACCAGTGGGCAGGTCCTGCATTGAGCATCTGTCCCCAGGTGGTCAGTGCACGTCATAGCAACCAGTCGTTCTGCCATTCGGTTGATTTGCATATTAGCCTTTTTTTAAAATATAGGATCCAGTAAAAATAGGTATCAAAATTACAATGAGATTACAGTCTTATGAGACCACCATTGTATATGTGATCATCATTGACCAAAACATCATTTTGTGGCACATGACTGCATAAGTATACAATCTTCAGATTTCTGCTCATGTTCTGTCATAATTTTATAGGAACAATAGAACTAACTTTCTCCACTGTCAGTAATACGAAGTCTTTTCAAAGTTTGCCAGTTTGGAGATACAAACAAGCTTTCTTATTTATTCTACTCTGTTTATCTCGTTAAGGCCTTGATAAACCTTAGCATAAATCCCTTCTGTATCTATCACAGCTTACATCATAGGCATCATGCTGTGAGCCATCCAGAGAAGGCGGCAAAATGGGAAATTTATCTGCACGCTCATACACACAGGATTCTACACCAGGGCTTTCTATTGCTGATGCTTTGGACAAAATAAAAAAATAAAAAAAAAAATCCTGTTTCCCAGATGTACCTTTGGCAGGGCTGTTTCTAAACCATTCCACAACGAAATGGAGAAAACACTGTAATTACAACAGAGAAATGCTCTCTAAAGGTGCTTGCTAGGCTCCACCATTTATGACACTCAGTATTGTTAACCTAATTACAGTCTCCCTCAGAGGGACAAAGCTATACTTTCTCCAGTTGTTTTCCTCAGGCTTCCTATGCTTGAATACAGGTATGCTTGAATACAGGTACGTGCCAGGAAGAAATACAAAGTGTTCCAAAGCAAGAGACTAGCTAACAGTATTCTGCGAGGCCTTTGATCTTCCTAGGAGGCCAGAGCAATGGCCTCTGTGGATGAAAAATCTTGTGTAAGGTAATAAACTATGTTGTTAACTGGTGGGGAGAAGAGGCTGAGGGAGAGGGGGCCCTGGAATCACTGCTCATTCTCCCTCCCTCACTCTTTTTTTTTTTTAAATATATTTTATTGATATTTTACAGAGAGGGAGAGGGATAGAGAGCTAGAAACATCGATGAGAGAGAAACATCCATCAGCTGCCTCCTGCACACTCCCCACCGGGTATGTGCCCGCAACCAAGGTACATGCCCTTGACCGGAATCGAACCCGGGACCTTCAGTCCACAGGCCAATGCTCTATCCACTGAGCCAAACCGGTTTCAGCTCCCTCCCTCACTCTTACTCTTCTACCAGAAGAGGCTCACTCAGGGAGAAAGGGGTTGAAATGGAGGAAGCTGAGGTTTGCCTACTTTTCAACTGTTCCTGACTTTTTAATTTGGGTATTGATTGGCATCCCAACAGACAGGCTGACACCGGGGCCTTGGGCCACATGGAAATGGACTGCTGGGCCATCTCCTATTTTCATTTTACAGTAGATCCCCTTTCCCACTTGTCCGTGGTTCCGTGCTTTCCTGCTACCCTCTGCTCAGCCCATTCCCTATTTCCCGCTCACCCAGAATTTACAAACAAAAAAGCATTTCCTTAGCTAGGCTTAAAACAAACAATTATTGTTTGGAGAGTACATGCAGCAACACAAAACCTGATTATTTGAAACCACATTATAAACATGTAAATGTGGAAGATTCTATACAGATGAGCAAATACTTTCTAAATTTCCACTTTCAATTCCTATTCTAATTCATCTTAAATAGAACTATCCAATTAATTATTCTTTAACACTTTCAATGTTTCTCCCATATCCCCAAAATTTATAAATACTACAAATTGCCAATAGGATAAAACTCCCAAATTTTAATCTTGGTGACATAAAGTTCTCCATTAATTTAGTGAAAAATACATCTGAGGAACTCCACTAGGCATTGCCAAGGATACAAAATGAGCACAAGACTCCTCTTTCAAGGAATTTACAACCTAATTGGGAGACCATATATACAAAACAACCTCCAAGGCAGAATATGTGAGCCACAAAGGAGACATAAATAATAACAGCAATTATATACTTAGCATTTACCGTGTGCTAGGTAGTTCACATCTCTTACCATGAATCCTCACAACAACAATATAACATAGAAGTATCTCCACTTACAGATAACAATAGCAATTACCAAATTCCTACCAGTGCCAGGCGTGTATATATGATCCCATTTAATCCCCATAAAATCTCATTTTATAAATGAGTGTTGGCGATCTGCCTGAGGTCACAGAACTAGTCGGTGCCTGGATGGTCTAAATGTATGGTCCAAATACACATGTTGGAATCCCACTGCCCAATGGTATTTGGAGATGGAACCTTTGGGAGATGTTAGGTCATGAGGGTGGAGCTCTCATGGGTGGGATTAGTGCCCTTACAAAAGAGGCCTGAGAAAGTTCCTTAGCCCCTTCCTACCATGAGAGGACACGGTGAGAAGTCAGCAGTCTGCAGTCCAGAAGAGGGCCTTCATAAGAACCCAACCATGCTGGTACCCTGATCTTGGACTCCCAGTTTCCAGAACTGTGAGAAATAAATTTCTGTTGTTTATAAGTCACCAGTCTGTGGTATCTTTTATAGCAGCCATTACTGATTAGGGGAACCAGAAATTATTGGAGTTCCTTGTAAGAGAGCTCCCAGTCCAATACTCCCCATTTAGGCTCTTCTCACCTCCTAAGTGTATAAGAAACAGAGCATGCAATTGGTCTCTGACTCTAGGAGTAAAGCTTGCCAAAGTCTATGGTGTCAAACCCAGATTTCTCTCTGCCTATTACTCTCCTGTTGTGTGTGTCTTCTCCCTCCACCCCCCCCCCCCCAACCAATTACTGTTTTTCTGGAAGCCTGTGCTTCTATTAGGATGCAAGCTACATAGTGGCTGTTAAAGCTATTCGCGTGCACGTGTGTGTGTGTTTGGGCGAGAAAGGACTGCATCTAAGGTATTAGTTTATTTAATTCAGTCTTCCTACTTGTGCGACAATAGACCTTTTAACAAAACTGCATTCTCTTATATGAGTTGTGCTTTCAAGATCATAGGAAGTGCAGCAGAGAGCTGAATCAAATGCACAAAATGTTCTTGAAATCATCAGTAAAATGTTTATACCCACATTATCCATTAGAAGGGACATATGTCTGTTTCCAAGTACAATTTATGCATAAAGCAAATTTTCTCATTTAAAAAGGCTTAATTCAACTTACCTTACACATTAAGTATGATGTCAATGTATTTTAATTAGTAAATAAAATTGCCGAAATAATTCTGTCTTTTTTTTTAATTGTAAAATGATCCATCCTGTGGCAATGCACATTGTAATTAAGCAATGATCAGAACAATCATTGCAAACAACAAAGGGAAACACTGGCCTTTAAAGGAATTTCGTAAGGATTGTTTGAGTTGATGTCAAAAAACATTTACCGAGAAATGAATTGAGAATCCCAGTGTGGTCTTCTAAATCTTTTAGTCTGTACCATTTGGTCAGATCAGTCACGCCATTTGAATTAAAGCTAGAGATGGCTCTCTAAAGCAGCTCGGCCCCCGAACAAACATATTAGATAATGGAGAGCAGGTGGCAGACAATGAGAAGCTTTGGGGCCACACCATGGTATTTTTTTTAGGGTCTTGCTCTGTTGTTAGGTATGCCGTAAACCACTGCAGAATCCTCCTCGAAACCCAGATGGCGAGACTGTGTGTAAATACTTCAAAGGGGAAGGACTGGAAGGATAATGGGACAAGGAAAAACAAAAAAGGACGAGGAGCGTTCTGTCAGCAGTGTGTGATTGAAAAACCCCACACAGATCTGGTGGAGTTTGCTTATTTCTGAAAAGAACACTCACTTTGAAGTCTGTCCTTTTAGTCGGAGCTCTGTTAGGTGAAGGGCGTTCCTCACTGCTGACCTGATACATCAAAGGAGGCACCTTGCCCTACATGGGAGGGGCATGGTCAGCAAAGACCCTGCAAATAGAGCAACAGCGCAGCTAATGGATATGGAGCCTGTACAAAACGCCCCTCCTTGGTTTTCAAAGGACGAACTGCTTTCAGAAAGGCCTTTCAGAAAGGGCTGCAAATTCAGTGGTTGCTATTTGGTGGTTTTTTTCCAGGGCAAAATAGAATGAACAGATCATTAATTGGTATTGATCAACTACCTGGGGTCTATTCTGAAAATGTGCACAATTTGTAATGCGGGTTTGTCTCTGGCACCCTGACTCGCAGGGAGGTCAGATCTGTCTCTGAAATGTCATCTTCGCTTTGACAGAGTTTTCAGGGACGGCCAGGCTCCCCCTGCAGCATTTTGGAGAATGCCTCCTGCAAACACTGGGGTAACACGGGTCACCACTAACCAGGGAACCCTTCCTTTACTGTGGCCAAGACCAAATTCGATTTTCAGAGAGGATTTCACTCATAAGTGATTACAGCTGATTCATGATTTTCATTTCTTTGTCAGACACTTAAATAGCCACTGAAGAACCTTCCACGGCAAAAGCAAATCCTCACTTCTGGATAAAAAGCTCAAATCTCATGGGAGATAGCAGCCAACCAAACTCCCCACTCTTCTCCTGCTGGCATTCTCCTCGCTTCCCACTGTTGCTTCAAAACTGCTCCTCTTCAATTTTCCTGTAGAAGAGCATCTTCCTCCAAAGATGATGCTATTTGGATAAACCACCATTTGTCCGGACTCAGTGGTGCCCATACTGACCTTGCAGTCACTTTCCTCACCCACCGGAAGGGCACATCCTCACAGTCTGTGGTAAGACCTCCACCTGCAGACAATACCCTAGACTCTAGGCTATCAATGTCCGATTCAATGTCCGATCTGACACCTGAGCCTCCACCTTCTCAACTCAATGACCCGAATCTGTACCCGCCTCAGGCACCCACTTTAAGGACAACCCCTTGTAACACTTCTGAAATCTTGCATTTCAAGTTTCCACTCTTGGACTACAAATTCCTAGCCATGCTCTCACCTTTCTGGGGCTACGAGTGACAGAGGGAAAGTCCAAGTGAAAGTAAGTTAAAAAATCTTACTTTTCCCAATACACATGGGCCTGTGAACACAGCGGAAAGGTGAGGGATTGTAAACATAGCCAGTCCTATATTCATCTGCTTTCTCCAGACTTCTAGTTCCCTCTTAGCTTTTAGTCTTCTTTTCTTTTTAATCGAAATGTTCACTGTGGTTGATAGCATGTACAATAACCTCACCGTATCACTGCATACTGCTACACCCTCATCACCACACCCCAGCCCCAGACCAGTGCTCCAGTAGACCTTTCCCATTCTTACATCCAGAGAACCAGAGGTGCTGGAGACCTGGTGGGCATGTGTAGACTGGTTTCAAAGCATGATCTCTAACCTCAGCAGGACACTTAATGCTGCCCATGAGTCCTCCTTCATAATCACGGGAGGTTTTAAACGAGGTGCCCAGGAATGCTGAGGAGGCACAAGGTTGTCCTTCACAGAAGAATGGCCATTGTTTGGAGTAGAAGGGTGGCCATTCCATAGGCTACTCAACAGCCTATACTGTGTGGCGCTGTGGCCTGGCATGAGGTGAGTTAGACATCCTGCCCTGGAATCTGAGCTTCAAGAATGGAAGGAATTTATCAGTTGGCATCTGAAGAGACTGAAAAATGGGCAGACAAGCAGAGAGCAAGAATCATAGTAATGGCAGCATCTCTCCCCTTCCCTTCTCTTTCTTCATAAATGTATCATTTATTATTTAGACAATGGGATAAGAGGGGACAACCCAGTGTAAACCCTCTCTCATCCTGGGTATCAGAAGGGTGGCTGGGCTGAGGAAGATGCAGGTTCTGTGGAACCTAAAGCACATGCAATTTGAAGTGTCATCTCAAGAAAATAAAACACTGTCACAAAAGTAATTCAAATATATTTAAAAATGATTGCAACTTCATAGTGACCTACATAGTTGGGCAATCAAATTTTACATGGCAACCACTGACTTATCCATAAATATATGTGTAGTTTTGCCACTGAAACATTAGTTTCTTCAGGCTACTTAGCTGAGTCAGGGGCAGTTTTGCAAAGCATTTTGTCTGGAACCGCCAGACTTAACCGGGCAGAAATGCTCTAGGTGCTTAGATAGGGTGCATCAGTATGCTTAAAACACATGGACTTTTCACACAGATATGCTCAGAGATAGAAGTGCTATAGCTCTATGCTCCAAAAACACCAATTCTAAAAACAGGAAATTTCACTTCACATGATTTCCATTAGGAACATATGGTGCATTTATACTTGTATGTGCTTCACTATCAAGCATATTTCTGACAGCAGGGAGTGTCTGTTTTGACTGCACATTTGAGAATAAACCTTTTGCTTAGGATTAGGCATATCTGAGGATATGAAGAATATTCTACACAGTAGCTTCTAGCTTCCCACATTTCAAACCTTGTTTCTTTAATGCTACTTCTGGTCCTGGGCGCTATAGGATGAGGTTGTATCACTACGTTTCCCCTGCCCTTGCCACAGTTACTGTGCTGGCATAGTGGGTGGAAGGAGATAGCTAGTAGACCAAGTGACTTCAACCAATATAAATATAATCCCACTTAAATAAAACTAAGTGTATCCCATATTCCACCTGCCTTTAGCTGATCTCCCAAATGCTGTGGCCTTTCCTGGGACAAGGGATCATGAGCGACAGAGGGAAAGTTAAAAATCTTTCTTTTCCCAATATATATGGGCCTGTGAACACATCGAAAAGGGCTGTCCAGGGGAGGGGTTGTAAAGATTCTGTTTTATTAGCTTTAGAGTAAATTCAGCTTTGTGTCTGGACTCTAAAGGTTGCTTAGCATACAATCTGGAGGTTCCTAGTAGGAAAGATCAGCCACTTTCATACACTGATTGAAGAACAGGCATCTTTCTTATTCTTGGTGAAAACTATGAAGTTAAAAGGGATGTTCAAGATCCAAAAAAGTAGGATCAAAGTGTTTTATGAGTCAGATGAGATATTAAAATTTCTTGAGACCAAAGGAAAGCAGGAGATTAACTATAACATGCTGCTAGTTCTCACAAGAGAGTAACATGCTGCTAGTTCTCAGAAGAGAGTAACTTAGCCCCAGGATAAATCAATCCTATAATATGAACGAGGTCAAGGGTGCATCAGGTAGAACTAACCTGCAGTGGGGGACCTAGGGGCTTTCTCCCCACCCCAAACCCTTGGCCAATCAGTCATCTCAGCCTTGAATTGTTCACCCAGTACATCAGCTCACTGGAGATGATAAAGTTGTTCTACTTGGAGCAGGGTTTAGTAAACTCACTTCTGTAAAAGATCAAATAGTAAACATTTTTGGTTTTGTGGGCCATAAGGTCTCTGCTGCAACTACTCAGCTCTGCTGGTGTGAAAGCAGCGATGGACACAATGCCACTGAGTAGGCGTGGCTGTGTTCTAATAAAGCCCCATTATGGATGCTGAAATTTGAACTGCCTATCACTTTCCTGTGTCACAAAATATATTGTTTGATTTGTTAACGATTAAAAAATATAAAAGCCATTTTTTAATTTGAAGGCTATGCAAAAACAGCTAGCAGGTCAGAGTTTGCCCCAAGCTATAATTTTTGCTGATCTCTGTTCTACAATATGCTCAGGGAAGATTTGGGATTAAGCTGATGGCAGGTTCAGATGGACACCACTTTTCCGTTCTCCATTTCTATGCAGGGGTAATCCTGTGCATCAGCTGTTCTTTAGGCATTATGCTGACGCTCTAAAATATCTTTCTGGTATCCTCCCTCAAAGGGATAAAATGCAACATTATCAGCTTTCCTATCCATGACTTTTGATTGGCTACGGGTGGCTTGGTTGGCTTGGGGTCAAGAGCGTATGTTATAGAGACACAGTACCAATGCAACGTGATGGCCACAACCCAATTCGTACAACCGCTCTGACTGCTCACTCGGTTGCACCTATATTGTGCTCCTTATGGGACTCTCTTATTATCACGAGTATTGAACTCAAAGAGGCTTTATTAGTCCCAGTTACTTGGATTTTTAAGATACATCAATTTAGTAATGTTACATAATTTGAAACATTCTTTTCATTAACTTTTAAGTGTAACATACAATTCTTATTCTTCTATTTAAAAATCTATACCTAAAATAAGTATTTTACCTTCCCAGGTTCTTTAATTGTTTGATTAGTTTAAGTTGTACAGGATAAACATCCTTAAATAATAATCAACCTTTAGTTTGTCAAATTTGTTAGAACATTTTACATTGCATTCATACATGTATTCAATAGATTTCACTTCAAATGACTGACCAGCAAGTTTGCCACCTAAACAAGCAAATCTTTCCTACATACTTAAATAACACAAATTAAATGTATAAATTTTAATGTTATTAAGTTTATAATTATAGAGACTCAAATTCTTCTAAGCTTTCCATTATTGTTTGTAAGTGTAGTTAAATTCCAGCCTAATTTTCAACTTAAGATCACAAGTCTGTACATTTAAATTGTAATCCCCTTAACTAATCCATCAAGTTCTCTATCATGTCAAATTTTCTTAAACATCACAAACACAATAAATATGCAATACATACAGATTATCCCAATGATCATAAAACCTGTCTAACCTTATCCCCAAAGTACAGATAATATGAGTTGATTTACTTTCATTAGTTCTTTATTGATTTTTTTTTCTGAAAGAGAGAAACATCCATTTGTTGTTTCACTTGATTCTTGTATGTGCCCTAACTGGGGAGCAAGCACCCAGCTGTGATGTATTGGGATGACACTGACTGAGCTACCTGGCCAGGGCTACTTTCATTAATGCTTAATTTTAAAGCATCCTGGGGTAAAATTACCTTATCTTTTAAGTCAAGGGTCAGCAAACACAGTCCAGTACCTGCTGCCTGTTCGGGTATATCTTAAATGTAAGTGGAAAAACACACACACAGTAAAACAAGAAGATTTCAGCATCCATAAATAAAGTTTTATAGAAATACAATTGTGCTCATTTGTTTAAATATTGCATATGACTACTTTCAGGCTAGGACGTCAGTGTGGAGTGATTGAGAGAGACCATATGGCCCTCAAACCTAAAATATTTACTCTTACAGAAAGTTTGTCACTTCCCCCCTTCCTCATTTTTTTAGAAGACACAAGTCCTCCTCTGCTTGAATTTCAAACCCCAAATAAAGCATCATGGCAGCAGACAGTTTTGCCTGAAGGGTGTCTGGAGACTATGGGCTTCTTTTAGACACTGTTTATCCTCCTTCCGCCTCCATTTACCCAGAGAACCACAAACAATAAATACTGAGGATAGGAAAGAAAGGATGGGAAAGGCAATGCTATACAGGGGTGGGCAAAAGTAGTTTACAGTTGTGAGTACACGAAACACAGAGTTTGTTCTTGTATTAATTGTATTATCATTTATTTATTATTATTAACCTAGTTCTGCCCACACATCTATTTTGAGTATGAGGACAGAGATAACCATTCATCCCATGTAACTCTTTACTCACCCACCAAGATAGAAGAGATATGAGTGCGGGCAGCTCTTCAGGGCTTCTCGGCAGCTGCTGAGCCGTGGGGGCCACTTCTCCCACCACCCAGAAGGAGGTGCTGTGGGAGCTGCTCCCCGGGCTCCAGGTCTGACAGTGTAAACTCTTCAGTTAAGCTCCAGAGCGCCCATGTAGGAGATTTTGCTGTCTTTCCTGGCTGTCAATGGTACTGTTCACCCATCTTCTCTGTATGTTGCTCCTCTTGCCTTGATAGATGGTTTAACTAAATATTTCAGCTAAGCCTTTCTCTGGGGAAGCATCTCAACACCCAGTTTAAGCTTAACTTAATTTACACCTTTCCTGTCATCACATCAGGAAGTCTTACATGTAATACCTGCATATATGTTTTAATGTGCAATATATCTCTCTCTATATAAAAGGCTAATATGCAAAGTGTCCCCTCAGGCGTTCAACTGGGAGACCCTTGCTATGACGTGCGCTGACCACCAGGGGGTGGCGCAGAATGAAGGAAGGCCCCTGCTGGCAGCTGGCAGCCAGCGAAGGAAGGCCCCAATGGGCCGTGATCGCCCGCCAGGCCTAGCGACCCTACCCATGCATGAATATCATGCACTGGGCCTCTAGTATGTATATATTTGATCCATAGCTTATAATTTGAAATCATAACTGATACCACTGTAATCAGCTAGTTATTAATAATAGGAAAGGAGCAAAGGGAAGACAGACATTATAGGAATGTCATTTGGTCAGCTTCACTAGGAAGCTGCAATTTCACACTCCCCAGGGAATCACTGGCCCATCCCCTGCCAATCATGGGGCTGCGGATGGGGCGGGGGCGCGGGGGGCGGTGGGGGGTGTCCAACAAAAGGAAAACAGATGCATGCACAGTGAAGTTGGGGTGACTAGGGAAGGTGTCTATCAGTCACACCTGGGAACAGAGATCAGTGGCTAGAATGGGTGTGGCTACTGGAACCTGAAAATTTGGGGGCACGTAATACCCTAAACAAAGGAATTCTCTCTCATGGCTCTCTTTTGTGGCTCTTATTACTCTTGACTCTTGGCTTGTGGGCTCTCTTATTTCTGCTTCCTTGCATTTACCATGTTTCCTCCATAGCCATGTGGCCCTGTGGACCCCACATGTGATAGACTACAGCAGGGAGCACAAGCTAAGTGAGCCTGATGACGAATTGGACTGCTCCAACATGGAAGAGAAACTCCGGACGCTGACTCTGATTCTAGCCCCATTGAAGCCACTGTTACACTTCTTCCTTGGAAGGACAAGGAGAAATGGGACCTTGGAAACTCAGCCATTTAATTCCACAGAAATAAAAATCACTTGTTCTTCCATGCAAGTCTCAGAAAATAATTTTTCTTGGGATATTGCAAGAATTCCACTCCCACGAGCAACGGGTGGGGATGAGGACCTCTCCCTACAGTAACACAACCTTTCCTCCTAAGCAACATTTCCACGGCACTTCTGAACCAGAAGTAAAGCCACAACGAAACAAAGTGTCATCTAGGTGAGAACAGAAGAAGTTTAGAGCTGTTGGCTATCTTTAGCTTTGCCTTTCAGTGAACTCATGCAAAGAATTGTTGAAATGCCTCCAGAGCATTTTTGGAGTCCAGTTTTCATTTCCAGAAAATCTGAAGTAAAGAAAGATACTTGAAATACAGAGGGATGGAAGAAAATACAGACTAGGAGGGGTTATTTGAATGGAGAGGAAATATAAGCCAGATGGTTAAAACAAATTTAATTTGTAATTACTACACTGAAATTATGGCAGGAAGTTTATAGCCCCTCCATTGCTTAAACAATCCTTTAAAAATAGCGTTATTTTAAAAAAAGAAATACTCAATAAATGGGCAACTCAAAGTGTCCTCTGAAAAAGAAAATTATTCTTAAACAAAATCAGATCAGTTTGTTGAATCTAAATGTCAAGTGTATCTTACTTTTTGAGTTTTGACGCTAGCTCAGCTCCAAAGTATGATTTATCAAGATCATGAGTGATGGAGACTAGGAGCCAGATTTACATTAATGTTGATTGATGTGGGGAAACCATAATTATGGGACTTGTATAGAGAAACTTCAGGTTAGAGGGCTAAGAATTTGGAAGTTTTATAATGTTGTAAACATTTCTTAGTTTATTCCAAAATTTCTGTAAGTCTATTTTGCTTTTTATAATTTTAGTTTCTTTTTTATAGCAAACCATTTAAGATCTAGCCTGTTAGTAAATTATTGAGGTGGTTTTGATCAAATCATTTAAAAAATTAAATGAAAATATAAATTTATTTTTAAAAAATGGTTTGATCAAAACTACAATAAATAGTGCTAGGCAGCACAGCAGCCTCACTTCAGAAGGACTTTGTGCTAATGAGATTACACACTTGCTAATGGACAATACACCTCATTGAAAGAGAACTATTACCCAGGCTTATAGGCTGTGACACAGAGGAGAAGGAATATAGATAGAAATTTAATATCAAAGCAAGAGCTGTGGAAATATAGTTTACAAAAAATCCAATATTATAATCCTTGGAAAACAAAGAAAGGGCAGGTAGAACCTTTAATGGGGGGTGGGGTGCGAGCTTTTCTAAACCTTTTCTGACCCTCAAACCTGCCTTGTGAAGTCTTTCAGGAGTTGAAGGGGCCATTTCATCATTTTTATGCAGTGCTGATAAGGAGAGACTGATATAATGCTGTCAAGTTTTAAAAACATTTTTGCTATAAAATAAAACACCAAAGCAAGTGTAGAGCTTAAAGAATTATTAGAAAGTGAAAAGCCATGTAACCATACCTACATTAAGAAACAAAACCTTGATAGCACCCCTAAAGGAGACCATTTTCCTGAATTTTATAGCAATTACTCTTAATTTTTTTGTTTGTATTTTTTTTTTTATCATCTAACAGTTCTTTCTAATTATATCACCTGTTCTTTGATGCTTTTAGTCAATATTCTTGTCGTTTCTGGGATTGATTTTTCTCTCCATTAGTTGGGAAGTTATACCATCACTTGAAGAACACTTCCTTTAGTGAGTGTTACTGATGAACTCTCTGACTTTTGTCTGACATATCCCATCTTCATTCTTTTTTTTTTTATCACTATTATAGATGTCCCCCAATTTCCTCCCATTTGCCCCCCTCCTCTCAGCCCCTGTTCCGCCCCAGGCCTTCAACACACTATTGTCTGTGTCCATGGGCTATGCATATCTACACTAATAAAAGAGAAACATGCAAATTGACCATCACTCCGCTATGCCCACCAGCCAATCAGGAGGGAATATGCAAATTAGAAGGACAAATATGGCGGCCGCCCAGCTGCTCCAGGTGCAGAGTGGCCGGGAGGGGCAGGATGCCTGCTATGAGAGGGAGGGCGTGGGGGGGTGGGGGCAAAGGGATCTACAGGAGTGGCACTCCGGCGCAGCGAAGATGAAGACTGCAGATTCTGGCTGGAGTCTGCAGTGAAGACGAAGGCGGCAGACTCTGGCCGGAGTCTGCAGCAAAGATGAAGATGGCAGACTCCAGCTGGAGTCTGCAGCAAAGACAAAGAAGGCAGACTCTGGCTGGAGCCTGCAGCAAAGATGAAGAAGGCAGACTCCAGCCGGAGCAAAGGCCTGGGTCCTGGGTGCCAGAGGAAAACCAGTGCTGGAAGCCAAGGGAAGGAAGGCCTATTGCACGTATCTCTTCATGCAATGGGCCTCTAGTCTATATATATAAAAGCCTAAGCGACCGAACAACCAAATGACTGGTCACTGGTTGCTATGACACGCACTGACCACCAGGGAGAAGATGCTCAATGCAGGAACTGCCCCCTATGGTCAGTGTGCTCCCACAGCCAACCTCCTGCGGTCCCTCCCCCCAGCCAACTGGCCAACCTCCTGCGGTCCCTCCCCCCAGCCAACTGGCCAACCTCCCGCGGTCCCTCCCCCCCTCCCGATTGGCCCCGATTTCTGGTCAGGCCGAGGGACCCCACCTGGTCATGAATTCACGCACTGGGCCTCTAGTATGTATATAAGTTCTCTGGTTAATTTCTTCCCATTTCCCCTCCCCTCTGAGATTATGTCAGTCTGTTCCATGTATCCATGCCTCTGGACCTATTTTGTTCATCGGTTTATTATGTTTATTAGATTCCACATATAAGTGAGATCATGTGATATTTTATCTTTCTCTGACTAGCTCATTTCACTTAGCATAATATTCTCCAGGTCCATCCATGCTGTCTCAAAGGGTAAGAGATCCTTCTTTTTTACTGCTGCATAGTATTCCAGAGTCTACACCGCAACCACCTCCATTATTGGCCTCTCACTCTCTAGACCACTTTACATCTGCACTGAATACCCCAGAGCCAGGTACCAGACAACCATGGGCAGCCCCCTATGCCCCAGAGTCTACTGAAATTATTCAAACTAGCCCATCCTACGTTGGTTTACCCTACCTCACCTGTTCCCTCCTGCAGAAACTCAATAAATGGTACCAAGTAATGTTCAGTATTATAAGAGCATAGAGTGAGAGGCAATTTTTATACCATATAAACCTCTAGTAACACTAATTTAGACACACTTTAATCTTTCCAGCTTAATGTAACCAAAAAGAATGTTTCTTCACAGAACCTCATTTTGTAAGAACAAAAATTTTCAAGAGAAGGCCATAAATAAATACGAACCTTTGCTGATATTACAGTATTAATAAAAAATTTTTATATATAAGTGAGCATGGTCTAATAGTTTAGAATTCTATCAAACACTCCTCTCTATGGAGAGCAGCAAGGCTTTGAGAATTTCCTGTCATTACTGTAAACGGGACATCTGTGGCAATTAGTACAAGTCCTTGTTTGGAATATCAGATGTCTTGATTACACCTTTGCAAATGCCACATAATGTGTAGTATACCAGTTGTGCTGGCACATGCAGCATACCTTTAAACAGCACATAAAAATGAATTTCTCACTTGGTAGAACTTCTCTGTAGTGCAACTTGTAGTATCACAAACACCAACCCACACATAGTTTTGAAATGCCTCCCCTGCTATGAGTATATGCTTTAAATACCATATATAAAATAATGTTTTCTACTTTTTTTTCTAGATACATATTCCCAAATTTCCCCGAAAGTGACCCATTCACAGTACAAAAACTCCAATATATTGTTCAAGTTCTTTGATAGAACTGGAAATGTTTTGTATCAAGTATTTCTTGAAACAACTTGTTAGCTGGCTGAGGTTTAGAAATCTGTCACACAGAGTTGTTTTGGCAAACCTATAGGCATAGTAAATGAGATATGATCTGTATTTTTAAGCAATTTTTACGTCAAGGTTAAATGTTAAAAATTGCTCTCTGGAAGATATGTGCAAGTTATTTTAAATTTGTGGGCCTGTGAAAAGATATACATCAAATATCTCCAAAAATTAGAAAACGTTATTTAGTCTACAATGTTCCTTTGCGTTAAATAGTTTGATTGTGCACTATGTTGGCAAGGATATAGAGAATAGAGATTCTCAGACATTTCTGGTGGGAGTGTGAATTGACAAAGTCTCTATGGAGAGCAACTTGGAAAATATCTATAAATCACAGTACATATGCTCTTTGACCCAAGAATTCCATTTCTGAGAACTTATCTTACTTACATATGTGAAATTGATTTCCTACTGGGTTCTTTTCAGTGACAATGTTCATAATAGCATAAAATTGGAGGCAATTTTAACATCAGTAGAATAACGCTTAAGGAGAAGCTGGTATGCCACTACAATGGAAACTATGCAGCTATAAAAAATAATAACAGAGCTTTTTTGTTTGTTTTGTTATGGAATGATTGCCCAGATATCTGAAGTGAAAAAAAGCAAGTAGTAGAACAAAGTGTATAACTTCGTTACAATTTACAGAAAAAGGCAGAAGAGAAACATATGGCTATACACAGGCATACCTCAAAGATATTGCCAGTTCAGATCCAGACCACTGCAATAAAGCGAATGTTGCAATAAAGTGAGTCACAGGACATTTTTGGTTTCCTAGTGCTTATAAAAGTTAAGTTTGCACTACACTGCAAGTCTATGAAGTGTACAATAGCATTATGGCTATAAAACAATATACACACTTCATTTAAAAAAGACTTCATTGCTGAAATATGCTAACCATCAGCTGAGCCTTTTGCAAGTCATAACCCTTTTGCTGGTGGAAGGTCTTGCTTTCAATTTGTAAGATTCACAATTCTGTGAAACACAATGAAGTGAAGCCCAATAAAATGAGGTGTGCCTGTCCAGACATATCTTTATCTTCATCTTTATTCTCTCTCCCCCACCCTACCCAGATGCGTGTCAACTGTCTCTGTAAGAAATTGGTAACACTAGTGGCCACTATGGGAAGAATTGGGTGACTAGAGGACAGGAGTGAGAGGGAGGTGTTTTTTTTTACTGTGTATTTTCAAAACATGTTGAATTTTAAATATTATCAATACATAGTGTTATATAGTCAGAAATAAATAAGTCCAACTTTTTATAAGTCCATTTGAACTCTACATATGTCAAGATAAAAAGGAAGTACTCATTAGCAGAATAAGTCTAGTGTACTGAGACCCAACACCCTAAAGGTTTACTCCCCTTAACATAGAAACAAGCGCTGTTATCTCGTAAAAGACTTCTCCTTTCCCTCATCTCATCAAGTTCAACAGGGAGGCATGGACTACGACAGTTCACTGACAGACCTCAGGGAAATAGAAAGAAGAGCAAAATTGGGACATAACACTCCAAATGGAGAGAGGTGAAATGAGGTCAGGTCAACACCGAATGTTAGGAAACTATAGCTCATTTCCACTTCAAGACTAATTATGACTCACGTTCTGAGCAGAAAATGAGACAAAGCCATCACAGCACCACCTCTCATTTCTTCACCTGCTTGGGAACTGTGAGAATTATGTTAACTAACATTTTATAAAGAATTTGGAACCCCTTGATAGCAAAGTGTCATAGTCATATAGAGTTTTCCCATCTTGTACTTTTTATACCTTACTTAAATAAAACGCCAATGTCCTCAATATAAGCATGAAATTGAGTATGACACAAAACTTTGGGTGGCCATGCTGGAAAGATATGTTTCTTTTTTTTCTGGTTTGAACTGGGTTTTGTCTATTATATCCTGAAACAAAGTACTGCTCGTTCCAAGGATCATCCCATTTCTATGAATTATCCTTCTCTACTGTATAAGAATTACATTCTTGAAATGTTTCCAAACGAAGTACAGAGGGTCACTTTGAACTTGCAGTTACACGTCTGTTCTCTCTACCTCCCAAGTGGAGATGGGTGCAGGATTTTTGCAAAACAGTTTTAATTTGAGCAATTCTTTTTACAAAATTCTTCGAGGAGAAAACCTTAGAAGTTCATTTAACTGCTCATTAAATTGCAACCACATTTATTCTTGAAAGAGTTCATTCTGCACTTTATTATACTTCTATGGCTTTCCAAGAAGAATGGAGGGTATTGCTAAAAGGAAGAAAGGGCCTATAAATTTAAAATGGGTACTAAATAAAACCAACAGTCTCTAAAGCATCTCCATAAATTTTTGTTAAACAACATTAAAGACAAACATTTGTAGATTCTTTGAAGAGTACTGGGAACTTTCAGATCTGTAATTAGTATTTACTAAGTTTTCCTTTAAGATAACCTGGGGTTGTAGTTGTGCATATTCAGTGAGATAGTCAGAAAATAATTCCCAGGCAAATCAGATTTATCCTTCCGCCCTCCTTTTGAGAATAACCAAGGTAAATGAATCACTGAGCTGTAGTTATCTCTGCAGCCTCTTTGCTAAACCCAGAGCAAACTGCTAAGTTTGGTAATTGTTTGATCTTGCTTTGCTTTTGCCTTACCATCCTGTCCCCTTCACTTAAGTTAAGCCTATGGGTGTCATCGACATTTTTATCCTTCGGATTAAAAAATGTACTATACGTCTTTTTTAAAAACGGTATTCTATGTGCACAAAGCATGAAAGGTAGTCTTTTTATGTGGAAGGAGTGTGTGAACAGAGATTTGGCTGGAAAGGGTGAAAGGATGTTGAGAAAATGTCAATTGTCAACATCAAAATATGTCAGCTGGTGATGGAGGTTGTGTGGGATTAAGGCAAACAGAGCTACAATTTATTAACCTTAGGTCATCTGATTCAAATTGGTTTGTTGTTCCCCAAACCTCACGAGTGAATGAGAACATGTGTTTGAGTAAGAAAACCAGAATCTGAGAACAGATTGTATAAGAGAACAATAAAGTGCTTTAAGAGCTCAAGATAGAGAATGAATATATCTACTTGTGACAGTCGGAGAAAGCTTTGGACGAGTAAGCATCTGAGAATGGCCCTTTTGACAGGTAAAGAAGGAGGGGGCGGGAATTTCCAAAGGTGTAGGAATAACAGATCACCCCCATTTCCTTCAAACCTTTGCTCAAATGCCATTGTTTTAGTGATGTCTTCCCTGACCATTCTATTTAAAATTATACTCCATGCCTCCTAACCTTTCCCCCTACAACTCTGATCATCTGATATGCTATAGTGTTTTTTTTTGTAAAAAAAACACTATAGCATATCAGCTCATCTGATATGCTATAGTGTTTTTTTTTGTAAAAAAAACACTATAGCATATCAGCTGACATATTTTGATGTTGACAATTGACATTTTCTCAACATCCTTTCACCCTTTCCAGCCAAATCTCTGTTCACACACTCCTTCCACATAAAAAGACTACCTTTCATGCTTTGTGCACATAGAATACCGTTTTTAAAAAAGACGTATAGTACATTTTTTAATCCGAAAGATGAAAATATCGATGACACCCATAGGCTTAACTTAAGTGAAGGGGACAGGATGGTAAGGCAAAACTACCATGTTTCCCCGAAAATAAGACCTACTTACAGGTTTCCTTCTGAGTGAAATATAAGGCATCCCCCGAAAATAAGGCCCAGGCTCTGTCTCAGAATGAAAATTAATTTACCGTAAACTGGTCGCTAGGGCCGCCCCGACTGGCGTCTAGCAACCAGTGACGTTACGCGGAGTCCTGACGTCACTGCTGTGTGGAGGCGGAGCGGAGGTCGGAGTGAGCGGTGAGCGCGGGGCGGGAGAGAGGAGACTTTCGCAGATGCGTGTAGAAGAACAGGAGGATTAGAGCAGATGGGACGTGGCGAAGGTGGTGAGTGCTGGTCTGTCTCTGGTGACACTACCTGATCCTCGCAGCCGCCTTCATGATGACTGAAGGTTCTCAGTCAGTGGCAGACCCTGCTCCAGCCCAGATCCAGGCCCCAGCAAGCCCAGTGACAGTCCCCAGGCAGGCCCCAGGGGGTAAATGTCTGATAAAGGGGTAGGGGGGATGTCTGGTGAAGGTGTTCAGTGGCACAGGGGTGGGGGAAGGGGGATCACTTAAAATGACACAGGAGGATCAGAGGGGGCAATCAAAATGACACAGGAGGATCAAAAGGGGTTACTAAAGTGGTAATCCCCCCTCTGATTCTCCTGTGCCATTTTGATTCCCCCCTCTGATCCCCCCTGTGTCATTTTGAGTGATCCCCCTCCCCCCACCTTGATACCCCAATTCCTTTTTTTTTACCCCTAGAAATGAGCGCAAAAAGAAAAAGCTACTCTGTGGAGTACAAGAAAGGAATCGTGGAAGACTCTTGGGGCCAAAATCTTACTGCTTTCTGCAAAGAGAAGATGTTGAGTATCCGATTGGTCTGAAAATGGCGAGCAGAGTATGGTAACCTCATTGAACAAGTGGACAAGGGAAATGCTAAAAAGCGCAAGTGTGGATCAGGTCGGCAACCATTATTTTCCGAGCTGGAAGACCTGATCTGTGAATGGGTTGTTGACAGGAGAGCAAAGGCTTTGGTTGTGAATAGGGCTCAGATTCAAGAATTTGCCCTTGCAATGGCACCACAGTTTGGCATAGCCCCCGAAGACTTCAAAGCATCACAACACTGGCTGGATAATTTCTTTCAGCGAAGTGAACTGTCTTTAAGAAGATCTACAACATTGTTTAGGTTGGAAGATACTCAAGTTATTAAGCGAGCACTTGTATTCAAGTCCTTTATTGATGATGCTGACTTCTCTAAATACAATCTTTCCAACATGATTGCTATGGATGAAACTGCAGTGTTTATGGGCCAATCATCTCAAACAACAATTGAACAGCGGGGTGCCTCCTTAGCGTACATTCCCTCCACTGCTTACGAAAGTGCACGTGTTTCCTGCATTTTGGCAATTGGTCTGGATGGCACTAAAATCCCACCTTTAATCATTTCTAAGGGCAAGAAGGAAAAGATTGAACGTGTTTTGGGCGTTTTTATTCTTGAAACTGAAAAAGCCTGGGCCACACAAGCAGTTATAAGGAAGTGGGTCGATTTAATGCTGCCGCTTGTTATGCGAGGGAGCCAAAGAGGTCTGCTAGTCTGGGATGCAGCCAGCACTCACCGTGCTAAAGACATGAAGACATTTCTTCACGAAAGAAAAATAGATCAGATAATGATTCCCGCAGGAATGATGGCCTATCTCCAGACTCTTGATATTGCAATAAACAAGCCATTCAAAGACAATTTGCGCATGGAAATTAATGACTACATTGAAAATAGAATGGAGAGAAATCAGTGTGAAAACTTTGTGAAACCTAAACTGCAAGAAGTTGTGACTTGGTTGAAGAAATCATGGGAGAAAATCACTGACAGTTGCATTGCAAATGCACTGTGAGCAGGCTACCTTGACAAGAAGTACTCATTTAAAGACAGTGCTATTGCTAAACATGAGAAATTTGGTCCACTGATTCTGAAAGAAATGGAGTCACAAAAAATTCACCAGGAAATTCAGGAATTGGATTGTTATGATGATGTTCCAGAAGATGATGACATGATTGTCATTGAATAAATGAGTAAATTCTTGATACTGTAGGATTCACAGTTTGTCTGGTTTGTGTTGACAACTACCATACTACCGTACCGTATACAGATAATAAATTTCCTTTATTTTCATTTAACAATAAATGTGTACCATATTCTTCTTCATGGAAAAATAAGGCATCCCCTGAAAATAAGACCTAGCGTGTCTTTGGGGACAAAAATTAATATAAGACACTGTCTTATTTTCGGGGAAACACGGTAGATATCTGCATGAGGGGACCCCAAAGTTAGCACAGTCTTCTTCAATAGGTTCAGATGTGGCTCCTTATACTTTGGAATGTATAAATTAAAAGGCGGGTTACCTGCCCCCTGTACTTCCCTTTACCTCAGGTGCAATGGTGAGCAGAGACAGGACAGCCACAATAACATCTCCTTTGAACAGGGAAGAATGGGGAGTGTGGGCAATCACTGGCCCAGGTAATGAGGACATCTACCTGGGGGGCATGGTATATTGGTGCAGCCACTGAAGAAAACACTATGGAGGTTCCTCAAAAAATTAAAACTACAGCTGCCGTATGACCCAGCAATTCTACTTCTGGGTATTTATCCAAAGAAAGCCAAATCAGTAATTTGAAAATACATACGCACCCCTATGTTCATTGCAGTGTTATTTGCAATAGCCAAGATATGGAAGCAACCTAAGTGTCCACCAAGAGACAAAGAAGAAGTGGTACATACCTACAATGAAATATTACTCCGCCATAAAAAAGAATGAAATCTTACCATTTGCGACAACCTGGATGAACCTAGAGGGTATTGTGCTAAGAGAAATAAGTCAGCCAGAGAAAGACAAATACCCTATATGAGCTCACTAATATGTGGAATATAAAGAACAAAATAAATGAACAAAACAAAAACAAACGCATAGATACAGAGAACGGATGGTAGCCAGCTGGGAGGGGTTGGGGGACTGGGTGAAAAATGGAAAGGAATTAAGATATGCAAACCGCCAGTTCTAAAATTAGTCACAGGAATATAATGTAGAGCTCAGGGAATATAGCCAATAATATTGTAATACTATGTAAGGTTTCAGATGGGTACTAGACTTACTAGGCCGATCACTTCATAAGTTACATAAATGTGTAAGCAAGCACTAAGTACTATACCTGAAACTAACATAGCGTATGTCAACTGTAATCTAAAAATTTAAAAAAGTTGTGTATTAAAAAAGACTCCCCGCTCTGAGCAGCGGAGGAGGGGCTTTGGCTGGACCCAGGCTCCGCCCTCTGGGTTCTCTCTACTCCTCTCTGTGGGGTTTTCCTTTGCCCCCGATTCACTGAAACACTGGTGAGCACGGGCTCCTTGGAGACAGGCCGCTTTTGCAGCCTCTTTCTAGCTTGTTCAAATATGTGGTCCTGATAGTTGTATAAGGTTTTATCTAGCAAAGTGATATTTTTGGGTGTGGGGTTTTGGGACTGTGATGTTTTGGGCCATCTGTCAGAAACCAGGTAGGCTTCTGGTCTGTTTTCTTCCATGAATTTTCATGTGACAGCAACCACAGCCAAAGTTCTGCCTTAGGTGTAATTCTCAAATCTGTTTCATTACCATCTTTTTGCTTCCTGGCCCTCATGCGCTGCCACCTCTCTCCAAATGGACAGGAGCCACTTTGAGGGCATTTGAAACAGTAGGTTTGAGTGGAAAGGTAGAAAAGTAACTTCCTTAATGGAAGTCATTCTGCAAACCGGAGAAATATTTTTTTTTTAAAATATATATTTTAATGATTTTTTTTATAGAGAGGAAGGGAGAGGGATAGAGGGTTGGAAACATCGATGAGAGAGAAACATCGATCAGCTGCCTCCTGCACACCCCCTATTGGAGATGTGCCCGTAACCAAGGTACATGCCCTTGACCGGAATCAAACCTGGGACCCTTTAGTCCGCAGGCTAACGCTCTATCCACTGAGCCAAACCAGTCAGGGCCGGAGAAATCTTAATGGACTTTTTTTTTTTCTTAAAACCTTTTTGAGTCTTGTTTTCTTATGTTTAGACCTAGAAAGCAGTCTGGTTTTCCTGCTCTTTTATTCCCCAGTTCCTTTTCATTTCTGCTTGTAAACTCATTAATTCCTGCCTGAACTCAGCTCTTTCTTGTAATACCTTTCTGTAAGCAGTGAAGAACCAACACATGCTAACATTCTCGGTATTTGCACCTACTTTCCTTTGAGCTATAGATTCAGGAGACACTTTCTTTGGCTTCCATGTTCAGCTGATACTTTTAACAAATGTTACCATATGTTTTGTTACTACATAACACTGATCTTTTTCTTTCCAGGCTGTGATATCTAACTTCCTTCCATCTACTGCCCAACTGTTAAGCTAAGGCCACATATTTATTTGTTAAGGTAGCACTTTAATGTACCATGTGAATGTCACCCCAAAATATGACAGTAGGGGTTCAGGACATGCCACCTCAAAATAGGCTGCTTTGGTATATTGATGATTTTGAGCTGTACCACCTGAAAAACAGCAAATGCTGTAAGCAGCTTTCTCTGAACTGCCCTTATCTGCCTAGAGACAGATCCTCTAAAAGGAACTCAATTGTCCTAAGTCCCCTCCCTGGGAGTTTCATCAACCAGGGAAGACAGACTCTTATCACAGAGGGGAGACTAGAAATTGACTCCACACCCAGGCATGCTTTGTCACAAACCATCATGCCTCCCATCTGTTCTTCTATGGGCCTGTTCTTCTTCCCTAAAAATTATTTGTTCTCCCGTAAGAGGTTTACACGGTCTTTTCTTTCTCCATTAAGATGGCATTTAAGTCTGAATTCTAAACCATCTTGGGAAGTTACTTATTTGTCTCTAGATATCTCCCATGTAGGCATGAATTATACATGTTAATAAACTTTGATTTGTTTTTCTCTTGTTAATCTGTCTTTTATTACAGGGGTCTCAGCTAAGAACGAAGAAGGGTAGGAGGAAAACTTTTCCTTCCCTACCATGCTCAAATACAATATAATGACTCAAATACAAGAGGAGTGTACTCCTTGGTCACATAACAGACAAAGGTGCGTATTTCTAGAGGGTGGGCAGCTTTCCTCGCCATGGTGATTCAGGGATCCAGAAATTGTTTATGCCATGGCTTCTACATCCTCTGTTATTACTGTTGTCCAGGCAGGAGAAGAGAAAGAAAACACGGAGGGCAAGCTTTTTTTCTTTAACATATTGGCCCAGAAATGGCCCACGTGACTTTGGCTATGCTGTGTTGCGTGGCTACAACTAACTCTAAGGGAGGTTGGAAGAGGGTGCTCAGGAAGAAGAGAAGACAGATTTTGTTGCATAACTAACAGTTGGCCACACTGTAGGTCACTCCAGGAATCTCTGAAAGCCCAGAGTCCTTACATCCGAACAGACACACAACTTACAGATGTGTGACTCCATTTGTTCATTGCAAGCTCACGTTGTACTGTGATCTTTGATTTTCCCTTCTGTGTGGCGTACAGTCTGAAAATTTATAGGCATTACTCTGCATTTTTCCTTATAACTTTAATTTCTGTATTTCAGAACCCTCTGCTGTTTAATTAGTTACCAGGAATTTCCATGATAATCCCCTTAAATAACTGCTCCCTCCTTATCCATTGATTCCATCTTTTGGCTTCATGGACACTCTTTAGAGACCATCATTCATAGGTTGATGAAAAAAAAAAAAAGCTAAATATCACTGGTCAGAGAATTAATTTTTATGGCTTATGTTTCTCATATCCCTCATCTGAGATTTAAACCATTTATGGTTGTATGATATAGACCTTATTTGTACCAGTTCTTAAGGAATAACTTACTCTAGGTAATATCCCAAGTCCTGTGACAATAAACATTTTGTATACTGTGCATCACTCATCTTGATCAACCTTGATCAATTGCTCTTTTGACCCATAATGGCTCTTACTCCCCTGAAAGAAATTGGGTGACCCTAACAGATTTTGTTATTCTAAGAACAATGTTGTGTTTTCTTTGTAATCTGTCAATACTTGTTAAAATAGAAATATCATGCTCATTATCACTATTTCTTCCCTAATCTCTCAGCACCTTCTTCATCAGTCACATATTTATATTAGAAAAATATTTTTTTTTTCTAAAACAGGCTCAGATGATTTAAACACATTATTAAGAAATAAAAAAGCAGGGCAGGTTGCTGGAGGTGGCAGGAGAGATGACCGACTGCCCAGGGCCATACCACTTTTGGACAAAATTGTGAAGTGAGTCCTGTTTGCCGGTGGCATGCTCCCAGCTCCCTCCATCTGGACGTTCCACTTTGGCCCACCTACTTGCCCAGTGTCCTTGCTTATTCTCAGCTGACCACCAAGTATGGCGTACCTCATTTTATTGGGCTTTGCTTTATTGTGATTCACAGATGTGTTTTGTTTTGTGTTTTTTTTTTTTTTTTTTTTTTTACAAATTGAAGGCAAGACCCTCCATCAACCAAAATATTATAACTTGCTTTTTTATAGTGGTCTGGAACCCAACCACAATATCTCTGAGGTATGTCTGTGATTTCAGCAAAAGTCTTTTTAAACAAGATAAAAATTTTAGGTAAAACTTCTCCTGTAGGTTCCTCAAAAATTAAGAACAGTGTTACCATATGACTGAGCAACCCTTCTACCCAAATTTGAAAACATTTATTCATCAAGATATATGTACCTCTATGCTCATCGCAGCATTATTCACGGTGGCTAAGATAAGGAAACAACCAAAGTGTCCTTCAATAGATGATTGGACCAGCTCTAGCCTGCTGGTGCCCCAGCAAATTTCTCCACCATTCCGGGGGCCACTGGCTCTGGAGGCCTGAATCTCAGCCATGGAGCTGTGGGGGAGGGGAAGAAGTTCTACCAAGTTCTTAATCTCCTCCTCCTATTCCCTTCCTCATTTCCGAGGTAGCAGCTGCTCTCTGCATTTGCATTTCTTCTTTCATGCCTTTTAGTAGTTAGTTACCACTTACTAATTAATACTACTTTACATTAAAAGGTTGCTGTTCAAATTAGTGGTGTCTGCCTCTTGACTAGACCTTGACTGATCTTACTGCTCACTATAATTTGTTGACTAAACCCATGGGTTTACTACTCTAAGCTGGGCTCTGGACAGGGTGGCTGGAGCTTTAGGCCAGGGAGAGATGGAACTATTAAATGAGAGGAGAAGATTACATCCTGCCCTTTCGCTGTTTACCCTCCATCCATTCACTCCTTGCTTGAGAGTCCAAGGCTCCCTCCCTTGGTGTATCACCTATCACACTATCACCAACAGATCATCCTGGTCCCTTAACACAGAGGCATCTCCTGCCTGTGCTCCCAACATCATCCCTCTAAGGGAGTGAACAATCGAGGCTTGTGATACCACCTCTCAAAGATCACCAGTGTCTACCTTGAGTCAATGTCTTCACACTGCTAGATAACGTTCCATAGTCAATACCTTCTCCTTTCCTCTCTCTCAAGAATATGATACTGATTCTTAGCCCAGATCAGTCCATTTTCAAAATGTGACCAAAATGTGAATGAATAGAACACTCATGATCAGATAGCCTCAAAGCAAATGCAATGATCAGGAAGAGGTCTCAGAAGCACATTTGTGGGACCATGGGGATTTTAATCACTCCACATTTATACAGCTAGACAAACAAAATGGTAGAAAACAGGAAACGCCTTTAATCAAGCAAAGTCTTTGTGGTTTTGGCTGATGAATATGCAAAAGCTGCCCTGAATATTTTTTTAGGGCACAGAAAATTGTCACATTGGCATCCCTAGTAGCTGTTTTTAGGTTATAAGCAAGAAACGTGTTTGTTAATCAAGTAGTATGTGTAAGACATAAAGAAATAAAGACATTTCTGATTATACAGAACAACAAATTGACTTTTAGACAAAACACCTGAGCTCTGATTTTCAAATTAAAATATTCTGGTAATTAGCATTATTGTATTCATTGAGTCCGTCAACACTGGAAGGGACAATCTTAAAATTATGTGAGGCTTTCACAGAAAATTGCAGATCTTAGAGACAGTTTTCTCAAGAAACATATCTATCATTAAGTTCTTACACAAATACTACTTCCCTCATAAACTTCCTTAGTAATTGAAGAGAGAGATAATTTTCCCCACCTCACACTTTTGATACTCCATTAACACATCATTCTACAATGATTCGAATTCCTACCTTGATTTTGCTTTTTTGATCTTGTTGAAAATTTATTGTCATACATGTTTTTTATTAGAACCCAAGTTAGAGTTTTATATATTTTAATCATAGGCAAGTAGTTAGATAAATGAATTACATTTGTTCATTTATTCAAGATTTGTTGAATACCTACTACAGTCAAGCACCAGGGAAACAAACATGAATCAGGTATAGATCCTACCCAAAGAAGAATGGTAAGCAGCCTTTACTCTCAGGCGGTTCTCAGACTAGTAAGAGAGACACAACATGTGATCAAATAGCTACAGTGTAAATATATATGTTCCAAGCTACAGGTTAGCACAAATGGGAAGATCAACTCTTCTATACTTCTCTACTTTGCAGATTAGGAAGTAGAGCAATTAGGAAGCATAGAGCAATTAGGTCATTCACAGATACTTGTACCACGCAGACATGGAAGAGTCTAGATATGAACGCAGGAAGTACACCGCCAGGGGTCATGCTGTTCTTAATCACCATGCTAACTGCTTCTCACATTTGAACTTACAAGACCTCAGGTAGTTAAATTTTAATAAGTACATTTGGATGGTGATAGTCAATCCCTTTAGGTTATTAATACTCATTTCCATTCTTGTGCCTTGATGTCAGCCATTAAAGCAGAACCCACTTTCATTTCAGAAAGATCACCTTGGCTCCAGTATGAAGAACAAATAGGAGTCATAGGTGAGGTGACAGAAAGGCAATGTGGGAGACTGGTTCTATTCAGGCTAAAGACCATCAAGGCCAGAATTAACGCAGTGGCAGTAAGAATGTAGAAGAGAAGTTACGAGCTGCCATTTTCCCTGCTAGATTTGGTAACAAACTATAAACAAATATGTGGGTGGGGTTGGAATGAGGTGGGGAATAGGAGGTGTGGTGAGTTATAAAAATGAAAAATTCTTAAGTCTGTATTCACACCTTGCAATCATCTCATCAAGAGAGATGAGATGATTGCAAGGTGTGAATAGAACTGGAATCTGTTTTTTTTTCCACTCCTTGAATCCGGGCTGGCCCTGTGACTTTCTTTGGCTGGTAGAAAGCAACAGGAGTGATGTTATATGAGTTCCAAACTTGGGTTCAAGGCGCTCTGTGAGTTTTCTCTCTCTTACTCTTGGATCGCTGTGACCCCTGAGTAAATAATGAATGAATTCAGTTGCATGAATGAGCCCACTTGAGATCACCTTCTGTGAGAGACTCTGATGGAACTGGACTTTCAAACTGCCCAGTTACAGATACTACCTTAAGGATGGCTGTTACTACCAGCCAATAAGAGTGACTACTTCTAAAGTTTAAAAACTGGTTTCAAAGCAGGCTTTGAAGTGGTGAAGGCCTGGGGTGGGGCAGGAGCTGGGTGGAGGGGGGCAAAAGGGGAAAATGAGAAACATTTGTAATACTCTCAACAATAAAAAAAAACTAAACAAAACAAAACCCTGAACAGTCTTATGAACAGAAAGGAAACTAAAATACTATGGTATTAGCCCAAGGTCATGTTGTCAACTTACTTGAGTAAATGAAATAAAAGACCACTGAGGTAATAATAATAATAATAATAATAATAATAATACTGTAGAGGATTTTTTCACTTTTGAAGAAATGTTTCTAATGTATCCCCCCACCACACACATATTGTATTGTTTCTCTTAATATGTTTTTGTTAATTATCAATCTCCATACAGAAGGAGAAGACTGCACGCCATGTCTGAAATTTAATCCATAATTCATTTGTATGTCTGCCTGGATTATAAGCAGCTTTTTCTCTTTTTCAAAATGCCAGCAAAATCAAAAGTAATGTTGCTTCATTACTTTACAAAGCCTTTAGCCTGCCTCAAATATATTGAGAGATCAAAGTTTTGGTCTTTTTCTTACTTTTATCATTCAGAATATTTCTGTGTATCCGCAGGTAGCTCACTGAATCAGTGGTGTGTGTTTTTTTAAGGCCATAGTATTTGATTTTTATTGCTAAGTTGCCATAAATTTAGCATCTCAGTTTTATTATTTCACTATTTCTTTTTTTTTCTTTTTTAAAAAAATATATTTTATTGATTTTTTACAGAGAGGAAGGGAGAGGGATAGAGAGTTAGAAACATCGATGAGAGAGAAACATCGATCAGCTGCCTCCTGCACACCCCCCACTGGGGACGTGCCCGCAACCAAGGTACATGCCCTAGACCGGAATCGAACCTGGGACCCTTCAGTCTGCAGGCTGACGCTCTATCCACTGAGCCAAACCGGTTTCGGCTATTTCACTATTTCTATAGGTCAGAAGTGGCTTTATTTTCTGCTCAGGCTAAAATCCAGTGTCCACTCATGCTAGGGACTTATCTGGTACTCAGGATCCTCTTACATTCTCACAGGTTGCTGCTAAAATTCATTTCCTTGTAGTTGTAGGACTGAGGTCTCTGTTTTCCTTCTAGTCCAATGGGGACAGCTCTTAGCAACTAGAGGCCTCCTACAATTTCTTGCTACATGGAAGTTCTCTGCCTGGATGTTTGATTTCCTCCAGGCCAGCAGGCATCCATCTGTTTGATCCCCACTCCCGCTGGAGACAACACTCAGTTTTTAAAGGCTCACATGATTAGGTCAGGCCCACCCTGATAGTCTTTCTCTTCCAAGGTCAACTGACTTGGGACCGTATTTACATGTGCAAGATCCTTTTACAGCAGGAACTAGATTCATGTTTGATGAAATACCCAAGAGAAGGTGTGTGTATACCAGGGCCAAGAATATTGACGGCCAACTTAGAAATCTGACGACCACAGTCATGAGGAAGAGATGCTATGATAGCTCAATCAGTTTCTAAAGAAAATGAGGGCAAGTAACTCCCACAGCATGAGTTCTATCACTAGCTTCTTCCTCATACGTTTCCTAGTCAATTGAATTGTCCAGTGGGATGTTTGAGCTTATTTGCTCCTAGGGACCACAGGTATTTGAAGCTCCTATAGGTCCAGGTGTATGACTTGGGAGTGTACCAAAGAGGATCAGAGAAGAGAGTGGTCAATTACAGCAGGGCGCTGAGGAGGGAGATCACACCTGGGAAAGGCAGCAGCAAATTTCACATCCAAGCAAAGGGGAAGGGGGGAGCCTTCCTTGTATGACTCGACCTTACACTCTGATACCTGACAAGCTGGCTAATATTTTGAGGCTATGATTTAGTTTGTAAAAAGTGACAAACTTTTGGACACAGTCCAGTTTTTTTGTTTTTTTTTTTTTTTTAATATCATATAGCTCTCTGGTGAGAAAACTGGAAACCGAAGCATCATTATTTTTTCTTTCAACAAAGGATGTGTCAATTCTATAACAGGAGCTTGTTCTGTGACCTTACATAAAGCCATTTCTATCCTTCAGAGCACAAAGAATTTGTGAAGAGATGTGGGCAGAACATGGTGCTCCGTCTCTCATTGTGTTCACCTGCAAACTGTCCCCCTTCCATCACAACTTCATTTAAATCATGGCTATGCTCTTCATCAACAATTTAATTGACTGGTGCTTTCTCAATCTAATTCTCTGGGGCATGGTTTTCTGTTTAACTTTCTTGTTTTAATTCTTCAGCAAAACCATACAATTTAATTAGGAAAGTAACCAGCTTTGTAACAGTTTCCACATCAATTTAGCTATGCTTTGACTGTACCTTCTCAGAGTCTGTTTGATATTGCACATACATTTTGCATTTGTTCATGTTTCAGAGAAGATGCTGTGAATTTACAGCCTAAGCATGTAGTCTAATCACTTTTCACTTTTCCAGAGCTCCTTGGTGCTGGCCAGGGAAATCAGAGAATTCAAAGCACTCATGTATGCTATTAAATAAGAGCCACCGAAGGCCAAGATGCAGGGTTGTTACCTTTCTGTGTGTGTTAGTTTTCTATTGCTGCCCAGAGACTTAACCATTTATCGTCTTACAGTTCTGTAGGTGAGAAGTGCAGGCAAAGCTGGCTGGATTTTTTTCTTCAGGGTCTCAATGGGCTAAACTCAAGGGGCCAGCTGGGCTGTGATTTAATCTGGACCTCAGAGGCATCTGGTGAAGACAGAACATAGTTCCTTGTGGTTGCAGGACTGACATCTCCATTTCCTTGCTGTCTATCAGCTGGGGTGACCCTCACCTTCTAGAGCCCATGGGTATTTCGGATGGTGTGGCTCTCAAGGACATTTCACAACATACCAGTTTGATCTTCTTTGAGACCAGTAGGAGCACTTCTCTGATTTCTTTCTCTGTGAACAGCTGGAGAAAACTCTCTGCTTTTAAAGGGCTCACCTAATCAGGTCAGGCTTATCCCAGGTACTCTTCCTTCTGCCACATAACACAATATATCATGGGAATGACTGCCCCATCCTACCCACAGTTCCCGCCCACACTCAGAGGAGGGATTATACAGGGTGTGCAGACCAGTGGGAAGAAATCTGGGGGCCATCTTAGAATTCTGTCTACCACACTGTGCTTCAGGGAAATAAGGCAACTAAAAGCTTCCTGGCAAATCCTCCTCCCATCCCCTGGGAGGCAGTGCACAGGTGTGCAAAGGAACTGTCAACAATGGCCCCAACTCTGCCCATCTGCTCCACGGGCATAGGATGACAGGCAGTCACATTCTCCTCCTCTGCAGGCCCTTTCTCTGCCTGGCCAAAACACCTGCGCTTAGTGTGAGTGAATCACTCGATGAAATCATTTACATAAAATGCCAGCAAGTTAACATGACGCTTTTAGATAGCAACTTACTTTAGTGCAACACCTCAAACTTCAGCCCAATAAAACTATTTCTTCAAGGAACAGAAGAAATGTGCAGAGAAGAGTTGCCAGAACAGGCATGAAACCACTATCCTCAGAAAGGCCTGATTGCAAGATGGGCTCTTAGCTGGCATCCGGGAACCTAGATCTTGGGAGGGTTTCCACCACCCCAGTGGTCGGCAAACGCATTAGTCAACAGAGCCAAATATCAACAGTACAATGATGGAAATTTCTTTGGAGAGCCAAATTTTTTTAAACGTAAACTTCTTCTAACGCCACTTCTTCAAAATAGACTCGCCCGGGCCGTGGTATTTTGTGGAAGAGCCACACTCAAGGGGCCAAAGAGCCGCATGTGGCTCGCGAGCCGCAGTTTGCCGACCACAGCACCACCCTAACTGGGAAGAGTGGCTAACAGTGCCTGAATTGTGTGTGCAAACAACATGGTTCATGCTGAACACCTGCTTTCTCTCCGAGAGTCTGGAACTTTGGTATGTGTTAGGCAGCGGGGCCTACATGGCAAGGCCCCAGTGAAAACCCTGGGCCCTAGGTCTCTAATGAGCTTCCCTGGCAGACAACATTTCACATGTGTTATCACAACTCATGGTGATTAAGAACATCCCGTGTGACTCTACTAAGAGATACTTCTTGGAAGCTTGAGCCTAGTTTGTCCTGGGCTTCAACCCTTGTGCCTCTTTTCTTTGCTGATCCTGCTTTGTATCCCTTTGTGATAATAAGTCACAGCTGCAAATAGGACGATAGGCTAAGGTGTGAGAGTTTTCCTGAAAATTACTGAAGCTGGGTGCTGGGAGTGGTGTAGGTGACTCAGGGATAAAGTAAATGAACACATGATAATGATCACACCGAGTCTAAGCTCCACTGCCCAGCACATTTGGCTTTCAGCCTTCCATTGTGAAGATGGTCAGAGTAAACAGACTAGAGGCAAGAGGTGGCCTCACTTGGGTTCTAGAGGGCTTGGCCCTGTCCAGATATGTGTGTTCTGATTCCACACTGTGACCTGGGACAAGTTACTTAATTTCTGTCTCTCCCAGTTTCTTCATGTGTAAAATAGCAATAATAATGGTACCCACATCATAGAGTTGTTAAAATGAGGCAATCTACAGGAAGCAGTTGGCACTGAGAGGGCACCTAGTGACTAAGAGGGACTGGGTATAACTCCAGATGTAACTCTCCATGGGGTGGAATCCCTGGAATATCACTGACATTCTAATATCTACTCCCTTTCTCCCTTCACTCTGTTCCCCTCTTCCTCACCAGCCCCCTTTCCTCCCCTCAGTGTCATCTAAGCTCCTCCACAACCAAGCCATTTCCTCCCCAACCTCTGTTTATTACCTTTCCTTCAGAACCAAATGAATACAATATGCAGGAATGTTTTTTAAGTGTGTTCATAAAAGGGGTCCAGTATAAATGCATTATCATCAGTGTCCACAGTCCTAGCTTTATTCAACATCTTTTAGTTCCATTTACTGTGATTTACAAGCATTTATAAGTAACCCTCACAGTCATCATTGATGCAATGTTATTGTTTTTGATAATGGTAAGTGATCACATATATAACGATGCAATTTTATTTTCATAGTTTTGTGAATTTCCCCCATGTGAATTGGGGGAAAATCCTAATGATTTTTTCCCAATATTTGTTCCCTGAAATACTAGAACCCAAGGTATAAAGTGGCTATTTAGTTTTTCCAGTGTTGTATTCAAAACACAACTGCAATGGAGACGGAAACTTCTACTTGAAACTGGCTTTGCTTCTTTACAACTTTTGAGGCTTTGGTAGATTGTTTCAAAAGTGTTCAGATATTGCTATTGAGAAGGCTACAGTGGTCTGGGAGAGGCCCAGCAAACACAGTCTCTCTGGAATTGGATAAAACCATAACAATCTGAGGATAAGCTCCTGCATCCTACCTCCTTATGATGAGACACCAACCTTAAACGGAACATTTCATGGATAGGGGCTGGAGAGGAAGAGGAAGAAAGAAAATCAATAAAATAAAAGTTTAAAACTACATTTGCAAATAAATTCAATATGTAAAGGGAAGATGTCCAAGAGAAAAAAATCAAACCAAAAATAGAAGACCAAAAGTTTGATAATTACAAATGTTTCCAGAAGCCCCTGAGTCTATCACTCCTCCGTTATTCCTCATCCCCTAACACCTTCCCCAGGTACCATCCAGGTAGGATTATACTCCGGTCATATAGGACACATGTTCTTCTATTCCATATTGAAGATATTAATAGGCTTCCTTTGTAATCCGCTTTGCTCTCCATGAAAATGAGCCCAAACCACCACGTTTTATGGGCTCACTTCTTGCAAGGTAGGCATGGAAAAGAGCCCATCACCACACTTCTCATCGTAAGTATTTAGCTAAAGCTAACACTCAGTTAGATGCAGTAATAGGGAATGAGAAACTCTCTAACTTTAAAATCCATAAAATCCATCAAAGATTGAATAAGCAGAGCCCTTCAACTTTTGCCAACAGAATTCTCTTATCAAATCCACTGAAACATAGCAAAATTATTAACTTCAATTTCTAGCTTTTATTTTCTTCATCTCACTTCTGCCTGAAGTTCTAATGATCAGCAGGAAGATTTCAAGAGGGAAAAGTGTAGCTCTGGAAGTGTATAAACTAACTTCACTCATGCATTAAACAACAAACCATTGACTGAGCTTCTAGGATATTCCAGAGACTGACTGAGAATATAGCGATGAAGAGACCTACACAAACTCTCTCATGAATCTTACATCCTGCTAAGGGAGATGAAAAATAAATAAATGAACTAGTAAATAGATAATGGGTCAGATATATGATAGTATTTTAATAATCTTAATTACCCTTTAAAAGCTCTTTCAAGTTCTCTTAAAATTTTATTCCCATGGTTAATTAATTCCTACTATTCAACTCCAGTCAGCAAAGCGCTGCAAATACATTGCAAGCAAAATGATAAGTGAGTGGCCACTCTCTTACCTTAAGCTGGTGGCATATTTTCTTCAATGCATACGCTTCCTCTTCTGTATTGGGGATAAGTCTTATCACCTTATCACTGTAAGAAAGGGGAAAATGGTGATATTTACCTTTAAAAAATAAAGATTTAACCATCTCTATCTTTTTACTTAAAAAAACAATAACAAACAAAAACAAAAACAAAACTGCCTCTGCCTTTAGGAAGGAAAACAGCAAAACTTTGGGCTTGACAAGAGGTATTTTATCCAGTTCTTGTTACTCTCTGATTCCTTGATCTTTTTTGGTCTGTCTTAAAAACATTTGTTGTTTTCATCAGCTTTTGAAGATTACAAACTCACACTTAAGCAGAGAAAGGCCAAAACACAGGAAGAATGGCAATAAGGACAAGAACTCTCCTGAATACCCCAGAACCGTGGTCGGCAAACTGCAGCTCGCGAGCCACATGTGGCTCTTTGGCCCCTTGAGTGTGGCTCTTCCACAAAATACCACAGCCTGGGCGAGTCTATTTTGAAGAAGTGGCGTTTGAAGAAGTTTAAAAAATTTGGCTCTCAAAAGAAATTTCAATCGTTGTACTGTTGACATTTGGCTCTGTTGACTAATGAGTTTGCCGACCACTGCCCCAGAACAGACACCAAGAAAGAAAATTGTTAATGATAGAAGAAAAAACACTTTTTAAATAAAACTTAATGCTGGAAAGGAATTATGGATTCCATATCCTTTGATGAGAGGATATGGAATCCATACATATGACCATTCCTGGTTTGGATTCTTCCCATACTGAGAACAGTAAAGATAAGCCCATCTCTATGGGGCATCTTAACTCTCTAGTACAGAGCTTCCCAACTGGTCTGTGGGACCCAACTGGAGGGCCACTAAATTGTTTACATGTGTTCCATGCAACACTGATGACTGTAAAGTTGTTAAAGTGGAAACAATTTTAAAACAATTTTTACAGCCATTAAAATGATACCACAGTTGAAATTATATTTGGATACTCTCTGAGAGTTTTTCTGTAAATTGACTAAGACTGGAGGGGTCATCTATTTGTCAGGGAGTTGTTTGTGGTGGTGACCTGTCCCTCAGGTGTGCCAGACAGGTATTATCATTTTGTATATGTCATGATGAGGACAGGTTGGGAAGCGCAACTCTATTGTATTAAAATCTCAACTGTCACCGTGTTTTGCACAGAGTAGACACATTAAATATTTATTAATGGATTTGGCACAAAGGCGATCATTGAGAATTCTTGGCTTCCAGAGCTACTAGTAGGTAAAACTAAATAAAGTACACAGGAAGGAATATTTTTCATAACTCCCCCTCATGGCATTTTATAATGACTGAAGATAAAGTAGAACATCATGAAGACCATATATATAAAGCACAAAACAAAAACTCTGGCAGTTCACCCACAACTTCCATCTCCCATCTCCAGCCTGACAGATGTGCCAGAATCAGGATGGAATTTGCATGCTTCCCATGGTTTTACTTAGATGAACAACAGTTTCCAAGGTGAGGTAAGATTAATAGGGAGGGCATTAGGGACCTTCCAGATTTGCTGGATGATGATTCTTTTTTTAAAAACATTTTTAATTATAACTTATTCATTTTATTGATTTGAGAGAGAGAGAAAGAGAGAAACATCGATTGGTTACCTCCCATACGAACTTCAATCAGGGAATGAATCTGCAACCTAGGTATGTGCCCTGACCAGAAATAGAACCCACTACCCTTGGAGCACAGACGACGCTCCAACCCACCAGGGCTGAATGATGGTTCTTTAGGGCTGTGTGTTCATTTCTAATCATTTTAGCTTTGTTATTTCAAATGATCCTGTTATACCTTCATTAGGCCTATGAATTAAAAGGTCCTCGGCTTGCTCATGATAATTTATTATGGTTAGGCACCAATACCCTCATCTGGCTTTGTAGCTTTTGTTTCCTCAAAGTCACAGAAAAAAAACCTTTTAGTATCTTTTTCTGAGAAGAATACAAGGAAGTAGAAGTAAAGAAAAATTCATCAAGTCACTCTAATACAACTCCAAATCTGACCTTTAGAATTGAAATGTTATTACATCTTTTCTGGTACACAATGCATTGACCTTTGCTTGCCCTGGCTTCATCAGATCCTGGCCTCTCCTACCTGACCAATATGATTCTTGGCTGAGAAAGACACCTTTGCTGGGTGATATGGTTGTTTTTGAGGGATGGATCACTTGACATCCTGCTGGAAATACCTCCATTGGGCCCTGTCAGCTCCCCAAGAATGCAAAGAAAGCAATCTGTAGCCACTTTACAACCGTGAGAAGATTAAAAAAAAACTTAACCCTGAAAGTGATTGCTGAAACCCAGCTTTATCATTCAATTAAAAAAAAAAAATCACTTCATCTCAGCTTGTAGAAATTCTCAGGTGCAACTGGAGAAATGTGTTTATTACTGTTTGATTACTTATCAAAGAACAGAGAATAAGGAAAGCTATTTAGGAAAATCCATAAAATGTCTTACTTTTTTACAAGCCAATAAATTATAGGGGTAGACTAACCAGTAACCAAAAACCAACAAAAGCTCTTTATTTAGCATGTAAAACCCAATGACCCCCAACTGCCCCATTTGTCACACCAAAGGAAAGCTTACTCTCTCTAGATCTGATAGCTAGCCATTTTGAAAGTGAATGATAATTCAGTACTACAAATGGGTTTCAGGTAGTGAAATAGCGCCTGGAACTTAGAAAAACCAGCTGTGAGCGAGTATCAAAGAAGGTGAACTGAGAGGCTAATTTATCCGTTTTCGACCGCTAGGTGGCAACATCAATTTAAAACCCCTTAACTACCCTTTGGAATTAAGATGAGGAAACCAAAGGTCTGAATGTGATTGAGGTTAGAGACCAGCTGCTCATTTGTACATGTGTTTGTAAACTAGATATTTCTAACTCAGCCTATATAAAGTTGTCAAGAGGAAAAACGGAACAGGTGTTTTTAATTACAGTTTAAGGATGTAGCATAGAGGCAGTATAAGTAACCTCCTCAGGGGTGGGCAAACTTTTTGACTCGAGGGCCACAATGGGTTCTTAAACTGGACCGGAGGGCTGGAACAAAAGCATGGATGGAGTGTTTGTGTGAACTAATATAAATTCAAAGTAAAGGAGCGGAGGGGAGAGCAAGAGAATCAGAACAGCCGGATCCGGCCCGCGGGCCGTAGTTTGCCCACGGGCCGTAGTTTGCCCACGGCTGCTCCAGGTAATTATGTATATGTAGTTATTCATTATATACTTAGATTTTGTCCCCTTGCCTTACAGGACAGATGAGATCGTATTGCCATAATGCTAACATCAAGTTTTGTTTCATGTTAGATTATTGTTATGTACAGCAGCAACCACACGGATGAGATCATCTTAAGTAAATGAAATCGATTTAAAAAGTGTGTAATAAGAATGTATGCATCCAGAGAAAAGAATTTGGCAAGAGAACACCATCTCTAACGTTTTACAGTCTGTCTGAGCCTCAGTGTCCTGGTCGGAGGGATGAGCCCCGCTCGCCTTTTCTTTTTATGCTGCTTGAGTTTGATGACTACCATGTTTACTGGGACACCTATGGAAGAACATCTGTTTTATGGGCAACCAGGGAGTCCTCCTCAGCCTCCTTTTGAAAGACATGGATGCGAAGTTCCAGAGTTTTGTTCTGGCTCCCGGCAAGACACTTCACAATGGATCCCACGATTAATCTCTAAATTTCTCTAGTTTATGAACCCAGGCTTGTAAAAATCAAAGCATTACAGAGGATATGAAATAATAAAGTTCCCCTCCCAGGTCTCTTCCAACCTTGACCTTCCATCCTCCCCTCAGAGCCTCGATAATAGTTCCTTGTGATTCCCTCTAGACTTTTCCTCTCATTGACACATGCACACACTCTCGGGACCACAGCTAATTTGACACCTGACTTAAAGGCAGTCAATGGGCCATAAGGTGGGATGACAACTGAATCCTTCCCAGTTGGGTTCATTCCACTGGACGATGACTGACAGCTGATCTAGTCAGATCCTGCCTTTGGGACTTTGCACTTGAGACATAAAAACAAACAACAACAAAACACAGTGAGTGCATTATCAGGAGCAGTGGCCATAGATACAGGTAATAGCCAAGTTACTGTAACTGCAAAAGTCTCAAGCATGGAATGTAGGCATTTGACACATTGCCCTGGTTTGGAAACAGTCCCCAGTCTTCCTCATGTTTCTTTAGCATCAACATCTATCATCTCATGCATGCCTTTTCAAACTTAACAAATGCACTATTACTAAGACCACTCAGACTTCAGATACTTCAGTTTTTCACTCATATCTTTGAATGACTGGATTTATCTTCCCTGATCCATTTTTTTTTTCTTCACTTTAGGGAAGAAATAGAGCAAGGCTGGATTCTAATCTAGGTTCCACCACTTGCTATATGCCCTGGGCTAAATTGCTGAACTATTTAGAGCCATTGATTCATAATCCTTACAATGGGGGGGGGGGGACCCCAATACATTGTTGCTTAAGGTTTTGGTGAAAATTATTCCATTTGGCCACATTTATTAAGGTCACGTTAAGTGCCAGGCATGGTGGCAGGTGGTAGGGATATAGCAGTTCCTGCCTGTGGTGAGTTTACCATCATATTCCCAATGATAGAGTCTGGGAAATGCCCACCTAATAGTCTATCAATAACTATTGTCATTACCTCTACAGGAAACGATTTGTCTCATCCTTTAGAAATTAAAGCGCTAAAAGCAGATGCTTCTCCAAGTGGGTTTCACTGTGAACATCAGAAGCAATAAAACATGATTTTCCTAGGGATATATTTCACCTTTTTTGTTGCTGCTGGTGTTTTTGTTTCTTGACCTTTTTATAGGTATTTAAATCTCATTATTGATCAGCTTCCTGATTTGGCACTTATTATTTCTTCCCTTCTCAGGCAGCACTTTGGCATCTGAGAAACACATGTATTAGACACTCATTATTTCCTACAATAGCAATTGAGGATATAGGACACTTTACATAAAATACAATGGGAAAGCCCTAGCTGGTTTGGCTCAGTGAATAGAGTGTCTGGCCTGCGGACTGAACGGTCCCAGGTTTGATTCCTGTCAAGGGCACATGCCTGGGTTGCGTGCTTGATCCCCAGCACGGGGCATGCAGGAGGCAGCCAATCAATGAATTTCTCTCATCATTGATGTTTCTCTCTCTCTCCCCACCTCCCTTCCTCTCTGAAATCAATAAAAATATAAATAAATAAATGAAATAAAATGGGAAAATAATGTCAAAGAAAGTCCTGCATAGATGTTCTTGCTGTGGGCACAAGCTGCACATGCTCAGTTTTTCAATACTTCTAAAGACACAATTTAGCTGGATCTGGAAAGGAATTTCTACATTTCTTGGCCTTCACAAGGAATCAGATTAGATGGCTGTAGTGGCTGCTTTGGGCTGCGCCTCCATTTCCCCTTCATAAGCCCTAACAGGACTGATTTGCTCTGATAGTCCCTCCATCCCCACATCTATATATATAAAAGCCTAAGTGACTGTCTGACCAGCCGGTAGCTATGACATGCACTTATCACCAGGGGGCAGATGCTCAATGCAGGAGCAGAAATGATAGGCATGGAAACATGGAACAGACTGATGAATCTTAGAGGGAAGGGGGGAGTGGGGAGGGAGGGAAGAGATTAACCAAAGATCTTATATGCATACTAGAGACCCAGTGCACAGATTCATGCACCGGTGGGGTCCTTTGGCCTGGCCTGCAGGGATTGGGCCGAAACCAGCTCTCCAACATCCCCCGAGGGGTCCCGGATAGCGAGAGGGCACAGGCCAGGCCTGAGGGGCCTCTAGTTAGGAATAAATCTTTATTAGACAATCAGAGCTTAGATATCTCCAGTAAATTGTGTTAATATGGAGATGAACATATGTTATAAATTGGCCCAATCAGATTTAAGGGAAGAATTATTACTCCATGGCTGGGGGTAAAAAGATTCACGCTCTTGTTGAACATGAATAAGGAAATGTGTAACCCTGTATGTATAACCCTCACCTGGGCAGCCATTAGTCATGAAAGGAGTGAGCTTCAGGGTAAGGCAGATTCTATAACTGATGAATGGACAGGGAAAAAAACCATGTTTTCAGTGGTTTTGTTGAATTAACCAGGCTTTAAGCCTCTCCTTCCTGCCTCTGGACTTAGTTATTTAATATAAAAATTTCTTTATTGTGTAGATCAGTTTGAGTCAGGTTGTCTCCTACATGTAACCAAAATTACCCTGCACAATAACAGTAATTTTGCTTTGTCTATTTTTAAGGAATAAGGAAAAGCAATGGAATAAATAAATTTATTGTTTAATCTAAGTCTTCACAGGTGGGAAAATACACACTGGCCTTCTTTCTTTCCTTGAATATCTTTCTCTAAAACACCCCCCTAATTTTGATAGTGCTTAGAAAAACTGTGTGTGCTTTCAGAAGGAAGATTTAGACTGCTCAATAGCTAAATGCATCTCATATTCTCAAGAAAAGTGGACCGTTTAAAATATTTGCTGAATTTTCTGAAAGCCTTGTATCGCATGGAAGAGTTAATAATAGGATTTCACTTAAAAAATAAAAATCTCTTGCCCAAGCACCAAGAAACTCATTAGGTAATCCAGAAAAAAATAATGTTTGCATGTCGATTCTATATTATAAAGTGCTTGGGTCTCAGAGGTGCATTTCCTTTGTTGAAAGATTGCGTTTTGATGTACATGAAAAATTTCCTTAAAAAGCAATAAATAAGAGACCACTTGGCAGAGAACACTCCAGAGATAAATGGATTTCCCCCTCTTTGGTTATGGTGTATAGTCGCAAAATAAAGAACTCAGAACACGAAGAAGCTCCCTGTGGCAGTTAGCTTAGGACATGAAGATTTAGACTTCACTCTTGGGTTAAAGTTAGGCAGAAGTGATGACTTTCTCCCCCCGCTCTCTTCCCCCCCAACTTTGGTTGCTGCAACTATTTTAACAGCAGAGAAAAGAAAAACAGTCCTCCTAAGCCTTAATGATGTCCTTAAGAGAAATTTTCTTAAGAGGTTGAACACCTACCATGAAATCTCACATGTAATGGGTGATCAATAGATTTTTGCTGAGTTGAATTGAAATTGTTTTTTCTTCTGTATGTGGTTTATTTTTTATTGTTGTTGTTTTTTGTAAACTGCAACCAACCAAACAAACAACGATCTTTAAATTTCTGAAGTTGACTTCCATTGTAAGGTTTGAGAACTTCCTCTTATCCCATTAGCACAAGCCAGGAAGGAAAAAGCAATAAAATGTAACACTGCCTTTAAATTAATTTCTTAACTATGTCTCAAGGACTTGAAATATATTGTGTGAAATCATTATATGATACTTAAATTCAGTCCTTTCTTGTAGTATTTAAGAATAGGATTCGCCGAAACCGGTTTGGCTCAGTGGATAGAGCATCGGCCTGCGGACTGAAAGGTCCTGGGTTCGATTCTGGTCAAGGGCACGTACCTTGGTTGCGGGCACATCCCCAGTAGGAGGTGTGCAGGAGGCAGCTGATCGATGTTTCTCTCTCATCGATGTTTCTAACTCTCTCTCCCTCTCCTCTCTCTTCCTCTCTGTATAAAATTAATAAAATATATTAAAAAAAAAAAAAAGAATAGGATTCAATCCAAGAAATGAAGAACAAACCATTCATTTGAAAGATACCTATATAGCAAGTTGCTAGTCAGGAAGAAAAAGGAAAGGAGTTACAAAGCATAAGGGACCACCTTTCAAAGATGTATAATCTAGTTCAGTACATGAAACATAGTTAAAACTTTATATTATTACTAAGGGCCCATGCACGAATTTGTGCACCTTGAAAGGAACTGTGGGCCACGAGGCTGTGGTAGGCACAGGGGTGGGTCTTGGCCCATCCTCTGTGCTCCCACCCAGCCTCTCCCACTGTGGACCCCCCCCACAATCCCCCCCCCCCATCCCATCTGCCGGCAGCCCACTCCTGTCTCCGCCGCTACTCCCACACGCTGATGGCGTTTGTTCCACTTACACTGGCTGATGGCACAGAGTGATTGAGGCCAGCACCAGCAGTGGGTGCAAGGGGTGGCTTCTGCCCTGATCACCCCTCAGGAGCAGGAGGAGGTAGAGAAGCCCTCAGGGGCAATTAGGGCCAGCAGCCATTGCTTGCACCCACTGATGGTGCTGAGTGATCAGGACTGGCACCAGGCACCGGCAGTGAGTGTGGATGTGAGCAGGGCTGGTGCTGGAAGCAGGTGCAAGTGTTGGGTGGGACCATGGCACACGGGAACAAAGAATTTTCAGTAACCACCAGAAGCTCACCCTGATGACAGCGACCAGTGCCCCACCTTGGTCTGGCACCCCTGTTCCCCTGCTCCACCATCCCACCACAGCCGATGCCTGCTATGCTCCGCACACACCCCCTAGTGGTCAGTGCACGTCATAGTGACAGGTTCAGTTGTTCTGGTTGTTCCACTGTTCGGTCTATTTACTATTAGCCTTTTATTATATAGGATTGTAATATAAGGTAGTATGTGATAAATGTTTTATAAATTATGTAGAATCCTATCTAATAAAAGAGTAATATGCAAATTGACCATCACTCCAACACACAAGATGGCTGCCCCCATGTGGTCAAAGATGGCTGCCCCCATGTGGACACAAGATGGCCACCACAAGATGGCCAGCAGGGGAGAGCAGTTGGGAGGGACCAGGCCTGCAAGGGAGGGCAGTTGGGGGCCATCAAGCCTTCAGGGGAGGGCAGTTAGGGGTGACCAGGCCTGCATGGCAGGGCAGTTAGGGGTGACCAGGCCTTCAGGGGAGGGCAGTTAGGGGTGATCAGGCTGCAGGGGATGACAGTAAGGGGCAATCAGGCTGGCAGGGGAGCAGTTAGGCATCAATCAGGCTGGCAGGGGAGTGGTTAGGGGGTGATCAGGCTGGCAGGCAGAAGCAGTTAGGGGCAATCAGGAAGGCAGGCAGGCGAGCAGTTGGGAGCCAGCAGTCCTAGATTGTGAAAGGGATGTCCGACTGCCCGTTTAGGCCCAATCCTAAACGGGCAGTCGGACATCCCTCGAGGGGTCCCAGATTGGAGATGGTGTAGGCTGGGCTGAGGGACACCCACCCCGTGCATGAATTTTGTGCACTGGGCCTCTAGTCTAATATATAAAAGGCCAGGGTTGTAACAACCAGTCACGACCAAAGGCTGACTAACCCAGAAGTCCTTCAGTCAGCGCTTGGTTGCCCGGGGGACCCAGAACTGACTGCCCAGGGGGCTGAGACCCAGAGAAAGAGGCAGGGTCTGATTTGCAGCCTCAGTGGCAGCTGTTGATCAGTACTTTCCTCTCTCTTTCTGTCCCTCTTTCTTTCTGAGCTTTGACAGCAGCCAGGCTTTTCTTTCTCTCCCGGCCTCCACGGGGGCTGCTGTTAAGCCCTGCTTCTCTGATCAGGCCCAGAGATAGGCCCAGAGATGCTGACTGGCATAGGAACTGGCCAATCAGAAACAAATGTGGGTGCTGTGAAGAACCAATGGCTGTCTAGGAGGTGGAGCTTTTGACGCTGACTGGCATAGGAACCGACCAATCAGAATCAAATCTGGGTGCTGTGGGGAGCCAATAGTTGCCTAGGAGGCAGAGCTTTTGACGCTGGCATAGAAACCAACCAACCAGAACCAAATTGGCCAGCAGAGGAGGGCAGTTGGGGGCGAGATCAGGTTGGCAGGGGAGGGCCGTTGGGGTCGAGATCAGGCCAGCAGGGGAGGGCAGTTGGGGGCAACCAGGCTGGGAAGGGAGGGCAGTTGGGGGAGAGATAATGCCAGCAGAGGAGGACCACTGGGGGCGAGATCAGGCCGGCAGGGGAGGGCATTTGGGGGCAACCAGGCCAGCAGGGGAGGGCAGTTAGGGGTGATCAGGCTGGCAGGCAGGCCAGCGGTCCCAGATTGCGAGGGGCATGTCCGGCTGCTGGTTTAGGCCGGATCCATTGGAGAGGGTGCAGGCTGAGCTGAGGGAATTCCCCCTCCATGCACAAATTTCATGCACCGGGCCTTTAGTATATGTATAAAAAAGGTTTAGATGTGATAATCAGGCAAGACCACATGAAAGGACTCTGATCATTGAAACTAAAAAGATTTGGGCCCCAGGGACTGACAGCCATCAGAACACATTAGTTTAGTGGTTTGAAATCTGAGTGTGCATAAGATTCACCTGGGAATCTATCTGCCAGCACAATGTGGGGGATAAATATACTGAAAACACCTTCCAGTGCAAATCACTTAGCAATACTGAAATATGTATGTATGTGATATATTTTTTAATATGCAGGGGTAGGGTGGTAACAGAGTAAGTTAGGTTAAACCCAAGAAGCCAAAAATGCTGAGATAAACTAACACTGAGGCCAGTGGCTACCCTGGCTGAGGGGCATCTTGCTAATTCCTAAGTTTGAGCAAGGTGGGGATTCAGAGCAGAGACCCTCATAGAAAGCCTTAACAATAACAAGCTCAGTGAAAAAATAACCAGAAAAAAGTCTTATGAAAGGAGAGGGTAGGGAAACTGTGTCTTGGATTTGGCCCTGGATAGGAAGGAAAATATAGTCATCATGGAGAGATTAAAAACACAAGTCATCTAGCAGAGCTTGAAAGGAAATTTAAACTACCTATGTGGTCCAAAAATCTACAAGCTTCATTCTCCCAGCTGCAGAGTGTACCCTACTGATGGCTCAGAGCTGAGTCCATATTAAAGAATGGTCTTCAGCTGAAGGCAGGTGCTTCCCCCAAGATTAAGACCCCCTCCCCAAGGGCAACCTACATGCAAACCTGAGTTTATGCTGTGGCTCTAAGGCCTGCCCCTGGTCTGAATTTGAGATGATCCTGCAGTGCCAATCCAGCTTCACACTTCCTCATTAAATCTGTTGTAACTGCTGTCCAAACCTTCCTCTATCTTCAGCTTCCTTCATTTTCTTATAGATTATTATATTTTTTGTGTGAGAGAGCACTCTCCAAGAAAGTGCTTCCATGAAGAACAGACGGAGACCCCAGAAATTGACCCAATGAATATCAAGATTTATTATAAAGCTATGGTAATTAAGACAGTATGGAATTGACATGAGAATGGACAAGTAGATTAGAAACAGATCTTTACTTATAGAGAAACGATCAGTGACAGAGGCAGTATTGCAGATCAGTGGGGAAAGGATGGACTCCTAATAAATGTAACTGGGACAACTGGTTATCCATGTGGGGAGAAAATTAACCTGGGTTTTTATCTCTCACACACACATCAAATCAAGTCACGCCAAGCTAGGTCAAGTCAAATTGGAATAAAAACTTAACTGTGAAAATAAAAGCCTTAAAAGATCCTGGAGGCAAAATATCTTCATAATGTCAGGGTTAGGAAAGGATTTATTAAATAAGCTACAAAAATCATAAAGGTTGATTCATTCAATTATATTAAAATTAGAAACTCCTTGTCATCAAAATATACCATAATGAAAATCAAAAGTCAAGCCACAAGTGAAGAGAAGATATTTAAGTGTCAATCAGAAAATTAGTATCGATATGAAAAAGATTCATTACTTATGAAAAATGGGCAAAAGGTATGAATGCAATAAACAAGAAACAAATAACCAAAAATATGAATATATGCTCAGTATAAGTTGTAAACATGGAAATGCAGATTAAAACAGTGACAACTACCATTAAAACCATTTCACAATTATCAGTTATTTTCTATTAAATTTTGATAATATCAAGAAATGGCTATTGAAACTCAGCTCTTTGCTCAGCAGAGTATAAAGTAGTGTAGTACTTTGGAAGAAAACAGTTGTGTATTAACTGGTAAAAGATAAACCTTCCATACTCATGTCCCAACAATCAAACTCTTGAAAACTCCCATGACACATGCACCAGAGACCCATACAAGAATATTCACCGTAGCTTTACTCCATAATCACAAAACAAAACTAGAAACAGGCCAAAATCCCATCAACAGTACAAATGATAAATTATAGCTCTTCAAAAAGTGGAGTTCTTTTTGGAGAGCTATAAAAGTGGAGTTAACAGCTGTTAAAATACATGCATTATGATTATATACACCAATGCAGATTAATTTTGCAAACAGAGTTGATTGAAATGACCGTGAGAACAGAACTGGGGGGAGAGGAGGATAATCAACGAAACTGGGAAGATAAGTTAGCATCTGTTTACAGTTGTATCGTATGTGTTCCTTGCTTTGGAGATTTTATTTTTTTGATGGTATTAGTTTGGTTTGGAGAGAATTTCTTTTTGTAAGCATACTCATATTGTGGTATGTGAATGGTCTTTACATCTCTGGAGGTTACTACGTCTTGCTGCTTAGTGTCTGTACAATTAGCAGAGAAGGCAGGACTGGGAGTGCATGCTCCTATGTACACGGCAGCACTAGCCAGAGCCAAGACATGGAAGCAACCGAGGTGTCCATGGGCGAATGAACGAATCAAGAAAATGTGGTGTGTTTATGTGTATGTGTATTTGTATAAATATACATACAGTATAGATACATACACATATACCCACATATATACATACATATGCACACACATGGAATATTATTCAGCCATAAAAAGGAAATCCTGCTATTTCTGACAACAAAGATGGACCTTGAGGGCATTATGCTAAGTGAAATAAGTCAGACAAGGAAGGACAAATACCATTATTATCTCACTTCTTTGTGGGATCTTAAAAAACCAAATTTCCAGAAACAGAGTAAAATAGTGGTTACCGGGGGCTGAGGGGTGGGGAGAAGAGGGAGATGTTGGTCAAAAGGTACAAACTTTCAGTTTTAAGATGAATTCTGGGAATCTAATGCACAGGATGGTGACTATGGTTAACAATACTGCACTGTGAACTTGGAAGTTGCTGTAAGAGTAGAGCTTTAATGTTCTCACCATAACAACAACAACAAAATGGTAATTATCTGAGGCAAAGGATGTGCTAACTAACCTTATTGTGGTAAACATTAATAATATATACATGCATCAAATCAACACTATATATCTTAAACTTAATGTTATATGTCAATTATAGCTCAATAGAGGTGGGAAAATGTGAAAGTACAAGCATTGAATTTTTTTTCATGCAAAGACTAAACTGCATAAAACTTTAATTTATTATATTTGCTTTGCTTAAACTTTTTTGGGGAATGTTGACAAAGATGTCTAGAACTTATTTCAAATCGTATTGGAAATATCTGAATGCAATGTGTATATGAAATTGTTTTTTTAAAGAATAATTAGGCTTATAGTAATTGTCTAAACTGAACATTCTGCAGGGAATTTTTTCCAATTATAATATTAGATGTATTTATTTTAATCCCAGCAATAATAAATTATAGTGATGACCAATAGTTTTCAAGAATTATTAAGCTTTTTCTAAGTGCTGTACATGCATTATCTCATCTATTCCTATTCTGACTTTTTTTTAGTAATGGCTACATTTTAAGGTAGTATATTAAATTATTTCTATCTTTTAAGGCTTGAATAAACAGTAACCTGAGGCAGTGATTATCCGTATACACACAAGAGCGGTGAGAATTAGGGTTGAATTTTGTCAAAGGCTTAGAGACTCAGAAGGACATTTTATCAGTAGTTTGTCTAAAATTGTTTATTATGTGTAAAAGCAATGGCTGACACAAAAACTATACAGCCATTATCACCTGTGACTTGTTTTTTCGAATCTGAAAATTTCTAGGAAACAAGAGCCACCTTGCAGTTCAAGCTCAGTCTAACAAAAAACTCCTTGAGTGCCAATAAAGACTTGAGGGGAAGTGGTAAATCTGTAAACAGCCCTTTGAGAAGGAAAAGCACCAGTTGCAGGGAAATGAGAATTAATAAAGTATGAAGAGTGAGCCAGCTTTCATTATTTTTTTAAATTTAATTTTATTGTTTAAAGTATTACACATAGTAGTACATATATCTCTTTTTTCCCCCCATTGACCTTCCCCCCAGGCTCCCTACCCCCTGTCACATGCCCTCATTATTTTCTATGCCATCCAAACCCCAGATCTGCCCTTTTCTTTCTCCTTTATTTCCTCTATTAAATGTATGGATGAGGCTGGGTGGTTTAGATCTTTGAGTTCCTTTCCAGAGGGAAAGACTGAACTTACTTTTCTTTCTTGGCCGTGGGACTGTCTGGCTCTATAAACGTAACTAACCCTGTAACACTTCTGTCGGTGGTTAAAAAATATGATCGCCTAATAATTACCACACCAGTTAGGATGCTTTTGTTTCCAAACGAACAGAAAACCACCTCAAATTGGACAGAACCAGAATGAGGACTTATTTGCTGAGAAATGAGAAGCCTAGCCATAGGTCAGCAGAATTTGGCCAGCACTTCAGCCTGGTTTCTCCACAATTCTCTTAGCTCTGTTCACGCAAGCCAGCAGCAGCCCTTACGGTCACGAAACGGCTGCAGCAGTTCTGGGCCTTACACGTCCATCCAACACATTGTCCAAAAGAACAGCGTACTTTCCTTTCCAACTACATAAAGAAAAGAAGTCCTACACCTCTCTAGATTTGGATCAAGTAAGATACTGAGCCCACCCTTGAACTAATCACAGTGTCCGAGGAATGCTATGTGCTGACTGGTTCATGACATCAAGACTCGCTCCTGCAGCAGCTGGGAGCCGCTAGTGATGGTGGGGGAGATGCCGAACCATCCCTGACTGCTTCACAATGAGGAAATACACGACGTTCACACATTTTAACCAAGAGATGATCCCACATGAATTTGCTTCCGATGCTCTTGTCCAATGACCTTTCCCAAATGACACACAGGATGGTGGGATGCCAGCTGTGTGTACGCTGGTAGGTTTTAATGTACAGGGGTGGCAACCTGCAGGGGTGGGAGTGAATAATCTTATCAGGCTCCTTCCTACAAGCCAAAGCCTTCCAGAAGAATATTCTGAGGATCCAGGTTTTTGTCATTTAACAGTGGCTCAGGAGCAAGTTTAATTAAGAACAATCAGTGAGAGAATGTTAATATCCACAGTCTAAAATTACCACACAGAAGCTGAAGAGTCAGAGAATTGTTGTCAGCCGTGTTCAACGGCAAAACCTAAAATCTACTCCTTTTGTCTCCCCAAAAGGAATGGGCTGACACTTACTGGCTCTGTGATTATATAAAGGTCTTTACTTTTTAATGCTTCTGCTTCAGGCTGTGTTTTTTTTTCTTAGTGCCTTCTGACGAGGTACTTCATTTTCCCCATTGGGGGAATAAGATCTGTGGGATGTAGGACTGTTTGATGCATGGGTACCAGATCCTGGGAAGAAACCCAGGTTTAAGTTAAGAGATTTAGAATAGTGGGAGGTCTCGGGGATGTGGACAGCTTTATGTCTTGTGCAGTGGGCAGTGGGGAAGGAGGCCGGGGCTCCTGAGGGCAAGCATCAGCTCTCAGCCCTCAGCCCTGACTTCCTCCTTCCCACACCAAATAACTCTTCCTCTTATAACATGAAATGGGTTGGAGCAGGATTGAGGGCAATGGATGAAGAGTGTTTTGTACAGGATAGGTGCCAGTCTATAAAATCTGGGACAATGTCTTTTTCTGAGTGAGGGTGGAAACAGAGTCCTATGGGCATCATGGAATTATTGTGACACATCAAAACTGCCCTCTTCCTTTCCCATATTACCCCCAGGCCTCAAGGGCTTACACAACAGGCAGCCAGATCCATCTAAGTTCCTGGTTTTTTTGCACGTTGGTTCCTAGTACTGGCTTTTCTATTACTGGCTGTGAAACCCGAGGCAAATGATTTCACTTTTGTGATCTTTCTGTAAGACATGGATAATACTGCGCCTTTATTATAGCACCATCAGTAGGATCAAATTAGGTAATATAACAGCATTCCTTGAATATCATAAAGTGGCACAATGTAGAGAATGATTATTTAATCTCTCAAACTCCTAAAATCATCTGGAGTGTTTCAACCACACAGTCCTTTGATGTGCCCTAGAGGTCTTGCTGTAACAGGAATTCTCATTGCAGCGTGACATAATCTGATCATTCTGTAAAGCAGAGCCTGGTGCTTCTACTGAATAAAATAAGATATGGGGGGGCGGGCAGGGGGATTATATGCTAGTTTTTGGCTGTTATCATCCAAGTGGAATACAGTTAAATTTCTGATAGCAGGGATCTGACTTCACCATTATCATGGTTTCTGTGATTTCACTTTCTCTAATGAGTTAGAGAAAGATAATACCTACTATGAAATACGTAACTGTTAGGAATCAGGAGAAACAGATTTTGATGTAAAGACATAAGGATATCTGTCCCTCTTGAGATGAACTCTAAAACCCCATTACATTTGGCCATGAAAAACATTTGAAGTCCTTACTCTACACTGCTTAAAAATAACATTTTATTCTGCTGGAAAGCCTCTGCTCTGCATCAATCAAGATCTCTGAAGAAAAGAAAGAGAACCTCCCCTCCATCTAATCTTGCGGGAGATCAGATAGTCTGGCTCCGATGCTTTTCCTGCTTCCTGAAAGAACAGAGGATGAGCTCCATGAGCTCTGCTGGAAATGCCAGGGAAGTCCCCCTGGGACTCTGTAATGGCATCTCCGACAAGGAATGTTTAATCTCTGCAATCCTGACTTTAAATGGCCACCATTGTGTGAACTGAAAGGTGACGATACAGTGCTGAGGAGCTCATGGTGGCAAAAATGGGAGGAGTAGCTGAAAAGGATTTTTTTTTAAGTAAATAAAGCCTCTTTGTAACAGAATCTTTTCCTTACTTTATCCCTGGATCCATTTTCCCCGAGGTTATTTCTTATCCATTGTCTTCCTGAACATAAAATACTTGACACTGATATTATCCTGAGGTTTATGGGTTTTAGTACACGTTGCAATCTCCCTCCTAATCTCTGTAGAAGCAGAGAAGCAAACAAGGGCAGTTGGAGGAATTATTATGCTTACTCTTGTTTATTTTTAAAAAGATTTCTTTTTAAATTAGATTTTTTTAGAGAGAGAAGAAGGCAGAAGGAGAAACATCAATGTGACAGTGGAACATTGCTAGGCTGTCTCCTGCACGCCCCCTGCTGGGGATCAAGCCTGCAACCTGGGCATGCGCCCTGATCAGAATCAAACCAGCGACCTTCCAGCACATGGGACAACACCCAACCAACGGAGCCACATAGGCCAGGGCATATTGTCATTTATTTGTGCCTCCTTTGCTCAGACTATAAACAGGGTTGGATGAGAAAAGAAGACTGGAGAAAGGCTAGCTGAGATGTTCCTTCCTGGACCAGGTCAACCAGAGGCAAACTTAACTTTTCCTCCCACTCCTGACTTCAGAAACCATTTTATTTCCCCATGAAACCCATACCCCTAAACGTTGGTGGCTAGAAGTAGTTTCTGTTTGAGACATTTCTCTGGCCAGTATCCCATTCTTCTCCCTTTGAATATTCCCACAAAGGCCAGGGGATGGGAAACATGGATCAGTATGGCAATGACTGATTAGCCCTGAATCTAGGTCATTTATAATTTAATGCTCATCATGCACATATCATGACCAAGAACTCAGAGGACACATGGTGACGTGATATCACCACGTGATGCCATCAGGTCATTGAAATGTGTTTCAAGATTTGGCTCTGTCACTTAACCTTCCTGCTGTCTGATCATCTGTGAGATGGTGAAACCTCACCCATGTGGCACAGCCAGGGGAAGACTGAATGGGAACAGAAATGAAGGCTCTTTATAAAGTAGTCAGATGCCACACAAAAATGAGGTTCTGTCTGGGCCTACAGCCCTTGGCGTTTTAAGGATGATCTTTATGAGCTTGGTGGTGTTCCTCAATGGTCCAAAACAGAGTGCCAGAGCCAAATGGACACATCCCTGCACCTAGACCTCTGGATCAATGTGACTATTCCCAAGTAGTTTGGCCTCAAAGACCGAGTTGGGGATACTGAGGTAATATGATGCCATTTCCTCCTTTCCTCTCAAAAATCCCCCCAAAATGAAGACTACTACCTCACCTCTATACCCACCACCCCTCTCCCCACTTCTTTTTTTTTAATTTAATAAATCTTTATTGTTCAGATTATTACAATTGTTCCTCTTTTTTCCCCCCATAGCTCCCCTCCACCCAGTTCCCACCCCACCCTCTACCCTTACCTCCCCCCCACTGTCCTCATGCATAGGTATACGATTTTTGTCCAGTCTCTTCCCACACCCCCCCACACCTCTTTCCCCCTGAGAATTGTCAGTCCACTCCCTTTCTATGCCCCTGATTCTATTATATTCACCAGTTTATTCTGTTCATCAGATTTTTAATTCACTTGATTTTTAGATTCACTTGTTGATAGATATGTATTTGTTTTTCATAATTTTTATCTTTACCTCTTTCTTCTTCCTCTTCTTTAAGAATACCTTTCAGCATTTCATATAATACTGGTTTGGTGGTGATGAACTCCTTTAGCTTTTTCTTATCTGTGAAGCTCTTTATCTGCCCTTCAGTTCTGAATGATAGCTTTGCTGGGTAGAGTAATCTTGGTTGTAGGTTCTTGCTATTCATCACTTTGAATATTTCTTGCCACTCCCATCTGGCCTGCATAGTTTCTGTTGAGAAATCAGCTGACAGTCGTATGGGTGCTCCCTTGTAGGTAATTAACTTTGTAGGTTTTTCTCTTGCTGCTTTTAATATTCTCTCTTTGCCTTTTGCTCTTGGCATTTTAATTATGATGTGTCTTGGTGTGGTCCTCTTTGGATTCCTTTTTTTTGGGGTTCTGTTCGCTTCCTAGACTTGTAAGTCTATTTCTTTCACCAGGAAGTTTTCAGTCATTATTTCTTCAAATAGGTTTTCAGTATCTTGCTCTCTCTCTTCTTCTGGCACCCCCATAATTCTGATGTTGGTACATTTTGAAGTTGTCCCAAGGCTCCTTACACTATCTTCAAATTTTTGGATTCTTTTTTCTTTTTGCTTTTCCAGTTGAGTGTTTTTTGCTTCTTTGTATTTCAACTCTTTGACTTGATTCTTGCGGTCCTCTAGTCTGCTGTTAGGTCTCTGTATAATATTTTTTATTTCAGTCAGTGTATGTTTAATTTCTAGTTGGTCCTTTTTCATATCTTCGAGGGTCTCGCTAAATTTATCGGCCTTTTCTAGGAAATTCTTGAAAAACCTTATAATCATAGTTTTGAACTCTATATCCAGTCATTTGCTTTCCTCCATATCTTTCGTTTGTGATCTGTTTCTTTGTCTCCACATTTTTGTTGCTTCCCTGAGTTGGTAGAGTAACTTGGTGTGCTAGGTGTCCTCTATGGCCCAGTGGCTCGGCCTCCCCAGTTACCTGAGGTGGACACTCTTGGTCCACCCCTTTGTGGACTGTGTGTACAGCCTTGTTGTAGTTAAGTCTTGATTGTTGTTGGTATCACTGGGAGGAATTGACCCCCAGGCCAACTGGCTGTGAGGATCAGCTGTGTCTATGCTGGGAGAACTTCTGTGCTGGAGACACCCTTATGGGACAAGACTTGCAAAATTGCAAAAGCCTTTGTGCTCAGCTTGGATGGGGTGGAGTCTCAGGACAGAGCAGACAGCCTTGGCTTCCCGTCACCCCTGCCCTATGAGGTCCTTGGGTCTCAGTGTCCCTCGGTAATAGCTGTAAGCACCTCTGAGAGAAAGCCACCCTCGAGTTTCACCCGCTGCCAGACAGTCCAGTTTCTCCCCGAATGAGTCTGGGTTCCCAGTAACTTGCCCGGAAATGGAGTTCAGTGCAATCGGGAGCTTCTGTCTCCCTCCCGCTTTAGAAAGCCAGCCGTGCACTCAGCCACCTGTGCACTCAGCAGTCAGTCCTCTCTGAGTGCACGCGCCTCCGGACCTCTGCCTCCACAGCTCCCCTGAGTCTCAGTGTGCTTTCTCTTTTCCTGACAGTCCAGATTCTCCCTGAATGAGTTTGGGTTCCCAGAAACTCGCCCGGAACTGGAGTTCAGTGCAGTCGGGAGCTTCCATCTCCCTTCTGCTTTAGAAAGCCAGCTGCGCACTCAGCCGCCCTTGCACTCAGCTGCCCGTCCTCTCTACACGCTTGCGTGTCTCTGTACCTCAGCCTTTTGCAACTCCTCTGATTCTCTATGTGCTTTCCTCTTTCCTTCTAGTTGTAGAATTTCCACTCAGCCAGCTTTCCTGTGATTCTGGATGGTGTCTGTTTTGTCTTTTAGTTGTAGTTTTGATAATGTTGTGTGAGGCAGCAGTTTAGGTGTTTACCTATGCCGCCATCTTGGTTTCTCTCCCCACTTCTTATCATTTGATTTATTTTGCTCAGACTCTGACTAGGAAGAGCAGGAATGATGGCTCAGGTCATGACTGCAAATTTGAAAGAGGCTGAGGAAGATGCCAAGAGGGGAAGGATTAGTGATCTAGAGAGGCCAGCCAAGAGCTGGTTCTTTGAAAAGATAAATAAATTCAATAAACCTTTAACCAGACTCATCAAGAGAGGCCAAGAGAGCAGGCTCCTTCTTTCATTTCCCTCCATAAAGAATAAGTGAAATAATATATAACACCTGGACACAGACAACAGAGTGATGATGGTCTGGGTGGAGGTGGGCAAAGAGGGAGGGGAATGGGGACATCTGTCATAGTGTCAACAATAAAAAATGAATAAGTGAAATAAAATAAAAAGGTAACTTTAAAGATAATGATAGGAAGTTACAGTGGTAATAAAACTATGTGCATATAATTCCATGTTGCTGGAAAATCAGTATAACCAGACAATTGTTATATAGGACAAAAAACAAAAACCCAACCAACCAAATAAACAAACAACATATGCATAATATATCTAGTAATTTTAAAAACATACATCCTTACTTTCTCTAAAAGGTGAGAAATAATCAGAAGAGTTGGCTTTATAAGGTAACAGAAAAGACAGACTCTTCCACCCTTCTTCCTTGCTGAAGGTAGGCTGGCCCAACATCCGATGTGCAGTGTTCACTGGTGTCTCTGACAGCCAGCCCTGCTCTCAGTTCCTGGTCGGCTTTCAACAAGTATTTGTTGGATCAAAATTTCTTTAAACCTTGGAGGGTCTAAAGTGCTTTTGTTTTTTTAAAGAATATTAGTAATGCTCAGGCTAGCTAACCAGCTCTTCCATACACCCTGCCTTGTCTCCGTCCTGTCCTCTGTCCCCCTCTATGCAAGCTCTCATGGCTCAGCGGGTTCTGCAGGAGCCCTCCACATGGGCCCCCTCCTCCACTTTCTCCTCAAGCCCCTCTGCTGTCTCCAGAAATACATTCTGTTTATAACACAGATCCTGAATCTTCTAACTTCATCTCCACGGCTCCTCCTTCACGCTATCTCCTTTGCTCTCAGCCTCCTAACTGGTTTCTCTGTTACCTTCTTGTTCCCCTTCGATCTATTCACAAAACAGGCAAACAGATTTTTTAAAAAATACCAGTGGCATTCTGTGCCCCGTTACTTAAAACTCCTCACTGTCTTTCCATTCATGAAAGATCAAATGATTAGCAGGGCTTGCAAAGCCCTATCCCAGTTGGCCTCTGCCTTCTTCTCCAGGCTTTTTTGCACCCCTCACCCCCTCACTCCCTCACTTTTACGGTTCAGACAGCCAGGCTTTCTTTTTGCTCTGTGATGGGCCAGATCCCCCCTTCCGAATGGAAGTGGATACATAACAGAGTTCAAATTCAGATTATAAAAATTATCAGGGGATGCTGAGATTTCTCTGATTAAATTGTGGCTGCCAGTCATCACTCAAACTCCAGAAATTGCTAATTAAGAGACAAAACAATGCAATATATGTGTAATTGAGCACGACCTAAGGATGCACAGTAATACAATATTATCACTTTCTTCCCAATCTCTTTCAGAGTCTCCTGGCACTTGGATTATTATTGAAAATACATTACACATTGGAGAACGTCACATCCACACTTTAATAAACTGCAAACCTAATTATGTTTGCAAAACTACCCTGAGGTCCTCCTCCATATTTCAACAAGGTATTCAAGCAGCTGAATGCTAGAAGCAAGACTTTTTACCCAACGGCCTTATTCATGAATTCCACCAAAACAAGTTATTTTCACATTCATCATAAGTAATAAATAGATCACATGTTGTTATCGAGATACAAAGCCCATGTTATGACACACTGCCTTCTTTTCATTGCATTTCTATGGTTGCTTCGAGATTTTCCCCAGCGATAAGCCAAGCTGACTTTCAAACAATGAATTGGAAAAGATGGCAACCTTTGAAATATCATTTCCCTCAACTGTGGAAAAGCTTCATCACTGTGTCAGTGTTTTATAGTCCAGGTAGGAAGCAGCTACAGAGGCTTGATCATTTCAAACCTAGTGCAGGGTCCGTAACAAAGCCCAAGTGGTCTGATTTCATTCCTTACGGAAGTGGTGCAGCATAATGGAAAGACGGTGGATTCAGAAAACCTAAGTTTGAATCACGTGGCAGCATACATTTAGGAAGATCACTTCTGAGCTTCAGATTTCTCTGAAGAATATCATATCTACTAACAGCACAGTGAGGTTTGAAGGACCTTACCCACCTAGTGCTTGGCATCTAGTAGGGGTTAAACATTGCAGTTTTAATGCACTGTAATGAGGTAAAGCTTTCCACCTTCTCCTAATCTTATTCGCAAAGGAGCATGCCATGCTGCCTTTGGTATTCATATCACTGAGTAGATGTAGTTGATAGGTTGACTGATTCCATTAATTTCCCAAAGGACATGGGTTTTCTGGAAAAAGGTTTGTCATGGTTCACTTGAGAGTTTAGTGACTTCGGTATTAGTTTTATTGCAGTAATCTGGATTACTGTAACAGCTTCCAGTTACAACTCCAGTCTAAAACTATATTATTTCGAATCATTTTGGGAAGTAAATGCTAGTTAATTCTTTTTAAAAAATCTTTATTGTTGAAAAGTATTGTATATGTCCCCCTTTTCCTCCCATTGACTCCGTCTAGTCCACCCCTGCCCCCCACCTCAGACCTTCACCACCCTATTGTCTGTGTCCATGGGTTATGCATATATGCATACAAGTTCATTGGTTGATCTCTTCCCACCCACCCACCCACCCACCCCTGCCTTCCCTCTGAGATTCCTCAGTCTGTTCCATGCTTCTATGTCTCTGGATCTATTTTGTTCATCAGTTTATTTTGTTCATTAGATTCTACATATGAGTGAGATCATGTGATACTTGTCTTTCTCTGACTAGCTTATTTCACTAAGCATAATATTATCCAGGTCCCTCCATGCTGTCTCAAAGGGTAAGAGATCATTTTTTACTGCTGCATAGTATTCCATGGTATAAATGTACCACAGTTTTTTTTATCCGCTCATCTACTGATGGGCACTTGGGCTGTTTCCAGGTCTTAGCAATTGTAAATTGCACTGCTATGAACATAGGGGTACATGCATTCTTTCTGATTGGTGCTTTGGGTTTCTTAGGATACTAGTTCATTCTTGTATTTGGTAATTCATACTTGTATTTGGTAATGTATTCTTTGAGTATGTACCACACATCACACACCCTTCTAAGCAAAAAGGAAAGAGCAATGACAAAAAAATAAATATGAACAGTCTTGACCTCTGTCGGGAAGCAAATACAGATACATAATGAGTAGAGCATTCGGTGAGGAGCACTTGGACACCAGAAAGTGGGGGAGCTTTCTGTGAAGGGCCAGGTTTTCTCACCTTGGACTGTGGAACTGGGGTCAGTTCAAGAGGCCAGCAGATACGAATCCCAATTCCACATTCCAAGATGAGAAAATCTAAATCAATGGTTTTGGGTCAGGTGGCAGCCCAGACCTATCCCTAACATTTGTATAGGGCTGAAGTCAAGAGTGTAAATGGAGGCCCTCATGCCAAATGTATAAATAATAAAAGCTATAAATCAAGGAAATAAGATGATAAAATGTTTTATCTTTACTTTGACAGGCATATCTTCTAATAGCCTAGAAGTCCAGGTTCAAACATAGGATTATTGGGCTCCATGGGGTACTGTGCCTAAATGCAGCAGCACAGAGTGGCCCCCTAGCCTGCAGCCCATGTGCTGCCTTCTCCTACCCCTGCATTATGAATACCCCAGCGTGCGTATCCAAGCCCCAAGACAGCCCACACAAATACCTGCCCCTTCTTACCACTTGGGCCCAGGGCTGCAAGGCTCATGTGGGCCCTACAAGTGGGCCTGAGGCTGTTTGGGTTTGGGTTCCAGGACCCTGGATTTCTCGGCAGTCAATGGAAGTGCACACTTTGAGAAGGATGTGCGTGTACCTGGAGAAGGGCCAGAGCATGACACCCAGGTCATGGGTCCATCTGGCCTAGGAATTAAGATGTAATACTAGCTATAATCCCAGAATAAATTATTACTCAGGTTATGGCACATCCTATTACAAGGCTGGTCAAATGTATTAAAAATAGTAAAGGAGCCTTATACTCAAACCTTTAGTTTACCGCACACTAAACCAGAAAAGATAAAAGTTTCTTAGGCACTACCTGGAAAAGGGGAAAACAGAAGAAAAATGGCCACAATAATACAACAAATCATAAGTGACTTATATTCTCACTTCTGAAGTTAAAACTATTATTCTCCCCACACCACTGCCACCCCCAAATCAGCGAAGGCTCACTTTTAAAGGTTGAGTGGACTATTGATGATAATTTTGTGGTTTTGTTCTACAAGATTTCTATTTCTTCTCAGGAAAACAAAACAACTACAATACCTGAAAACAATTCAGGCTAAGCTTTAATTCCATTACTTTTCTCCTCTGATTCCTTAATAGGCATGTCTGTGTACAACTGAGATCTTTAGGACCTTACATGACCAATTCTCTACATGAAGTTGTAATTTCCTATTCTCTGACCTCAATTTCCACTGCTGAAATGGAAGCATATGACACCAGCAGAATGAAAAAGTGAGACAGGAACAGATCTCTCAAGAAACAATCAGGATAAATATTTCCAAATATAAAGACTGAAAAGAAAACATGAAAAATACAGTTTTTTTAAACCATTTTCAAAATAGTTTTATACAATTATAATTAGATCTTTTCAAATTAATCATATGCTCCTGTGGTTTTTCATTGTCTAAACAATAAGGTCCAAATTCATCGACATTTTCCTCTTTTTGGTCTTCTTGCTTCTTTCTAGCCTCCCATGTATATATTTCCCTTCTACAGCTCTGTTTTTATTGCACCATTTCTCTCACTTTAGAACTTCCCATGGGCCTCGGTTTGTTACAGCAATAATTCTCAAGTGTACAGGCAATCAAGTTTGAGTATAAGCTTTAGAGCTCAAGAAATCTGGGTCTGAATTCCAGTTCTGCTACTGGCAAGCTGCGGGATTCTAGACAAGCAACCTAACCATTCTAGTTTCCAATTTCCTAATATGTAAAACGGGAATAATAATGGTGGCTATCTCATTGGGTTATGAATTAATATAGGTAGTGCCTGTATTAATTCATGGGGCAGTGCCTGGCACAATGAGGTAAACCTCCCATAAGTAATTGACAAAATATATATGACCTCTTGGGGTTTGTGCCTGTCCCCATCCCTATAGGCTCATCTTTTGATCTATCATATTTCCTGTCATATAATATGCAGTTCAGCACTATTAAACTACTTAGAGTTTAGTGAACATGCTATACTGTTCCTTTAAAGAAAGACCCATGCTGGATATGACCTCTTTAGGAGTTCCCCCAGTTGCTCAGACACAGGTGACAGCTCCCTTCACTGTGCTAGTTTTATACATCTCTGCTACACTCCTCAATGGAGACGATGCAAGCCCTTATCAGTCAGGAGAATCACAGAAGTGGGCAGAAGGTTTGCAACAAGCTCTCCAAAGTAAGCTGTTACTCACTCTCTCAGGAAAAGAGGTCCAAAGAGAGTAGTGGTGAGAGAGGGCTCAAGAGGGTCACTCTTGCCAGTGGAGGACCTTAGTAGTGGCCAGTGAAGCTGGGCAGAGGGAGATAAGGCCTGGGAACTCACAGCCCTAGAACCTGGACAGAAAGTCCCCATTGGCTCCTCCCTATGACTAGGGATGGTAAGATGGAAGCATTTGGGGTTGGTGGTTCAATGAGAGACAGATCTTTAAGGGACTCTTAGGAAAAGCTATTTAACCCAACACCCAGAGCAGCAGCGTAGGGAGGCACCTGATGCTGCTGGGACAGATGCTGCCTGGTGGTGTGACTTTGACCTAGGCTCATGACACAGAGGCCCTGGGTGCAGACTGCAGCCCTGCCTTCCTAGGCATTGGAAAAAAGGGAAGGGCCAAGTCCAGATGACAGGATCTACGGGTCAATAGGGGTGGCTAAAACTCTTGATCATTCTCAAATCCCCAAAACATTTTACTGGTTGGGGCCTTAGGCCTCAGAAATATTAGTTATTGCTATCTCTAGAACAACAGAGCCTGAGAAAATACCTGCTATACACAGTATTGTGAATTATAGGGTTGACATGTCTGTATTTCCTTCTTTTTATACCGTGGGCACCTTCAACATAAGCATGTGGTTATCACTATCACCAGTGCAAAGCAGAGCAAGGCCTATAGAAGATGTTTGATGAATGTTTAACTATTGGAATTAAAAAAAACACACCTATCAGCTGACACCTAAACAGACTCTGGATTTATTTAACTTTCCTATATGAGAGCTATTCCATCATGACCCAGCCTAGAGGTCATTGCCTTCTCAATACTAAAGATCCTATGTATTGTTTCCTTAAAAAAAAAAAAATCATATTTTGGAAAATTCTGTCTACCAGACTCTCATTATTAGCCATCTGTTTCCTGTTTTCATTAGACACATTTAACTACCAACAAAATCTTTTTAACAGCCTGAGCTAACCACTTACCATGAATTAATCATTATATACTATGATTTAATCAATCACCTCACTTACTAGTTAAAAGAAAACTTTGAAACTTCAGTTTGTGAATTTTTTTAGTAGGCATTTAAAATATTGAAAGTTGAGCCTGGCTGGCATAGCTCAGTGGTTAAGCATCGACCTATGAACCAGGAGGTCACAGTTCGATTCCAGGTCAGGGCACATGCCCGGGGTTATGGGCTCGATCCCCAGTGTGGAGCATGCAGGCAGCAGCCAATCAGTGGCTCTCTCTCATCATTGATGTTTCTATCTCTCTCTCCCTCTCCTTTCCTCTCTGAAACCAATAAAAAATATATTTAAAAAACACACAACAACAACATTGAAAGTTGATGGTGGACTCCCATTTCTGCTTTGATGACCTCTGAGTAAAACCATCAATTCAGTGTGCCAAGGAACGATTGATGGTGCCCAATATAATTCCAAATCAGGAATGAAGGCTTCCTGTTCAACAATATCACGTGGCTTAGCGAGTGGGTTCTTGATCTCAGATCTGGAAAGGACCTCAGAGCTTACTTAGTTAAGTCCCTTTACCCCCAAATCCTTCCAAAATTGGCTAAGCAGATGTCATAAAATTAATTACTATCAGAGCTAGAACCGGGACCCACGTGTCCTAACTCCCAGCCTGCTGGAAAGAGCTCCATGTTAACATTATCAAAATTTCCTCACCAAAAGTTATAGATAAAAGAATTTTAAAGCTGTATAAGATCTTCGAAAACTATGAGCCCACTTTTACATTTCCTCTCATTTTAAAGATGTATAAAAGGAGACTCAGTGAGGTTAGGTGACTCATCTGAGGGGGAGGTCTCAGAATTAGGAGTGCAAGTGGGGTTAGATTTCTGGTCCTCTGCCACTCCCTCCAATTTCTTTTGGTATAAGAATAATTGTAAATTAGTTTAATCCCAACTGAAGACAAGATACTCTCAAGCTTTCAGTGACGGGACACAGCTTGAAATGATGTCAGTACCCCATGGCTGCCACAGTGGGCTGCTCACTCTTAGAAAGAGCTTTGTGGGTGCTAGGCACTAGGGATAGAAAGATGAACTGATACCATTGTAATTAATCTAGTTATTAATAATAGAAAAGGAACAAAGGGAAGGCCAGATTTATAGGCATGCCATTTAGATAGCTTCACCAGGAAGCTAAAGCTTTGCACTCCCCAGGGGTCCAACAAAGGGAAGATAGACACATGTCCAGTAAAGCTGGGGTGACAAAGGAGTTCACTCTCTTGTGGTTTCAGGACCCTCAGAACCCTTGCTTAGGGTGAGCTCTCCTGCACTCTCTTGTGTGGCCCACAGCCATGCAGAAGCCCCACACAATGGCTAATCATGGATTGTAACTAGCCTGATGCTGAATTGGACAGCTCCAACATGGAAAGGATACTCTGGACACTGGCTTTGATTATAGCTTTACTGAAACCCCAGCTGTACTTCTTCTATGACTGGACAAAGGGAAATTGGACTTTAGAAACTCAGGGATATAATTCCACACAAATAAAAACCACTCGTTCTCCCGTGAGAGTCTCAGAAGTTTCTTTCTCTTGAGATATCATAAGGACTCCACCCCCAGGACCCAGTGGGGGAAAAGGAACCCCCATTTCATCTGATAACAGAACCAGATTGGTTCCCATCTTCCAGGCTCCTGGGAGAACATGAGCTGCTTAAGTAACATCATGTCTAGCCAGCCATTGTTATGGTCACTAATCAATAGATAGTTGCTCTACAGTATTGACATGATGCTATTCTATACACAGAAGGTTCTCCAATATTTGGGGTGAGTGGGCACAGGTTATGCACATGTTGTTGTTTTTCTTCACATATTTGCATATTATTAAAATCCTCCTCCTTGAAGACTTAATCCAGTTAAAAAGGCTTGCTCAACATGGCTTTTCCCTACAATTATAAAATTTTTAATTTATTAATTTTTATGGCTAGAAAATTGTTTTGATTGCAATATATTTTGTCAAAGTACTTTCAATAGCTTCCAGCGGATTAATCTCTATTCTTTATATTCATTCAACAATTTGTACAGTCAGAACTATAAAAATACATTCACACCCAGTAAAGGTTTTAATATCACAGTTCTTTATCTGTTGTCCATCAGTTACACATGCAGGCAATTCTCTACTGCTTTGTTAGTATGAAAGAATTGCTTCAATTACAATGAGTTAAACAATCTAACTTATGACAGGGTTATTTATAAATGCAGAGCTAGCTCTTTCTTCAAATTATAGTAGCTGCTCTCCAGTTCTTATTTCAAAATTAAGGGGTATATAGCATATCCCTCGAAAGATATGCTCTAGTAGGAAAAATAGATACCTGGTGGCAAGTGTGATATTGTTTCAGAAGCTTATCTGGAGATTTATAATAACAAATCCCCTTGATATTCAGTGTTTACTGGAACACAGCATTTTATCATGTACATGATATGCAAAAATGAAGCACATAACTTTGAGAGGAAACTGATGTGCAAATTCACAATTACATTACAATATGCTTGCTAAAATGGAGTCCCATGGGAGCAAAGGAGAAAAGAGAACCCAGAACTTCTTGGGAGGGAGGTTTCTTAAAAGAGCAAATGCTAAACAACAGGTGGCTTCTCGCCTCTGGGTAAAGGATGGGGTAGCTGTGGTCAGGATGGTCATGGAGAAAGGATCATCACTGTTTCAGTAAAGGATGGCTTGGAGACAGATCCTGAAAACCAGTACCATTATCAATCAGCTCCTTCCTTGTTAACCAAAGATCTATTGCCCAAATCATAGGAAATCACGCAGGAAAGATATCCTGAGTTACCATCTGATTTATTCCAGGGCTAACTACAAATTGGCTATTTACTACCACATTTTTAAATGAATGCATTTATTAATAGAGGCTGAAAATAGTCCCTTACTAATATGATTCTTCTTAAGCATGGCAATATTATTTTACTGTATATTGACAACTGATTATTGATTCAGAGGTTTCTTTGCATGTAGACTAAACAGAGTAAGAGGTGAGTGAATTTTATAAATGGTTAGATGGATAATTTGATCAAGTTATAAGTATACACAGAATCTTTCCACAACTCATCCCAGGAATGAGAAGTAAGCAATAATCATTTCCAAGCTGCCAAGAGCAATATTACAGAATCTATGCTGAGGCAATAGAATTCTTCAGGAACTAACTTATATTAAATTTAGAAATAATTTTAATAATTAGCTTAATTATTAAAAAGTGTAAACTAAATCTAGTTTCTCAGCTAATATCTTCCTTCCTTCTTCTTTCCCTCTTACCCTTCCTTCCCTGTTCAGCATCTATTACTTCCTAGAGCTGTGGTCGGCAAACTGCGGCTCGCGAGCCACATGCGGCTCTTTGGCCCCTTGAGTCTGGCTCTTCCACAAAATACCACAGCCTGGGCGAGTCTATTTTGAAGAAGTGGCGTTAGAAGAAGTTTAAGTTTAAAAAATTTGGCTCTCAAAAGAAATTTCAATCGTACTGTTGACATTTGGCTCTGTTGACTAATGAGTTTGCCAACCACTGTCCTAGAGTAACAGAAGGGCAGACATTCAAAAGAGATTAAAGATCAAAAAGGAAATACAAAAACTGATATAAGGACAAAAGTCAGAACATCTGGGAGCCATTCAACATGGAAACCAAGAATTCTCAGCATTGAGTGTCTCTAAACAATAACTGATGACAATTGTATTCACTCTTGGTCATAAAAGGTTAAAAATCAGCCTTGCATTTTGTAAGAATGTATTACATTTTAGAATAATTTCCTACTAAAATAGATAAAAATAAAAATATTGATGTTTATGTTGTTCTCAGCTCCCAGAAAACTAGTTTATATGGAAGAATATTGTTTGAGGGGTCTGAGGAATCAGTCCAATTACTTACCCAAGACACAAAATACATATTAGCAAAATTAAACATAATACTCTTAAAATCAAGGCTGTTACAGGTGAGATCACTGACAAGCCACTTATTACTGGTACAGGCAACCTCCCCCTTCCCTGCATCTGGGAGCCCAAGAGGAACAGTTCAAGAGAGTAAAAGAAAATACAAGTATATCACAATGACAATAAAAACCAAAGCATATTACAGCATCTATTAACAGTTGGGCCAAGGTATTGATTTTACCTACTAGCAATAGTGTGTGAACACAAACCTGTGTGTGTTTTTGTGTGTATGTGTTTACAGGGAAGCAAGTCAACATCAAGTATATGGTATGTCATTATCCATTATTTTCTTCAAGTTACCTTAACTGCTTTGTGGGCTGGGAAGTAATCTGAAGGGTCCTGAAGGGACAGAGAAATAAAGGCAGGGGGAGTGGCAGGGCAATCTAGTCCTCGATACTGGAAGTGAAATGTCAAATATCAATTCCCATATGTACATTTTATCTGCATCATTGTCATGGTTCTGAGTGTTCTGAGAAAAGAAACACTTGCATGCTAATAATTCATCTATACACATAAACACAAACTCACATATGTTTTACCATCTTCTTCCTTTTTGTAATCCAAGAATATGGTTGGTAGATATCTTCAGCTTTATTTGGTGAGGATATATAAGATTTTTCTTTATTGAATGTGAGTTCTTATTCTGATTGGTGATTGCAGTTGCCGTGGAGTTCAGAGCTGTTTTCAAAATGATCTATCATGTAGTCATGAAAACAATCACCTCAATCTTGCTTCCACAATGGTGTCCAGCTCATAGTAGGTGCTCATTAAATACTTTTTGGGTATGAAAATCTGCCTGTACATTTGTTCAGTTGTCTATAATCATGTACCTCCTTCCCCACCCTGGGCTCTGGGTCCCTTTGACATCCTTTTATCTTCCTTCATTATGCACTCATTACACAGGAACTGCTCTTCGGGAAGATCCTTCTCATTGGCATCACACTGCTGTACACCTCTGTCTAATACTAGTGGAGAGACGGTGTTTTGGCTCCTTAACATCCGCTAGCATTCTGTTGCATTCATTGGTGATGCTAACAGAAATGATTAAGAATCAGGCTGAGGTACCCGAAGTATAAAAATACATGAAACAGCCCTGACCGGTTTGGCTCAGTGGATAGAGCGTCAGCCTGCGGACTGAAGGGTCCCAGGTTCAATTCCGGTCAAGGGCATGTACCTGGGTTGCAGGCACATCCCCAGTAGGTGGCGTGCAGGAGGCAGCTGATCGATGTTTCTCTCTCATCGATGTTTCTAACTTTCTGTCCCTCTCTCTTCCTCTCTGTAAAAAATCAATAAAATATATTTTTAAAAAAATACATGAAACAAAAGAGAACACTGCTACTTCTTTATATGTTTTCATTCTGGTCTCATATTTTATATATTTGTTGCTGGGAACCAATTCCAGCATGTCATAATTACAAGAGTTTCATCAAAAAGTTGATGAGACTTGGGGGCTCAACAAGGGCTGAGCCACATATGTAATCATCTGTTGGAACGGCAAAAAAGCATCTCCCCCAAACCTGAATAGGATAATTGTTTGCTGCCAGACAGCTCAGGTCATCTTAATCTACATGTTATTGCCTCCTGTTGGCCAAACACTTGAACAGCTGTAGGCTAGTCCCCAATCTGACAATGCTTCTGTAAACCCTACCCTTTGAAACCTTACCTTTTGAAGTGTATTATCTCCACCTTGCCTTAGGACAAATTGTGTTAATAAAAAGCCCGGGTCCTGAGTCAAGGGGAAGTCTTTAGCTCCTTTAGCTGAAGCTCCTCTGATCCCCAATGCCTTTCAAAACTATCTTTCATCTTTGGACTCCTTATTGAATCTACGTGCAGCTCCTTTCTCCAGATTGCAGAACCCCCATTAATGGTGAAACAAGAACCCCGGCATTAATGGACGCCCACCAGTTTTGTGGCATCAGCCCTGCCAGCTGACTAAAGAACATGATGTCCTTGAATATGAAACCCACTTGTGTTTAGTTTGCTGTAGACACAGAAGACTTTAGAAAACATTTTTACTTTCCGTTTACTAGGACAACCATTTGACATTATAGTTTCTTTCTCATGCAGGCTAAAATATTACTCAGGTTTTCTTCTGCAGTGGTCTTTTAACATTTGTGCTTATATACACCCTAAAAGAGTTTTACTGTCTACTTGTGCTTTTTAAAGCTGGCATCTAATATTTTTCATCACGAGTTTAAATAGCTGCAATGGATATAGTGTTTCAGTGCATTGCAAATACTGGCATTAAAAATACATCACACTTTTAAATGTATCAACAGGAATCCAAATATCATATATCAGTGAGAAATTTTACATCCTTTTTGTCTTTGAACCCATATTTTCATTCTATTTCCTGTGCAAAATGTTTTCCTACCACCTACAAATCTTCTAGATCACCTTTTTATACTTCTGTGCAACCCAAACCATTTCATTTTCCATTTTCCCCTTCTCATAAATGGCACTGCTATCTATCCAGGTCCTCAAGCAGTAAATGAGAAGTCATACTTTCTTTTATCTCCCTCACTCAGCCTATCCATCAGCAACTCCTTGTTACTCTCCTCCAGTGTCAAGTCAAAGTCTCCCTAGCTCCCCAGGGTCCACGAGAATTCCTGAGAGGAGGTTTGTCAGAGAGCTGAGGCCTGACATGAACAAGTAGAGGCAAAAGCCAGAGCAATTTATATCTCATTTAGAAAGTATAATTGAAATGCCATTAACCTAGGCACCAAACCATTCTGAAGTCCTGCTCAGAACACAACCAAGATGCTTTATTTTACATCCCATAAAATGATGTTTTGCTTTAAAATCGATGAAATGCCAAACCATAGTCTTCCTTGAACAAATAAGCACTAACTGCCCTTCTGCTTTAAGCTTATAGGATCTTGTAGGCACCACAGAGGAAGCTATTATTTCATGAAGTTAAAAAAAACACATAACTTTTTATATAACAAAGTGAGTTTCAAAAGTTGATAGTGAGTTGGGAGCTATAGGAAATTCCGCAGTAAGAAACAATTCAACTAGATGTGATTTGAAGGTACAGGTACACTGAGCAGCTAATGAGATATAGCCCAGTGAGAAATATAAAAAGATGAACTATGGGAAAGGAAAAAGGAAGCAGGAATGAAAGCAAGGATGTTAAAGAGGTCCAAATTCTTTGGTCTTGTTTTGCTTATACCTATCCATTTTTCTTACTTTATTAGGCAGCATTAAAACAGATCGTGAAGGGGCAAAATAAAGGATATTCAAGTTTTCTGATACCAGGATAGAAGACAACTTTAAATTCGGATCTAATGATCAAGGTTACATTATTTTAACTTTGTAATCTCTTTCAGTTATTTTATTATTTTTTATCCTCAGAAAATAATAGCATTTTAGCACTCACATGGAATGGAGCAGACTTTATTCAGCAAAATCCATTTAACAAAAATGTATTGAGTGCCTCCTGTGCACCAGGCACTATTCAAGGCATTGAGAGTCTGATTGTGTTGACTAAAGACATTATAATGAGGCAAAAGACATGGCCAAGTACCTTTCCCCTGGAGAAACTTTTCATAAAATCATTGTATAGTAAGTCCTCACTTAACATCATTGATAAACTCTGTAACTTTAGGCAAAATCATGCATAATAAAACCAATTTTATCACAGGCTAATTGATATAAACAAGAGTCAAGTTCCTATGGCAACTCATTACTGTTATAATAAAACAACGTTGAATAAAGTGTTATTCAAGGACCCGCTGTATATAAAACATGCTAGCAAGGATTGCTTTATGAGATAAAGGTAAATAAAGGGAGGTTAGTCAAGTAGATGATAACAATAGCTACCATTTATTGAATACTTACTATATGCTATATTCTGTGCTATATCATAGCTACCATTTTACTTAATTCTCGGAGCAATCTATGATGCAGGAACTACGAACTCTGCTCCACGGCTGTGAAATCTGACACTTGAGGTGTTAAGCCCAATATCATAAAGCTTAGGAGTGGTAGAGCCAGGATTTGAACAGATCTGATTTCATGGCTCAAGCATAAGAAGCAGGTTGTACTATAGAGGTAACAGCATTTTCCAGAAATAATGTAGAGAAGACGCCTGCCTTGGCTGCAAGGTCATGCTAGAACTCCAAGGTCACTTTAATGCTAAAGTCCCATAGCTGTAATTTGGCTCAAGGATCTCAACTGAAAAACTACTCTTGCCCAGCATCAAATCCATAGCAGGAATTTAACTCCAGATAAAGTCTTATGAATAGCAATGGAGACTATATGACTGGCTCTCTTTGCAGATTTACTGAAAATTTAAAGCTTCCAAACAAAGATACAACCATAGTGGTATTGGTTCTGGGCATGTTTTCCCACCACACACAGCATGCCCATTGCTGGGTTGGTTGCCCTCCTCATTTCTGCTGGGACCCTCTCCTTTCTCCATAACAGAGGGGATGCCTGCCTGCAATTCTGGAAACTATGCTGGTGAACTGCACCTGCTGGAGGTAGTATTGTCCCTCTTTCTACTCATCCCTCTATCCCTCGCAGTTTATGTTCTAGTTAAATTCTCCTAATGCAATTCTTACCATCCTGGTGCCTTATACGTTCGCCTCTCTCCTACTCCATCAAAACCAACTCTAACCTGCCCACTAATTCTTAAGGAACCTATTGCTAATTCACTCAGTGCTGCCAGGGGATCCTTCTCTTCGGCAATTGTCTAAAAAGAAGGAATTCCTCAATGGAATGACTTTTTGCAGTGATAGTTGAGTCTAACTTGATGTGAGAGCCATTTTGAGGGTAGGGAGGGGACTCTGCAAACCCTCCAATCACACACCAACGCATCGCCCTTACTTCTATCACTGAGATCGCAGGGCATCTTTGCTCTGAAACACATTTGCTCCTTTGGGTGATTCAAAGTCTTGCTCGCTTTAAGATCAGCAAACTCTTATTTTTATGCTAAGAGTCTCATTCCAAAATTACAGTGCTCTCTGATACGACATACTCTGCTTCGTCTTTTTTTTTTTAAATATATTTTATTGAGTTTTTACAGAGAGGAAGGGAGAGGGATAGAGAGTTAGAAACATTGATGAGAGAGAAACATCGATCAGGTGCCTCCTGCACACTCCCTACTGGGGATGTGCCTGCAACCAAAGTACACGCCCTTGATCGGAATCGAACCTGGGACCCTTTAGTCCGCAGGCCGACGCTCTATCCACTGAGCCAAACCGGTCAGGGTGACACACTCTGCTTCTGTGTCAGTTGTATCAGTAGATGAATATTTACTGGTCTTTCGCTTTTTTGGGAGAATTTTTATGAGTTTATTTGAGCCAGACTGATGACATATGCTACGGAGAAAGATCTCAAATACTCTCGGTTTTTTGCTTCTTACTAGAGTTATGGGAGTGTTAGCAGTGGGTAAGTGAGAACGTTCATTATTAGTTAATCTGCACAGATATAGTTCTTTTGGACATTTCACAAACACAGAGGGGCAGCTGTGCTTCTACTTCCCACCAAGTGGCATCCAACAGAGTCTACATTTATAAGATCCAACCTGCATTCAAATAAGGTTGAAAAGAAATCAGATTTCATTTACTAAAATACTAAGCTCAGGCAAGTCTACATCTTCCTTTAAACCCCTGGTCTTAATTACTCTCTGTGACTGTTTGGACATGTTAGATATTATTTTTTAAGTTGATGGTAATAATTCTGCTGTAATTTCAAAAGGGGTAGCTGTGTCAGACTGCCCTGTTTTGGGGAGAGGGTTACTGTATTGCCTTTTAGCTTTCAACTTGGACACTCAGCTATGCTATAAAACTTTTATAGATTATTTGCACAGAAATAACTGGCCCCAGCTGTAATAGATTTATTTGGGTTCTTTTTCCTAGACAGGCTTTTACATGCCTAGTGGACATTCCTTTAGAGCACTGAACTTTAGCACCAGAAATAGTAAAAGGAAGGAGTCTGTGTCACTTGAAGAGTTATAGTATACTATGAACTCTATTCTTTTATAAAAGTATATTGCTATTTTAAATGCATCCAGCATAAAATATTTTTGAATGCTAAAATTCTTACTTATAACTCTTAATAAGGATATTATATCAGGAAATGTTGACATTCCAATTCTAGCAACCATTCCTCCCTGGTACCTGAGAAGATGTACATGACATATATCTACATCTGTATATAACCACCCCAGCAGGCCACTGTGCTGAACTGTACTGCACAACTCTATGGGTACCATTCACATTGAGGTCTGTCAACGATAACCCCTTCCCAGGAATTGGGTAGGATACAATCTTCATAGTTTTAAATGGAGGACCTGGAACCTACTAATACCATTCTTGCCTTGCCAGGGGAGGTACTTACTATTTCTCAATTCAGAACATTTGTGAAGAGAGGAAGACTTTGGTATCCATAAATTATTAAGGAATGAATTATCACTGTTCAATAGCAGCAACTCCACCCCTGTTGAAGTCCATCATTTTATCTTGCTGCTAGTGAAAGGGAAGGTGTGCTGGGGTCCAGAATTGGAATTTGACTATATTTTCCACTACACTGGTACAATGTACTTGGAACAGTAGGTGCAAGGAGCCTTTGTAAACTGTTCTAGAAATCAGCTATCAGTAACAACACTGGATATTAGGTAGAAGCATAAAAGCCAACTCACAATGAATGTTTGGAGCACAGTCATCACTTCAATATCTCTCTGTGTGTTATATGTCACAAGTTTGTGAGATATATATATATATATATATATATATATATTAGTATAATTCTTTGGAAGTTACTATCCTAACTCCACTAGAGGAAATAATCAGGTGTCCAGGGTGGTAAATATCTAGGCAAGAATAAATACCCATACAGAAAAAATAAATCTTGATTCTCTATTTCACATAATATACAAAAAATTAATTCCATGTAGATTGTAGCTCTAAATGAAGAAAGGATAAAGTTATTTTTTGGGGAAAAGAAGATCTTCAAATATTCTGTATACCAACAGAAATACATCCAAATGTTCACCAGAAGACATAGACAGAAATGTTTATAGCAGTAATATTTGTCACAGCCCCAATCTGGAAACAACCCAAGATCTACCAACAGTAGAATGGATACATTGTGGTATGAGAATGAATTCCAACTACATGCACAAACACAGCCACCACTCAACATAATGTTAAGTGAAAGAAACCCAGATATAAAGAGTATGATTCCATTAATATAAAGTTCATACACTATTAAAAGTAAGCTATGGAGTTAAAAGTTGGGATGCTGGTTATTCTTGGGAGGAGAGGCAAAAACTGTGAGAAATTCAAGGGAACTTCTAGGTGCTGGTAATGTTCTGTGTCTTGGTCTGATTATCAATTACATAGGTGTGTTCACTTTCTGAAAAGTCATTCAACTTAACATGTATGGTGTGTGCACTTTTTTTGGTATATTTATATATTATGCCAATAAAAAGTTCACATTAAAAAATAGCCCCAAACCAAAAGCATTTTACATGTGTTCCAAGAACCAAAAGCATTTTACATGTGTTCTATCCATGAGAGCTTATTGATTAAACAGTCCTTGGTGTTACCCTGCTTTTTATAGAAAGGACATTTTTGTCCAAATTAAACATATGTCTTTGTGTTAAAAATCTTACTTGTTATTTGGAAGGGAAACACTCTTTGAGACAAAATGCTTCTAGGAATCTGTTTTGAATAGATTTTAATGCCTTTGAAAGTCTTTTTATTGATAATGTGCTAAGCCAAACATTTTCAATTTTACATCATGGACTTGAACACTACTATGCTTTTTACTCCTGAAAGATCAACAAATGTGTGTGCTAATCAGTTTGATATTAAGGATGCCATAGTGGAAATCACTTTGTCTGTGCATAGTAGTGAAGCTGCAAATGCCCAGGGGTGTCATGCTTTTGATGGATAGGAAGCCACAATCAAAAACTGCTCACGCCAAAATCCCCTCCCCAAATTAAGCACTGTGCTACTGAGTTTTAGTTTGTTCTTGTTTAGATGACTGTCTACTACTTGGAGAGCATTTCCTCATAGTTCAGCCTAATATTAGGCTTAGATCCAAGGATGTTAGGACTTAATTGCTCATTTTCTGTGTAAGTGGTTCAGCATGTTATTGCTTGGCTACGATTGTTGATGGTGATCATAACACAGATTTGGAGGTGGGGCGTGGTAGGGACTATGTATTGTTTTTGATGGTAGTCATGGAGGATGAGGCATACATATAAACCTGACTTGCGTGCAGGTTGGACTTAAAGTTCTTCATGGTCCTTTTCTAAAGATTATATTAAAGTGCATTTCCCCAGGCTTCCTATCTTTACGTCACTCTGAACAGAGGACTAGATTAGATGAGAGTTAAGAATGCCATCTGTTTCTCATCCAAACCAAATGTAATTTAACTTAACAAATGTTTTTAGTGTTTGCTACTTCCAAGGCAATGAAGTAACCTTATAAGGTTTCACATAACTACACATGAACTGACATGAAACACATATAAACATACATGGAAATATCTATCAAGAAAGCAATCATTTGGGTATAGATTCTATTTTATGTGGTTTCATTTTTTTTTTTAATTCTATATCCAGACATGACCTATCTTCCAAGTTCTAGTCCTATAACTTCATCTGTGTGCTGGGTATTTCCACTCTGAATGGTCCTCTATTACATCAAAAGAAGCATATCTAAAACTCCACCCTTTACCCCTAGCCCTAAGCTTTCCTATTTTAGCAATCATATATACTACCATCTTTCATTTACCCAAGATCCAAAGCTTTTACTCTCATTGTACTTTTAATTTGCATTTGTCTAATGGCTATGTTGAATATTTTTTCATGTGCCAATTTGGCCTTTGTATATCTGCTGTGGTGAAGTGTTCAAATATTTTCCTTTTTTTTTTTTTTTGCTGTGTTTTCTTATTCTTGAATCTCAACAGTTTTTAATATATTCTGGATAGAAGTAATTTATCAAATGTATGGTTTATAAATATCTTCTCTCAATCTGTGGCTTGTCTTTTTAATTCTCTTAACAGTATTTTTCTAAGAGCACAAGTTTTTAATTTTAATAAAGTCAATTTTGTTATTTCTTCCTTTTTAAATAGATACTGCTTTGGTATCAGATATTAGAAACCTTTGCTTAGTCCAAGGTCACAAAGATTTTTCTCCAATGTTTTATTCTAGAAATTCTATAGTTCTACATTTAACATTTAGACTTAAAATCCATTTTGACTTAGTTTTGATAAGTGGTACAATGTATGGATTTATTTATTTATTTTTTTGCATAAGGATGTCCAGCACCATTTGTTGAAAAGACTTTCTTTGCTTAATTTTCTTTGTACCTTTGTGAAAATTAATTTGAGAAAAATAACGCTTATGCTATTCAGTTTGATATTTAGGATGCCATAGTGAAAATCATTTATCTGTGTTTCTATATTTGAACTGTCTATGGGGTGCCATTGTTCTATTAGTTGATCTTTTCCCCAATATCATAATGTCTTGATTACTATACCAGGTAGCTTTAAAAAAGTCTTGAAATCATGTACATTAGTCCTTCAACTTTTTTCTTTAAAGAAAATTTGTTTGGCTTTCCTAGGTCTTTTTATCTGCACATGAATTTTAGAAGCAGCTTATTAATTTCTTTAAAAAATACATTTGCTATGATTTGACTGGGATTATACAGAATCTATAGATAGAACAATTTGGGTAGAAAAAATTGTGCTGTCTTCTTATATTGTCCCTCTGTACACAATGTCTTTTTTCTTGAACCTCTTTTAAGATTTTCTCTTTATCCCTGGTTTTAAGCAATTTGATTATGTTGAAACAGTGCAGTTTCCTTCGTTCTGCTGCTTCAGCTTTATTGAGCTTCTTGGATCTGGGAGTTTAAGTTTTAATCCAATTTGTAAAAATTTTTGGTCATTATTTCTTCAGATATTTTTCTGCCCTCCTCCCAACTATCTCCTTCCCCTGGCCTTTGGGAACATCCATTACATGTATCTCGGTCCACTTCATATTTTCCCATAGGTTAAAAATGATCTGGTCGTTCTTTTTTATTTCTGTGTTTCAATGCTATGTCTTCAAGTTTAATAATAATTTATTCTGCCTTATCTAATTTAATATTCATCCCATCCAGTGTATTTTTTTTATTGTAGACATAGTTTTCATTTCTAGAATTTCAATTTGTGTCTTTTTAGTATTTTCCATGTCTCTATACATGCTCAATCTTTTATCTACCTTTTTGGACAGATGAAATACTGTTATTACTTATTCTGTTGTTGGTAGAATTTGTGGGTCTATATCTATTGATTAATTTTCTCCTTATTATGGCTCATGTTTTCCTATTCTTTTTCATGCATGGTAATATCTAATTGGATGCCACACATCGGAAATTTTACCTTTTTGGGTCCTGGGCATTTTTTGTATTCTTGTAAATATCTTTGAGTTTTGTTCTTAGAAGCTGTCAAGTTACTTGGAAACAATTTGATTCCACTAAGTCTTCCTTTAAAGTTTAGGATTAGAGTAGCCTCTATTCTATAGCGAGTTTTATTCCACTACTGAAGGCAAACGCTTCTGAGTATTGCCCATGATATCATGCAAATTATGAGGATTTTTTATTCTGTCCCTTGAAAAGATAAACTATTCTTGCCCTACATAGATACAAGGATTGCTTTCTTCTAATCTTTTTGGTGGTTCTTTCTCCAGGTTTAGGTAGTTTCTTTACACACATTTGTCAATTAGAAGGTCAATGAAGATTCAAGGGGCCCCTCTGGAAATCTGTGGAACTCCCTGTAGCTCTCCTTTCTCATACTCTGCCCTGTAAACTTTGCTGCCTTGGACTCCCAGCTTGATCTCCTTAGCGCAGGGTGACTGCCAGGCTCACCAGGGTTCCCTCTCCCTCGCTGCCTCCTGGAAACTCTCTCCAGGCAGTAAGCTGGATGGAGCAATCATAGTGCTGGCCTGCTTTGTGTCCTCTCTCCCTGTGATCGCTGCCCTGTCATGTCCGATGTTCAATATATGAAAACCATATTTTGTTTTTCTTAGTTGTTTTAGGCATGAGGTTATATCCAAACCCTGCTACTCCATCTTGTTTAAAAGTAGAAGTTGTCATGTTCTCCCCCCAACCCCACTTTTTTTGGGCTGTGCCTTTTTACTAAACCTCTTGTGTCAATATTTGTACAACTCACCTAACTTATCGCATTATATCATCTGACACCTCAAATATTTACTCTTGTAATTTTTCTGACTACTCTCCCTGTCCTTGGATTTCACAATTCATTCACTCTCACTCAGTCACAGTAAATTTTATATACTTTCTTCTGAGCTAGTAAAAGCTCACTTCTGCCTTCAGGATACAATTCAAATTTCTAATCTGGCATGCAAGTTCCTCCACAATCTGACCTCCATTTATCTTTCCAAACTTACTTTTGGCTATTCCAGCCAGGCTGAACTACACAAGGCTTCCCAACATTACTTGTACACAACAGTCGCTTTGCCTTATTATCTTCTCCCCAAGATGAACACTATCCTTTATGTCTATTTTTGGTAGGCAAGATAGTAATTTTGTAAATAACTTGACAATTTATCAAGTAACTTAACAACTTCTCATCAGAAAGCTCAGGAATTCAGATTACTTTCATTCATAAAAATTAGTTTCTAATGTCTTATTTTTTTTCTCACTCACTGATATACCTTTTGTCATCAGAAGTTTGTCTTACACATCATTACTCTCATGCTTAAGCTTATCACTGTGTCATGTGTCTTGTAGAAGCTTCATAAATATTTCATGGTCCTTCTGTCTTGTTCATGTTCTCTCACTAAAAATGCAATTATAAGTTTCCTATCCCCGATAACCTGCCTGCTCCACGTAGCCTCTAGGTGACGAGCTGTAGGAACTTTTCCTTTAATTTCTCACCTCTCATTTGCAACAATATGGATGCACCTAGAAGGTATGGTGGAAGTTCATTAAGTCAGTCAAACAAGGAAAAATACCATATGATTTCACTTACATGTGGAACTAAAAGAACAACAAAAATAAAACAGAAATAGACTCATAGATACAGGGAACAAACTGATGGTTGCCAGAGGGGAGAAGGGTCAAGGGATGGGTGAAAAAAGGAAAAGAGGAATAAGTGGTACAAACTTCCAGTAATAAAATAAATACCATGGGAATATAATGATGTACAGCAGAGAGAATATAGTCAACAAACACGGTAATCACTTTGTACAGCAACAGATGGTTACTAGACTTATTGTGGTGATCTCTTCATAAGGTATATAAATGTTGAATAACTATGTTGTACACCTGAAAATAATATAATATTGTATGTCAACTATGTTTTAATGAAAATGGAAAAAAAATGTTCTCACCTCCTTTACCATTTCCCCCTCAGGAACAAATCATGAGTAGTCTCACATATGAACGATTTTACTACAGGCTGCGGAATGCCAATGAAACACCTGATTGCCAGTGAAACGGCACAAATACTTCAGCCTCTCCCCAGCTCATGACTGATCTGAAGCCTGGGAAATCTCGGCTCTAGTACAGGTCCCAGCCAGCTTCCACCCCAGACACAGGAACTTTCCCACTCTCGCTCAGGAACTGAGGACACCAAAAAAGCAGGATCCCTTTTGGCTGGGTATCCAGATACAGTAGGTCCTCAGGTTACATAGGAGATCCATTCCTACGGCGACGATTTTCGCCCTAAGTCGGAACCCACCTACATAAGCACCTACGTCACTCACAGGGAGCACATACACAGCAGTAATGGAGTGAAACAGTAACAAAAATGTAAAAGAAAGATAATAATTCCTGACCTTTACTTGTGGTAAATAATAAAAAACATAAAGCACATATGTACATACATCGAAATGACGGAACTTTATTTTTAATAAATAAACGGGAGATGGCAGCGTAACCACTCAATGATGATGTACGTCGAGTCCGACGTAACCCGAGGACTGCCTGTACGCCAAACAGTTCCCAGTACCTTAAAGAGAATATCTTTGTCTATCTTCTATGCTGAGATTCTCAGCCGTCCTCATGCTGTAGCTAGCCCAGTGGTTCTTAACTTTTTATGTATTGCGGCACACATTAAAAGATCAGATTGTTACATTATTGTAACCCACCACTAGGTGTGAAGCAATCTTAGTGTTCAGGAGCCAGAAGTTGAAGAATCCTGTTAAGAGTCCTATTAAACTCTCAAAAGCACTATAAACAGCCATATCAGCCCTATAGGATCCATGAGAAGTGGTAACTATAGAAGGAAATCCTTATCGAGTTTAAAATACAACTCAGAAAATACCACGGTGAATCAACAGATTTAAAAATTTGTTGACTTCAATATATGTTTAACTTTTGGATAGATTGCAGGGAATGACAATTACATATTCAAATATGGTATACATTTCAACAACAAAATGCCAATGAATACAAATGTGAGATGGCAAATTTAACTATATTACATGGTTGGTATAGTACAAGTTTATCTACAATAGGTTTGCTGTACAAGTTATATTTTAAATAAACAAAATAATAAACGATGAGTGACTACTGCCTAACTAAATGGTTTTCCCTGAAGGGTAAAACTCTGTCCATTAACTTGAAAATTACATTTCGATAATTGCAAGCATTTGTCACTTATATTTTTCCCCTTCACTTGATAATACAAAAGGGAACCTTACAAAAACAAAGAAAACAAGAGGAAGTTCACATAAAGACCAACAATTTGTTTCTCCAGTTTTTGAAATAATACATGTTGGCCTCAATTATCTGTTTAGAGTTCATGTTAAAATCTTTGCTTTCTTTTTTTTTCTTTTTTTTTCTTTTTTTTTTTTTTTTTTGCATACCACAGCCTATACTTTACATCTAGGTGGCCCTGGAAAACCAGTTGGTCAGTGGTATAGAAGTAATATGTGCCTCTTTCAGGCCTGTCTCCTGAACTTTCCTTGAAATCCACATCACCTTCCCTTTCCTCATTTGCTGGGGGCTACAGAGGACTCTGAAACTTGGGAAGATGGCAGAAAAGAAAAGAGCTTGGATCCCTGAATGACTCTGTGGAATAGAGTACCCTAGCACCCAAATTGTCAAGAGCAGCAAACAAATCTTTAGTGTTCTGTGATATTTAAATGTGTGGTATTTAAATGTAAGATGTAATTCTCTCTATTAAATACATTACCAAGCTACTTCATGGACTTATATATATATATATTTTATTTTTCTAATGTTTTATTCACCTAGCACTTTTAAATGCTCAATAGATTTCAGGAAATTGGCTTTTAGTGAAAATAACCACTGATAGATGGATGGATAAAAAAAAGAGATGACTCTATTTGTAATACTTCAAACAATTAAAAAAAATAAAATAAATAAATAAAAAAAAGAGATGACTCAAATACAATAGAATATTACTCAGCCATAAAAGAGAATGAAATCTTGCCATTTGTGACAGCCTGGATGGACCTAGAGTATTATGTTAAGTAAAATGAGTCAGACAGAGAAAGACAAATACCCTATGATTTCACTTATAAGTAGAGTCTAAAAAAGCAATATAAACAAACAAAATAGAAACAAGCTCGGATACAGATAACAAATTGATGGTCACCAAATGGGAGGAGGTTTGGGGTTTGGGTGAAAAAGGTGAAAGGTTTAAGAAGTACAAATTGGTAGTTACAAAATAGTCATGGAATGTAAAGTATAGCATAGGGAATATAGCCAATAATATTGTAATAAGTATGTATGGTGCCATATGGATACTCGACTTATTGGGTAATCAATTTGTAAGGTATAGAAATGTCTAATCACCGAAACTAATATAATATTGTATGTCAACTATAAGGGAAAAATAAATTTAAAAAGGAAAATAGCCAAGTATTAGTACAGGCCCCTTTCGGAAGGAGAATATTACTTGCAAGGACAAAAACATGAACTGATAAAAACAAAACCCCAAACCAATCTTTGGCACCAATTCCAAAACGTCTTTTGGTTGATAGAGAATAATTCCCTTATGAACTACACTGGAGATTTTTAATTAACACATCATATTTTTGTCCTTAGTGGTTGTCTGTGCAGGGATGAAAAACAGATTTCAAGAACAAGAGAGTGGTAAAACTTGAATGTGATGAAGGCATATTTCACTTGTTAAAGTGTGAACTATGTGCTGGCAGCAGCTTGAGAATATCATTTATTTTCATAAGGATAACATAATGTGTTTCATCATTGTACTATTTTTATTGAAACTTATCTGTAAAGCATTTTAATGACAAATAGTAAACATTTTTTCTAATTAAGATTTCTAACAGCCAAGCTTATCTTTCTTGCCTTAACTTCTTTTGTGTAAATCATGTTTTCTTTATGTATACTATTTCCAAAGTGGGCATGCTAAAGCTATTTTTCATTAAAAATAGTATCACATAGAAATTCTTACCCTTAACTGATGGGTTTATTAAGTAGCAAGAGCGAACATGGTCCTATTAATGAGAAGTTAGTGTGTTTCTCCAACTATTGCATCATAGGTCTCTGTGAAAGTGTTGACCTCATTGCTTCAAATTGGGGCACAGATAATCAGTGCAAATTAACACCCAAAGTAGAGCACATGTAATCTTTTTTTAGCTGATAATGTGCCGAAGTTGTAAAAGTAGGTACCGTGTTCCCCCGAAAATAAAACATCCTCCGAAAATAAGACCTACTTACATGTTTCCTTCTGAGTGAAATATAAGGCATCCCCCGAAAATAAGGCCCCCAGGCTCTGTCTCAGAATGAAAATTAATTTACCGTAAACTGGTCGCTAGGGCCGCCCCGACTGGCATCTAGCAACCAGTGACGTTATTCAGAGTCCTGACGTCACTGCTGTGTGGAGGCGGAGTGGAGGTCAGAGTGAGCGGTGAGCGTGGGGCGGGACAGAGGAGGAGACTTTTGCAGATGCATGTTGGAGAACAGGAGGATTAGAGCAGACGGGACGTGGCGAAGGTGGTGAGTGCTGGTCTGTCTCTGGTGACACTACCTGATGCTCACAGCCGCCTTCATGATGACTGAAGGTTCTCAGTCAGTGGCAGACCCTGACAGATCCAGGCCCCAGCAAGCCCAGTGACAGTCCCCAGGCAGGCCCCAGGGGGTAAATGTCTGATAAAGGGGTAGGGGGGATGTCTGGTGAAGGTGTTCAGTGGCACAGGGGTGGGGGGAGGGGATCACTTAAAATGACACAGGAGGATCAGAGGGGGCAATCAAAATGACACAGGAGGATCAGAGGGGACAATCAAAATGACACAGGAGGATCAAAAGGGGTTACTAAAATGGTAATCCCCCCTCTGATTCTCCTGTGCCATTTTGATTCCCCCCTCTGATCCCCCCTGTGTCATTTTGAGTGATCCCCCTCCCCCCACCTTGATACCCCAATTCCTTTTTTTTACCCCTAGAAATGAGCGCAAAAAGAAAAAGCTACTCCGTGGAGTACAAGAAAGGAATCGTGGAAGACTCTTGGGGCCAAAATCTTACTGCTTTCTGCAAAGAGAAGATGTTGAGTATCCGATTGGTCCGAAAATGGCGAGCAGAGTATGGTAACCTCATTGAACAAGTGGACAAGGGAAATGCTAAAAAGCGCAAGTGTGGATCAGGTCGGCAACCATTATTTTCCGAGCTGGAAGACCTGATCTGTGAATGGGTTGTTGACAGGAGAGCAAAGGCTTTGGTTGTGAATAGGGCTCAGATTCAAGAATTTGCCCTTGCAATGGCACCACAGTTTGACATAGCCCCCGAAGACTTCAAAGCATCACAACACACTGGCTGGATAATTTCCTTCAGCGAAGTGAACTGTCTTTAAGAAGATCTACAACATTGTTTAGGTTGGAAGATACTCAAGTTATTAAGCGAGCACTTGCATTCAAGTCCTTTATTGATGATGCTGACTTCTCTAAATACAATCTTTCCAAGATGATTGCTATGGATGAAACTGCAGTGTTTATGGGCCAATCATCTCAAACAACAATTGAACAGCGGGGTGCCTCCTTAGCGTACATTCCATCCACTGCTTACGAAAGTGCATGTGTTTCCTGTGTTTTGGCAATTTGTCTGGATGGCACTAAAATCCCACCTTTAATCATTTCTAAGGGCAAGAAGGAAAAGATTGAACATGTTTTGGGCGTTTTTATTCTTGAAACTGAAAAAGCCTGGGCCACACAAGCAGTTATAAGGAAGTGGGTCGATTTAATGCTGCCGCTTGTTATGCGAGGGAGCCAAAGAGGTCTGCTAGTCTGGGATGCAGCCAGCACTCACCACGCTAAAGACATGAAGACATTTCTTCACGAAAGAAAAATAGATCAGATAATGATTCCCGCAGGAATGACGGCCTATCTCCAGACTCTTGATATTGCAATAAACAAGCCATTCAAAGACAATTTGTGCATGGAAATTAATGACTACATTGAAAATAGAATGGAGAGAAATCAGCGTGGAAACTTTGTGAAACCTAAACTGCAAGAAGTTGTGACTTGGGTGAAGAATTCATGGGAGAAAATCACTGACAGTTGCATTGCAAATGCACTGCGAGCAGGCTACCTTGACAAGAAGTACTCATTTGAAGACAGTGCTATTGCTAAACATGAGAGATTTGTTCCACTGATTCTGAAAGAAATGGAGTCACAAGAAATTCACCAGGAATTTCAGGAATTGGATTGTTATGATGATGTTCCAGAAAATGATGACATGATTATCATTGAATAAATGAGTAAATTCTTGATACTGTAGAATTCACAGTTTGTCTGATTTGTGTTGACAACTACCGTACTACCGTACTGTATACAGGTAATAAATTTCCTTTATTTTCATTTAATAATAAATGTGTACCGTATTCTTCTTCATGGAAAAATAAGACATCCCCTGAAAATAAGACCTAGAGTGTCTTTGGGGGCAAAAATTAATATAAGACACTGTCTTATTTTCGGGGAAACACGGTACATATTCACCAAGAGTCATACCAACTAGCATATATCCATAAGCCCAGGGCCCAAAATCTCTAGGTGTAGGGATAAGTCACACAAGCAGGAGTAGAAACCTGAATGAAATTCCAATGATGACTCAGAACAGCAGCATTATTAGGCAGGCTGATCACTAGTTAGGCATGCTGATCACTGCAACAGTATTAGTATATTGGTGACTGTGAAAAGACTGACCCCAAACAGGAAAATAACTGATATGAAATTCCTTCTGTTTTCCGCATAGCATTTGTAAACTGCACAACCCAGGATCACTGTTATTTTATTCTGTAGCAGTATCTTAGGGAACAAATGATAAGATGCTCAAAGCTATTTCTAGAGTCCCCCCACTGCTCATGTTTTTGATAAAGCCAATAAAGGACTATTTTCAATCCTCTAGTGCAGTGGTTCTCAACCTTTGTAATGCCGCGACCCTTTAATACAGTTCTCATGTGGTGACCCCCAATCATAAAATTATTTTCGTTGCCACTTCATAACTGTGATTTTGCTACTGTTATGAATTGTAATGTAAATATCTGTGTTTTCCAATGGTCTTAGGCTTTACAGCAGCAGTTCTCAACCTGTGGGTCGCGACCCACAGGTTGAGAACTGCTAGCAGGGTCGCCAAAGACCATTGGAAAACACAGATATTTACATTACAATTCATAACAGTAGCAAAATCACAGTTATGAAGTGGCAACGAAAATAATTTTATGATTGGGGGTCACCACATGAGAACTGTATTAAAGGGTCGCGGCATTAGAAAGGTTGAGAACCATTGCTCTAGTGCATAAACTACCAGGGAAAACAGGACACTCATAGAATGTACAACATACCATGGACCATGTTGGAGTCAGGATCTCTGGTGTAGTTACTCCTGGGATTAGTGGAAGGTGGGAGAAGGGCCCTGGTACATTGCAAGTCATCAAAATTACTTGTTGAATGGATGGTCTTATATGTAGATGAGTTCCTATTGTAGAGAACTTTGAAAAAGTTCCTTAAAAGACTTGTTCCCAAAAGACCTATTTGAAAGCAGATCTAGAAGACCCAATAGGGACCTTATTCTGGATGTCCCCTAGAGCATTACTTCCTAAAACTTTCCTCATCAGGGCACACACAGAACATGATTGTATCTGTACGAGACACTTGGGTAAACTGAGGAATTTGGAATCCTGGGTGAGGTTGAGGTAACAGGCAACCTGAAGGTTGGTGAGCTAGATTTCCCAATACATAGTTTGGAAGCTCTTTTCCAGAGTAAAAGGTGAATGAGTAATACTGAGGGCCCAATGAGAGACCTAGACTCTATTAAGTAATAATAACAATAGAAGTAGCTATCATGCATTGAGTACTTACCATGTGCCAGTCACTGTATTCAATGCTTTGTGTACACTATTTGTTTTCACATTTAAAATAACCCTATGGATTATACTCTGGTAATGACAGTATAAATAGACTAGATGATTCTTCTCCATAGACAATGATTGTAGCCCTAGCCAATTTTGTTCAATGGTTAGAGCGTCAGCCTGTGGACGGAGCGGTTGCGAGTTCAATGCTGGTCAAAGGCACATGCTTTGATTGCAGTCCCAGTTGGGGTGCATGTGGAAGGCAACCAATGGATGTATCTCTCTCACATCCATGTTTCTCTCTGTGTGTCTCCCCCGCTTCTTTCCCCTGTCTCTAAAAATCAATGGGGAAAAAATATCCTGGGGTGAGAATTTTAAAAAAACACAAACAACAAAAAAAGAAAATGATTGCACACTAGACAAAGTTATCAATGATAATCATTTCAGAGCAGTGGGAAATAAGCAAAGACAGGCATCACTTGAGAAGTGTTTGTTTACTCATGAGAAACTGCTACTGCATTGGAGAACTATGGGTTTGTAGCTTTTATTTATTCATTTATGTCTGGGAGCATGCCCGTCCTCCATCAACTGCCTAATGTGAGCAGTAAAAATCCACAGATTTATCAGCTGAAGGTGACAGACTCAGATAGGAGCAGGTCCAATAATCTTTGCCCAAATTATTGTCTGAACTTTAAACTGAAGGTTCAGGGGAGAACAGTTGGAGATTTCAATTAGACTCCAGACATGTCAATAATAAAAAGCCAAAATCCTTCCAAGAACAAACCAGATTCCAGAATCACTATAAGTATCTAGAAATACTTTTATTTTCTATTTTTTAACCAAAGATTATGAGATGTAAAAAAAGAAATGAAAAGTATGACACAATTAGGGAAAAAAGTCATTAAGAACTGACTTTGAGTGGGCTCAGATACCAGATTTAAGATTTCAAACAGTTACTATAAATATGTTCAGAAAATCATGTTAAAGGAATGAAAGAACATACCCTAATAAATGAGTAAAATATAGTGAATACTAAAAAAGAAGAAAACTATAAAAGTGAGCTAATTGAAAATTTTAGGGGTGAAAGTATACTAACTGAAATGAAAAATACATTACATAGACTCACAAATTTGAGATGATGGAAAACAAAAATAAATCAATGAATGTGAAGATAGTTCAGTAGAAATTATCCACTCAAAAAAACAGAGCAAAAAGACTGAATAAAAATAAGCAGAGCTTTAGAGATCCATGGGTCAATAACAAGCACTGCAAAATACACGTAATTAAAATTTCAGAAAAAAATTTGAGGGAAAAAATGTCTGAAATACACCCAAATTTGGTGAAAATTTTTAACTTACAAATCCAAGAAATTAAATAAACTCCAAGTAGGATAAACCAAAGGAAATATAGCTGGACACATAAGAGTCAAAAAATTTTTAATATATTTTATTAATTTTTTACAGAGAGGAAGGGAGAGGGATAGAGAGTGAGAAACATCAATGAGAGAGAGAAACATTGATCAGCCGCCTCCTGCACACTTCCCACTGGGGATGTGCCCGAAACCAAGGTACATGCCCTTGACCGGAATCAAACCTGGGACCTTTCAGTCTGCAGGCCGATGCTCTATTCACTGAGCCAAACCGGCTAGGGCAAGAGTTAAATTTTTGAATGCCAAAGATAAAGATAAAATCTTGAAAGTAGCAAGATAAAAATGACTCATCACATACAGGGGAACAATGGTAAGAATAATGACTAGCTCTTCTTCAGAAACAATAGAGACACAATATTGCAATGGTATATTCAACATGATAAAAAAAATAAAAATAAAAATCGGTCAATGAAGAATTCTCTCTCCAGATAAATGATTCGTTGAAAATGAGAGTGGAAAAAAGACATTTCCAGATAAACAAAAATTCAGCACATTACTAGTGGACTTGTGCTACAAGAAATGCTAGAAACAAAACAAAACAAAATACCTAAAGTCCTCAGGCTAAAGGGAAGTGAAACCAAGAGGTAATTCAAATCCAGAGGAAGGAATGTAAAACACTAAAAATGTGAAGATATAGGTATAGGAATATGTGGTATGTATGTAATTATACATGTGTGTGTACATACAAATACTTATATTTCTACTCTCACACAATTTCATTTTTTCTTTCTGAAGTTCCTTAAAAAACCATATGACTTCTTAGAGCAAAATAAAAAATTGTACTATTTGGTTTAAAACTTATATACATAAACTATATATAACACTATAGCAAAAAAGAATGGATGTATAAATCTATACCAATGTAAAGTTTTTATATTGTATGTAAAAAAGTATTAACTTGAAATAGATTGTTAAAAGTTAAAAAATGCATATTATAATGGCAGCAAAATAGAGCCACAAATTTAATAGAGAAATTAAAATGACATACCAAAAATACCTATTTTACAGAAAAGAATAAAGAAATAGAGAAAGAAAAGAGTGATGAGAAAAATAATCAAATGGTAGACCTAAATCAAATCACATGCAAATTATATTAATAAGGCCCTCTTAGGTATGGCTCAGTTGGTGAAAACACTAACTTGAAAAGATACCTGCATCGCAATGTTCACTGTAGCATTACTTAAAATAGCCAAGATATGGAAACAATGTTAAGTGTCTATCTATAGACGAATGGATTAAAAAAAACCCCAAATACTGATACATACACATACACACAGAGGAATATTATTCAGCCATTAATAGAAGGAAATCTTGCCATTTGCCACATGGATAGAACTCAAGGGCATTATGCTAAGTGAAATATGTCAGACAGAGAAAGATCTGTATGTATGCTCTCATACATGAAATCTAAAAATAATTATAACAAAAAAAGCAATCTGTGTCTCAACATCCCCACCAGGTGATTCTTTTTATTTTTTAAATATATTTTTATTGATTTCAGAGAGACAGAGCAAAATCAATGATGAGAGAGAATCATTGATCGGCTGCCTCCTGAATGCTCCCCTACCCCACTGGAGATTGAGCCCACACATGGGCATGTGCCCTGACTGGGAACTGAACCGTGATCTCCTGGTTCACAGGTTGATGCTCAACCACTGACCCACCCACACCGGCCAAGCTGTATACATACTTTTAAGTTCTTTGTGCCACACAGGGCCTACCTGTAAGCCGATACTGCCTAAGAGTACACAGTGCCTGGGAAAGGCAAAGGCACTAATACACAGGCTGTTTTAGCCAAATAATATCACAGTGGAATTAGTTGGAAAAGGCACGAATGGTGCCCAGAAGTTCTATTACTACATTCCAGGTCCGGTTCCTTTTTGTTTTCCTAATACGGCTTCAAATAAGTTTCCAGAGGAAACCATAAAGACCAAAAGTTCATGGCAGGCCATTCCACATAAGGTAAGCAATGCAAGTGAAAACCTTGTTGAAATGAAAAGATAAAGGCCTGGAAGAATGTCATGGTATCAGATGCAATGTTGCTAGAATAACTTTCCCTAAGTGTTATATCATGATGGCTTCTTGTAGCCATACATGGGCAATAAAAAAGGGGCTTTGGCCTGGCCAGCCTGGCTCAGTGGTTGAGCATCTATCTATGAACCAGGAGGTCACAGTTCAATTACCTGTCAGTCACTTGACCCAGTTGTGGGCTCGATCCCCAGTGGGGGCATCATCGTTGATGTTTCTATCTCTCCCTCCCTCTCCTTTCCTCTCCAAAACCAATAAAAAATATATTTTTAAAAAGGGGGGCTTTGTAGACTAATTAATTAGTTAACTAACAATTTTAAGTCCAAGTAGGCTTGTGCCTAAAAATTAAAGTGATATTTATATTCTTAAATGAGATGGATGAGCTTCAGAGATTGGAGAATCTGTAGGTAAAAACTGTATGTAAGCTATTGTGCATATTTCCATTTTAGAGGAGTTAGTACATCACACTCATTGGAATCACATAGGGATCCACAGCTCAAAAAGGGTTTATCACTCTCTGGTCTGAATATTTTCTTTTGGCTTACACTATCATGAGGCATACAAAATTGAGATTTTTTTTCCTTATATATTTCTCCAAGTGACTTTTTTCTTTTATTCATTTTAAACACTCCAATATAGTAGCTTTAATAGAAGAGGTACTATTTACAGACCTGAAGCTGTGATGTCTTTGCTGGTCTCTGGAGCCAGATGTTTACAGATTTGCTTAAAGTGGCTCACTGAGTCATCATGGTTACCAAGTTGAATAGCACCCATTCTTTCAGTTTTATAAATACCAGGGAGTTTATAAACTCTGAAAGAAAAACGATTGCTGGTAATTAACCTCAAACTGTATTTGCTATGCTAATATAAACCATTGTTCTGAATCAGTATAACCATTTTCTCCAGCAATCATTGGGTGGCATTCCCCCTGGACAAAGGAAGCCTTCTGCAATTTTAGGGGTTTGTAAAAGACTTAAGTAAATAGATGTTGGAATTCTTTTGGTCTTCCCCCCCCCCCCGCTCCCCGCCCAGGGACAAATGAATCATTAGAGCTACCACTCTAAAGTTTAAAACAATGTGTTATAATCAACAAATAAATAGTTAAAGTTGGAGTAATGTTGCCTTAGGATGATTTTTAGAGTATGGATCATCTGTTTTCATCTTTCCTTCCAGTGACTTAGGTCGGGGTTTGCAGTCTAAGTATAGTTTTACACTATAAGATATCAACAACTAAACATTGATAAAAGAAAGTATACAGCCCCTAACCGGTTTGGCTCAGTGGATAGAGTGTCCACCTGTGGACTGAAAGGTCCCAGGTTCGATTCCGGTCAAGGGCATGTACCTTAGTTGCAGGAACATCCCCAGTAGGAGGTGTGCAGGAGGCAGCTGATGGATGTTTCTCTCCCATTGATGTTTCTAACTCTCTATCGCTCTCCTGTCCTCTCTGTAAAAAATCAATAAAAATATTTAAAAAAGAAAGTATACAATGATTTTACTTCAAGGGAGTTGCATTTTATGTATCATCTGGGAATAAAAATATCCCAGAATTAGCAAGTAAATTTTGGTGCACCAATAATAACATGCTAGCATTCAGACATAAAATTCTGACCACCCTCCTTCCATGCAATCATGGATTTTTTGATGATTTATCTCCATATTCTCCAACTAGCCTCCTTCAGCCAGGAACACATAAAGACGGGCCAATGGTAGGAATATACATATAGTCTATGACAATAGAATATTGTGAGCATATTAATTAGTGCTGATGGAAAGAATTATTCACTTAGGCACAAAGCACATCCCAGGGTAATCTCCGAGGAGACATGGTGTATTAGAGAGACCACAGACTTTGCAGTTAGAGTCATTCACTTATTCTTTACTCATACATTGATTGTGGGCCTATTTTGTGCTAAGAAACACAACAGCAAACTCACAGATATCATTCCTGCCGTCTGGAACTTTGTAGCATCCGTTCTAGGGGTGCTGTTGAGCACGTGTGTATCAAGCGTTTATTTTGTTGAGCCTCCGGTGCCTCATATAAAGGGGGAGAATATCACTCATTTCTTCTATTGTGAAGGGTGCGTACGAAAAAGTCCCTGGTTCAACAGCTAACAAACAGGTCCTATTAAAGCTGAACTGTTGTTAGACAGCTCCTTCTCAGTTTTGAAAGGATACACATGCCATGACTGTAAACATGTGGGGCAGGTCAGAGGACACATTTCCAACTCTCTAGAGTACGAAGAGTGCAGTAACCCCACGGCGGCTCCATGGAAGTCTTCTATAGTCTAACGAGGATTTTATTTTGGAAAGCTGCACCTAACCTCAGATGCCCCACCTGGTAAGAGAATGCAAAAGCACCCAAGGGTTTAAACAGACTGAAACCAGAACTTAGGAATGTGTGAAACTGTGGCTAGAACCAAACTCGAGGGTGGCAAAGCAAGAGAAGGCTCATTTATGAAGCTTTTCTGGGGAAGAACTGTAACTCCCTGTTAAGAGTGGAATGTTTTTACTTCTGCATTAGAATTACTGCAGACTCTGAACTGTAACTGAAGACCTAGTTCGGTGGCTCCCAATCGTGTTTGGCACTCACATACCCCTTCTTCCCTCTTTCATGAGCACCAGGCTTGGAAAGAGCATGTCTGCCGTGCTCAGGAGAGTGCAGGCACACAGAGCACACTGCAGAAGTGTGAGCTATTACTACTACGGATGCTTTCATGCTGCATTTTCAAAGAAAATGACATATAACAAATATTTCTCATCATGAGGAACTATGACTATTATCCCCATCAAGTTAGTAGCATTTTATCCCAAATCAGGATATCTCAAGGTCCTCATGATCTTGGGCAGCTTTATCTGAACAACATTGATGGGTCCAGGGAACCCAAGTTTAGAACCACTGGGTTTATGAAAGGAAACATGGTGTATTAGAGAGACCACAGACTTTACTTTCTGGAAAATGTTTAAACTCACAGTCATTGAGATCACTTCAAGAGTTGTAGTCATTCAATCATTAATGTTGTCTTAATGATAAAAAAAAAAAAAGATGAATGAATGCTCCCAACAGTGGCTACTTTTTAGAGCCTGGTCCACAGAGAGTCCAATCTCTGCACCTTCTGTATGGCTGGCCCCAGGCATTTGCTTTGAATTACCTAAAACTGTGTCCCTGGCCTTGACTGCCTGGAACCTGGCCAAATACACACACAATGCTTTCTGCCCAGAATGTCGGATTTCAACTGAGATACAAAGAGACTGCAAACAAGGGTCAGTGAGCACAGCCTCTTGAGGAAAGGTCTACCATCATGCCTTGCAGTCCCCAGAACCCCCACCCCGGAATCCTTGCAACAAATTTCCCATTTTGGTCTCAAGTAGCTCAAATTGGTTTCTGTAACTTGCAAATAATAAACCCTCAAAAAATATACAATTCAAATGCTAATTTATTAGAAACCCACACTATGATAAAGAATACAGAAAATATCAGATCCATTAGGTTTTCTATGGAGAATCTAAAACTAATGTACAAGTAACAACACTCATTTTCAGAGCCCCAGGAGATAGAAGCAGGGCCCTGTTTGAGCTGGTGATCACACTAAGATTAATCCAATGTGTGGAATTGGCCCCCCTCCCCCCTAAGTACAGGTCTACCTCGCAGATATTGTGGGTTAGGTTCCACACCACCATAATAAAGCTAGTATCACAATAAGTGAATCATAATCCTTTTGCTGGTGAAGGGTCCTGCCCTTAATTTGTAACAAAACACAACATCTGTGAAGCACAAAACGTTTAAGTGCAATAAAAGGAGAATGCCAATATCTATTTGCATAAGCTCATTGACATAAGCCTGAGAAGGCTCCAGGTTTGGAGTGGGGTGGGATCCTAATTGTGTCCCCAACAGCAGTGTGTGTATGTATGCATGTGTGTACACACACACACACACACACACACACACATCTGTAAGGTGGGGAAGCACCTTACACAAGCTGTTGCTTAAAGACAGATGTCAGAGCCCATGGAGAGAACGCAGGAAAAAGAGAAAGGGTGTGTGCAGAGGAGCCAGTCAGCATGAGTCCGAACATCAAGTGGGAAGTCGTGGTTGAGGAAAAGACAGTCTGTTGATACCCCAGTCAACACCACGGTGGCATGGTTACCCCAAGGAGAAGCAGCACAGCAGACAGATTCAGAAAGCAACATAATCTTTGGAGTCCAAAATGACCGGCATTGGGACAGATTCCAGATCCTCATAAGAGGAGGGATCTCTGTCTCTCCCTCCCTGAGTCCTTTTGACCTGGTGAGTGTGCAGCAAATAACACTGACACGCCCACTTGGGAAAGTACCTGGATTTGTGATGGGAGCAAATCCCAACTCAACCTGCATGGAGATGGCTCTGCTGCAAGGAATGGCATCATTCCAAGACTGAGGCGGCGGGGACTGAGCGGGAGCAGAGCTCCCCCACCCAGGTCTTGGCACAGCCTGGGCACAGAGAATCAGTGCAACTGGACCACTGAAGCTGCCACCTTATGTCCTGGAGGGTCTGGCAGTGTCAGGAAAGCCACCAGTCCAGCTTGTGGGCACATATTTACAACCTCAGAGGACTGCCAGCGCTGTTGGGCAATAGCAGGGAGAATTCTGTCAGGAACTGAAATCAGCAAAGCATGTGAATCAGCGAGGCTTCCCATGTTTTCACAAAGCAGAGGCCCACAGAACACATTTCAAGTGCACACAGAAGCCAGCTAACGACCCACTAAGATCTGTTTGGGAAGCTTAGCCTGGGAGCAGGAATCCTCATTAGGGCTATGAAGGGTCCGCCGGAGAGGCGTCACTGAAACAGATGTTAGGATACACAGAATCCCCAAAAAGCAACCTCATTTTACAGACTAGCTCCTTCTCTAGGGACAACACGTTTACCACAGCCACATTGATCATTTTAAAAGACAAGAGATAGTTGAACCTGAAGTTTTGTTTGGGTACATGAAACAGCCCAAACACAGAACCTGGTTAAGCGGCTTGTCTGCGGCCATGTTGTTGCCTCATTGCAAGTTTTCATGGGCGACTCCAACGAGTCATTTATTCCATGTAATCAGCTCATGGTTCTATTTTTGAAAAAAAAACACAAAAAAAACAGGAGGGAAAAACATTCTTTCCCTGCTCTGGCATTTAAGCTTGGTGGAACGTGGCCACACACATTCTGGGTAACAAGACATAGACAGTTAGTGCCCTGGGCAGTTTATAGGCAGCCTGGGAATATTTCATCCATTGTTTCTAAGGCACAGATTGATAATTGCAGTTTCCATCACAGGCATTTGACACAATGAGCCTTGCTAAAGTGCTTCCCAGTCTCCAAATGGCATCATTCATTTTTTTCTTTAATTCTCAGAGGAGATTGATTTTACAGTATACTGGCTAAGGCTCCTTCAGTTTTCTCTATTAAATTAGCTTCTGTATATAATTCCAACTTAGAGCTGCATTCAATTGCTATTTATTTCTGCTTCTCTCTCTTAGCACAGGGATGAACCTGAAGTTCAGGTTGTTAAATGCTAACCACCAACAAATTTTAATCCTGCTGGTTTTACACAAGCTCCAAATTCAAATAATTTTGATCTCAAAACCTCTAGTCTAAAATGGTTGTCCAAGAATGGGGTTCTTTAGAAGACTATCATTTAAATATTCAAAATATCCCTACATCTGGATCTGATCATGAATACATCTGTTTATTATACATGAACAAGATGCATCACAGCAGATGCTGGGGTAAACAAGTTGCCTGAAATCTCATCACCCACCTCCATTCAGAACATATACAGGATTATCCCATAGGTGGAGGGTTAGGGATATCTAAAAACAGCAGAAAGAGTTATTGAATGGAAATTCACTCTGAAGGAGGTGTCATGTTCAGGTTGTTGGGGTAGAAGCACAATCCTGATGGGGAGGACAGAGAAAGCAGGTGTGTTTAGGTGGTGACAACTTCCCAAAGATCTCGGGGTTTCTCTTTGCATTCTAATACTAAGCCTTAACCTAAAATCTGCCATCAATCCCTATTAAAGTTTAAAGCGTAGAATTAAGTGCCTTCCTAAACTTTCTTGGTTGTTTCATTGGCCAAAGTAGCAGTTGATAGACTGGGCTTAATAGAAATACTTTGCAGAAACAGAGGAGTCATCATATTCAATTAGAGACACATTTGTTGGATATTTAATATCCACCCAGCACTTCCAGGATCCTGTTTCTACTCTCAATGAATTCATAGTGTCATTTGGGGATTTAAAAATACATACATTTTTAAAGTCCAGACTAAACCAAGCAACTAAAGGAACTGAGGAGCTATTGTAGGATTAAGATATCAGAAAGGCACCTTCTCTGGACCAGAGCCTGCCTCTAAGTCACCAAAAAGAATGCTACCATTAGGCACCTACTAGTAAAAAGAGAAGGTATGGTGATGTCAACCATCTCGGAGATAAGCTGTAGTTTTGAGTAAGATGACTCCTCGTGGTCTTTCTAAGCTCAATCCCTGGGGCTTGTAAGAAATGTAGAATCTTGGGCCCCACTACATCAGAATCTGCATTTTCAGAAAATCCCCAGGTGGTTTCTATGCACATCAAGTTTGAGAAGCTTTGCTGTACATGTTCTCCATAATTTATCTATCTAGGTGATTTCCCCTCTTTCTTTTAATAAGTATCCATTCTGCTGCTGCCTTGTCATGAAAACCAGCCCCTCTCTATTTGAAGTAAAGAAAGGGAAGATGTTATTGGCTGCTTTTAACAGATTTTCCACTTCTGTTTTCCAGAGTATTCTAACCAATGTCCATACCAGCTGTGTTCACCTCTGTGATTATAGTATAATAAATGCATCTAGTGCTAAACCAAGTGGATTTAATTAAATGACTGATTAGCTATACATGTTAAAACAGTTGGTTAACTTCTCCAAAGAGGTCATGCAGATGGCCAATAGACACATGAAAAGATGCTTAATGTCACTAATCATCAGAGAAATGCAAATTAAAGCCACAGTAACATATCACCTCACACCTGTCAGAATGGCTATCATCAATAAATCAACAAACAACAACTGTTGGTGAGGATGTGGAGAAAAGGGAACCCTTGTGCACTGTTGGTGAGAATGTAGATTGGTGCAGCCCCAGTGGAAAGCAGAATGAAGTTACCTCAAAAAATTAAAAATGGAACTGTTTTATGACCCAGTGATTCTACTTCTGGGAATTTATGCAAAGAAACTTGAAATACTAATTCAAAAGAATATATGTACCCCTATGCTCATTGCAGTGTTATTTACAATAGCCAATATATACATATATTTTTATAAATATATTTTATTGATTTTTTACAGAGAGGAAGGGAGAGGGATAGAGAGTTAGAAACATTGATCAGCTGCCTCCTGCACACTCCCTACTGGGTATGTGCCCATAACCAAGGTTCATGCCCTTGACCAGAATCAAACTTGGGACCCTTGAGTCTGCAGGCTGATGCTCTATCCACTGCCAAACCGGTTAGGGCTACAATAGCCAATATTTTGAAGTAGCCCAAGTGTCCATCAGTAGGTGAGTGAATAAAAAGTGGTGGTACATTTACACAATGGAATGCTACTCTACTGCAAAAAGGAAGGAAATTTTACTCTTTCTGACAGCATGGATGAGCTGGAGAGTATTATGCTAAGTGAAATAAGCCAGTCAGAGAAAGGCAAGTACCATATGATTTCACTCATCTATGGAATTTAATTAACATACTGAACTACCAAGCAAAATAGAGACAGACTCATAGATAGAGAGTAGCCAGACAGTTCTGATGGTAAGGGGTGGAGGTGGTGGTGGGAGTGTGTGGAGGTGGTGATGGGGGAGTGGAGGGATTGAGCATAAAAGAAAAAAAGAGAGAGAACTGATGGACATGGACAACAGTGTGGTCACTGTAGGTGGTGGGAGTGGGTGGGTGGAGGTGGAAGAAGACATAGAGGGGATAAATGGTGATGGAAAAAATAAAACAAACAAACAAACAAAAAGTTGGTTATTTCACCAAAACAGTGAAAGTGTCCTATGTCACACAAACTGTAAATGCTTTTTTGGTATGGCCATTTAGATATAAAATAGTGACTATAATTCCTTAATATACTTATAGAAAAGTTACGGATTTCCAAATTTGTCCTTTAACATAATGAAATCTTCATCAGAGAGAAACAACATTCTTGCCTAATTCAAAATGCTTAGTTTGGCTCTCCAACAGATGGCCTCTTTAGCCTTTCTGAGACAGTCATAAAGAAAGTGGATGTTACAGAAGAGAGAGATGGAAGAAATTACCAGTAACCAATGAACTGGAAGCATCTTGAGCCAGTGATACTGGACCTTGCAGATTGAGGGAAACGTGGAAAATTTGACACTATGACTTTTGAGGACACATCCTTTACCTTATTCATAATTATATCCTCAGTTAGCTCTGTTCAGTACCTGAAAAGCAGCAACTGCTTCAAAAATATGATTTGGAAAATTGAACAAATAACAGTCACCCATGTAGCAAAAAAAAACCTTCCACAAATGGTAGGGAATTAGACACAAAGGGGGAGTGAATATGTCCCCATGAAGCAAGGCACTACAGCCCCCATTGGCGGGAGGAAAAACCAAAACCTAAAGATCTCAGAGTGCAGGTCCAGAAAGAAATACTCTGTTTCTTCCAATTCTCCTCCTTGCCTCCTTTCTTCTGGAAACGTTTCTTTGGTCTTAAGGAAGACATTAGGAAAAATAGCCTACAACAGAGGGACCAGCAGCGACTTTGAAGCCAAGCAAATCCAAGTTTGGATATAAGTGCCTGAAGGGTGTTTTCAATCCAGATTGCACAGATGAGTGAAAGGAGAGCAGCTGCAGAGGGAAGGAAAAGGGGGAGTGCTGGAAATAAGCCCGTGAAATAAAGAATAATAAAGATACCAATTGGGGCACCATTTGCTTGTTTTGATTTTGCAGGAAGTACCCCTTTCCCCTCTTTAATCCTTACTATGTTATCCCTAAGCAAAAACATATCAATCACATGCTCTTTGTAAAAGAGTAAAATGCTTCAAAAGCATATAATATTGGCAATGAAAATTCCCCACCAACCCACTCCCAAGAGATAACTGTTGTTAACCATATGGTAAATATTCTTCTATGGATATTCTTGCTGCTTTATAATTTGAAATTTTAATTATGCATTTGATATACTAGTAAACAACATGCTAATAGTTAACTATTGTGTTTGGCTGAATAATGCAGACATCCACATTCTGATCCCTAGAATCTGTGAATATTCCTTTATATGGTATAAAGAATATTGCAGATGTGATTGAGTTAAGGATCTTGAGATGTGAGATTATCCTGGATTATCCAGGTGGACCTGAAATGCAGTCACAAGTGTCCTTGTAAGAGAGAAGAGATTTGACACTCACAGAAGAGTGAAAAAGACAATGTGACTATGGAGAAAGAGTTTGGAATGAGGAGGCCTCAGTCAGCATTCAAAAGAAGCTGGAAGAAGGAAGGGCAGGATTCTCCCCTAAAGCCTCCAGAGGGAATGGAGCCCTACTGATACCTTGGTTTCAGGCTTGTTGGTATTTTGTTAGTAGAAGTAGGCTTTGGGGAGGAAACATCTTTGGTCCTGAACTCATAACATGAAAAGACACAAGAAGATGAGCATATATATGTGCCGGAAGCCAATTCCAGCATGTCAGCAGGGCTGAATCATCTGGGAATGGCTGAGGGCATTTCCCCAAACCTGAAAAGGATACATAAATTGATTGCTTGCTGCCAGACAGCTGAGGGCATCTTAATCTACATGTTATTGCCTCCTACTGGCCAAACACCTGAACAGCCGTAGGCAATTCTCCATTCTGACAATGGACTCTGTATAGGAAACCCTACCCTTTGATGTGTATATCTACCTCGCCTTAGGACAAATTGTGTTAATAAAAAGCAAGGGGTCCTGAGACGAGGAGAACTTAGTTCCTTTAGCTAAGTCTTCTCTGACTCCCCATAATGCCTTTCAAAATTATGTTTCATCTCTGGACTCTTGATTAATTTACGCACAGTGCCTTCTCTAGGTTCCTGAACCCTTCTAGATGCCGGATCAAGACCACTGGCATTATATATGTAACATTCATTAAGTGATTTTGCCTTCCAGAAAATTACATTTGCATTCTTCCAAGAAAGCCTACTAGGGTTCAGTGTCTGAGTCCACCCTTTTCTAGAATATTATCAAAAATACCAATTCCCCATAGCAAAATATGTTAAGTCCTAATCAATTCTGGTTGGCATAATTAAGAAAATAATATTGCTATTCCAAAAAATCCAGGTTTTTAAGAATTGTGTTTTTCCTTGATTTTGTTTAAAGCTAATTTGGGCTAAAGGAAACAGCCAGATAAAATAATAACATTAATCTGGATAAGAATCAGGAACACAGAATTTGCACAACCTTAGGGAAACCATTCAATCTAAGGAGGACCAGGGGTTATGCACTGCCCATGGTGAGGAGCGTGTATGCATGTTAGAAAATCCCTCTAGGACAGTGGTTGGCAAACTGCAGCTCGCAAGCCACATGCGGCTCGCGAGCCGCGGTTTGCCGCTCTGTTGACTAATGAGTTTGCCGACCACTGGGATAGGAGCTTAATCACAAGGAACAAGAACAGCCTGTAATCATTGGAATCAAGAGTCTAGGTCAGTGGTCGGCAAACTCATTAGTCAACAGAGCGGCAAACCGCGGCTCGCGAGCCGCATTTTCCCCACCACTGCTCTAGGAGATTTTATCAAGTTAGGAAGTCAGAAAAATTCCTCTGGCAGGAGTCTCTCCTCCATATCTTTATCTGGGCTGATACATTTCCCCAAGTACATACAGGTTTCCCAGTTTTAGGAGATGTGGATTATTTGAACACAGACAGATAAGGGCTAAATTCAATTCACAGTTCTTATTTGAACCTTGGGGGTGGGGGTGGGGGCTGGGGTGTAAAAAAGAAACTGAGCCCAGCTGCCAAAATTTTCTTTTGGTGCTTTTTTTTCTTTCATTGTTATGGGCAAGTTGAATTGAAAATCATGTTTTAGACAATGGGCCAGGTTCTAAATCTAATCAACATCTTTTTTGTTGTTGTTACAACATCTTTTTTGTTGTTGTTGAGCATTTGCTGTTTATGAAGTAGTAGGGGAGGCATAGTTGAAATTATAGGCTTTACATTAAAGATGACTCAAGTTGACCAAAAAAATAGCTGGCAGAGGAGAGAGATGTTGGTGTGGATTTGTTTGATTATGATAGAGCTGGACCTTAAAACTAGAGGCTGAAGGACAGGGATATTTCAGATAGGAGGACAGAGTGAAGGACAGCATCCAGGTGACGTGAATAGAGTGTGGGCACGCTATGGTCATGTTTGGGGAAATCTGTAGACCACTCTGACCAGGGTCAAAAGCTCTGTCACTTTCTGAAGTGAAAAAAAGGAGTCAAAATGGGAAAAGGAAAGAGCTATAGAGGGCTAACTTGTAGATGGCCTTGGATGCCAGACAAATGAGTTTGGATATGATTCTTGAGATGTCACAGCCCACTGAAGTGTTCCGGATCATCAGAGTAATGTAATAGAAAGGCACTTCAGGAAGATTAATTTGGTACTGATGTGCAGAAGAGATTGGAGGGGGTGAAACTGGAAGCAGAGAGGCAAGTTTTGAGGTTGTTATGACCACACAGGCATAAAATAATGAATATGGCATGAGAGAAATGAAACCGAGGGAGGAGATTATGAAAAACAGGAGTGATAAAACTTGGTGAGCCACTGAACCAGGGGAGAAAGAAAAGCGGCAGAGGTTTTGACCCTGTGTGGTTGGATTTCTCTAAATTGAACGAAAATGGGGAAAAGAGGCAGGAAGATTGTATGTGGAATAAAAAGGATGAACTATTTTAGCAAAGTAGACATCCACATGGCAATGTCCAGCAGCCAACTAGACATATGTGACTTAATTATGGGTCACAGAAGCCAGGACTGGAAATAAGGCGTGAGACTCATCAGAACACAGGCAATAGCTCAAGCCATGAAGACAATTCACATCTTTGAGACAGAGAACACAGAGCTGGCAGAGACAGCCCTGAGTGATAACCTAAGCACCAGGTGAGGGTGGTAGGGGGGTGGGGCAGGAGCCCAGTGGTGGAGACACAGGAGAAGTGGTCAGAGAGAAATGAGTCAACACCACGTTTGGATAATGCCACCAACTTCCAGGAAAAAGAACTTAAAAATGGAAGGAATGGTCTTCAGTACTTTGAGAATTATATCTCTACAGCATGTACCTTAAACTTAACAAATGGCTCACTCTGATATGTTTGAATTAGGGATGTCATGCTCAATTACAACTCTGCTCTGGCTTTTCTTCATCATGGTGATCATTTCCTGGCTCACTTCATTCTCTAGTGGAGCGACGTGTACTTTGTGCAGCTTACTCAACTCAGGAGAGCAACTTCAGCTGGTATTTCCTTTTGCAACTGCACAATTAGAAGGTAGCAGGCGACACTGTCACCAAATATTTGCTAAGCAACCTACTATGTGAAAGAGCCCATTTTAAGGGCTGAACAAACATCTTATTCACGTATACTCTCCCTTTTAACACAAAAGGTAAGCATTATAAATGTTTAAATAAATCCAAAGCAGGCTGGGGGAAAACGTCTTAAATCTCACATATGGAGTTAATGGTGCCACGTTGCTTGTTTTTATAAGCACGAGAGCTTTTAAGAGCCAAGTACTCTTGCTACGCCCATTAGGTTACACGGTCCCCTCAGACTTTGTTGTATGACATCTGGTACTTTACTGCCTTCAAGGCTAACGAGAAATACCAGGCGTGCTGTTTGCTTTGTCTCAGTGTTTCTAAAAGGTTCCCTTTCCATTTTTTCTTTCTTTCTCTGTAAGTGGTGATATTCTTCAAGGGTTTCAGATATTGAAGGCCTGGTGTTAATAGATTTTTTTATTTTTATTTTTTACTTTTAAATGTCACACATCCATTACCCAGAAAGGAAGGAAATATACAACCAAGATCTGTACACTAGCTTTCCTTGCAAAGTTTTTAAAGGATGTTGTTGCCCAGATGACTTTGAGTTTTGGGGACACAGTGTATGCATTGTGGCTAAAGATGAGGACACAGCCAATAACAGGACACTGACTGAGATGATCAGGTGCAGATTAACAACAGAGCCTCTGGTGACACTTTTTATGGCAAAGCTGGTATGTTACTTTAACAGAAACCCATTTCAAGGATTAATAGCTTCTAGTGTGTGGAAAAAATGAAATTTTGCAAACATGCTTGAATTTTACACATCTGTTCACTGTGCAGGAGGGATTAACACTAAAAGGTATTTTTTTTTTTTTAATGTATGGGATTTACAAATGCTTGCTGCCATTACTGCCTACCTTTGGCGGGTAGCTTGACCTTCTTAGTTGATAAATTTCATCAATGGTTTACAAACACTAGTCTATAGATGACATGCATCAGAATCACTTGGTAATCATTTAAAAAAATTGACTCCTGGGCTCGATTTCTGGATACTCTGTGTTAGTATATTTGGGGTATGTCCAGGGTGTTTTTATTTATGTTTGTTAAATGTGCAGGTCATTCTGGTAAGTAATCAGCTCTGAGGTCAGATAAGTTCTTTCTAGATGTACCATTCTGTGACTGGGAGATTCTGTGATGTAAAGCAGGCTGTGATGCAGGATGAGCTGACCCTTTCCATGTGCCAAATATGGGCATCAAGGCACCGAATCTTTCCCAGATGAGAAAATGATGGCCCTTCGCTATTGGGCTGAAACCAACACTAATGGACTTGTAAATCTTAGTCTTTAACTGGAGCAAATGTAAAAATTGCAGGGGAAACATTATTATCTTGCCCTATGCTGCCCTTATTTCAGGGGCATTTGGAGCATTTCTTCTTTATTTTCCCAACATGTGTTGGAAGAAAAGATATCAGGACACAATGATATACCGGAGACATGTAAACCAAACTGAATTTGGGTTTCCTCTTCCCTCATCTAGTTTTTATGACGTACATAATTACACAAAAAAATCTCTCATGTTGCCATAGCAGATCATTTTAACATTTCGGGGATAAAGGAATCTACCCTCACAAAATACCATCGCCACCATCTCTTACCCACATCCTAGAAAGGTAAGAAGGAAAATAATCAACACAAACAACATCCCAAAGAAGTATCTCAACAATGCAAAAACTAGCACAGTTCAAAAATAAGATGATACACATTACTCTAACACCTCTTATTTTCATTTAATAATAAGTCATTCACATTTCTCTAGTCAGTAGGTGCTCATAAGTTATCCTTTGTAATAGTTTCATAATTTTTTATAGTATAGACAGATAATATGTCAAAATTCCTCCAATCATTTCCTTAACGATGGGCTTTTAGCTTGCTTTTTAAAAATTACTACATACAGTGCTGTAATAAATATTGCAACACACATCCTAGCGCTTTTATTTCGGCCTGGTGGGATTTCTCTGAACATGGTTCCAGATCTTAACGCATACTAGATTCTGCTGGATCATTTTCCAAGGAACATGTAGCAATTTCATGTTTCTACCAGCATGGTACGAGAGTTCCAATTTCTTCCACACCTTCACCAGCATAAAGCATTTTTAATCTTTTCAAGTTTTGCTGATCTGAAAGATGCTAAATGGCTTTTTATTGCTTTAAAATGCATTTCCTTGTGTATGAAATACACCTTTTCATATATATTGGCTCTTTGCATGTCTTCTTTTGTGAATGACCCTCTAGGATAAAATTAAGTTATACTCTTTCTCACACCATGTAAAAAAATAATTCCATATAGATTAAAGGCCTAAAGGAAAATACTACAAGACCAGAATAGCAAAACCCCACATTTTAGAACTTTTAGTGGAAGAGTTATTTGACATTTTAAACATGATACATCTAAATTCCATGGAAATTAAGAATTTGAATTTATAACCATTAAAACTGTTTATATTGTCTTCTGCCTTATAGAAAAAGTCAAAAGACAAATGATAATTGGTTTTAAAAAGTATGTGTTGTATATAATACAAAGATTAATTGCCCTGATATACGGTTCTCTCAAAAATTGATTCAAAAAAGGTAAAAGGAAAAAGAAAGCAAAAGAAAAATGACAAAGAATACATGTCCAGTGATACCTTTTCACTGTCACACACTGCCCACGAAGACTCTGGTGTTTAACATGTAGACAGAGTGTGGGTTTACATCAGAGTATTGATAGAAGGTGTATCTCCTCCCTTGGGACCTTCTCACATTCACATCCTTCTCTGCCTGTTGAGCCTCTTGGCATTTGGCTCTGATTTCCTCATGGTGTGTTGCCTTTGGTAAACCTCACGTACCCAATAATCACATCTGAATTTTCCTTTTGACATTTCCCTCCAACCTCCTCTTTCAATTCTTCAGCCAACTCACAGCAGCCCAACTGCCTCTTGAAGCCAACAGCTAATAAATACTCAGACACAGCAAAGGGCCCCACCCAGCTCCAATTCACTATTTCAGGTAAGCCCTACAAGGGAAGGACTACAGCCAGGCCTAGAGTTTAGAAACCAAGTTTAGGAAAGGCACCTACATTGTTCTTACATACACCTGAATATAAAGCCCTTGTATGTCACAGGAGCAGATGAGGAGCCGCTGAGATGATCCATGAGATACATCCAAATGATAACAAGCAATGGGGCCGGATTTTCTCTTAGAACCACACAATTCAAAATCACCAGCGAGCAGTGGGAACATCATGTATTGCTCCTTTCTCGCTACATGGAGAGAGCACATTTCTCACCAGCTCTCATCCACAATAATAACCATTCCCAGAAAGTGCATCACTCAAAGCCTGCCTTAAATAACATTCTCAGAAAGCCCTCTCTTGTCTTAGACTCACCCCCTAATTTTCAGCTGTCAGTTCCTTCTGACGTGGTAGCACACTGTACTACTTCTTTATATCTTTAATCACAGTTGTAATTAACATCTGCCACCTCAATTTGAGCATAAACACAATGAAAGCAAGTACCATATCTATTTTGTGTAGCATACTTAGCACAGTGCTAGGTACAAGCTGATAATCACTAAACACTGAATGAATAAATGGAAATAAAAGTATCTTGCTTATTTTCTAGTATATCATACACGTTGTAAGAATCTGTGATTATTACTGTTTATTCATTTGTGCATTATTGATCTCCCTCATGAAAATATGGGCTTCTTAAGAATAGGGGGTTATTCCTTACCCTTTATGTTCCTAACATCTGAAACAATGTGTACATATAAGTCCTCGATGCAAATTTGATAAATACACAAATATAGGTCCCAGTATATGCTATTGTTGGCTGGCTGGAACCTTGAGATAGTCATCTCCTCCATTTTCAAACGTCCATGATTGACTATGGTGAGCACTCCCAATCTCCATATATTTATTTTTAGTCATTTACATGTACTACTTGATGTACCAGCATATTATCTACATTATAAGCATACAAAAATTAAAATCAGGATGTGATCAAATAAGTGCTAGATACATAATATTTTTTGGAGCACCCTACTTTGGAGACCCATTTTTCTGAATGACAATGGGTCACCGAAAATTAAACTGCAATCAGTTATACAGCTGTCAAGCCAAGTTTTTTCAATGTTCTTTAACCAAAAGCCTCTATTTTAAGACAAAATTCTCTTTAATCAAGGTTCTAGAATACACGAGAGGCAAAGAAAAATAATTTGCAAGCAATTGAAAAGTGGTTTTCATTCTAAAGTTTTTTTCTTTTAGTTTTAAAGTTGAAATTACTGGTTAGGGAGAGAATCAAACATCCATAGATTATGGGTGATGTCCACCCCAAAAGTGAGAAATTCGAAGTACTAAAAGTCAAGTAAAAACTAAGGATGAGGGATTTCACTTGTCAGTAGAGTGGTAGAAAATTTATGCAGACAAAGTACCCTCTCAGTCCATGCCCCACAGAGGCAAGATGACATAGCCCTTAATCTTCTCTGGCAACTTAAAGGACATTCAACCTGACTAGGGTCTGATTGTCACTATTATGGCAGTTTACAAAGCAATTGATGGTGTGAGAAACTGCTAACAAATATTTTTCCTGAATTTCTTTTCAAAATATAATGGGCTGGCTCAGGCTGGGGAAAATATATGTCAGAGTGGAATATATGTAAAAGCATAATGGATTCTCCTCTGGTTAGTTCAAATGCTTTTTCCTGACCCATTGTATTAACTTTTAAATGAAAATCCAAATACAGATTTAATCATACTGTGGTATTGAGACCACCAAGGGGTTTCTATTTGAAAAGCCATCTTGTTAAATACACATATCAGCATGATGCTGGTTGTTTCCGGTATTATTTTAAACTGAAAAGCCTTAAGCCCCGCTCCTGCATTTTACAGAGTCCCCAGGATCTGTGTGACACGCGGCAAGGCAGCCGCTTTGGCCATTTAATGCTTCGTTGGAATATCCCAAATCTCATTTTTATTCAGAAATAAAAAAATGAACATGCTGTTTTACTTTGTAGTCATTAGTTTGGCCCTGAGTGTTATATTTATTAAATTTACTGACTTTTGATTCTTATTTGCAATGCTTCTAAAGCAGTTTTGGCATAAGGCACCACAGAAGACAAAGACAAAATCCTTGCTATAGAGTTGATTTTTTTTTTTGGTCAGGGTAGGGTGGGGCTGGGGACTGACACATGTTTCAAATTACTTTTTCTTGAAATATAGAAGTTATTTATGCCTCATTTAGAATGAGTACATACAGAAAAAGTATAGCAAGGAAGAAAAATATCTCTCATGCTATCACTTGGTCATAATAAATACTTAATATTTTGGAGCATTTTCCCCCTGGTATAGTAAACTATATCATACGTAAGAAATCATAGTTAAACTCGAGCTCTTACCTTTCTCTTATTGTTGAGCATACAGGTAGTTACTGAAATTTTGATTATGGAAATAAATGGAAGGTGAACACCTTTCTCCAAGCTCTCTAAACCTTTTCTCACCATTTCAGACAATTCTCTTAGGAAAGCTTAGCTATATAACTATAGAAAATATTAATGCTGTGAATCGCTTGCATTTATTGAGTTTTAAGTGTTAAGCTTTGTCCTAAGCACTTTGCACATATGAACTAATCTAATAGGAGTTCCATCTTACAGATGAGAAAACAGAGTCACAGGGAGCTAAAGCACTTTTTCCAAGGCCATGGATATCATCAGCAGTGCCTGGAGCCCATGAGCAATGCAGAGTCCCCGGCCCTTCCCCAGCCCTCCAAGCTGCAAGCTGATTCTGTATTGTTCACAAGATCCTCTGGTGATTAGTTTGCACATTACGGATTGAGAAGCTCTAACAATACACTCTGTAACCTTGATAGATCTTTACTACTTTAGTGGAAAATCTGCATATAAACTACTAGCATTTCCAGAGCATGGGGAAAAAAAAGTCCTTAATTAAAGCTTATGTTAGGCTCAACCATATGAATTTGCTGCTATCCTATATAATAAAAGCCTAATATGCAAATTGTCCCCTTGGGTGCTCGTTCTACCAGAAGACAGGGGAGATCGGCCACTTGCTATGACATGTGCTGACCACCAGGGGGCAGTGCAGAACATGGTGGGCATTGGCAATGCTGTCCTGGCAGCAGGTGGCAGTGGAGGCACTGCTGGCCCTGAGTGGGACCACAGGGGGATGATGGAGCAGATGAGTGGGTGGCACCAGGCCAAGGTGGGTGCGAGCAGGGGCCTGATTGTCTCACCGTTTGACCCACAGATGACGACCAGCAGCTGGCAGGCCCTGATTGGGGCCTGGTCCCAGGCTGGGACGGGGATCTGGGGGTGGGTGGCGGAAACCAACCTCCTGCGGCTCCTGGGTGGGGGCCTGCGACTTCTCGCTGGCTACCTGGGGGCGAGGGTGGCGGGGACAGAGGTGTGGTGAGAATGCGGGGTGTCCACCAGGCTTGCTCTTACTCCCCCTGCTACCCTCCTCTGGGACACCAGGGCTCACACACTGGGAAGCCCCTGTGCTCAGGTGCCAGGTGCCCATGAGGAGCCCGTCCTGCATCCGCACGGCCTCTTCCAGGTGAATCAGGCCACAGCCTCTGGGACTGCAGGGACCTGTTAGGCTTCCTGTGGGTTTGCACAGGAGCTGGTCTGCGAGGCCAGCCTGCAGAAAGTGTGCTGCCTGCCCAGGTTCCATGCAGTGCCGCTGGGTGGCCAGAGGCCCACGCTGTGCCCTGGTCCATGGCATTCAGCCGCACTCACCGCAACTCTGTGTGGGGACTCGGGTGCTGTGACTCAGGCCGAGGGGGGCGTGCAAGGGCCTGAGGGCCCAGGTGTGCCCAGGGCCCAGTGGTCAGCCGGGACCTGCCCTTCCACGCCAAATGCTCGTGATTTGATCGCCAGCCAGGCCTAGGGATTGCACCCATGCACAGATTTCATGCACAAGGCCTCTAGTTTTTAGATTAAAGAAAAGTCAAATACTGGCAATTTATAGTGGTTCAATTTCAGTAGGTGGAGGGATAGCAATAATAAAACTTACAGGTATCTGCAGTCTATGTAGAGATAGGATTTCAGAAGAATAAGATGGGGTTCCTTCCCCCAAAGAATATACAGGTTCGTCAGGAAGAATAAACAATGAAACAGGTAATTCAATTCAAAGTGGTAAGTGCTACCTAAGAGCATTCTGAGAGCTCAAGAGGAAGTTAAGTGATGTTCCAGAAGATAAATGCTATGAAAGAAGACAATGATTTGCTTCTATTGATGGTAAGAAAGTTGGGCTTACATGCCTCAGCCAAATTATTAAAAATGGGTAGCCCTGTGAGCTGCTTAGAGTCTAATATAACAAACAAGTAGAGAATATAAGGTGTTCCACAAAGTGTGGGAGATGTGAATTACCACTTGAACTGTGAAAGCAAGGTGACAGGGTATCCTTGCTGGTGACAGCACGTAAAGAAAGTTACAGGTCTTGCCACTTAGGGTGCACTATTCTCATGGGCCCTTGCTTGGTCATTTCTACTTTTTTAAGCTGGATATTTTAAGGTTGGGTTAAATGAAGAGGTGGCTTCCCATTGTGCTACAAAATGAACAGAAGAATCTTAGGAGTAATTAATCCTTAGGGGTACAATATGTTTACCAGAGTGCTTAGCAACTTGTAAATATATTATACAGTATGTGTAAGAGTACAAAACCTTTGGTAAATATTTACCTTCAACCAAAAGTGTTCATTCTCAGGATATTATTCTTTCAAGTAGTTGCAGTTTCCTGTTACAGAATGAGATTGGATTTTGCATCGTCCCACTGGTTGGTTTGGAATGCTTAATTTTGAGGGAGGTGGTTGAATTGGCAGAAATTCCACTTTACCATTCCATCTTTTTCTTAAGATTTCTTTCCGAGAAAGAACTAACCTACCACCAGTTGGGCTATTCATCTGTTAGTTAAATGATCTCCATATAAGTTGCTTTTTCACATGCAAGAAAGACTTGTTGGTGGACAGTCCTTTGGTGATTCATATGTTTTCTTGAGAAACTGTACATTTGTGTCACAACTGGAGAGTGAGCCTCCAACCTTGGGACCTTCCTGTTGCTACTTCCTCAGGGTCCTCATATGCCCTTCCTTCTTCCAAAGCTCTTCGGTCAAGGCTTTCTGAGACCAAGCCTTTCTCCAGGGACCAACTGATTTCACATAATTTCTGTCTGAGTATCTACAGATCTTCTCAACTTTGCTGCCATGGAGAGCAGGCTGAGCTCCAATCACAAAAGGCTATAAGTCTGAGGATACTTTCAACCACATAGCTCCATATTTGATCAATTCTATCTGTACAAATTTTTACCGTTAGCTTATTTTAAAGGAAACTGCCTACACTTTCCGGGGCCCTTCTGTTTCTGTGGCACCTGGAATGTTTATGGTGTTCTGACTAGGGGAACTGAGTATAGAAATTGCAAGCAAACCTATGCTCTCACTGCATGAACACATCCAAAGAGGTAGAAAAGGATGAGCCAAATAGAAGAACATGGACAATAAAGTTCTGAGAGATCAATTGGAAGGCCTTTGGTTTGTAAAAATTATTCAAAGAGGAGAGAAGATGGTAAACTCAACGAGAATTGAAGATAAAGGAATGATTTATAATCTCAAATGAGTTCATATGTATTCCTTAGACTAGAGGATCAACAACAATGACCAAAGGCGAGGGTTACTTCTCTATATTTGGTAAAAGGCAATGGCCAATAAACATGTTGACCAGCTGGCGTCCATTCTGCTCTAGACAGGAAACAGCGGCTTAGGCTCAGCCTCAGAGATCTCCCCAACGCAGAGTGCTGTTCAAAGCAATTTTAGGGGCCTGTGTAAGTAAAATATCTGAGACTGAATTTGGGTAATCATGTGAGTGATATCCGAAACACACTGAGCAGGGGGAAATGACAGGAGAGTATCACACTTAGGCACATACTGGTGGCAGATCCAGGGGTCCCCATATTCTTCCTGCAGCCATAAGGGGCAAATGGTTTCTATTTCTCACTACTTGTCATTAATAAAATCCAGTCTGGCAAAACTGCCTGCAAATGTTGGCAGGTGGATTCCTAACTTATCAGTTTCCTTCACTGCCTGCCTTCCTCCCTTCTTCCCTCTCTTCCATCTGTCTGACTCTTACTAAATAAGCCAAACACTATTGAAGGACTGTGAGAATACAGATAAGAATAAGATACAGCACCTTCCTCTCAACTTGCTTATCACCAAAAAGGAGAGAGAGGATGTGCACAAACAACCATAACAAAGAAAAGGCAGGATAAGGGACCTGTATAGTTTGAAATAGAGAGGATGGAAGCCAAGATAACTCAGGTCAGATGCTATTCTGCCTCCATCTTATCAATAAAGATACTTTGCTCTTATTAGTAACTGGTTTGGAGTTGGAAGGGAAGGTTAGGCAGACTGGGGGCTTGAACTAATTGGAGAGTTTTTAGAAGTGATATTGTGGGCAGCAAACTTCCAGAACAAACTAAGCTTCTAGGAAATAAAAGAGAAAAGAAACCCTCATTTTAGACAGGAAAGAAGGTAGACTATATTTACTTCTCTAGGAAATACCAAAGTGGTTTTCCTATCAGTTAATATATTAAGATGACCTTACACTCCTCCTTAGCAATTATTTTCCTCTGCCATGCAGAGATCTGAAAACTTAGAGACTGTCCTTTTCTTCTCTGTAGGGCAGGGGCTGACAATCTTTTTCAGCAGCAAATTTTTAACTACCCCAAATAGTTCGCTATACAGGCTTATCCCAAATGCCCCTAATCTTCCCCATGTGTACCAATTTTGATGCCAAATACATTACTATCACATCATCATACACATATTACATACATTCCATGGAAATATGATTGTTTATAATAGGACCCCAACCGTATCTTATTACAAGTCTTATATCCTCATTACATTCACAAAAATCACAAAAAGGAGCCTAGTAGACATTTGGGCAATTCACAAATCAACCTGATAAGAAGAGGACAATCTGAAAAGTAGATGGGAGAAATGAAAATATAGCCAGTGAGGTCAGGTGTACAAATGGTTACAGATTCTGTAACCAGATACTGACATGGTGATAAAATGTATGATCACGTAGAAGTTTCATCTTTTAGCAGTTGGTGATCTAAGACTAAAATGCTATAAAAGTTTAAAGAAAATGAAGATGGAAAAAGAGCAGGAAGAGGGTGTGTTGACCTAACATATTTACATTATCATTTTTTGTTTTTGCCAGTTTAGGTCATTGGATTAAAACATAAGCCCTCAGGAAGCAGACTCTGTCTCTCTATATGAAGATTCTTAGCCCTACTTGGGATTAATAAATGATGACTAGATAGTCATCACTGGCACTCCTGATACTTGGTCAGGAGGATGGGAGGACTGGAAAGATAGAGGAGGAAATGGTACCTCCACTTCTCAGGTAACTGACAGGAGGAGGGAGAGGGGAAGCCATTCATTTGGCTAAGAAGACACTTAGACATTTTCATAGATCTTTTACTTATTTCCCCAGGAAGATAGAAGGTAATGGAAAGGGAATCAATTTTGTAACAAGATGTATCTACATCCGAGCCTTCCAAACTAACATTAGACACAATAATTTATTGAATATAATACCTTATATTATATTCCAATTTACAAAGTACTTTATCATTTCAGTCAATGCTAGAGAAATACAAATTAGGGCAGCCTTTCCCTTATCCTCTCTTTCTTCCACTGCTGTTCCATTTCTGTCCTCGTTCATTTCATTTTGAGCTCCAGAAATTGTTCTAACACACATTTTCATAGTTAAGTATGTATTCTTTCTGCTTTCAATCCCAGCTTGGCTTCTCTATCAGTCAGGGTCCCAGCAGAAACAGAATTTTGCTCAGATGATGCAACTAAAGAGACTTTAACAAAGGAGCTATTTACAGAGATGTGGGCAAAGTAAGGGAACAGACAAGACATGCTGAAGCACCCAGAGATGAGGGATTCCTGGGACAAAAGGGACAAAAGAAGGAAGGCAATGATCTCCTAGAGCAGTGGTCGGCAAACTGCGGCTCGCTAGCCACATGTGGCTCGCGAGCCGCGGTTTGCCGCTCTGTTGACTAATGAGTTTGCCGACCATTGTCTTAGGGAAAAACACTTTAAAAACATTTTAATAATGTACTAATGTCTTTAACCTTAAGTCAAAACTTCTGGGTAAGGGTAATGCCTTAAAGCAGTGGTCGGCAAACTCATTAGTCAACAGAGCGGCAAACCGTGGCTCGCGAGCCGCATGTGGCTCGCGAACCGCAGTTTGCCAACCACTGTCCTAGAGGGAGGGAGAGCTGGCCCTTGGCAGCTTGTCCAGCAGGAGCCATTATTATGGAGGCGAGCGGCCACTATCAGAGCTGTCACTGAATCCAGGAGGGAGGGATCGGGAAGAAAGATCCCTACCTTTCTCTCCTCCTGCCCTTCATTCAACTGCCAAGTAAGAGGACCAGACACAAGTCACAGAGGTTCAGCTCATAGGCACAGAGAAGAGAAAAGTAGGGAATGGTTGGGGGCATTTCTGACATCAATCTTGCTTGACTTGCATTTTGGCTTCCTACGTGCTTATTTAAAGGTATAGTCTCTCCCTTTTGTGGAACTGTACTAGATTGAATGATGAGAGTCCATGGTGGCATGTTTCAGGTAATTTGTAACATGAGGAAACATGGCATGATCCTAAAAAAAATCACGGAGCTGGGTTCATGGTTCCATTACAGACTCATCTCTACCATCAGCTGGACCCTCAGTAATGTTTGGTGATCCCTCTGAAGGTCCAAGTCATTTCCTTCAGGAACATTTTAAAATTAAATCATCTCTCCTCTTACTAGGTCACCTGTTCACTATCTCTTCATGGGACCAGGATTTCTCCTCCTCCTTACAGATCAAAGAGAGGCCAGCTAGCTTTCTGTCTCTCCAGAGACCTAACTTCATCACTTCACCCCTCTCTCCTCTTTGTCTACAGTCTCACCCTCTCTTCTTATTCCTTTCCCTTCCCAAGTATAGGAAAAACATCGCCATATTTTAAGACGTGGAAGCTAAAAAACAAAACCCCTTTTCAAGTCACTATTGACTCTCCACCTGTATCAATACCCTCCGTTCATGAATAAGTTATTGAACTTATGGTCTACAATCCTTGCTCATTTCCTTACAGCCCAGCCATTCCTCAGCTTACCATATTCTGGGTTTTACTCACCACACCAACAAAAGCACCATTGATAATATTGCAACTGATTTCTTAATGGCCAAACCAAAGGATACTACTTTGCAGTATTTGAAGTGACTGACTCCTTCCTTCTTGGATCCTTTATTTTCCAGGGTTTCTGACAATTCTTGGGTATCTTATTCTCTCTTTTACCGTGTCTCCCCGAAAATAAAACATCCTCCGAAAATAAGACCTACTTACAGGTTTCCTTCTGAGTGAAATATAAGGCATCCCCCGAAAATAAGGCCCCCAGGCTCTGTCTCAGAATGAAAATTAATTTACCGTAAACTGGTCGCTAGGGCCGCCCCGACTGGCGTCTAGCAACCAGTGACGTTACGCAGAGTCCTGACGTCACTGCTGTGTGGAGGCGGAGCGGAGGTCGGAGTGAGCGCGGGGGCGGGAGAGAGGAGGAGACTTTCGCAGATGTGTGTAGAAGAACAGGAGGATTAGAGCGGACGGGATGTGGCGAAGGTGGTGAGTGCTGGTCTGTCTCTGGTGACACTACCTGATAACCGCCTTCATGATGACTGAAGGTTCTCAGTCAGTGGCAGACCCTGCTCCAGCCCAGATCCAGGCCCCAGCAAGCCCAGTGACAGTCCCCAGGCAGGCCCCAGGGGGTAAATGTCTGATAAAGGGGTAGGGGGGATGTCTGGTGAAGGTGTTCAGTAGCACAGGGGTGGGGGGAGGGGACCACTTAAAATGACACAGGAGGATCAGAGGGGGCAATCAAAATGACACAGGAGGATCAGAGGGGACAATCAAAATGACACAGGAGGATCAAAAGGGGTTACTAAAATGGTAATCCCCCCTCTGATTCTCCTGTGCCATTTTGATTCACCCCTTTGATCCCCCGTGTCATTTTGAGTGATCCCCCTCCCCCCACCTTGATACCCCAATTCCTTTTTTTTCACCCATACAAATGAGCGCAAAAAGAAAAAGCTACTCCGTGGAGTACAAGAAAGGAATCGTGGAAGACTCTTGGGGCCAAAATCTTACTGCTTTCTGCAAAGAGAAGATGTTGAGTATCCAATTGGTCCGAAAATGGCAAGCAGAGTATGGTAACCTCATTGAACAAGTGGACAAGGGAAATGCTAAAAAGCGCAAGTGTGGATCAGGTCGGCAACCATTATTTTCCGAGCTGGAAGACCTGATCTGTGAATGGGTTGTTGACAGGAGAGCAAAGGCTTTGGTTGTGAATAGGGCTCAGATTCAAGAATTTGCCCTTGCAATGGCACCACAGTTTGACATAGCCCCCGAAGACTTCAAAGCATCACAACACTGGCTGGATAATTTCCTTCAGCGAAGTGAACTGTCTTTAAGAAGATCTACAACATTGTTTAGGTTGGAAGATACTCAAGTTATTAAGCGAGCACTTGCATTCAAGTCCTTTATTGATGATGCTGACTTCTCTAAATACAATCTTTCCAACATGATTGCTATGGATGAAACTGCAGTGTTTATGGGCCAATCATCTCAAACAACAATTGAACAGCAGGGTGCCTCCTTAGCGTACATTCCCTCCACTGCTTACGAAAGTGCACGTGTTTCCTGTATTTTGGCAATTGGTCTGGATGGCACTAAAATCCCACCTTTAATCATTTCTAAGGGCAAGAAGGAAAAGATTGAACGTGTTTTGGGCGTTTTTATTCTTGAAACTGAAAAAGCCTGGGCCACACAAGCAGTTATAAGGAAGTGGGTCGATTTAATGCTGCCGCTTGTTATGCGAGGGAGCCAAAGAGGTCTGCTAGTCTGGGATGCAGCCAGCACTCACCGCGCTAAAGACATGAAGACATTTCTTCACGAAAGAAAAATAGATCAGATGATGATTCCCGCAGGAATGACGGCCTATCTCCAGACTCTTGATATTGCAATAAACAAGCCATTCAAAGACAATTTGCGCATGGAAATTAATGACTACATTGAAAATAGAATGGAGAGAAATCAGCGTGGAAACTTTGTGAAACCTAAACTGCAAGAAGTTGTGACTTGGGTGAAGAATTCATGGGAAAAAATCACTGACAGTTGCATTGCAAATGCACTGCGAGCAGGCTACCTTGACAAGAAGTACTCATTTAAAGACAGTGCTATTGCTAAACATGAGAGATTTGGTCCACTGATTCTGAAAGAAATGGAGTCATAAGAAATTCACCAGGAAATTCAGGAATTGGATTGTTATGATGATGTTCCAGAAGATGATGATATGATTGTCATTGAATAAATGAGTAAATTCTTGATACTGTAGGATTCACAGTTTGTCTGGTTTGTGTTGACAACTACTGTACTACCGTACTGTATACAGGTAATAAATTTCCTTTATTTTCATTTAACAATAAATGTGTACCGTATTCTTCTTCATGGAAAAATAAGACATCCCCTGAAAATAAGACCTAGCATGTCTTTGGGGGCAAAAATTAATATAAGACACTGTCTTATTTTTGGGGAAACACGGTAGGTTTTTATACTAGCATCCTCTCTGGCTTTTTCTCTCTGTATTCAGTTTGAGATTCTCTATTCTTTTCACATAATGAGTGCTCCCTAGGTGGTCCATCCTACACTCAAGGTTTCAAGAAATTCTGTTTAGAAATCAGTTACTGGAACCTTTTTCACAGTCTAGATCTCTCTCTCTCTCTTGAGCTTCAGACACACCTATTCAATTTATAGACACCCAAAACTACATATTCAAACAACTACGTAAGAGCTCAGTCCAGTTACCTAATTCTAAGTATCACCTTACAAAATTTTCTCTTTCCTCTCCTCTTTGATTACCTAATTGTAGAAATTCCACCTCCTAAATATTTAATTGGTTACCTCCTTTCCCTTCAATTGCCACTGCAATACACCAGGCTCTAATGCATATTAGCATAGTCACCATAACATCCCAGTCTTCAGTCTTCTTGCCTTGAATCTTCAGCCCTCAAATCTTCCCTTTTCAATGGTGACAAATGCAATTTTCATTAAAAAAATGAATTATCTCAATTCCCAGTTTAAAATTCACCATTAGCACTCTGTCACCTTGGGAGAAGTCAGAACTCCATGGGACATAGGTATGAAGCCTTACCTCCCCTCTTGTTATGCCCATCAAGAGAAATACCCTTTATTTTAGCCATACTCAAGTTGCTCCAATTTTTTAGACTTCACCAACTGTTCTCACCTGTAGTTCTTTGCACATGCAATATATTGTCTGTGTCTGGAAAGACTTAATTTAAATTCTACTTGTGTTTTTGTGACTGAGATCAGGGCCATGTCCTTTGGGTATGAATAATTTAAAAGAAAAATGTAAAATACCTTGGCTATTTAAGAATCCACCTCAAATTCCTGTTTGTCTTTTAGGACTCATCTCACATCCAAGAAACCTTCTTTGACCTTCTTTCCACCCTTCTGTCTGGATTAAGTGACCCTCTCCTGCACTCACCCAGCACCAAGAGTATTCTCTGTGGGCACAGTGATTCCACAGTTGGAACTGTTTGTTTACTTGCCTGAGTTACTCATTACGACTATGCACATGGACTGCTCTTTTATCTCAGAAGTCCCAGACTTGCAGAGGGCCAGATACCTTACAAATATTTATAGAAATGAAATGAAATGCTTTCTCATTAAACACTTCTCAGCCTTGCCAAATCACTTTACTTCAACCCTGACAACTCTAGGGAATAAGAAAGAGTAAGATGATTTCTGGATTTACCAAAGACACTTTTGTCAACTAGAAAGAATGCTGTGCACTCGACTGATCTGTGTTTTAGTCCTTACTCCATCACCACCTCTGTAAATCCCTTTACCTTTTTGAAGTTCTTCTTCCTTATGTACTACATAAGGGGATTGGGATGTGGTTTTTATTTTTGTCTTCTCCAGTTCTGGCAGTCTATGACTTAAAGAGACCATTTACAGAATGAAAGTGCACACCAACTTGAACTGCAAAAATCTAAAAGCCTATTTGGATGGATTGTTTCTTCAGGAGAACCAACTGGAGGGGAGAAGGCGTTGGTAATCATTAAATATCAGAGTGACCACTGAGAGAGATGGAGATTGTTGGTGATTTCTCAGTATGTTTTCCTAGATCTGGCCCTCTGGAACATTATTTCATTGCCTCCCTTGCAGCTAAGGCCATCTAACTGATTCTGGCCAGTAGAGAGTGATGCTTGAACCACTGGGTTGTGCTCTTAAAGGAAAGGAGAATGACCATTCTTCCTTCTTGAGCCGTATTTGAGGGTTGAGTGCTGAGCATGGCAGAAGTATAGGGCAGAGGGAGCCTGGTTCTCTGTCACCACCCACTATACCCGCTTTGTATTTTCACATGAGAGAAAAATAAACTTATTGTTTAAGCTATTGAGTTTCGGGGTTCTTTGTTATAGCAAAAAAAAAAAAAAAAAAGACAAAAGACAAAACAAAATAACCCTACAGTATTCTTAATAACATAGTAAAACATTTTTTACATCTTAGTGTCTATTTTCAAAGTACAGTGAGTAAAAGAACAAAGATGGTAATTTTATTGAAGAGAACCAGTTATTAAAAAGAAGAGAACCAGTTATTAGAAATTTGTTTCAACCTTTAATAACATAATTAATTTTTAAAGGAAACTTACGATGCTTCCTAAAATGAGATCCTAAAGCTTTCTATTCTGTATTCCACTTTATCTTAGAGAAGCGAGGGCCCAGAGGCAGACTGGGAAGGCATTTACTGGGCAAAGCAAATTCTAATCCTACAAACCAGTTATCTACTGATTGATCATAATGAAGACTCTAAAACAAGTCTCTGAAAGGGTTTTATTTTCTGTTCAGCAATTCCACTTACAAAGACACAAAAACATGAAATGCGTTTGTAGCTCATACAATATGAGCTGTGAAGTTATGAAACATTAACAACCTTCATTGCTTTCCAAGGGTGGAAATCATTATGCTAATGGTATTACCCAGAAAGTATCCTGGCGCCATAAAATAAAGGCTCCATTATCAGATTGGGCTCCAAGGAGAAAGTGGCCCAGAAGCATTTGAAACCCTCCTGCTTCCGCTTGCTCCTTCAGTGGCAGGGGGAATGCTGATCCCCAGGGAGCACAGTCTGCGGTGACTTCAGGTCAGAGGAGGAGAGAGCTGCAGCTTGCACATCTGACAGGCAAAGCAGGAGGCCCCGACGCAGAGCACGCCACAGGGAAGAAAGCTTTTGTATAATCAGCCAATAAACAATCAGTAATTAGGGGTTGCATTTGGAGCTAGTGCATAAAGAAAACGAAAAATATTCTACCGTGAATAAGGGCCAAGAGCAAAAAGGCACTTTCAGAAGGCACTGGGGAATGATTCCATTAACTATAAATGAACTTGCAGGGGAAAGGTTCAATAGTGAACCAAGAAACTCCTCCCACCCCCCCACAATATATCCTTCATAGTCCCTAATGTCCCAAATCTGTATCTCACACATTCCAACATATTTTCATAATTGAGACGGCTTCTTCATGCTCTAGGTCCTTAGTATGAATGGGGCTTACCTACTTTGCTTGTTAAAGCTATTTCTCAGCCCTGACCTCCCAGGGCTTTCAGGGCAAAAGAAGAGGGCAACAGAGGCAGGTGAATCAGAGGGTTTGATTATAGAGGCCTTGAAAGCCAGGCAGAGGATTCTGGATTTAATGGAGTTGGCAATGGGAAATCAAGTAGAACTTTGAGCCAGGAGTAACACAACCAAAGTCTTATGTTAGTGAGAGCATCAGTATGAGAAAGGACTAGAGAAAAGTAGGGTTTTTGTTGTTGTTAATCCTCACCTGAAGATATTTTTTCCATTGACTTTTAAAGAAAAACATTTTTATTGATTTTAGAGAGGAAGGGAGAGGAAGAGAGAGACAGAAACATCAATGATGAGAAAGAATCATTGAGTGGCTGCCTCCTGCACACTCCCTACTGGGGATTAAACCTGCAACCTGGGTATGTGCCCTGACTGGGAATTGAACTGTGACTTCCGGGTTCATAGGTCAACGCTCAATCATTGAGCCACATTGGCCAGGCTCCACCGATTTTTAGAGAGAGTAGAAGGGAGGGGGAGAGATATCGATGTGAGAGTCATCAATTGGTTGCCCTCTGCACATGCCCCAATCTGCAATGGAGGTACATGCCCTTGACTGGAATCGAACCTGGGACCCTTCACTCCACGGGCTGACATTCTAACCACTGAAAAAACTGGCCAGGGCAAGGAGAAAAGTACTTGAATCTAGGCTGAGATAAAGAAGTCCTAAAGACGACTAGTGAGTATTACAAGGGAGAGAAGAGAATGTGTCACTTTGTATAAGAATGGAAGGAATCAGAGATAAATTTGATATTTAGAAATGAAATAAGGGGGTGGTTGAATACTTGAAATAAAACTCATCAAAGCATCAAAAACAGTAAAAGAATAAGCCTGAACCCACAATTTACTATCCAAATCACGACCCTTCTCAGACTGAAAGGGGACACTGCCAATTACTACATCTGGGACAGTCTTGGGCAAATGACAATGTATGGCCATCCTACCTGAAAAGAGCTTTAACTATCAATAGAACATAACTCCCAGATTCATACCACCAGCTCCAGGTTTCTCAAAGTTTAAAGCATTAAAAGGAAGTCACCATTAGAGTATAAAAGAATAAAAAGCTGCTGTTGAGAGACAGAGGTCTAGCCAGAGAGGTAGGGTGGAAACATATGTGATGTCCCTGAAGTTTGAATCTGATCTACTGTCACTGTATTTCTCACAGTCCTCTTCTCTTCAATATGTCACATCCCAACTTGGGGCCTCTTTGCCTACAGGATTTTGAGGACCAAACAGTTTTTAAAAATCTTATTTCCTTTAAGTGTAATGTCTGAATATTTATAACCCGTTTCCATGGGTAACAAGGTAACTTGACAAATAACTGGGGTGTGTGGGGGGTGGTAGCAAGTGAGGTACAGGGGTAGGCGTGTGGCTACAGCATGGACACTGACTAATCAGAATTCACCACATGGTTAGTGGCTGTAACCAGCCTGCACTCACCTATGGTCATGGGAAAAAGGCTGAGTCATTGGAGCTGCTTCCCTGAGAAGGGGAAGAAATTGCTCAGAGACATGAAAAGGGTCTTCATGAATGCAGGGCTGAGTGAGGAAGGAGGAGGCCAGAGCCTCGCAGGCAGATCCGTGTGGGTTCAAGTCCCCAGAAGCAGTGCTGGTGGCAGGCAGTCAGCACTCTCTCCACCTCTAGCTGAGATGCAGCAGGACTGGGTCACTACGTAGATGAGGCCCTGGCAGGATTTCCACACCTCCCTCTTGGTTCATGGAGCTCTCCTGCTAATTTACGATAGTCCGTCATCCATACAGCACTTACATGCTGTATAGTAAGGTTAGGTGTGGGCTGGTTATTTTCTGTAAGCTCTCAGAGGACATTGGCTCTGTTAACACTTTTGGCACAGAGTAGGCATTCAAATACTTGTTGAATGAAGGCACATACTCACAGCCACTTTCTGTGCTACTGTGTGTGTGTGTGTGTGTGTGTGTGTGTGTTGATCTAAAGTTTCTTCATTTTCCATTTTTCCATCCCTGTGGTCTCTACCTGCTTTTCTAATAATGACTTACCCTCAGTGACTCATCATCACCCTAGAGAAGGGACCAAGGTTAAACTTCCAAGTTTATCTACATAATCAACTCCTTTCCTTTATTATCCTGAAAGGATCAGTTTCCCAAACAAGATTAAACATTCAGTTTTATAAAAAAAAAATTTAATTATTTTTATTTGAGGGGTGGGGGGAGAGAGGGAGAGAGATTTGTTGTTCCACTTATTAATGCATTCATTGATTGCCATCCTCTATATGCCCTGATTGGGGATTGAAGCCGAAACCTTGGTGTATTGGGACAATGATCTAACCAACTGAGCTATCCGGCCAGGACCCATTTAGTTTTTCTGAAAAGCAATTGTTTTCCATGCCTGAATGGGTGACAGAGTGAGAAGTATTAGTTTGTGGAGTCAGGTGGAGCTGGGTTAGTTAGTGCTGAACTTGGGTTACCCTCCCTGTCTGCACCTCATTTAGCTTATCTTTATAATGGGGATACCAAAAACTGCATAAGGTTGTTGAGAAAATTACTATTTTTATAAATGTTTATATAAAGTATTAATAAGGACTAGCTATTTTACCACCCTGTTACGTACTTAGTTAAGAGCCAACATCCTCACAAGAACTTGGTGACGAAGGTTCTAATATTATCTCCATTGTCCCAGAGGTTCAGAGAGGTTCAGGAACTTGCCCAAGGTAACAGAGCTACGAAGTGTGGGAAAGCAGAAATTGAAACCCAGGCACTTGAACTTCAGAACTTATAAGCATTGTCACTTTGACTTGCATGAAAAAGGTACCAAATAAGTGGTTCTCAAAGAAACCCTAGCCACTGGATTGCTTTGTTGTCTTACATCTCTCTTTTACCATCACTTAAAAAAAATCTACTGTAATTTCAAGTGATAGGGACTATCCTTATGCCTTTGCCATGAGTATAGTAAATAACGAGGTCTGCTTCCAGGCATATGAGGAGGTGACAGGAAGGCGAGGACAGTGCTGTGTGCCTGTGTCCACTCACTGACGGACACCTGTTTATCCGGGAAATGTTTGACCTGCGTTGGAGCCCTCGAAGCCCTCCGGCAGTACAGTATCAATACATATTATTTGAAGTCAAGTTATTTCCCACATTTACCTTACTTCTTTTTCTATGTATTTCACACTGGGTCTTAGCCAAAAGGCCAAGAAGTGATTTTCCTATGTATTTTAAAATTCCCTTCTAAATGTGTGATTTCATCTAGCCATCCAAAAAGGCATTAGCTTTTGTCAGATTTTGTCTCTACAATTCTTCCCCCCTGAGACACTTAGATTTGCCATTCACTAATGTTACACAATTGATACTATACAACTGTCAGTTTATGGAGAAGGAGGACTGAGCTGAAAGCTGCTCTCAGGGGACATGCTGGTCTGCCCTCAGAGTGCTATTTTTCATTCATGTGCAGAGGCCTGCGAATGATAATCACATATTATTAGATTCAACCAAGACCTGCAAAAATATTTTTGTAAGACTGCAAGAAATAGGGCTGCTCCATAATTATTAGCAATAACACCGGAACAAATTATGTAAGGGATTAAAAATGAGGTGGTTTAGAACTGCAACAAAAATATTGCTAAATACTATTCCACTATGTCATCCCATCAGGTTCTCATTCACTGAGGAGCTAGGCCTGCAGAAAGCAGTTCCTGAGTAAATAAAGCAAAAAAAAAAAACAAAAAAAAACCAACCTCCCAAATTTATGCAGCATTTTCTTTGGTGATGAGAGAATAACAGCGGGTAAGTAAACCCCCCACTTGGGAGGGTGAGTGTGCTCTGAAACGTGTCTTGTTTGAAGAAAGCTCTAGGCTTCTACTGTGATGGACAGGTAAGGCTGCCTTCTTCACTTTCTCATTGCTGCATCGTTATCGTCCACCTTTCAGATGCCTGGTAATTTATACATTCGGGACTAACTTATTATGTAGCATAGCAGCCAAAGAGAAAATAGCAATTATTACTTTCATTGCAGAAGAAAAAGGTAGTGCAGCTTCCCCCAGAGAGCTCCAGTGGCTGCAGATTCTAGAGGGAAGGGCGCCAACATCAGCCTCATTTCCTCGGAAAGTGCGCACACCTGCGCAGCTGAAGCGGGCCTGCTAACTTGTCATGGAGGAGTGCCACACGCTGGCATAACTACAGAGAGGGCCAGGGCGAGCGGAGGAGTGAGGTCCTGTGTCACACGGCGCATCTACATCTGTGCTATATGCTTATCACGGGGCCCGAGTCAGCGAGGACAGTCACAGTCAATTCCTCCGCAACCTCAGCCTGTACCATCAGTCATTAAACACGGGCCTCTTTCCCCAGAACTCCAAGGGCGGTGACAAATGACTGGACCTGTGTGTCTAGGAGACCGAAAAGCAGCCCTCAGACGTCCACTCCTTTCTGTTTTTCCTGGGAACACTGCGGTGGAAAAACCTGGGATTGCATGACCATCATAGTCCCCATCTCAACCAACACCCCACCCCCAGCCTCATCCCCTAAAACGGAGGACATGTTCTGAAAAGGGACTCCAAAGGCAGAGCCCAGGTTCTTCAGGAGAAGGCAAACACAGCTAGCTCTCTTTTCCAGGGTCACACTTATACATGCTCTTTACACTATTCCTGGAAAGAACAGCTTTGCTATAGGACACCGGGCGCTCCCCGGTCATAATCCAGATCTACATGGAAGCTTTCCTCAACTGGTAATTATTGAGCGATAGTCGACGGCTTAAAAAGAGATTTAAGGCACCGGTTTTCCTGCTCTGCAGAAAGGAATTGAACTAGAGGAGTTATTTAAAGTTTTTTTTTTTCCCAGCTCTAAAATGCAGGAATGTCATAATTTCCAGATTCAAAGCATGACCCCCTGCAAGTTCGAGCAAAGCACATGCTGTATGCATATCTTCCCAGCAAGCCTGCGGGATCATAGGACGTGCATATTCGTACACCGCTCTGTGCGCCCCGTGCCTCCTCATGAAAGGCGCTTTAAACACAAAGCACGCTGACCTACAGGGGGAAAATGAATGGTTTTCCCCTTCTATGTTTCTCCCTTCAGAAAAACCCCCCTCATCTTACAGCTGGCTACTTTTATTCTGCTCCTTTTGAGTTGACTCATTTGCATCACTCGGATTTGGAAATCTTTCTAATAACCACGCTGGGGGCTAACAAGCATTAAAGAAAAAAAGCACACTCGGTGCTTAAATGAATCACCGGTGAATTTCAACCCCCTGCTCCCGCACAGAACGCTGGAAGAGAAGCCTTAGTTTTCAGGCCATAATTCACGTGGTACAGCAGCATCCTTCCCCCTCAGCATCCACTGAGGCAAATACGGCAAATGCTGCCCGCAGCTCCTGCAAAGACAGGATGCCATTCACCCTGGGTCGGCAGGGGAGGTTGGCACACTATGCAAAGTATGGAAAGCTAGACTCGCACCCTCCACATTCTCCCAGGGAGCTCAGCCAACGAGCTGGGAACTCACGCACATTTTACTTCAGGTGGCCAGGTAAGTCTTCAGTTCACACAGAGACCACCCTACCTAACCCAGCCCCCTCATCCCACTAAAAGCCGTGCAGGGCATTAAAGTTGCTGCACTTACCCAGCGTAGCGGTTGCTGTAAAGGTGGCTGTGCCCTGGTTGCAGGATCTTCAAAAAGATCAAGCAAAGAGGCAGAGAGGCAGCTGTCTGGCTCCTGGGCTTCCCGAGGAACTTCATAGCGTTTCAGTGAGAGGAGCTGAAGTTCGTTCCAGCAGTCACCCGAGGCTGGAGGTGGCTCACAGCACCCCCTCCACTCGCGCAGGGTCTCTGAGAGGGGGTGGGGGGGGAGGCTTGGGAGTGAGCAAAATGTGACACTTCTTTCCAGCCACAGGATATAAAAAAAAGTTGAAACGGCCGAGGAAGGAAAGTGGCTCTTCAGACTTGGTCTTGGGACAGCAGCAGCAGCATACACAGCCCAGCCCAGCCCAGCCCCTGAGCCCGCTCCTTAGCCAGGCTCTCCTGGAAGGGGCTGGGCCTCCCCCGTGCTGACTCACGGCAGGGGCTTGCTGGGTGCTGCTTCCTTTGGGTAACTCCTCTCTGGTTTTTTTTCGTTGTTTGTTTTTTGCTTTCCATCTTCAGGCTCCTCACTTTTTTGGCCAGCCTTTCTCCCTCTATTACCTTCTACAGCAGAGGACCCGGACCTAATTGCAAACCATTTGAGGATGCGCTAAACAGGCAGGCATAGAACATTCCAGGCTTAAGGTTTTGATCTACCACGACGAATCTATGAATTCCACATCCTGAAATGCACAGTGAAGAGCCTTGTGTGTATGGATGCGGGGGTAGGCTGGGGCGCCTGGATAGGAACAGCCAGCCTTCGTCCTGTGGTCGTCTGCACCAGGAAGGGTTAGCTTCTCTCCTGGGCTTCAGAGAGCTCTTATAGTCAGTCCACAGTATCAGCACCCAGCGCTGCGGCTATTTCAGAGGTTCTCTTGGGGCAGGGTTCGCAAACTCATAAGCAACGGAGCTGCAGTTTGCCGACCACTGTCTTGGGGAACAGGCGGCCTCCAAGTGCTTTATCACCTTCTCTGCACATTTGGAATTACTTAGGGAGCCACACCATTTAAATCAGAATTCCTGGGCGTGGGAGCAATCGTGTAAAAAGCTCCTCAGGTGTTCCAATGTTCAGTCACCACGCTGGTCTTGAGTGGGCTTCTCAAACTTTAATGTGCCTGCAGATCACCTGGGGAGCTTGTTAAAGCGCAGCTTCGGATGCAGTGGGCTGGGGCTGGGGCCTGAGATCATTGGTAACGAAGAAGGCTTTTTTGCCTCCACTTGCTCTTATGCAAATATACTAGAACACATATTTGGAGGCACGTGTTTTGCTCCAGTAAATAAGAACGGTGTTATCTAGAGTGCCTCCTGTTATCCCCTGTGTCAAATCCTGTTCATATTATGGAAGAGAGTGTGAGCCAAAGTCTATCCCAGCCGTGGGCAAACTACGGCCTGCGGGCCGGATCCGGCTGTTCTATCCGGTTCTCTTGCTCTCCCCTCCGCTCCTTTACTTTGAATTTATATTAGTTCACACAAACACTCCATCCATGCTTTTGTTCCGGCCCTCCGGTCCAGTTTAAGAACCCATTGTGGCCCTCAAGTAAAAAAGTTTGCCCACCCCTGGTCTATCCCCTTCACTCATGTACTTTTCAAATTTCATGAAGAGTCGTGGCCAAGAACACCTGTTCCTCCAATATTATAGCCAGGGCACGTGTTTAGAAGAGAAGCACCAACTCTCTCCCCATGTTCTCCACCTGGAGGGCTGAACTAAACTCATAGGAGGTTGGTCCTTACCAGAGCTCAAATGCTGTTCACTTGAAATGAACCTCTAAAGACCAGGTTGTCTTCATCTACCCCTGGATTCCTTTCGTTAATCTCTTCCTCGAGTCCCCTCCCTAAAACCTGCCATGCCCTCTACTGTGGAGCACACTCAGCACATGGAGTTTAGGTGTTTGTCTGATTTCTTCATAAGGCTGCCTTCTCCTTGAACGAGAACTGTACCCCTTTGTGTGCACTTCCTTCTGTCTCCTAGAGGGAGCACCATGTTCACTGAAGGATAAAGGACAACACTTGTTGAGTGAATGATAAACCTGGGAAGGGATTCATTCAACAAGCATGTACTCTGTGGCTTCTGTATCCAGAGAGAGGAAAGGACATCAGGGCGGCAGAGAGCTCTACAGATGTCTTTGAAAAGTGGAAGTTCCCAGGTCTCCTGGCTTTGTTTCTTGTCGGTTTATGTTGTTGTTTTCTTCTTCCTGACTTCATGGCTCAGTGCCTTGGTCTCTGTAAGCTGGTGAGGCTGCTCTGCAAGGCTCCCAGCAATGCTTCCTGAGGCTTTTTGATGAGACCAAGAAAGTCTATATAACAGCCAGTGAACTGTTGAAATAAGAGGTTACTGTGTAAATAAAACACTTCATCTCTTTGCATTTCATTATGTCAGAACAATGTATAAATCTGTCATATTATATCACAACATTAAACTAGGAATGTTCAGGCTCTGACTGGGGATTAAGCTCATCCTCAAATCATTCTGAAGGATTGGATCCAGCGAGCATGTTCAGCAAAGGCTCTCCAGACCCTGAGACCAAGGTAATAATTTCCTGGACCATCAAATATGCAAGAGACCCTGGTGACATCCTGTCACCATCCTAAAAATTCAGATCAAAGGGAGGTTTTCAAACAATAGAAGCCATTCCTAGCAATCTTCCTCTGCTTTTCTAAGGACCAGGTTATCTGATCAAACTTCTCTTGGAGTAGATAAGCTCCCATAAAATGAGTGATAAATGGAGTCCATTTAGCAAGTGGGAGGGGAAGAGAACAGTTTTTCAGATGAATTCAAAGATAAAAGTCCCATTTTTAAGGCACTGAGAGGGAGTGAATTATTAAACCAGTTAGAGATTTAGAGATGGAAAAATGAGAACTTCTATTTAGTGGCTATGCCCTTGTCATATTTTAGTGTAAGAGTGAATTTTATTAAAAGAAATATTAGCATGCAGAGAAAAAAAGGAAATGACAGTTGGGAAAGAAAAATGTCTTCCTTTATTTGGGTCCAATTTGTTGATGATTTTAATATCCTTTCTAGATCTGAAGTTCTATGGTGTTCTGGGGAAGATTTTGAAAAATTGTTTCTTAAGTATATGAGTGAGAGTCAGGTGGATTTATGTGGGTCAAGATATCTGGAGGAGAAGATAAATGGGTATGGTTGAGCTTTGCTATACAGGCAACCCTCCCATTGCAGGTGGTTCTGTGTTCATTTCTCATTGCTTTATTAACAGAGATGTATTGCCCATCAGGCCTCTTTTATGGCTTTCTGCCATCATTCCAACCTGTGAGGAAATAGCAAATGTAAAGTTAGGCTCCTGCCTCATGCCTCTTGGTTACTTTGTGAGAAATGTTCTGAAGCTTCCTTTACACATTGCAAAGGATTCCCTATGATTCCCTTCTTCAGTGCCATCAGCTACTCCTTCTTGCCCCTATGTCTTTAATCTTTTCCTTGTCAACTTCCGTATCTCTCCCATCCTTAAACTCAAGCTCTCTCTATTCTTTTTTTCTCTTTTGTTTCAGGCTTCTCAAAAGCATACTCTTGAACTCAGACAATTCACTTTCCATCACTACCATCCTGATGAAACTTTCTCTTAAAGATCATGGGTAATCTCTAAGGGGAAAACTCTTTGTTATTACCCCAATCTAAAGTTCTTGCCCCACTCATGTTTCTAAGGCTGTTTGCCACCTGTTCTTTGGGATAGGGGACATTGTCCTCTCCTGTTCCTCTCTTCCCTCGGGTTCTTTCTCTATTTTTGGCCTGCTTATAAAGTAGATGCTTTATGGGGCTCTTTCTTTGACCTTCTCTTCTTGATGTACTGTGTGCAAAATGGGCTGGAACAAGTTCATGGAAGAGATTGACTTGAGCTGGGTCTGGAAGGGATGAAAGGATTTGGCTGGACAGAGATGACCATTATTGTCAAGGAAGCACTGTAAACACAGAAGACATGGTTCCTGACTTAGTGACTTTTGGTGCCGGTGGAGGGGCTAGCTAGAAACACATAGTTACATTTAGTGGTTCAATTAATTATGTGCAAGCTAATCACAGATGCTATGATAGTGAAGGGGGAGTGGGATCACATATATAGGGTGTCCTGAGGAAGTGAACACTTAAACCAAATAAAATAAAGAGCCAGCTGTATCAAGAAAAGGGTAGTGGTGGTGGTGGACAGAGTGAGAAGTGGGGACAAGACCATTGCAGACACAGGGAACAGTATATGCAAAGAACTCCTATTCAGAATTTACTGTTCTTCCTTAAGTCAAGACAGGATAGAGTGACATTCAGGCTCCTCAGCTTGTTATTTAAGACCCTTGAGAACTTTCATTTGCATATTCCCTGTATACTCTGTATCTTTTCCTTCCTCTGGGTGTGTCTATGTTTCCTTGATAATAATAATGGGCATCTCCATATAGCCTTCCTATCCTCTGTTCAGCTAAATACATTCATCCTTTCAGGACTCAGCTCAAGTCAGTCTCTTCCATGAGAATTTTCCAGTGCAGTGTGTCCATTGTGCTCACCTTCTTGGAACAGACAGCATTCATTCACATATACCATTGTATTCCAGTGTGTTGACAATGCAATATATTCCAGTGTGTTGACAATTCAATATTACCATTTATTGTAGAGTCCTTGAGGACAGTCACTCTATTATGTTCATCTTCAGATTTCACAATGCCTGTGGGACAGCTGGGTCCACAGTTGACATCCACTGACAAAGCTGTTGGATTGCCTTTTAGCCAAGTGCTCATAGAACCTTTTAGCTGTTCAGGGAGCCCTTGTCCAGAACCCAGGCTACACCCTTGTCCTTGGCCAGGCCTCTCATAAAAAGTCTTGCTTGCTCAGATGAAAGAGCAATTGGAAGAGCAAATGTTACTAATGGACAAGCCTATGATTAATTTTTTAAGTCTCTGTAATTATGTTACAAAGATATTTCATAGAATTCATAGAGCAAAACCAAAGTATGTTAATGTAGGAAAGTGGGAATGAGGAGTCGTACTGCTGATTCCAAGCAGCAGAAGAGACTTACCCATCTTCTCCCTTTCTATTTTTTCTTCTTTCTCTCCCTCCCTCTCTCTCATTCTCTCTCCTGCTTACCCTCCCTTCCTGATCCTTGTTCCCAAGGCATTAATGAAGAAATAAGGTAGGGAAAACATAGATAAAAATACTCTAAAGATTACTATTTCAAATGACAGAGAAAGGATGTTTGTGTTATACCATTTGTGACATTAAGCATTTTTATGAAAATTAAGAGAAATTTGAGATATATAGAACATGAGACAGAGATTAAGAAAGTTTGATTAGCCCTAACCAGTTTGGCTCAGGGGATAGAGCGTCGCCTGTGGACTGAAAGGTCCCGGGTTCGATTCCAGTCAAGGGCATGTACCTTGGTTGCGGGCACATCCCCAGTAGGAGGTGTGCAGGAGGCAGCTGATCAATGTTTCTACCTCTCTATCCCTCTCCCTTCCTCTCTGTAAAAAATCAATAAAATATAATTTTTTAAAAAAGAAAGTTTGATTAGAATAAAGTCAAAAGAAATATTAAAGCAAATGACTGAAGGGCTACTTTCCTGTCCGTTTGCCTAAGGCAGTAGGGAATGATGAAAAAAATAAGACAAAAATAAGAACAGAAACAAAAATGACAGAAAAGACTGCGATGTAAATAAAACTTTTACAAAAGACTAAATCAAGAGGAAATTTCAGATATAGCAAAGATCAAAAGGATAGGTGATAGAACCTGTCTTAAGAAAGAAAATCTGTTGTGAGGAATGAAAGAAGTCCAACAGGTAGTAATTTTTATCTTCAGACATATTAGATGCTCATAACGGTTGAGGGAGAAGAATGTTTCTTTGGTGCGGGAAGACAGAGAGAGGGAAGGGGGTCAATGGGGGGAAAAGAGGGACATCTGTAATAACAACAATAAAGGTAAATTTAAAAAAAACTAAAGGAGCTCTGTTCTGATTGGTTTCTAGTGATAAATAAGTATACTTTGAATATTCCTAAAATTTCAAGACAATAGGGAAGTTGAATAATACTTTCAATACTACTATTATAAAAAAGCACGCTTGCAGAAACAAACTCAGAAAATTTTAAGAATCCAAGTACATATAATTAAGGTAAACATTTGGCAAACAAGACTAGTTGAATGATTTTGAGATAATAAAAAACAGCAATATTTTCTCTAATTTGTCAATGGTAAGTATAATATAAAAGCGCTTTTTAAAAATTCTCTTTGGGCCTGCTTTCTGTAAATGTATACAGCTGTATCGGTTGGTTATGAAAAAAATGTGAATTTGTGTACAAGTAAATTGAATCATGATTTTGACACTTTATTTCAATAGGAATCATGTTTTATAGTATGCCAGTTTGAAGATAATTTCCAAGTTCTTTAGGGAACTTAATAAAAAGACAAATACCAAATTGAAGAATGGGCAAAAGATCTGAATAGACATTTCTTCAAGGAAGATATCCAAATGTCCAATAAGTAGATGAAAAAAATGCTCAACATCATTAGTCATTAGGGAATTGCAAATCAAAACCACAATGAGATACCAGCTCCCTCATACTAGGATGGCTATAATCAAAGACAGACAGTAATGAATGTTGGCAAGAATGTACAGAGCCCTCAGGCATTGTTGGTACGAATGTAAAATAATACAGCTGCTGTGGAAAAATGTTTTGTAGTTCTTAAAAAATTAAATACAGCTCTAACCAGTTTGGCCCAGTGGATAGAGCATCGGCCTGTGGACTGAAAGGTCCCAGGCTCTATTCTGGCCAAGGGCACATGCACAGGTTTCGGGCTGGATCCCCAATAGGGGGCGTGTAGGAGGTAGCCAATCAATGATTCTCTCTCATCATTGATGTTTCTATCTCTCTCTGCCTCTCTAAAATCAATAAAAATATTTTTTTAATTAAATACAGAGTTACCCTTTAATTCAGAAATTCCACTCCTGTGTTCCACTCAGGGAAATTCAATCATATTTTTATACCAAAACCTGTACACAACCCTGTACAAACTAATAAATGGATAAGCAAAATGGGGTATATGCACACAATAGAATATTTATTTGTCCATAAAAAGGAAGGAAATACTAATATTTGCTATATCATGGATAAACTTGAAAACATTATGCTAAGTAAAAGAAGCCAAACACAAAAGGCCACATGTTGTGTGATTATGTTTATATGAGATGTCCAGAATAGGTAAAACACATAGACATAAAGCATATTATCCATTGCCAAGAATGGGGAGTGGATGCTAAAGGGTATGAGGTTTTATTGTGGAGGTGATGAAACTGTTTTGGACTTGGATAATGGTGATAATTATACAATCTAGTGACTATACTAAAAAACACTGAAATGTACATGTTAACATGCTGATTCTTATGGTACGTGACTTATATCTCAATTTTAAAAAGATCTTTAGGAAACTTGAGACCTTAGGCTGATTAAGTTAAACTAATTAATGGTTAATCACTGGACACCTACATTATTTCTAAGTAAGATAGAACATGGATAATTGATTACTAAGTACCAGGTATAATTTATGTTTATATGATTTTGCTCTTAATATGCTATAGATGGGTATATCTTTGGTTAGTTTTTCCACTTTCAGAAGATATATAAGGCTGTAGCAAGTATGTGTCTGTAGAAAGTTGTGTTATATGTATTTATAAGTTCTACCTATTGGCTAAAATGCTGATTTGTGACAGTTCTCCATAATCCATTTTCACATTTTCTCTGTGAAATACGAGTTAGTTATTTTGGTTAAAAGGTTTTTTGTTTTTTTTTAAATTTGTCTTTATTGTTGAAAGTATTACAGATGTCCCTTTGTTTTAAAAGTTTTAACTAATATTGGTGGTTAAGACTATACTAGGAGCCATAGTGACAGAGGAAATACAATTACATATGTGCTCCTATCCTTTAAGAAAAAGAGATTTTTCTTTAAAAAGTAATTCTCTGGTTTTTATTGTGGCCCATTTACACTCTTAAAACTTAGCGAGGATTCCAAGGAGTTTTTTTTATATGGGCTATAGCTACTGATATACATTGTATTGGAATTAAGACTGAGAATTTAAAAAAAAAGTTTATTGATTAATTTGAAGATAGTAATAATGAGAGCCTTGTATGCAAATAACATCTTATGAAATTAGATTTTGCGGTCTTGCAAGATTTATCCTAAAGTGCCAGTATGTTCCAGAATATTAAAATGCACAATGACAGAGAAAGCTTGGAATGTAAATTTTATTTGTCTTGGTTTATAATACCTGAGTCTGAAAAGCTCTGGAATGTGTTAATAGCTTAGCAAAGTTTGCTCACTGCGATGGGATTGCTTCCTTAGTTTACTATTTATTGGTTTTACTTACAATATGAAGGGTTAATCTTTATGTCATCTGCCTACATAGCAAAGATCAGAGTAACTTTCTGTGCTTTATATTGACATTATTACATCCCGGATTATTTAAGAGAACAACAACAAAAAGAAGGGTGGTGAAGGCCTGGGGTGGGGTAGAAACACAGCGTGGAGGACCAGGGGGAAATGGGGGGGGACACCTATAATACTTTCAACAATAAAGATTAAACAAGAGAACAAAGAATCCTCACTTCTGAAAGAGCTAACATTGTACAATTATGTTACCTTCTATGTTTCTTTTTAATTTTTATTTTTTGGTCACTTCAATTAAATAGGGTATGAGTATTATTTCTGAGGCATCATGGTTTTATCTTAATCAAGTATCCAAATCTCCTCTCATAATAATTTTTATTTTTCTCTCCCCAAATCAACTTTCAATATGGAAAAAAGTAAAGTAAAACTTTTAAGATATTTTTTGCCTCTGAAACTGTGTTTCTGATTTCCCAGATGGCCCCTGAAAAATTACAAAGACTTATTCTTTTATCTTGTAAAGTGCTGGAAATAATTAGGTTTTTTAAAATATCGATATTCCTAGGGATGGTGCCTGAGAAGAGTTGTCAAATCAAAAGGGATGCTTATCCTTCCTTAGGTAACATCTTTATAAGTAAAATATTAATATTTCTGAAATTGCATTTGGGGAGTTCAGAGAAATCTGTCAATGTCTTTGCTGTCCATGGCATGTTTCTGGGGGCTGTTTTGCCTGGTAATATTAGGCATCAACAATGAAGTGTTATTAATAATAAATTTCAGTTATTATTTAAAATGCTATTGTCCATAAGCTCATTCTTAATTTGAATGTAATATCTTCTAGGTCAGTGGCTCTCAGTTTGGGATATACATTAGATGCAAGCGTGTAGTTTTATAAAAATGCAGATGTCTAGATTCCACTTCAGACATACTAAATCTCTTTACTAGATACTCTTGGAATATTCTTTGCATATGCTTTGCATATTGTTGGTATGTTATGTACCTTATGTCTCAGGATTATTAGTTATATATGAAAATTATTTCCTCTGTAAAAGTATGGTCATTTAATTGTATAAATCTGATGTCGAATTCACTGACTTCTTGGAAAAGAGGTTTAATCATGATCCTTACAGACATTTTACCAAAGTGTTTTGAAATGGCTTTACTATCTTGTTTTTCATGCCATATGCTAGTACACAACCAAATTTCTTGTCCTTCTTGTGAATTCTCATCAGAACTTTTACATTTGAAAATTATTATAAGAAATGAACCACAGCTATTGTCATCTCTAGACAGTTGTTGTCTTACTCGGATGTTTTCACGCTGTAGGTATGGCAGTTGGAAAAGTCATCAACAGTGAGTCTGGTCCTCCTTCTTTCTCCACATCAGACTGGAGCCATCTTCTCCCAGCTTCTGCCCCAGCCCCCTCATCATTGTAGGTTCTGTGCACTCCCTTTTCCTACCCCACCCCAAAGGTTAACTGGCCTTATTCTTTTCTCCCTTGTTCGGGGGACTCTCTTCTTTGCCTGTTTCTTTTGGTTCTTCTCTCTCCTATTCCCAATCATTAGTTCTTTATTATTTGATCTACCCCTTCTCTCTGATCAGGGATCTTTTTCCTCTCCCTGCTCCCTGCCCCCCCCCCCCAGGTCTTTCCCTTCCAATTGTCACCCATGTTCCTAATCTTTGACCCCTCTCTATTAATCCTTTCCAGTGAGGACACTCCCATCGGCTCCCTCCCGACTGTCTCTACGTTTCCTTCAGTGTGACCTCCTTAGTGCATCATAAGCAAATTCTTGTTTGTCCAGGTTGCATTCCTAACTCCACTTTGCCTGCCTGCTAGAGGAGAAAACATGCTCACAAATGTTATGCAACTGTTTCCGAGTTGTGGACACGGGATCCACAAATTGAAAATCAATCCCGTGCTTCCCTAAGTGCTTTAAGTGCTTCTCTGAATTAAAGGGAAGCATCAAATGTCCAACCAGAATTTCAACACCAAAGTTAGCAGCTGGTGCATAAAGACTCTCACAGAGCCTCTTGTTATCTGAGTTAGGCCTTCCTTCATTGAACTTTATTTGAAACGTGCAACTTGGCATTAAATTCACAGCTGTGAGATTTCCAGGAGGGAGGAAAAAATGGTGTGGATAGAGTTACGTCAGCCACCGAGGAAATAAAACCTATCTGTGATCTTAATTCTTCGGGCAGCCTAAAGTGGTGGCCGGAACTGTTTTCAGAACTTCGAGGAAAAGCTGATATAATTACATTCTCCAGGGCAACCCTTGAAGAATTCAGTTTAGAATTATGCTGCTCACCTATTTGGTCAGTTGCACACTGATTTCCAGCCCTTTCTTACCCCCAAACCTTCTCTCTCCCCACAGGCTTCCTCAACTTAATATAAAGAAAAAGCTTTGTATACACTGGGCATTGTTCTAATCAAGTGTGTCCCAAACTTTGCTGCTCTTTAGATTCAGCAGGGGAATTTTAAAAATCCTAATCACAGTGTCTGGGAAGAGAACCAGATACCACTATTTTGAAAAGACTCTCGGCTGATTCCTAAATACAGCAAAGTTTGGAAGCCATTATTCTAAGTGATTTGTCTGTATCGACTCCCTGTCTTGGCTATTACCACTCAGAGGTCTCAGACCATCCCAGATCTCATGGGTTGGCAATCCAGTTCTGTGTCACAGATAATGACTCATCCTCCTTCATATACTTACTCTGGTGCTCTTTTTTCCTAGGAAACGGCACCTCCACAGTCATTTTCTCTCAGTCCTCGGTATAGCTTCTCTTTTTCCTGTCCTCCTAACATGGATGCGCTACAGAATTCAGTTCTTGACTATCTCTTACCTACCTTACATTTATCCCCTAGATCAGTGGTTGGCAAACTGCGGCTCGCGAGCCATATGCGGCTCTTTGGCCCCTTGAGTGTGGCTCTTCCACAAAATACCACGGCCTGGGAGAGTCTAGTTAGAAGAAGTTTAAGTTTTAAAAATTTGGCTCTCCAAAGAAATTTCAATCGTTGTACTGTTGATATTTGGCTCTGTTGACTAATGAGTTTGCCGACCACTGCCCTAGATGAATTCTCATGGATGAAAATATCATTATCTGCTGACAATTCCCATATTCCCATATTTATATTCCTAGTTCCAAACTACCTTCTAACTTCCTCACTCCTAAATACAACTCCCTATTCAATATCTCCATTTGGATGCTAATAGTCACCATAAGATGCCATACCTAAAACAGGATCTATGATTCTAGTCTAACCAGTCCTCCAAACGTACTCCTTCTTCAGAAGTTTCCATTTCAGTTGATGGCAATTCCATTATTTGAGTTGCTCAGATGAAAAAAAATCATTCCTGACCACTCTTTCTATGAGCACATTGAACCAATCAGAAAATCCTGTTGCCTCTATTTTTCTATGTATCTCCAGAATCTAACTACTCTTGTCACTTCCACTGATCCCACCCTGGGATGAGTTGCCATCATCTCTCTCCTATATCACTGCAACCACCTTCTCACTGTTCTTGCATTTATCATGCCTCCTTGTGGTCTATTCTCAAAACCGCCACTGGAGTGGTTCTTAAAGACACAAGATCAACTGTGTCACTCCTCTGCTTGGCTTTCTATTTAATTTACGGCAAACCCCAAGATTCTTATGATAACCTATAAGGCCCATCTGATTTAGTTCCCAGTCACCTCTCTGACCTCATCTCCAGCTACTCCCACCCTTGCTCACTTTGCACCAATATTGTTAAGCTGAATAATGCACCCTCCCCGCCCCCCGCCCCCGCCTCAATGTCCATGTCAGAATCCCTGGAACCTGTAACTGTTAACACTATGTAGCAAAAGAGACTTTGCAGATGGGATTAAGTTAAAGGTTTTGAGGTGAGGTGATCATCCCAGATTATCTGGGTAGTCCCATGTAATCACCAGGTTCCATAGTTAAATTCAATAATGGAGATGTGACAGTGGTAGCAAGAGGTTGCTAATATCACTTGGAAAAATTACTAATTTGGCAAACCTTATTTTTATCATCTATACCAGTAACATGGTAAATATAATACCCACCTCACAGGGTCTTTCAGAAGATAAAGCAAGAAAATCCTTGTATATTTGCCTTTGAATTGGTATGTAATATATTCTATTTACATTCCCTACATTTCATGTTATTTTGGACCAAATTTTTCATTAATCTGAGAAAAAGAATGCAAAAGTCAGTATGTTATTCTGTATGTTAATAAATTGATGATGCAATAGAGATTTATATTTATTCTTGATGTTTATTTAGGTCATTGAAAATATTATAGAAATAACTAGACCACATACAAAACCCCTTAAACATCTTTCTAAGTGGATTATTATCCCTATTATTCAACCATCCATGAATTCACCTACATTGAACATGCAAATATGCCCTAGCTTGGTTCAACAAATTTTTTGAGACACTTTTAAACTGCATTGCTAGAATCCTGGTATATGGTATCAGTAACAACTCTTTAACTGCTGGGTAGTTGGGAAATTCTTTCTTTTACTAGTAGTGAATCCATTTGGATTCTATGAATCATCTTGACCACTTATTTTTTTCATAAGCATTGGCAAGTCATAAACCATATTAGGATTTTTCTAGATACAGATATAAAGTTTATTGTTTGATAGTTTCTCAGGCTTCCCTTTTAGAAGAGAGAGGCATTTTTTCCCCTCTTAAGTCTTAAGATTTCTGTATTTCTCACTAGTAATCTCTTTGGGTCTATGCTTGTACCTGCACATTTCTTTATTTTTTTTAAAATATATTTTATTGATTTTTTTACAGAGAGGAAGGGAGAGGGATAGAGAGTTAGAAACATCGATGAGAGAGAAACAACGATCAGCTGCCTCCTGCACACCTCCTACTGGGGATGTGCCCACAACCAAGGTACCTGCCCTTGACCAGAATCGAACCTGGGACCTTTCAGTCCGCAGGCCGACGCGCTATCCACTGAGCCAAACCAGTTAGGGCTGCACATTTCTTTTGTATCCTGAGACATCGTACATCTTGGTCTGAAAGTATGATTATGCTTACTGCGACCCAGTACTCTTTGACTCTTCTCCATATCTTGGGATTCAGTTCCCTCTTAACAATGCTTGTGTTATCTGAACAGTTGATGATCATTCTTCTCAATTGATAAGGTAGAAGTTGTTAACATTGCCAGAAAATCTTGTACTCTCAATTTTTTTAAGGCATCAGTTTCAATACAGAACGGAAGTATTGTTTTCCGATATGATTACAGATTTCATTTTACGTAGACAAATCTCATGTTTTTCTTTACAAATTATATTTTTATTCATCAGACTTCATACTTTTCTGAGGGCAAGCAACATCTCCCTCCCTTGGCTTTGTTTTTCTTTTTATAAATAAAAAGTAGAATGTTCCATTTAACTTGGATCCTTTGAATGATAAGTGATTTAGGATTGTTCATATATATAGCACTGGAATTAATTTAGTTCCATATTATAAGATATTCAACTTATGAATATGTGAAAATGTGGAATGTGTACCTGGCACATTTCCTCTGGGGAAAATCTCACTGAGATGTGTTGATGTCCCCCTTTTTTGCTCCAGAAATAGCTGCTGTGTGCTTCTTCGCTCTGTGTGTGAAGCACCAGCCCTTCTCTGCAGTCTCTAAGGACGCCAACTCTGTCTATTCAACAGATTTCATTAACTGGACTGCTTGGTTTTTATGAAACAAGGAAACTATGAAAATAAGGACAAAAAGAGAAAATTTTTGTTAATTAGTTCACTCCAAAGTTAATGTTGATACAGCCATATTTGGCATATTTGATTTTGTCTTTAACAGTAAACTGAGGGAAATTTCTCAATAACCTGTAACTTCCCTCTGTTTTGCCTCATAAAGAGATATTTTGCTATAAAAAGATCAATTACATGGATTTCCTTCATTGTCTGGAAAGGAAACATCTAGAAAAGTAACCCTTAAAAATACTGATTTACATTATAAATTTGGGCTCTCTACTTCGGGACATCTTGTCCTTCTGACCAGAGAGGGTAAAATGGTGTCACTTCAGTAGTCATGGTCGTAGTAATTAACACTGAATGCGTTACCACGTGTTAGGGATGGTGTGAAGGACAGGGTGTCCTTACATTCAGTCCTCGTGGCAGCACCGTGAAGCAGGTACTATTGTTACCCTCATTTCATAGAAACAGAAGCAGAGGCTCAGAGAGGTTAACACAATTGCCCAGAGCAGACAGTTATTCACGAGCAGAGTCTACATTTTAAACCCAGTGTGCCTGGCTTACAGGCCTGCTTTTACCCACTATGCAATGCATTTTTCTGACTTTAGCCACTATGAGAGACATCCCTGCAAGTTCAGTTCCCCTCTAGCAACTCTTGCATTTGTTCTGGGAGTCTCTAAAGATGTGCCTCATGTGTACTCATTAATAAAACTCTAGAGTTAATCTGGAGATTCTTCCATTTCCCTGCTACCACTCACTCACTCAATCTTCTCTTTGGTAATAACTATACCATTGCTGAAATCTATACCATTCTCAAAATCTGTCAAAGGGCTTTCTTCACTTCTCCTCCTCCTGGAGAGGGACTGAGGCACTCATAAGTGCGGGAATGGGGAGTGAGGGGGCTGTCTCCACATGAACCCAAAGGTATGAGGCTGTCTATTCTGTCGGATGGGCCTGCTCTCCCCAGCTGGGTGGATGAGGGACCTGGGTGCCATCACCACCTCTGTGATTGGGTCCCGTCATGCAGCAGCGGGTGTGCTGGAGCAACAAGAGTCCTTTGGGTGCCAGGCCTCCCAGTCGCTTCCTTGCCCCTCTATACCTCTCAGCAAGTGCCTCAACTTGGAATGCCCTTTCTCACTCCAACCCCCCTTTACTTGGCAAGGTCTTCTTCATTATTTAAGACCCAACTCAGGAGCCATCATGTCTCCGAACCCTTCCCTGATTATTCCCCACAATTTATCGGTTGCCCTCCACTGTGCTTCCATAATGCTCTTTACTTGCCACTAAACGCTGCCCTGACATGCTGTATTGTAAGTATCAGAATACTAGACAATCGAGTGCATTATGCCACTTGAGGGCAGGGATTCTTCTTCAACTCTGTGTCCCAGCACACTGCCTGGCATGTAGTATCAGGTCATTAATGTTAAATGATAAATCACTCCAATGTTTCTAGCTAGAATAGGTGGGAGGATGGATGCCTCAAAAATTTTCCTTTTTAAGTTTTTCTTGACCCTTCCAAGTTCATACCTTATCCTTGCTTACCTGGGCCCCTGAAGCAACTTCTGAACTCTTTTTATTATGGTAAAATAGACATAATATTAAATTTACCATTTCTGTCATCCTTAAGCATATGAACATATTTAAGTAAGTCCTCCTCAACTCCACCCTTCACTTGGTTGCCCAAATGAACTAAATCCAGGTCAGCCAGTTATGTAAAATCTTTCACTCACTTCCCTTTGCCTACAGAAGATTATTAAATCAATGCTTCAAAAGGCCACATAAAATTCATATGTGCAACTCCTTTCATATCAGCAGGATTAAGATTTCAGTGATGAATTTTTACATAGTTGGTGTGTGATTGGCAGTTTTACAGGAAGAAGACTGTCTGGGCCACTTTGCCTGTCCTTTCACATGTGAGTGCAGCTTGCAACCCAAGGAGACTGAATCTGAAAGGATGACTAAGGGGGGAAAACCCTAACAGGAGCTCCCCTCTCTGCCCCGCCCTCCCGCCCTCCCCGTGGAGCCAGCGAGGAAAGACAGGTTGTTCCAGAAGTCCTGATTAAGAGATCTGTAAAACAAAGAGTAGGAGTTGTTGGCAGGTCACACAGGAAATGTTACAGACGCTTGAACAGCCTTAAGGATGGGGTGCTCAGTGTCTGAGAAATCAAGAGCCAGTAGTTAAAATCCTGTTGCTTAACGACCCACAATTGTGTGTTTTTTGCGGGGGAGGAGGTGGGGGGCTAAAGTATTCCAGGAGGACCAAGGATATTTTACAATGCTATCTTTTCAAAAATAAGTTGTATTTTTTAATAGTTATAATAGGAAGGACTATAGGATATACTGAGAGTGGATAAAGTCCTGATACTTTTGAAGGGATGGGGTCCACACAACAGTAATGAATAAGAGTTGAATTTCGGTGCAAGAAAGGGTCTACAAAGCACCTAGGTGTTTGTATTTTCCAACACCCTATTTGCTAGCACACAGCACTTCCACATACATTCCTTCATTTATTTCATTTTCAACAATCTCCAGAGCTATTGCTATTATTTACATATTTTACACACGAGGAAATTGAAGCCCAGAGCATTGAGTGATTTGCCCAGGGTCACTTAAGAGATGAGACTGAATTAAAAAGCAGTTAGCTGGACTCTGGATACAGCAGGGAATGGGTCTCTGTATAGTATTTGATTCATGGTAGGTGCTTAGTCAATATTAGGGGGTTCCATCCAAGCAGTTTTGCTGCCCTGCACTGCTTCTTACTAGCTCTCTCCTGTGTATTAGTGCTTAGGAGTGAGTGGTAATGAAGAACTTCTCAGGAACTTAAAGATGGAAGAAATGATGGATTCTGTCAGTCAATGGTTAGCATGATCAGGAAATGGTTTGTGATTGTGCAGCAGCAGAACAGAAGGTTGGCAATTTGCCAAACTCGAACCAAGGCAATCTAGAAATAATAAAGAGGCCAGACAGAAATATGAATTCAGTATATAATTTCATTATACTTCATTTGGAGAAAGACGATATGAATGAGTCAGGATGCAAAGGATCTTAACCTGATTGGACTGGACTAGGTTTAGTTATAATTGGTTTCATTTGCAATCCTAGATTATTTTTAGCATTTAAAAATTCTGAGAATGGCTTCATGGGCTTGGTCAGACTGCCAAAGGGGATGGTGAACAATGAAGTTCCAGACTTTATAACATAAAAAGAGGGCCTGAATGGCCAGAACTAGGGGATGATACTCATACAAATCCTACTTAGAAGAGATGGTATCCCATCAGGCCAGTGTGAGGGACCATATACCTGGCAGAACATGCCCAAGTTAGAGAGAGAAGCAGTGCAATAACAGATTCTGATGCCACAAAGCATAAAAGTGTATATTTTACTCCCCTTCCTTTTATCTGTTCAAACTAAGAGCCCCCTGGGAATAAGGCTTTCCATACGTCTTTCTTGGGAGACCTTGCTCAGGCTGATGTGAATGTCCCTCCACCTGGTGGTTACATTGTTAATGTAAATCAATAAGTTGGCATTTTGTAAGTTTCTATGCACCCACCTATGTGCGTCTGCAAAACTGAGGACAAAACCTTGCTGTGGGGAATTCAGCACTCGCTGCCAATGCTGGTCAACCAGCCAGCCTTCTGATGAACGAAAACTGCTTCCATCGAAAACCACAAGGCTGTTTCTACCAAGAAATCGGTGAAAGCTATCCTGTGTTTGCTCTTCATAATCAGGTTTTGTTAGCAATTATAATCAAAAGAGATGACTAAGTTCTCTCACTGATTTATAGGTGGAAAAATCATGCAACCGTAAATCTGAAGTAATGTTGGCCCATGTCTGAACCTACCTAAATGCTGGACCAGGTGCCTCGACAACCCAGACTTTAGAAGTGATGACGACCATCACATAATCCAATAGCTATGCCAGGTTCTGAATCAGCACCAAATGCTCTAAGATGCATTCCTTGGGCTCATGTTGCCCACCATGTAGTTGAGTTGGTGTAAGTATTGTAGTGCTATGTTTAGTAGGAATTAGAATCTATAACAATTCAGGTTTCTTCCAAATAATTTGCAACAATTTCCCCAAATTGTGACCAATGTGCCCTAGCACAGTTTCTGGCACATGAGACGTACATGGTTTGGCAGAGCCAAAATGCAATGCTGCTTTGCTATTAGAAGTGAATTCCCCCCAAGTCCTATACTCATCCATTACTGCCCTGCATGTGATGAAAGAATGTTCCTGATGGGAATGACCTTCAGGTGCAGAAATGTGGTTTCCACATAAACTTTTCTGGGTTCAGTTTTGTTTTGTTTTTCTAGTTTCAAGGCAGAGACATGCATACGTTGCCTCAATGATAGGAATTCTTATAATAATATGAAGAGACATGGTACTTGCAATTTCACAGGTAGGTACTAAGGAAGTGAAGTGCCATTCACGCTGAGTAGGCTGCTGTGGTAATGGTACCAGACTCAGGCATCCATCCCTCCCTTTCCCTTTTCTAAATACACAGCTATTCTGAGCCTCAGTTTCTATTGCTGTGCTTTATGCCAAGCTACAGCTTCTCTGCCACCTCCTGCTGCCTTCTTCGCTGTTCTCCTGCACTCTAGATCATGGCTTGCACCGATCCTGGATGCTCTGCTGCCGGGCTTCTGCTTCCACAAAGACTTCTCTAGGGAGAATATGTAATGGCCTGGGGTTGACGCTCTTTAGTGCAGGTTGCCTCTGCAGGGTTCTTGGGCTAATCCAGGCGGCCCGTAGTTGTTTACTGAGATCCCAGTCTCCGATCCCATTTGCTTGTGGCCAGGATGATGGGGTCACATAATACGAGGTTTGAAACTTGTAGGTAAGAAAGTGCTGCTGGCTGCTTGGAGGCTAGTAGGAGTGGATGAAGAAGGCATTGATAAATCAGAGGCGGTCATTAGAGTTGCCAAAGCATCAGTGTTGCCTCAGACCAGTGGTCGGCAAACCGCGGCTCGAGGGCCACATGCGGCTCTTTGGCCCCTTGAGTGTGGCTCTCCCACAAAATACCACGACCTGGGCGAGTCTATTTTGAAGAAGTGGCGTTAGAAGAAGTTTAAGTTTAAAAAATTTGGCTCTCAAAAGAAATTTCAATTGTTGTACTGTTGATATTTGGCTCTGTTGACCAATGAGTTTGCCGACCACTGCCTCAGACCAAAGCTTTGCCATATCTGATGCCATTCCAGAAGGTAATGTGCAGTTCAGTACATGCCGATGTGGGAGTCATTACCGAGAAGTTGTGTCTCTAATTATAGACTTCATGCTGATAACTGACCACACCATATGTTCCAAAGCCAGAACTCAAGCTGTCGGCTTCCACTTTCATTCAGATGTGGCTCACACTGAAGGTTTCCCATAGGACCTGCTGCCCAGTGTGTAGGTGATGATGGCTCCCTAAAGACCTTTGGATCGAATAAAGGGTTCCATTTGCTTCTGTAATTGCCTTCTTTGGGACTGACAGAGAATGGAAAATCTGGGAAAAAATTGTTCAGCTCTGAAGCCCATATGTGATGATTTGCTGCAAGAGTGATAATAATAACAATAAAATCAATATTTCAGTCTTGACATTCCCCATTTAGCAAAAGTGTTGTCCTTTGAAAACTTGTCTATCACCTTTCAGGGACATCTCTTCAGGGGTGAAGTCCAGCAGGAATTGTTCACTGTCCTGAGGGATGACGATGACAGGGCTCCTCCCAACCTTTGAGTTCAAGGCTTACCGTGGGTGACTCACAGTATTAAATCTGACCACATTGGGCTATGTAAATGAGAAATAGCCACAGGTGTTAAAACTGATCCTCAGGCCCTCACCGGTTTGGCTCAGTGGATAGAACGTTGGCCTGTGGACTGAAGGGTCCCAGGTTCAATTCTGATCAAGGGCATGTACCTTGGTTGCAGGCACATCCCCAGGAGGGGGTGTGCAGGAGGCAGCTAATCGATGTTTCTAACTCTCTATCCCTCTCCCTTCCTCTCTGTAAAAAATCAATAAAAAATATATATTTAAAAAAAACTGACCCCAGGGCCAGGTGAGGCTCTCCATTTCATACAGGGTGATGACAGGGTGGACCTATCCATGACCAGGTTGCTCTGATCTTATCCCATCCATGTCAAACCACGTCAGAGCTCTGGAAAACATAAGGCTGCTAAAAGGCATCTTAGTTCTTGCATTTGGCTGAAATTGAGGGTGCACATAATTTTTCAAAAAGGATCTCTAAGAAAGGTTATCTTTATTCTGGGTTGTGGCCAACTCTTACAGCTCAGGGCAGGATATTATATACGGTGACTGGTGAGAGAAGGGTGGACGTTGCTTAGATTTTTGTTCTTGAAGTCTCCCAGCCTTACCAAAATACATGTTATTGGCGAGTATGATGATTATTCTGTCTCCCAACATCTTGGCTGATCCTGGTTCCAGGAAAGTCTCCCTCCTTTAACCCTTCAGGCCTATGGGTGGTAATGGTTTCCAGCTATTGCTGCTCCCTGAGCATGCTTCAGCAGCCCCTGTTGGTTGTCTTAACCCTGTCTACACCACTGCAAACAATTCCTTCACCAAAAGGCCTCCTTAAACATCCCTGCTAATGATGTCATCTGTCTTATTCTAGGACCTTGACTGAAACATCTAGTATGCACACATCTGCATCATAAGATAGTTGGGTTTCTGAAGTAGATAATTTCCATTTCCATTTCTAAGATTTGTCAGTATGGTGACATCTTAGGCTTATCAGCTTAAAACAATTTCTTTAAGTTTTTAATAGAGTGTTTATAGAAAGACATCATTTTATTTCCAGTTTTGATCTTGGCCAAATGAAATGAATACCTCATGGAAGTTCATTGTAATTCAATCCCTAATGGCTTGATGTTCTTTAGCAATATTTTTTCACTATTAAACATTTTTAATAAAAAATAATTGCCTATTTAATTCATAATTGTTAGACATTGTGCCCTTATGATTTCATGTTATGTGAGTCAACATAAAAAAGAAGCAGAAAAATCCAAACTTGGCAGGAAAGTGGAATAGCAGAGGAAACATAGCAAGAGATGAGCCAAAAAATGCTGTAAAATTTCATGAATTAGCTATTTTCCATTCAGAATTTCTGGTTCTCATGACAGGGGCTGAGCTAACCTCTTTTTTGCAAAGCGATACCAAACCATACTTCACAGTATTTTCAAGAGTTCCTTCTGCCTCAAACTCCTTTCCTTTCCATGGGCCTCAGCTGCCCCAGGGGCCCTGCCCTTGCTCCTTGTTAAAACTGATTCATGCCCTAGTCCTGGCCCATCCTCACTGCTTTTTTACTCTCGAACTCCATGTCTTCATCCCACTTAGTCCTAAATGATGGCAGTGTCTTCACTCCAGTCTACCTGTGTACAAGTCTCTTCCACCATTCATCCCCATGAATGCATGTTCTATAAGTAAATCACCCACTTTCCTCACCAGCATTCCTCCATTTGAACTAGAAAAGGCATCTCATTAAACCTGTTGGTCAAATGAAGTCTAGTTTTCCCTTTCAATAGGGTTATTTTTTCTCTCATCTCCTAACAACCCTACCGGGGTCGATGGAAGGGTCTGGGTGTTTTTCATTCCTCATTGCTAATTCCAGACCACTGTTCCAATTGAATGATAATATTTTTGTCACCACTCAGTCACTCAAGGACAATGATGAAAAATGGGCCAAAGGACTTGGAATTGTTCTATATGAATGTTGTTCTAGGATGAATAATGGTCTCCAAAGATTCCAGGTCTTAATCCCTGGAACCTTTGAATGTTACCTTTTATGGCAAAAAAGAAGCGGGGGGGGGGGGGGGAGGGCATTGCAGATGAGATTAAGTTAAGAATTTTAGAAGAGAATCCTGGATTTTCAAGGTGGGCCCTAGCTGCAATCACAAGTATCCTTATGAGAGAGAGGCATAACAACTTCGGGAGATATGAGACAGAAAAGGAGGGCAACGTGACCACGGAAGCAGGATCCTGCATTGCTGGTTCTGAGGTGGAAGGACCCACAAGCCAAAGAATGTGAGGAATGATGCTCACATGCTGGAAAAAGCAAGGAAACATTTCCAGTTGGGTCTCTGGAGGGAGTATGGCTTTGCCAACACTTTGATTCCAGCCCAGAACTATAAGAGAATAAAAGTGGGTTATCTTAAGCCCCCAAATTTGTGGTAATTTGCTATAGTAGCCATCAAAAACTGATGCAGAATTCTAGGATAACTTCTAATAGGGAAATTTGGGAGGTAGGTGGGATTAAAGAGAGGTGGTATTTGAGCTCTCCCTAAACACTGCTGCTGCTGAATAAATCTCTCTAAAAATATAACACCAATCATATTCTTAATCCTTTTTAAAACCATCTGTAGATTTTTTTATTTTTTATTTTGGCTAACTGTTCAAAGGCCTAATTTCCTCCAAATTCTGGCCACACCTCCCTTTCAGCCCAATGGCTCCCTGTTCATCTTTTTACACCAAACCAGGCGCACCCCTTGTCCCTTGTATCCCACATGCAATCCTATCTCCACATTGGGCCTTTGGTTATCTTGCCCCTTCAGCCTTGTTGTCTCCCTCTCAGCCACCATACCTCACATGTCCATCAAGCATAACCACATGCCACATCCTCATGAACTCTTTCCTGATTCCCTCTACAGAACTCATTTTCTCTCTCCTCTGAATGCCTGAAGTATTTTTGTGATTTCTCTCTCCTGATCCCCTATTATACCCAACTTTTCCTTAGATTTGTAGGTCATAGTAGTTAAATGTATACACTCTGGAGACAGATTTCCTGAAGTTGAATTATTATATGAACTAGAGGCCCAGTGCACGGATTCATGCACCAGTGGGGTCCCTTGGCCTTGCCTGCAGGAATCGGGCCGAAACCAGCTCTCCAACATCCCCCAAGGGGTCCTGGATTGCGAGAGGGCGGTTCTTGGGTGATGCACCCCAGAATTGGGCTCCCTCTTCTCTGGTTCTGGGTGCGTCACCCAAGAACCGCAGCTGCCAAGTCACTGCAGCTTGACAGCTCCTGCGTTGAGTGTCTGCCCCCTGGTGGTCATTGCGCATCATAGCTACCAGTCTGATGGTTGAATGGTCAGACAGTCACTTAGGCTTTTATATAGATATAGATATTTACTAGATGAGTGACCTCGAGCAAGTTACATAATCGTTCTGTGCTTCCATTTCTGCATCTGAGAAAACAATAAAAGCAGAGATAATAATCACAACTAACTTAATGGTTTGGTATAAAGATTAAAAGAGTTCAAGAAATCAGTGACTCACACATTGAGCACGTTCAATAAGGCCATCTATTGTTTTTAATTCTGCAGTATCTTGCCTTTTAACTGTAAGTTCCTTGATGGGAAGACCCTACATCTTATATATTTTTATCTTCTCCCTAGTTCCCTATGTCAATGCATTGCATTGAGTAGGTGCTCAGTAAACTTTAGTTTTAATGAAACAGGCAAGATACCATGTCCTGGTAAGACAATAAATAGATGTCAAAGGAAGAAATGCAATCGATATTAAGGAAGAAGTAACACTCTCCTTACTTTCTTATGTGCTGTATACTGCTCATTTCACTGTAACTTGCTTCAGTTTTGCCTGTGCTACTGGGACTGCCATCAAAGATCACCAATGGCTTCTTACATGCTGAATTCAAGGACATGTTGTACGTCTTACTTTACTGCAGGTCATTTCATTTATCTGGAATCTCTCTTCTCTCTTTTACTCTGTTTATACCACATTCTGTTGGTTTTCCTCAAATCTCACTGACTACCTTTTCTGGTCCCTTTGTGGGTTCTTCTTTCCCTTTGTAGTTCTAATATTGTGTACACAAGGGTTTAATGTGAGATTATTTCCTCTTGTTCTACATATTCTTTCTGGAAATGATTACACTCTTATGATTTTCACTACTCCCCATATGCCAGACACTGATAACTTCTATATTTATACTTAACGTAGGTATCTCTCTTGGATTTCAGACTCAGATATCCAGCTGAGTGATGTACAGCTCATCCTTGATATTCTATAAATATCTCAAATTCCAGAGTATATACCAAAAATAGCACATTACCTTCTTTTCCACTAAACTGTCCTTCTTTTTGTATATTTTCTTATCTATTTGGGGTACTACTATTCACCCAGACACCAAGAGTAAGTCATAACCCTGTATCTCACCCAAATCCCATGCCGAATCAATCACTAAGTTCCACTGATTTCGTGAGCTAAACATTTTTGGATTCATCCTCAAACAACTGTCCTTCCTACCATTGTCTTAGGCCAGCATCATATCTTAACTGGCTTTCTACATGAACATTCTAATGTTTCATTTCCCTTAAATCCTTTTTCCTGACCGCTTCAAGAAGGCTCACTTGTGCAGCACATGCTTAAACATCTGCCTAACAGGCCATGAATAGCTCCCATTTCTACAGATTAAGATGGTATTTAACATGATATTTGTTTCCCTAGTTTGGCCCTGGCCTATCTCTTCAGGCTCCTTCTCTGTGCTCCCTGCCTCACTTTATGCTTCAAAACACAGGGCAACCTTCAGTTCCTTCCCCCATGGCATACAATATCCCATCATTGGCCCTTCTGACTGAAACAACTCCCATTTATTTTGGCTAACTCCTCCTACAAGACTCAGTTCAGGCAGAATTTTGGGTAAGGTGAAAAAAACTAGGGTATGTTCCAGAAGCTGGGAGCACCAGACCAAGCTAAAACCCTTGATGAGGTCTGTCTGGAAAGAGGAACTCTTCCATCCCATCAGCAGTGCCCACATGCTTTTGTTTCCTAAGGCTGCTATAATAAATTCCCACAAATTTAGTAGGTGGAACAACACAAGTGAATTATCCTACACTTCCGGAGGCCAGAAGCCCAACACAGGTTTCACTGGGCTCACATCAAGGTCTCTGCAGGCTATGTTCCTTTCTGAAGGCTCCATAGAGGCTATGTTCCTTTCTGAAGGCTCCATACATCTCCTTGCTCATTCAGATGGTTGGCAGAATTGTGTTCCTTCTGGCTGGAGGACCATAGGCCTCCTTTTCTTGTGGGTGTCAGATAAGGGTCATTCCAAGTTTTAGAAGCCACTCACATTTCTTGGCTTGTGGCCCTGCTCCCACATCTCCAAAGCCAGCAGTGGGAGGTCAGTTCCCTTCATACATCTAATCTCTCCTCCTTCTTCTTCCCTCTCATCTCTCTGTCCCTTTCCCTTCTGCTTCCTTTTTCAGATTTTAAGAGCTCATGTGATTAGACTGGATCACCTGGATAATCCAAGAAAATCTCACATTTTTAAGGTCCTTGACATTAGTCGTCTCTGCAAGTCCCTTTGTCATGGAAGGTAACAGTCACAGGTTCCAGAAGGCCATTATTTTCCCTACTATACTAGGGTTGGGACAAATAATCAACGGAAGCCTGAGATCATTTGATTCGAATTCTTTGTCCACAGCATTCATATATTATAATTTTCTGTTGTATTATTTTATTATTTAAATTTCTAACTTTAACTTTGTATATTAAATCCAAGGGGTATAGGAAGGGACTGAGCTCTTTCTGGTTCATTTAGTGGGTACTTCCACAAATGCTAGTTGTGCAAATACCTCTCTCGGCATATACCTGGAGGTCTTATGCAAGGAGGCATTCTCAAGTGTGCCAGCTATGGAAGAGCACCTGGAAAACCATTCAGAAGGTGATTGCAAGTCAACAGGGGGAGTTCCAGTATTTAACATTTAAAATATTAGTTAAAGCCCTAACTGGTTTGGCTCAGTGGATAGAGCGTCGGCCTGCGGACTGAAGGGTCCCAGGTTCAATTCGGTAAGGGCATGTACCTTGATTGCGGGCACATCCCCAGTATGGGGTGTGCAGGAGGCAGCTGATTGATGTTTCTCTCTCATTGATGTTTCTAACTCTCTATCCCGTTCCCTCCCTCTCTGTAAAAATCAATAAAATATATTAGAAAAAAACATTAGCTAAAGGTTTAGCAAGGTTAAATAAACTTCTGAGAAAAGAAACCCACTTTATGATGGATAGCCACAGAAGAAAGCAAAAAGGGATATTTTTTTTTACAGCAAATAAAAACAAAAGATATATTGTGTTAGGAGAAATGTTCATTCTTAAGATTATCAACCAATAAAGATTCATATTTTTTACTATAAACATTAAAGCAAAAACAATTGAGTTTACTGTTTGTTACATTTATTAATGCTTATAAATTATTTGCTGGGTTAATATTTATTTGCTGAGTTATTTCCTTTGTTTAAGGAATTATTATGACTCCTTAAACATTGTACCTTTGTCTTTAAGGGGCTTAGGAAACAATGTACTTTAATTTTCTGCCCTCTAGTGACAAAAATGATGCATTCATGCTTTTATATTGAACAAACTGCATGACTTTTAGTATCTGCAAACAAAATGATATTAGAGAATTTGGGAACAGAAAATATGATGAACTTGGCTATCATTAATATGCTGAACTTTAGTACAATAAATGCCATTTTTATTGCGCACAAATTTTTAGTCAGAGTCTGATGAATAACTTAAAATTGTTAAGTGAAAGTCAATGTTTTGTTTCTAGCTATCACATGGCTACCTATGACCTATATCTTTATAATTAAAGGGTGTATACGATAGAAAATCGCTAACAACCAGAAAATTGATACTTTTAACATTTTTAATCTTAAGTATCAGAATTGAAGGAATTCTGAATACTAAAAATGACCCCCAATATTGTATTAATTTGAATCTTAAACCCTGGCAATAGTCAGTTATATAGCATGAGGGTGTAAAATAATAAAAGTAGCTGATTGTTATAATAGGGCTAAATAAGGTAGAATTGCAGGGTTTCATTTAGTGTGATGTGAAACATTGTTGGCATCCTAATTATTGACTGCATCATTGCTTTCGTTTTCTAAACATTTTGGCATTGCTAGGGCACAGGAACTGATATGGTATTTGTGCCATTAATTTATCATCAACAAATGTATCGACCATCTACTCATTGCTATTCTCTCTTTGGTGCTAAATGACTGAACTCAAAGATGAGGGGACTCATTCAGCAGGCCACACTCCCAGGCCTCGTTGGAGCTCTGGCGCCTGCATCCTGAAAGGGTGACGCGAGGGTCTAATAGATGGAAATGCAAACAAGCTCCAGGGCCGGCTGTTTCCGTGGCCACTGTTCACTGGCAATCACCATGGTTCTGCAGTGCCTCTCTTTCCTAAGCACAGAATGGTCCCTTGAAAGTATATGAGTTATCCACTGGCCTTCCATGTAACTGCCTTGCGCGAATAACGGGGGTGGGGGCTGGGAGGTGGGGGGAGGGAACCTATCTGCATGTGACAGGATATGAGTTAGGGACCGACCGGCACACCCCATGGTGGGCTCTTACTCACTGCACACTTGCTGTGGGCCAGATTCTACATCAGCATCTCTCCATCTTACAAGAGCCTTGTCAGGTGGGTGTTAACATCCTCACTTACAGAGGAGTAACTGATGGAGAGAGAGAGACGAACCCAAGGGTACGCTTGGAACCCAGGTCTGTCTAGCTCCTAAGCTTGTCATCTTTCTATCACTGAATGCTGACATTATAATTTTTTTTAAAAAAAGAGAAAAATTACTGATATTGGCTTTAATTTAGGCATGAGGAAAAGAAAGTTTCAATGGTATTATATTCAGTGCATAGGGAGAAACAATACATGACTGGAGGGGAAAGTGAGGGAAGTAGAAAACCAAAATTCTCCCAACAAAACAAACCAATGATTTAAAACAAAACAAAACAAAAAAACTAGGAAAAACTCCAACCCAGCTAAGGCAAGGTTTATTATTTTCATTTAAGAGATTAGGAAACTAAGGCTCAGAATTTTTTTAAAAGGTTAAAAAAATTAAAATATTTTGCCCCCAGTCAATTGCTAAATGGCAAAATTGGGACCCAGCACAGGTTTGGCTGGACCCACACTGTTTCCACTCTACCACATGCTTTTTTATCTTAAATTGCCACATAAGTATAGCCTCTAACTTCTAGGTAGGATAGTCTTAGTATGATTTAAAGAAAGTAAAAATTCTAAATTTATTTAGAAATCTTGGTCCTGACTATCCACTGTCTTTGAACAATTTCCATTGTCATGTTTCAAAACAGGGGCACCTCTCAGTAGGTCATGCCCTCTGACTTCCAGTAGTAGTTGTTCTGTTCCACTGTCCAGTTATTTGGCCACTGGGGCTTCCTCTGAAGGCAGTCCTTGTTGGCCACTTCATCTTTTTACAGGGTAATGGGAACAGAATTTCTTCTTAGGAGGAACACTGTTTTTGCTTGGAAGGTCTCGATAAGATTTGGGGACAGAGGACATCCCAGTAATGGCAGGACCAAGGCTTCGCAGGAAAGTCCATGTGGCCCTTCTGAGACTTGGCAGGAATTCTGCTATGCTCTTGGAAGGGAGGAAGAGAAAAGAAGGATGTGGAGCTGATAAGATAGAGTCTAGGACAACCAGAAAAAACAGTGAAAGTCCACAGTGGTGGGTGGCCAACAGATATCTGGAGAGCAGTGATGCCTGAAGAACAGGGGTGTCTGTTGACATGGTTTATGTCTCCTCTAAGAAACTTCGATGAGTCGCAGTCATGGAAACCTTCTCCTAGAATCCTTCTTACAACCTTTTCTAGGCAGCCCCTATGAATCTTAAGAGTTTGCACTGAGCCAGATCCTCCCTGCCACCCCTGTTCCTCACCTGCTGCCTCTTGACCCAAGTTCAGACTAGATGCAAAGACAACATGGTTTCGTGCAACAGATCTCATGACCAGACTAGGACAGTAACAAATGCACCTACTTCAAAAGCTAGATCTCACTTAAAGGGAATACTGGGCATTTAGAGAAAACGAGGTGAAGAACATTCAAGGAAAGAGGAAAGGAGAGTGATAAGCCACAGACATTTTGTAAACCAATCCCAAACTGGCACAGGAGCAAGAAATAATGGCGGCGGGGACTTCCACTATCTGGACACTTGCCAGGGTTCTTTTCCTGCCAAGAATGGAGCATCTGAAAATGTATTGATTTTTTTCTTAATGACAATTTGATCTCTCAAAAGCCATAACAAGCAGCTAGAGAAACTGCTGCTACTAAATTAATTCTGGTCAATAAGAAAGCTTGTAAGTGGCAGGTCTAATGAACTGCAAATGTGCCTCTCTAATGCTGCCTCCCCTTCCGCAGAACTCTCACTATGAAGACTGAGGGTTTGGGTTGAGGTGCAGGTAAGAAAGCTACTTTTAGAGCTTGGTACACTTTGCTAGCAGGGGTTGGGGGTGGGGGGCTGGGGGTGCCACCAAAGCTTGACGATGACACATGGTGGCTCTAGAGAGGAGTCCAAACACTGGGTAGAGAGACGCTACATGGGAGGAAAGAGAATGACCGAGACGGTCTTAACCTATTTAATATATAATAATAGTAAACCTACAAAATAAGGTGCAAACCTTGCTATATATTCTTTCCTCCTACTCTACCAATAGGCCCTGTTGTCTGGACCCAGAATTTAGCCTGTGCTATTGCAGCTGTGGGTAAGGTATGTCATGGCCTGGCCTACCTGCTGTGGGCAGTCCAGGAAATTATCCACCATTTATTTCCACAAAAGGATACATTCTGAGTTCCAAATAGTCAACTTTGCAATACATTTTTGGAATGCAATCAAATTATAAATCGGGAACTTCCTGTAGCTTTCCTGTGTGCCAATGCATGTAATCCTTTTTAAAATGCACATTAAGCCCAGCTGGTGTTGCAGTGATTGGTTTGACCTATGAACCAGGAAGTCATGGTTTGATGTCCAGTCAGGGCACATGCCTGGGTTGCGGGCTCAATCCATAGTAGGGGGCATGCAATCAATAATTTTCTCTCATCATTGATGTTTTCTAACTCGCTCTCCCTCTCCCTTCCTCTCTGAAATCAATAAAAATATATTTTTAAAAATGCACATTAAGCAGTCATTCAGCAAAAATTTGAAATTCATGTATACTGATGAAAGTAATGCTATTTATCCAATTTTTTTTTAAATATATTTTATTGATTTTTTACAGAGAGGAAGGGAGAGGGATAGAGAGCCAGAAACATCGATGAGAGAGAAACATCGATCAGCTGCCTCCTGCACACCCCCCACTGGGGATGTGCTCGCAACCAAGGTACGTGCCCCTGACCGGAATCGATCCCGGGACCTTTCAGTCCGCAGGCCAACGCTCTATCCACTGAGCCAAACCGGTCTCGGCTATTTATCCAATTTTAGGGGTTCATGGAAGGTGCGTTGTTTGGGCTGGTATTTCTGGGTTAATAGTTAAAGGAGACTAACTCAATGCAAAATAATGCTGAAAGGCCAATTATAATTTCAAAATTCTGAATGGCATGTCTGTTTTAGTTTTAAGAGTTTCCTTATCTATAATAATCTACAATAATCTATAATAATAAAAGCATAATATGCTAATTAGACCAGACATCCTTCAGGATGAAGCCAGGGCTGTGAGAGAAGCCTGGATCCTGGGTGCCGGAGGGAAGCCAGTGCCAGCAGCTGGGGGAAGGAAGGCCTACTCTTGCACGATTTTCATGCATCAGGCCTCTAGTATAGCTATAGGATTGAATTTAGTTCCGCACTTTTGGAAAGTTCTCAATTTTTTTTTCTTTGTAAGCTTAACATACATCAATCTCTCTTTTTCCTCACTTCTCTCATTGGCTCCCATTCCTGTATGTTTTGGCTTAAACTTTCCCATAGTGCATAGCTGTGGTTGTAAAAATCATTTATAGTGGCTTAAAAATTTTACAAGGAGATGTATAATATTAAATGTTATGTTTTATCACATTCACGAGGCTGGGTTTCCAAATCATATATTAAAGAAACAAGAAGACTCATTACAAATTTCTAAATTGTAGTTTTTATCACACTCCTTTTATTCTATCCATTTGTATTCTTTTACATCTGACATCTGCTGGTAATCTGTTTGTCAATTAAAGTTGAAGTTTATACTTTCTTTTAGCACTGTCTATTGATGGATTTTGCTATTTCCAAACAAGAATGCTGTTCTCCCAAACCTTTTTTATTTAATAACATTGTACCTCATTCTGTTAGAGGTATAAATCACCCTTTTCCTGAAATCATCTGAAAAGAGAAGACAGAGTTATGCAGACTGAAAAAAATGTTTTAAAATATCTTAAATAACTACTTCCCAATCACAGTGTCAGGACAGTGTGTGTGGAGGGAAGTGAGAGGGGTTAAGGCCAGTGCTTGGGTGATGGCAACTCTGAAAGATCTGTGGGACCCAAAGCATATTCTTTACTGGTGGTACGCCTAAAGCCTTCCTCTTACACCAGCACTTCATGGGTCACATTACCTCAGACAGTGATTGTTTAAATCTTCCACTTGCAGAAAGAGAGAGGTCTAACTTTTCAGAACAACACACAGCTTTTCACAACTGACCTTTAGGGTGTTTTTGTTGTTGTTTGTTTTTAGTTTTACTTCCAGATGCTCTCATCCATTCTTCTCATTCTTTTTCCTGTCCAGTGTTCCATATCAGCTTTTATACACATCTATTATAGCTCTTAATGCCATTGTATTATAATCCTTTTTTTTTTGTTCAAATAGTGTTTTGCTGTGCACTTTTCCTCCTAGCTAGAATGTAAGTTTATTCTTAAATACAGAAACCCTATTTTATTCATTTTTGTAGCCTAGGGCTTCATTCACCATAAGTACTTAATAGATATTAGTTAACTGAGAAAAAATGAAAAAAAGATTAACTATTTTTCCAGGGAAAGGTAACATTAATTTAGTGGTACCTATTAATTGCATTATAGTTTTTGTCAGAGAATCAGGAAGATACCAGGGTTCTAAAAGGTAGGAATGAAATAGAGTGTATAACATTTGATTGCATTCATGAAGAGATCATCTTTCTTTTTCAGATAACTAAGTGCTACTCAGGCAGGACAAGTCCACAGAAAACTCCCCAGTGATGACCTTCAGCTATTGGAGAAGAGCATGTCATCTTGTATGATGAGGGCAGGGTGAGGACAGCCTGTATGCAAGGAGAATTCTGAAATGCAAAGTGGGAAGGCAACGAAGAAAGACCATATCAATCTCAGTTTTCCCTTGATTCGGTCCTGTTCCACCTGAAGACTTTTGTATTCTCCCAAGTTTTGTTTCAGGGTGTAGTTGATCGGAAAACCATAGATGATGACAGCTTATGTCTGGGCTTGTATGTTTTCAAATAAAGTGACTGGAGGTGGGAGGCAAGATGGCAGGACAGATGGTCCGACCTGGGATGGCTCCGGTTTCTCTTGACAAGTTGACACATTTGTCATGGTGAGGAAAAGTATCATGGAGGATGCTTTCATATAGGTTGAAAGCAGAAATAAAACGATACTACATAAAACTGTGATCACTAAAGCCCACATACTTGAGGTGCAAGAAAGTGCTGGACTTGGATCACACTCTGGCACGAATATTCTTACTGTGTCTTTATTGTGATTTTGAAGTTCTAGGTCGGATACATGTGTTTGGTATGGGACTGTGTGGTGGGATGGAGGGTGAAGGCTACATGTTAGGGTACACTGAAAATTGCCAACTATCTTTATTTTATTTTAAAGTATTTCTGAAAGGCAATTTGAGAGCCTTAATTTTTTACAAGGTATGTTCCTATTGATTTCAGAGAGAGGAAGGGAGAGGGAGAGAGAGATAGAAACATCCATGATGAGAGAGAATCACCAATCAGCTACCTCCTGCATGTCTCCCCAACCCCCACTGGGGATCAAGCCCTCAACCCAGGTATGTGCCCTGACAGAGAATCCAACCGTGACCTCCTGATTGATAGGGTGATGCTCAGTCACTGAACCATACTGGCTGGGCACCGGTTATCTTTAAACAGGGCCGAGAACCAGTCCTTGATGTCTAGGCTCCTTCCCCAAGGGATTTCTGATCTGTGGAATTCTACCACGAGGCTTGTAGAGATGAGGGCAGCATTCCCTTGAATTTCCATCTGTGGAATCCCAATGAGACCTGGCTTATATTACTGGAGAACTGGAGTGAGAGGGAATAGGGGACTCTGGGGACACAGAGCAAGAGCCCTAAATTCACGGGATGCATCAGTTTAACCACAGAATGATGCCCCATAGCGGTGGAAGCAACCGTCTTGTTGATGGATCTGGCAGCTGCTCTGTCATCTTAGATGTTAATGAAATGGAGGTGGGCTTTTCAGTCACCGAATCAAAATTCAACCATCTATTACTGTACAGCATGTATTCCTGTGGAGAATGTTTTAACCCCAGTATTTTAGTTCCTGCTGCAAGAGCTCATTTGGAAAGCAGTCCTGCATCTCCAGGTTTTAGTGGTCTGGGGAGGAAGGCACACAGAGCCACATATTTGCTCCTAGATTGACATGGAAAGCCACTCCTGAGTTGAAGCAGCAATGTGTGCGTGACATCGTCCCGTGAAACCTCCTACGGGCTTCACTGGAGACTGCTTTCTGGATAAAATGTTATCAGAAGGGAAGCAAATTTCTCATGGATAAATTCATTCTCCTATGAACCTAACTGCAAAGATTGTACGGCATTCATTTAATAAAAGCACACTCCAGCAGTTCAAAGCTGTATTAATTTGGTGTTAGTTCCTTTGGAAAAACTATTTCTTCTCTTATTAAATTATTAAATGTGTGCTCTTCTTACTCTAATTAATAATTAGGTTTAACTTTTTGTTTATGTTTACCGGTGTCTGTTCTTTTGTGAATTTCCTGTTCTTTGGCTTTGTTAGATTTCCTATTGGGATGTTTTATATATTTTTGTCCTTATTGAGTTGTAAGAGCTTTTTCTATATGGAGGATATTAACCCACGTTTGACATATACACTGAGTGGCCAGATTATTATGACCACCCCCATCAGTACTTCGTTGGGCCACCTTTTGCCTTCAATACTGTGGCGATTCTTCTTGGCATTGACTCCATGAGATGTTGAAAGTTGATGTGAGGAATCTGACACCATGCCTGATGAATAGCACGGTCCAGTTCTGTGAGATTTGATGGTTGTGGAACCAGCTGCCTGATGGCTCTTTTAACTTCGTCCCACAAATCCTCCATTGGATTGAGATCTGGTGATTGTGGGGGCCACCTAAGCAAGGTAAAGTCTCCCTCATGTTCTTGAAACCACTCCTGCACAATACGAGAACCGTGGCATGGCGCATTGTCTTGTTGGAAGAAGCCTTCTCCATTGGGATACGCCATCAACATGATAGGATGAACTTGATCAGCAACGATACTTAGGTATGTTGTGCTATTCAGACGTTGTTCCACACGAATTAAAGGGCCCAAATCATGCCAGGAAAACATGCCCCAAACTATAACACTGCCCCCACCAGCTTGAAGGGTTGTACTCATGCATGTGGGGTGCATGCTTTCATGCTGTTTCCGCCAAATTCTCACTCTGCCATCTGCATGATGCAACTGGAAACGTGATTCATCGGACCACATGACTTTTTTCTAATGCTCGACTGTCCAATCCTTGTGTTCCTGTGTGAATTGGAGACGTTTTATCTTGGTAACTGCAGACAGCAAAGGTGTTCAAACAGGCCTTCGGCTTCCATATCCTATACGATGCACTGTACGGCTAATTTGCCTACAAACGTCAGGTGGTCATAATAATCTGGCCACTCAGTGTGTGTGTGTGTGTGTGTGTGTGTGTGTGTGTGTGTGTGTGTATATTCCAATCTCTCCACACCCCAAGGTTTTTTTTTTAACTTTTTAATTAAATTTATAGCACTGTGTCATATAGAAGCTTTACAGTTTTAGTAGTCAAATAATTTATTCCTTCTATGAATTCTGTTTTTGCATGCATAGTTGATTTCTGGTAGCTCTTTTACTGATATCATTCCAGCCTTCAGTATATGTTACTTTAAATGAATGCCTTGTCTAAGATAATGAATGGGGGGCGAGCATTATCCCATTAAAATGGTCAGTCAGCTTCTTCCTAAGGTTCCTGTGTATACCCTTCTCAGTGAGGTATATATACATATTATTTTTACAAATGCCCCAAGCCACTTTGATACCAGCAGCATCTTTTAGTAGAGCAATGAACAATTGCTATTTTGCAGAAGCTTGCTGCCTCAAAGTCATGTTCAGATTATTTTAAAAAACGAGAGGATTTAGTTTAACAGGCTGGACCTCTTTTTGTGAAGATTAGAGAGAATCTGCACATCTTTTTCTGAAAGGTGATCTTGCCTGAGAGAAATGATAATGATGGAAATAAAAGGCCTCTTGCCCATCCTCTGTGGGCCCTCCGCACATCTGAATCCTAATTAAAGAAGAAGTCCAAGAGAGCCTTTCCAGAAGGAGCCGATCATAATCACAGCTCCATATGGAACACATTGAGGGTTAGCCTTGCAGCTGCTGAGCATTACAGCATGAAACGCACACTGGAAATGTCTCCATACAAAGCATACACTGAAACATGGTTTATTAAACATGGCTGTGTGGGAGTCCTCTAGTGCTTTTTATGCCAGAAGGCCCCTTTATTCCTCTAAGCCTTGGTTATGCATTTTTTTATGCAGTAGTATTGTTCCTCGTGAGTTGTTGGAGTGCCCTCGTGATCCCTGATAGAGGCATGGTAATTGGTTTTAGATCTTTATCTTTGGACAGTGGGCTTGGATTATTATTAACTGGGAGAAGTCAGAAACTGAAAATTCAGTGGCTTCTAGGTCACATATTGCTGGGCAGCGGGGGTGGGGGGTGAAGTGCATGATGTGGGCAAGAGACCAAAGGGCATTGGGGGTGAGCACAATGACCACTGACGTCTGCCCCAGAACAAGTTGGTGTGTTACTGGCATTCACAACCCAGATCAGGACCAGGGAGGACCAGAGAGCTGCTTGCTATTTCAAAACTGGAATAAGGTCTTAATGTTGCCTCCACAACAAAATATGAATATTTTAACGGTTAACATTTTTTCTCTTAGCATTCTATGTAACTCACACACAGTTTGCACCAGTAGTGACCAAACACACTAAAGACCAATACAAAAACCAAACGTAGACAGGAAAGAAAAAGCACATGCCACTGAAATCCAACATAATCTCACATTTCATGTTGGCTAATATTTCCTATTCCCACCTTCACTCCAATTCAATTCCTGAAAGCTGTGCAGTAGTAAGAGTGAGTCACAACTCCAAGATGAAGCTGGTGCAGAGGGCAGTGAGAGAGCCAGTATCCTGAATGCCCTGCTCCTCCCTGGCTGCTCAATGTGCCAGCAGGTTCAAGAGGGAGATAGGTAGAGAGGGCACCCTTGGGCAGTGGCCAGAACCAGGAGACCAGAGTGATTGCTGTCATGCCTCCTGGGCCCTTGAGGGAGGACATCCACAGGGGAACATTGTACTAGTATTCTTCTAGGAGACTCTGGGCTCCAAACCCATTGTAGACTCTGTGTGAATCTGGCACGTGGCAATGTCATGACTGGTTTGCTCAGAGTGGGCAGGCCCCAGTGGCATGGATGATGCCTCTCTCCATAGGCTGCCGGCTCCCCACTTGTTATTCTTGAACAGGAAAGGTCATGTAAAAATCTGCCAAGTGAAAGGGGACACCCTAATTATAGGTTGGGCCAATTCCTAAGGGCTAGGGGATAAATTGTCTTATTTGGTTTATAGAACCAAGGCTGGGAGACATTTGAGATCCCCAAACCAATTATGCCTGTGGCCTAGAATACTACGTGTTTTTCCATTTCCAAAAAATTGAAAAGCTGAGCTTTGAGACAAGCAATTCAAAGTCTTTATGTTAATCAATGGTTAACGAATAGTGGTTTATTTTGGTGATAGTTATGTGTGGTGAGGCAGAAAGAAATTTTCCTAACCAGGTATCAAACAGCTAAATTAACTGCAGAGAGTCTAGTCCAAAAAATATTCTGTCCTTCAAGAGGAAGAGGTGATGGGCTGGGTAGTGAGTTCATTAGGGCAGAACTCATGAGGAAGTTGTTTATTTATAAGAATTATATCATCCAGAGGCAGAGAGATGGGCAGAAAGAATAAACATAATATTTAGTAATATGTAAATATTGAGCTACATATTACTAAGTATTAGGAAGAAAGTAGAAAGTGACCAAGATTGAATAATCCTATCTAATAAAAGAGTAATATGCAAATTGACCATCACTCCAACACACAAGATGGCTGCCCCCATGTGGACACAAGATGGCCAGCAGGGGAGGGCAGTTGGGAGGGACCAAGCCTGCAAGGGAGGGCAGTTGGGGGAGATCAAGTCTGCAGGGGAGGGCAGTTAGGGGTGACCAGGCCAGCAGAGGAGGGAAGTTGGGGGCAACCAGGCCTGCAGGGAAGGGCAGTTGGGGGGGCCACAGGCCTGCAGGGGAGAGCAGTTGGGGGGGGGACAAGGCCTGCAGGGGAGGGCAGTTAGGGGCAAACAGGCTGGCAGGGGAGCAGTTAGGCATCAATCAGGCTGGCAGGAGAGTGGTTAGGGGGTGATCAGGCTGGCAGGCAGAAGCGGTTAGGGGCAATCAGGAAGGCAGGCAGGTGAGCAGCTGGGAGCCAGCAGTCCTGGATTGTGAGAGGGATGTCCGATTGCCCTCGAGGGGTCCCAGATTGGAGAGGGTGCAGGCTGGGCTGAGGGACACCCCACCTCCGTGCACGAATTTCGTGCACTGGGCCTCTAGTTTGGTAAATATGTATAGAGCCTCAACTAGCTGCCAATCAAGGTTCTAGCTGTGTAGAATATGTTAGTGAAAAAAGCTGACAAAGATTTCTGTTCTTAGGGAATTAAATGCTGTTTAAAAGTTAAGTAAATTCTCTAATATGATAGAGGGCAATATACACTATAGGAAAGAGTAGAACAAGATAACGGATATAGGAATGCCAGTGGGGACAGATCAGGGGGCCAGCATAGTTGGGGTGTGGAGCGAGCCCCTGACTCACAGATGGCCATCTTCTTTCTGTATCCTCACGTGGCGAAGAGAGAGGAGCTAGCTCTCTGGTCTCTTGTTATAAGGACAATAATCCCATCATGAGGACTCTATTTTTGTGACCTCATCCAAACCTAATTACCCCTCAAAGGTCCCCCCTCCAAATATCATTACATTGGCAATTAGGGTTTCAAAATATGAACTGGGGGGCAGGGGGTGTGGACACAAACATTTAGTCCATAGAATGAGGTATTCCTACTTGTGGATAAAGACCTGAATCCTTATTTAAATTAGAAAATGGAGTTTCGGAAGCAGATAAAGAAGGTGGCCTGGCCAGCATGTACAGCATACACCACTCAGGTGACTCCTCCCACTGGCGGGCAGTTTTTCACTATGAACGATTAGAATGTGAGTGGCTTGAACCACATGCTGGTTTGCTGAAACCCATACTTGTGCCACTTGAGAATATATTGGGGGAACTGTGCTTATGGACCCCATCCTCTGCATCACAGCATGACTTGTTTGAGATCAAACAGATGTTAGGTTTCTCCCAGAATCTACTCAGTCAAAACCTAGAAGGATAAAGCTCAGTGTAACCAGTTCCCTAGATGATTCTGATGCTCATCCAGGTTTAGGAAACATTAGCCTTTTACTTGGTGGAGCCTTGGAGTAAATTTCATGGGAATAACATCTTGAACCATTTCAGAGGCTTCTGGAAGCAAATGTCAAAGAAACATTTGTCAGGACACCTAAGGAGACCCATTAGAGCAGTGGCAAGGATTGCAGAAGTGGCTGAGAGAGATACATTTTTAGTAAGTCATTATCACTTGTTAATACCTAATAACATTAATTTAAATGTTATCTTTATCTTGTAGCTGATTTTGGCCATTAAAATTTGTTCCTAATTATATAGTGTCTTCAGAAACTAAAAACTGAACAACTGAGTAAAAACTATTAGTCTTTTTCAAAAATGCATACCATGTTGGAATAAAAGATGATGAAATTTTATGGCAGTTGGAAAAAATTCAATATAACTTGCTAACTTCGACTTCTTAAAAAGGCTGTTTTAAGCTACCTTTCACACATTATTAGCAGTTTCTTTCTCTTTTTTTTGCAATATAAAAAACTAGTTAGGAGCTACATGTAGTTTTAAAAACATATATTCGGGAAATAAAATTCTGATACACCTGGTGATGTTTTGTTTTAAATTCATTTAAACAAATGTGAGAGGAAAGTAAAACCACCATTAATTGTATTAGTCAGAGTTTCCCAGAGACTGACTAATACAACTATGCTTCTCCAACATAATATAATATGCATGTTACAAGGAGTCACCTTTTGTGATTTTGGAGCTTGTCCTTGGGTCAGTTCTTCCCTGGGTTTTATAAGGCTGCTCTACCCCATATTCACTCTATCCCTTCCTGATTATACATAGTAGAAAACACTTAGTCAGGTTTGTAAGTTTTAAAAGGCGTTATAGTGTTATATAAAGTGAATGCTATAATTTAATGTGTTACAATTGTTATGCGGTTATGACATCTGACACCAACAGAATCTATATTTTACAAATATTCACAAGATTTCCTAAGATGACTAACCTCTTTGAGGGTGTCTCTTGTTGTCTTCATTTCCTGTCTTTTGATTTTCCTCCATAATCTTCAAGAGTGTGACTGGCCATGTGATCTTGTGACCCGCATGTGCTTCTGAATTAAGAAAATATACACCTTAGTCACAGTAGCTTGTATCAGCCAGTAAAGAGTGAAATATGCATTTTCCCCCAGAATAGAATAATCACTGCCCCACAGGCAGAAAAGAAAAAAAAAGCGCCAAACTAATCCCTTTTATGGAACCATTTTTTTCCTTCCCAGCATTTTATGTATTATATTTCTCTTCCATTACAATAAAAACTCTTGTTTCTTTTTCATTTCATTTTTTCCCTTTACATACAATCCTAACTGAGATTTGAGAGAATACAAGTTTCCATATTGAAAATGAAAATGAAAGACAAATACAGCCATTAAAATGGTCGGAGAAGTAAAAGAGCCCAAATGCCAATCGAGGGAAATCCAATCGGAATGGCCAATTTCAAAAGCTGGTGAATGTATTTGTGCTCCATTTGTGTCCTACATTCTTTGTGCTAATAGGTGATTTGGATGTCACCCAGATATTTTACATATTATTTCCATACATGTGTTTGGTTTTATGACTACAAAATATAATGATCAGAATAATGTTTAACCAGTGGATAGCTCTGAAGTATTTTTCTGCTGTGAATGAGGAATAAACATGGCAATTGTGTGGGGGTTATTAATAATGTCAATGTATTTGATTTCTTCACTCTGCCTTTCTAATTCCCCTTTTCAATGACTGGTGGACTTTTACTTTCTGATTTCAAAAGGGTGAGACTGCCCAACCTATAACAAAAGGGGCCTGACACCAAAAGCTCTATTGAATACAAAACTATCATACTGCCAGAAAGCTTTGACATTTACTGCCTTAAAAAACACATGCAAAATATGACTGGTGTAGCTATAAATGATAATGGACAACACAAATCATTTTTTTTCAAGTTGTGTACCCAACACACAGGAAAACTAATAAATTAATTATGTATGTATAATTTTAATTATTAGCATTATTCATGTGAAATATTTTAATCCTTTATACAAAATACCTCACTATTATTCCTTAGTAATTCATTAAGACTCATATTTCTGAATGCAATATTTATGATGGATAAATACATATACTCATTTGGTATAAAACCAAGGGGGGGAAAAGAATGAAACAGAATAACCACTTTCACAGATGAGGAATGAATGAATCTTTCAGCACATGACCTTACATATAAAAAGAGGACATATGAATATAAGATAACAGAAAGGGGTTAGAGTAGAGAATAAGATCAGTGAAAACCGGCAAACTGAAAAAGGCTTTATATTGGGACTCGGGTCCCCAAATCTTGAAGGATGGACAGGGTTTGCATAGCTGGGAAAAGGGTGCAAGGGCTAAACCTAAACATCAGAGGAACGACAGAAGAAAGGCACAGAATTAATAATGTGCATGATAAATCGTATGCAAGTGGTATGAAAAAAATAATAATTTTAAAAAAACAATAGGGTGTGCTTAACTACACACATCTGGAGTTACAAGTGACTCCTTAGGGGCCAGGTTGCAAGCTCTGAGTCCGGGATGGAATGCAGGCTGCAGTTTTGTTTGTTCTTTGCACATGTATGTTAACATTTGTAAGGCTGACTTTGTGCCTTATAAATTACTTTAGCGAATATACAGAGTTAGAGAGTCTTCAAAATTCAATATCTTTCTTTCTAGAGAAAAGCAAACATTCTCCAAAAGATATTTAATTAATTATTTAGCATAAAAATTCAAGTATATATGAACACAAATCACTACATGTTGCTTTAATATTATACCAACTTAGTAAATCATAACATTATATTATACCAACTTAGTAAAACATAACATTATATTATACCAACTTAGTAAAACATAACTATATGCATTCACATACAGAAGTCAATAAATGAGTGTTTGGTGGTGATTAGATTAACAATAGCTTTAAAACTTAATTAGTAAAATATTTGAATTTGGCAGGGAAGGATGTCCCTGATTAGAAATAATAATGGTAAATATTAGACATTTTTTGGGGGGAGCATACTTGATAAATTTGAGTGTCAGGTGGAACACAAGTAAAATATATTTAAAAAATCAGAATAAAGTCAATAGGAGAAGTTTGAGGAATAATTTTGCTTAAGAAGGTGAGGAGTAGACAAAGTCACAGATTTGGATAAATTTTAGAAAGAAAGGAGGAAAGGAAAAAATCAGACAGGGTTAAGTGGTAAAAATCATAGGGTGCATCCAGAATAATGAAAAGAAAGTTTATTGTTACTTGCAAAAGTATGATTCCTTGAGGTAAAATATGAGAGACAAAGTCAGGTTAAATTCATTTTATCATAATTATGTTTAAAAATTTAGAGCTCATTTAGTTTATATAAATGTGTATATTTAGTTTATATACACACATACACATCCATACAATTATGTAATTTCTATTACAGATATAATATTCATATTATATAAATAATTGGGAGAGAAACTTCTGTTAATAGTTAATGCTAAAACAATCTATTTGTTTTGGAGAGACCAGCACTCTGTTCATTTTTTTTTTTCTCATTACATTAAAAGTAGAAAGTATTGATTTTTCTTTTTCAGGTTCACTATGCTCTCAAAGAATATGCATTTTTAGTTTTATTTCAACAGAACATCCATGGAGAGCTTGGATTTCCATTTTTTAATCTTTGTCAACATATTTTCCCCCAGTGGACATCTCTGTGGACTCTATTTTTACTTCTATGTGACCAGAGGAATTCAATCGGTCAAGTTCAATAACATCCTCAGAGTAACTACAGAGAGCACTTTGGGTCCATCACTTTCTTGGAAGAGAAAATATTAATACCTTCACCTCTTGCTCCCAAAATAAGATTCTGGGTAGGAGTGAGTGACTTATTTTCTGAAGGAGCATTAACTCTTAGACCTCTCTAAAGGTAATATACTTGGTAAATTACCTCTTCCATTGCCCAGAAGAGTGCTCAGAGGTTTCAAGGAATGGATGCTTTAAAAGTAGAAAAATGCTAAGAAACCTAGAATTAGGTAGGCTATGGGTTTTCCTGCTGTAATAGCAATCCAACATAATAGTGGCTTGACTAGATCAAGGTTTCTCAACCTGTGACATTTTGAACCATAAAAGTATTGGTTGTCGGGGTGTCCTGTGTTCTGTACGATGTTGAGCAGCATTCCTGGACTCTACCTACAGGTGCCAGAAGCAATTGACACCTTCCCAGTGTGACAACCTAAAATGTCCCCTGGGACGCAAAGTTGTCCCCTACTAAGAATCACCGAGCTACATAGCAATGTACTTCTCACACACGGAGGGTCCAAGCTCGCACAGTGGTGCTGCTCTGCGTCAGGGACCCAGCTCCTCCTGGCTTTGCCACGTCTAGGACCTGCCCTCTCACGTGGGCCCATAGATCTCACTCAGTATCCCCATTCCAGGGGGGCAAGGACAGTGGTGTGCCGGTGAACTCTCTTAAAAACAAACAAACAAAAAGACCCTGATGGGCAGAGATGTGAATTTCCTTGTTGTAAATACTTCTACGGTGGCTGATAGTAAACTACCAACAGTTTAACAACTGGCTTGCAAAAGTTCTAAATATTTAACAATCACCTCTATACGGTGGTATTAGTGGGCAGCAGCATACCACAGACCAGCCCATGCACACACACTTGCACGCCCACTCACACTTCCCTTCAGTTCTCTCTCTCTCCTCCTAGCCCCATTCCTCTATCTGTCCTGTGCTCTCTCTCTCTCTTATTTCTCCTGTCAAGCTTTATCTCTTAGGGTCTCTTTTGATCTCTCCTCTCTATTTCTCTCCCCCTACTCTTCCTCCCCCTTTCCCTCCATTCCTCCCTCCTCCTGGCATTTACTCTCCCTCCCAAATTGCCTCCCTCCAGAGCCCTCCCCCTCAAGCTCACGCACACAAACACACAGACTCCTCTTTTATCTTTTATACTGTACTTCTACTGCACCTTTTCTATGTGTAGAAACATCTAAATATACAAATACTACTGTGACATAATATCTTGCAGTACTCAGAGTTACTCCCCTTTGTGGCTGAAGAACCCCTTATCCCAGAGAGATGAGAGCTAAATGCCTGAGAGAAGGTGGCAGCGGTATTGGGGTATTTGGGATGGAAGACTCTTCTTTGTACCCGTAAACACCTGCATGTTGGCAGCTGGTTCGCCATATACAGGGTGGCGACCGGTTAGATTTGCTGGACACTAAGCATTTCTATTTTTTATTTATTTTTTATTTTTTTGCAAAATCAGCCAGAAACAGTTGAAGATAAGTAAGCAAGGGTCGCTCTCACAATATTTCATGACTGTGGAGGGGACTTCGGATGGCAGTGGTTAAGGCTGCGCTGTTCTGGATGCGGGCAGAGGGCATACCCGAGCCTCTGAGGCTTTTCTACTCACTTAGTTCGAGGACGCGGGAGAGACGGAGCACCACGCAAAAGAAGACACAGCGTGTCCCCAAACAGAGGCGTTCGTTTTGTTCATTTTGTTATAACGTTGATGAGAAGGAAAAAAAAAATAAAGGGGGTCCTGGCAGGGGTGGCCGTGTGCGTGGCGTGGGCACGTTCGCCCCACGTCTGCGTGGGTTTCCGCCCACATCCCAAAGCCACGCCCCGAGGGGACCGGCTTGCGCACACTGTCCCTGTCCGGGGCCTGGGGGCCTGGGGGCCTGGGGGCCTGGGGCGGGGCTGTGCGTGGCCCTGGGAGGGGACCTGTCCCTGTGCGGGGTGGGTCTCGCCTCGCCACGGGAGCTGCGGGGACAGGTCCCGCCACCTGTGACCCTGAACTGGAAGGAGCAGGTTGGAAAATTATGATTACTTGTTCTCACCCATCTTCCTTCAATGCCTGGGGTTTTATGAGTGTATGCTCATAGAAAAGGTTCCGTGGTTCGCTGTGTTGGAGCTGGCAGGCTGTGGGTTTTCCTGCTGGAACTGCAGTCCCACATGATGGTGGCTGGGCTGGGTCACGGTTTGTCCGCCTGTGCTCCCTTGATTTCAGTGCTAAAGATCACAGGTGTTTGGGGTCTTTATTTAAGAGTTTGGTGATAATTTTGTGAGCAGAAATGTGCCTTGGGAACTTAACTCTTGTTTGTGCACCGCGTTCATGGTGAACTAACTTGGTGTCCTTTTGCATCTGTTCACTTAAAGTCGCAGTTTTGAGAACCTACCCGCCCTGTTAAGTGGGGACTTGATTGTATTTCAATGCCTTCCCCTGCTTCCTACACGGGCAGCGAGCGCCCTGTGCACGGGGTCAGCCCTGACTCCTTCCTCCCCAGCACTTGAAGCAATTTTTGAAGAACTAACAGCTGACAGCAGCTGGCATTTTGGGGGGAATTTTGAAATCCCTCAGCTGTGTCTTGGGCCACACAAGTCATTTTAATGTTTTGTTTTAAGTTCCATACCTTTTACTTAAAAATTTATTTCAGAGAGGTTGGGAGGAGGGGGATAATGGTGTGTTTGTGTGTGTGTGTGTGTGTGTGTGTGTGTGTGTGTGTGTGTGGTGGAAGATACCTGTAGTACTATCAACAATAAAAATGTATTGAAAAAAAAATAAAAATTCACTTTAGAAACGGAGAATGCTGATCAACATCAAAACCCATATAAATCTCCATGTTTACTTGATACATAACTCTATACAGATGTTTTTTTCATCCCATTGTTTAGCTCTGGCATTTCAACTATTCTCCCAGAGCTCATAATGATGGAGAAGACATACCAATACAAAGAAAAGCTCAAGATGTTTTCAAATTGGGCAAAAGTTGGAATATGCAACTATAAGAAAAAGAAATCGCCTAACAGTGGAGCCTGGCCCATTCTTAAATTAAACTGGCTGTCACATGTGGCTTTTCACTTGCAAGAATTAAAAATAACTAAAATTAATAGTTCGAATTGAAAAATAAACAAAAAAGGAATAAAATCCATATTTGTAGCAAGATACCCAGATTAAAACTCAGTTCTTAAAAGCAACCAATGAACCAAACAAGCATACAGAGAAGTTGATGGGCAGAAGCTAAGGCCTTAAGGAAATAGTAAAGTGATTTGAATGCAGTTGTTTAAGAGTGAAAAACCAGGTTGTTTACTTTGTAATGTGAATTCCTTTTGTTAATTTAGCCAGAGTGCCATTCTCACAGACTATAGATAATTCTTCAGGCAATATTGCTCTTCTCTGCAAAGGTTTAGCCTGGGTGTGTGGTGTCTATAATGTGGAGATGAGTGTGTATCAGTCCCCCCACCGGGAAACAAGGCGGAGTGGAGGCAGGAGCTTTCCCCCACACTGGAGAAAATATGCTCAGAATTGCCTGCTAAATTCAGCTTGGGGTTATGTTCCAGATTCTTCTCCCTGACAAAGAATTATCTTGCTCCAAATGTCAATAGTGCTGTGAAACCCTGTTATAGATGAAACTCTAGGCCTGGAAAGGTTAAGCAATGTGGGCGAGGACCACACTCTACTCAATTTTGCACTGCTGTATAGAGCATGAAGAGCTTGGATATTTTTTTCCAATACAATTTCATTTATGCATTGAAATTAAGCTTGTTTTATTTTATATTGAGGTGCTTTTATAAAGGACTGAGGTGCTTTTATAAATGGTTCTCAGCTTAGCTCTTATCTAATTCAGGATGAGTGCATTGTGTTTCAGAATGTCTTCAGTCATTGTGGAAGTGCCAGAGTATTATCCTAAGTGTCTGTCATTATTGTCACTTCTTTTCCTATCATTTCTTTCCTCCCACTAATTCTTATTTCAGAGATTTCTTTTGGCCCATGAACAATGCTTTTAAGTGTCTAAAATAACCTAAGAAAGGATAGGATATACTTGAGAAGGCAAGATTCAGATCTGATTATAGATTTGATAATTTAAAGACATGAGCAATTCCCAGCTGGCTTGGCGCAGTGGTTGAGTGTCGCCCTATGAACCAGGAGGTCACGGTTTGATTCCCAGTCAGGGCACATGCCCGGGGTTGCAGGCCTGATACCCAGTGGGGCATGCAGGAGGCAGCCGATCAATGAATCTCTCTCATCACTGATGTTTCTATCTCTCCCTCTCCCTTCCTTTCTGAAATCAATTAAAAAAATTTTTTTAAAAAGATGAGCAAAACCCAATAGATATATGGAATGATACCCTAAGAGGAAGAACAAATAAGCAAATATGAGTAACAACTGGTTATATTGATGATATATTTGGTCATATTTCTGATTAAAAATTCACTTTTACAACATTTTTTCACCTGAGAAATAATTTGATATGATTTATACAAACACTCACTTTAGGGAATTTATAAACCTGGAAAAATTGTTAATGTAAATTACTTAAGACTTACTGCCTTGGATTTATTGCTTTCTTGGCTTTACATTATCGTCATCTCTTCTTTGGATTACCCCCCAATCCGCTTAACTGGCTTGCTCACAGCTAATGAAATAACCCTCATAATTTTTTTGCCTCCAGAGTAAACTTTCTAAAATTAAAATCTGACCATGCCATTATCCTACTTTAAATTCTTCAACTGTTTCCATTAACTTTCCAAACACCTGTGGAAACATGTAAGACCCCCCAGCTCACCTTGCAAAGACCTTTTTCCCCCACAGGCTGTCCTTACTCAGGCCAAATGGAAGTATTTGCAATTTCCCTCACAATCCTTCTTTTTTGGTGCCTGGCTGTATTTGCATTTGGAGTAGTCTCATTGCAACCTGTGTACCCAACAAAGTCACGTGTCTTTAAAAATGTAAATAATGCTGCTTCTGTGAATCATACCCTCTGTTCTCATAACAACCTTTACATGCCCCTATTACCACACCTTAACTATCTTGTGCTTTAATGACCTATTTACCCATGTGACTTGCCCACTAATTGTTGGGCTCTTGCTCAGCAGGACATTGGCTTGTTCCTGTTTGAATCCTCCATATATTACTTACTTTCTGGTACATAGTAGATATCAGTGAATATTTTTAGAGATGAGAGTGAATAAGTGAATACATGTTGAATATAAAAATTACACCAGAATCAAATTTAATCAATCACTTTCAAGAGCTCCTCTTAATCAACTTAGTCTTTTTGTTAAAGCAATCTGTAAAGAGATTGATCTCAAAGTTTGGTTGTAGCCTATTCAAAATGTAATTGAAATTGAAGTTATAAGCTAAACAAATAATTTTCTATGTTAATTTTTGTAAGTGTTGAGGGAACATTTTGATAAGCAAACAGAATGTAAAAGTGCTTACAAAATAAACTCAAATGGCATGCCTTGGACTGCTGTGTTTCTTCAAAATTTTGTTAGGATAGCAGGCACATTTTCAGTATCCAATGACCTGGTGGTGAATTTAGAGCAGTGTTTTGAAGCCCTGCTTCTGCATACACTCAGGAGGACTAAATTGGGCTTAACTTTAGTCATGCTTACTGTAACAGGAAAAAACAATAGCTTTCTTCCAGAAATGTCCTCCAATCATTTTCTTTTTCATCAAATTTGTTATCTGTGAGAGTCCTGCCACTGAGTTAGTATTTATCATAATTTTCCACCCTGATAAGTCTTATGCATTAAATTCCCAATTTCTTGTGGAATATTTGCTGTATAATGTTTATCCAAGAAAATCGAGGAGGAGAATTACCTAATGAGGAACAGCCCCACCTGGAGGTACTATTTTATTTATTTACTTATTTATTTATAATTTATCTTTATTGTTGAAAGTATTACAGATGTCCCCCCCCCCTTTTTTTTCCCATTGATCCCCTATACCCCAACCCACCCCTCCCAGGCCTTCACCACACTATGTCCTTGGGCAATGCATATGCATAAAAATTCCCTGGGTAATCTCTTCTCCCCACCCCCTCACCCCCCCCACTCCCGCCTTTCCTCTGAGATTTGTCAGTGTCTGTTCCATGCTTCTATGTCTTTGGATCCATTTTGTTCATCAGTTTATTTTGTTCATTAGATTCCACATATGAGTGAGATCATGTAATACTTACCTTTCTCTGACTGGTTTATGTTGCTTAGCATAATACTCCCCAGGTCCTTCCATGCTGTCTCAAAGGTTGAGATCCTTCTTTTTTTACAGCTGCATAGTTCTGTTTTAAAACAACAGAAAAGGTTGCAGTGTCCAGATACTGGAAAGGAGGTTGGGAGAAACAGAGTAGACACCAAAAGACAGGAAACATTTCACCAAACCAAACTCTGAATGGAACAAATCAACTCACGGTATGTTGGAAGCCATCTTGCTGTTCTCAGAATTTCACATATCCAGGGTCACAGGAAATGAAACATCTAAGTTTTAATCTCAATTTTGCCATTGATTTGTGACTTTCATTTGTTAAATGAAATGAAATGAAATAGTTGTTTGCTTACCAGTGTAGTGTCAAGGCAGCATTTAAAGGAGCTATTGGAGTTTCTTCTGACAAATACTAAGTCATTTTATTCAGAACGAATGTAGTTAGAAACAGTAGGCTCAGGACCCGTCAGTGATGGGCCAAAACAGAAATAAACCAACACTATGGCAGCTTCTGAGGGAGGGTCAAGCTCTGGGGGAAATGGACTGGTCTTTTACCTTGACATCAGATCACTTAAAAAAAAGCTCTTTTAGGGAAAAAGTAGTTTTAAGGATTATTGTTTAGTGTTTGCAAGAGCATTTTTAAAGTTTATGTTAAAGATTGAACATCACTGCTAAAAGAAAGCTTGTGTATAGGTTATTTAAATTTTTCAGAGGTTGTGTCTGACAGGAATCCACTGGAGGGCAGTATACAGTAAGAATTATTGGTTGCCTGGGATATTGATTCATTTTAGAACATAAACTGCATATCACATTACAGCTTAATATTTCTAAATGACATACAGTCTATTTTAAAGTTTAAAAAGATTTCCCACGGTTAGTGCCTGGATAAGTCTGTGTATTTCAGTTTGATGTGAAGAATGATGAGGCTGATTATATGTCGAAAGCATTTCTGTCTTAGTGATGAATTAAAAAGTGGGAATTCAAGTTTCTGCCCTCAGTTGAACAATGATGCATTTCAATCTGGCTAGCCTTTAATTTATACTCTTTCCCTAAGGAAAGAAACTAGAGACAGCTGCCATTAGTTGAAGTTAGGTCCTACTGCCTCACGCACCTTGACCCTGGAACATTGAGTCCAATGTGCTGGATCCTGTCAGCTGCCTGTATAGCACCCACACTCTCAATGAAATGTATTTGACTTGATTTCTGAGCATTTATGGCACATATGTGAGATTAAGCTTTGAATTCAACGTGTTCATTTAACGGGGGAAACACTACATTTGATTAAAAACCAGTCATCTTTTGCTTATAATAATACTTGCCTGCTCATTTATAGTTCCCCTTTTCTTCCATCCAATGATTCATTCACCCATCCACCCATTAATTTATTCAATATTTATTGTTCTTCTATGTATGTGTGGGGGTTAAAAGGTGAGTATGAAATTTCAGTTCAGATATAGAATAGAAAAATCACTCATTGGAATATAAGCGCTTGGGGAGCCTTAGGTATTCCTCAAATAACAATAGACATATGTATAGCTTGGTGAAACACACACTGGTGAATAACACATAGTTATTTTCCAAATATATTTTTTATTGATTTCTGAGAGGATGAGAGAGGGAGAGAGAAATAAAAATATCAATGATGAGAGAGAATCATTGATTGGCTGCCTCCCACAAGCTTCCTATAGGGGATTGAAATAGCATCCTGGGCATGTGCCCTGACCTAGAATCAAACCATGCATGACCTTTTGGTTCATAGGTTGACTCCCAACCGCTGAGCAACACTGGTCTGGCAGTTATGAGTTCTTTACATAACAACCCTGTGAGGTAGTTTCCATCATCATCATCATCATCATCATCATCATCATCATCATCATCCCATTTACAGAGGAGTACATAGAGGCACAGAAAGAGCAAGTCCCTTGCCCATGATAGAAAACATGGTATGAGTGGCAGAGTCCGAGTTTGAGACCTGCTCCAGACCCCATGTTTTGAAAAACTAACCAAGCTACACTGCTCCTTGAGAGCAGGGGTTCCAAGTGAAGCAAAAGTCAGCTTGGGAAATAGTTAATTTAAGAATGGCTTTTTTATTTTTGTGAAAGATCCAGTATACCAGATAACTGAGGAAATGTTTTATTCAGTCTGTTGCAACAGGGAGAATGTTCATGAATGAATGTCACAAAGAGGAGGAAGAGAGCTTAGAATTTTAAAAACCAAGAAAGTCAATGAGGAATCTCTCTGAATCTGCAAGGGGAGGTGTCTTTGCTGTTGGCTGGTTGGCTAATTCTTGGATCCCAAAAGGGCTACAAAATGTGAAAGGACTTCTTGACCCTGTTGCTACTTTCCAGGAAAACAGGGCTCAGATAAAGTTGAACATTGTCACCTCCCACTCTTGTTTAAGACAGTGAATAGTATTGCGTGCTGAATAACGGAGAGACTCTCACACATCTCCTGAGTAGGGGAGGAAAGTAGGGGCTGGGAAATAGTCTCTCAAGGACTCTTGTTAGCATTGTTCCTGTAACATCAACGGAGCCATCTGATGGAAGGGGTTGACAAAGGTTGGCTGTTTTACAGAGCTGGAGTGCTGGTTCAGGCATCTTAAAAGAGATGCCTAAACAAAAAAGAGAAATAATAATATCAAAGGTTGCATTAAAATAGAGTCCTTAGTTGAGTTCTGAGAGTAACTGGATCAGTGGATTCCACACAACATAGGTGGGAGGAAAATCTTATTAGTATACAGAACCACATATTAAATTTCTGGGAGCTCAGGAGCTAGAATGACAATGCTTGTGGTGATGTTGTCCACAATTGTGGTTACCTCTCTCATAAGTGCATATGTGACCAAGTATTTCATGGGACTTCTTAGTGACTCTCCCTTAGGATCCAGGAGGAAATCTGGCCCATGTGTGGTCTGCAGTGGTGGTGAGTCCTTTGAGGTTTCTATCAAGTCCTTGGGCTTCAGCTCCCAGGTTTTTTAATGATCTGGAGGGGAAGGTGGGACAAGGTCAGCTGCCAGGCACTCTAGAATATTGATAGGGATCTAGGCAATTATCACAGAAGGTACAAATAACCTTTTACAACCACTTCTCAGAGCAGGCAACTAATCCAAGAAAAAATTTCCACTTTACTAGAGAGAAGACCAAATTCTGTTTTTGTACCTGTATTATATTTGGCATAAAGTCTCCCTTTGAAAAACTGATAAATTCATTGTGATAGGCAGAAAAATGGCCCCTCAAAGATGCCCGATTCCTAATCCCTACAACGCAGGGGTCCTCAAACTTTTTAAACAGGGGGCCAGTTCACTGTCCCTCAGACCGTTGGAGGGCCGGACTATAGTTTAAAAAAAAACAAAACTATGAACAAATTCCTATGCGCACTGTGGGCCCAGGACAAGTCGGCTGCTAAGCAGGACAGGCAGCGGCACCTGGCGTCCAGATAAATGTCCTCGGCGGGCCGCATGTGGCCTGAGGGCCATAGTTTGAGGACACCTGCCAGCCTTTGAATATATTATGTTACTTGGCGAGAGGAATTCATTTCATTGCAGATGGAATTAAGGTTGCCAATCATGTGATCTTAAAATAACAAGATTATCCTGAATTATCCGGTGGACCCATTGTAATCACAACAGTCATTTATTTATTTATTTATTTTTTTGAAATATATTTTTTATTGATTTTTTACAGAGAGGAAGGAAGAGGGATAGAGAGTTAGAAACATCGATGAGAGAGAAACATCGATCAGCTGCCTCCTGCACACCCCCTACTGGGGATGTGCCCGCAACCAAGTTACATGCCCTTGACCAGAATCGAACCTGGGACCCCCCAGTCCGCAGGCCGACGCTCTATCCACTGAGCCAAACCGGTTTTGGCCATAACAGTCATTTAAATGTGGAAGAAGGAGGCAGAGGAGTCAGTGACAGAATGATAGAATATGAGACAGACTCACCTGGTTACTGCTGACTTCAGAGGGAGGAGGCCACCAGTCAAGGAATCCAGGCAACCTCTGTCTGCAAGCTCCACGAGGCAAGGGAACGGATTCCCTTCCAGAGCCCCCAGAAGGAATGCAGCTCTGCCCACAAGACACATGTTGGACTTCTGAACTGAAAGATAATAAATTTGGGTTGTTTTAAGGCACTAAATTGGTGGTAATTTGCTACGGCAAAAATAGGAAACTAATACACCCATCAAATATTTTGTCAGCTTTGACCATGACAAAAAAAAAATTCCCTTTCAGCAAAGTTTTCTCAACTTTCTATTTTCACTCAGGTTTTGTCCTACATTTTCCTCTTCTCATTTGGTAACAACCAGTCTCTTTTCTTTAAGACAAAACTACTTCTTGACACAAACACATCCTTTATAGGATGCCTTCTCAAAATGGCAAAGATAAACATGCTCTTTAACAGACCCAAATACCTACCTTCTCTGTATCATAAAAATAAGAGGCAATAATATAAAAATTTAAAATTATGCTTAGTAATTAATGTTTCAGTAGTCTATCTTATTAGAAATAATCTTGGCATCCTGTGAATATTGATTAATTAATTGAATTGAATATCAGTGCAAGTTTTAAGTTACCTAGAAGTCTTAGAAATGATCTTCAACTTGACTGATGTACCACAAGTTATAAATACTGTTGGTAATTAAGAGTTGCCTATGTTGATGCTTGAGTGCTGACAGCTTTAAAATATATTTTTATTGATTTCAGAGAGGAAGGGAGAGGTAGAGACAGATAGAAACATCAATGATGAGAGAGAATCATTGATTGGCTGCCTCCTGCACGCTTCCTACTGGGGATTAAGTCCCCAACCCAGGCATGTGCCCTTGACTGGACTCAAACCCCAGAAACTTCAGTCTGCAGGCTAACACTCTATCCACTGAACCAAACCGGCTAGGCCCTAGCCGCTAGGGCTGTGTGCTGACAGCTTGTAAGCCTCACCTTCCCCTCTTCTGTCCCACATTAGGGAAAGTTGGTAAGAAAGCTTAGGTGCTTCCTCCTTCGGTGCTGGTGGGAAGTTCAAACCATGCCAACCCCTACTTGCATTTGGGGAACTTCAGTCCAGCCCCACCCCAAACTTCATAAAAACCCACACTAGCATCCTTTTCTTGTTCACTTTCAAGCCATTTGGACTGGTTTGGAGGCCTGCTCTGCTCTCTCCAGAAAGCCTCCCGTGTGAGTAATAAATCTTTTCCTACCTTCCTGGTATTTGTGTGATGTCATCAGTCTCCAGTCAGAACCACATTTCAGGTAAATGTCCATCCTTTCTTTGGAAAGTGTCCACAAAACTGTTGAAATAAAATTTGTTAGAATAGTGATTCAAACTTGGTTAAACATATTTACATTTTTCATCATTTTAACATTTAGTAGAAGTAATGCTATCTTATTCAATCAGCAAACAGACATATGTTTAGAAAAAAACATACCCAACTAGGATAAAAGTGTACATGTATATTATACTTGACACTGATGTAATGGAAAATACACAGCTGTTTTTAATTACATCAAAATGATTAAAGGAGTCTTGTTTGCCAAGAATATACTTAAATCATGTGAACTTGAATTCTTGAAACATTTTTGAGTTTATTGCTACAAGGATACCTCTTTTTTTAACATTGAAAATATTTGAGGGGGTTCAATAACCTCAATATCTGGGAGTTTTAGGGATATTCAATTCATGTAAATGCTCTTTATCACTAAGCCAATCAGAATAAAGCTCCTTTAAGAGATCTTATAACTGCCCTAACTGGTTTGGCTCAGTGGATACAGAGTGTGGGCCTTCGGACTGAAAGGTCCCAAGTTCGATTCCGGTCAAGGGCATGTACCTTGGTTGCGGGCATATCCCTAGTAGGGGGTGTGCAGGAGGCAGCTAATCAATGTTTCTCATCGATGTTTCTAACTCTCTATCCCTCTCCCTTCCTCTCTGTAAAAAAATCAATAAAATATATTTAAAAAGAAAAAAGATCTTATAACCTAATTTATTAATCCATGAATGGCAGGAAAATAGTATATACTTTCACAATGAGACATAAAGGCATTCTGAATTACAGATCTACAAACATATAAACAGACACAAATAGAGAGCTTTATTTAAAAATTTTTAGCCATGGGTCAAGCATAAACACAGAAGTACAAATTTCACTGGTTTAAATCAAAGAGGGTTTTATTCCCAATGGGTACAAATTCTTAATTGATTTGAACTTAAAATAGACAAAAAGATAAACAGAAAAAAAGACTAACTTCAGATTCTCTGTTGCCTTTCAACCAAGAAATAGAAGATATCTATAAACCATTAATACATTTACAGAAATCATGGAATCATCAGACCATGAAGCCAAGCAAAGCCAGCACCAGATATGACCCAAGTACTCAAAAGGAATTAAATCAAATCTTCATCATGCTGTGGCTGGACAAGAGTCCAGAACACAGAATCAGGAGCTGAACTCACATTTGGGTCCCTGGATCACTACTCAGGAATAAAGCATAAAGGGCTCCAAGAGGCTTCCTTAACTCTTGGTAGGAGAAAATGGGGTTAATCCTAAGGCAGGGATCAATACTATCTGAGCCCAGGCATCAAATTCTTGGATAACTAAATGTACCAGGCAATTACAGAGATGATTTTATTCAGGCTATTGCAACAGAAAGAACATTCACCAATGATAAATGTTTTAAAGAAGATGGAGAAAATTTGAGAGTTTTTTTTGTTGTTGTTTTTTAAGAAAAAACCACGAGGGTCCTTGAGGAAGGGTGGAGGTGGGTTTTATTTCAGAATATTCAGGAATATGGTGACCCTTTATAGTTAGCCAGTTAGATGCTTAGCCATTTTGCCATTTCTCAAACATAAAAGAGTTACACAAAGGTAGGGAGGTTTCTCAACTGTCACTGCTTTCTAGAGCACAGGGCTCAGGTAAAGTTCAACACTGTCACTTTATGGTAAACTCTTTGCTTCATCACCTCTTTGACCATAGACCCTGATACATGTAGGCAGACGGTATCATCCTCAGGAAGGCTTTTTATGACTTGTAACATCAGGGACTATATCAAAATTGTAGTGTCATTCAAAATTGATTTTAATCCACTAAATTACTCTGTATTTGAAGTTGTTTTTTTAAAATTCTCACCCGAGGACATGCTTATTGATTTTAGAGTGAGGGGAAGGGAGAGAGAGAGAGAGAGAGAGAGAGAGAGAGAGAGAGAGAGAGAGAGAGGTGAAAGAGAAACATTGATTGGTTGCCTTCTGTATACACCCTAACCAGGAATCGAACCTGCAACTTGCAAGCTGCAACCTATTTGGTGTGTGGGAAGCCACTCCAACCAATAGAGCCACAACAGCCAGGGCATATTTAAAGATTTGAAAAACCAAACAAACATATTTGGTGCTTATAAAAATTTTTAGGCACAGTGTGAAAAGTAAATTATTAAACAGAAAGCCATCTCTTAATTTAGTTCCTTTGATCTTGCAGGGTGGGGAATGTAAGTAATTTCAGGAATGAGTAGACATGCTCTAGATTAGAAGCATCTATTACCATTGAGGGACAAACACTGGCCAGGATTTCCTGGGCATCTATTTGAAATGGGCAATTGTAGAGGAGCTTTGTGGAAGCAAGCAAAGAGAAATACATCCTTTAGCACCTGTGAGAAGATCTGAGTACCAGGGGGATTAGATATTATGCATAACTGTTTGAGAAACGTTGAACAATTCAGACGCTTAGGGTAGCATTTTAGTTTGCTAAATAGCAGCAGTAATGCGACCAGCTGATAGAAACCACAGAATCATGCCAGAGCTGGGTTTCTGCTGCAGCATAATAATCCAAGATGTAGAAGTTCTCAGAAATGTTCCCTGTGTGAGGAATATGGATATTACCTAATAGTTAATTTACAGTTCTATGTATGTCTATTAGATCAAGCTTGTTAAATCATGACATTCATAACATACCTATTTTTAAAATCTGCTGGTTCTCTCCATTATGGGAGATGTGTCAAAAATCTCCTGTGATGGTGAATTTGCCCATTTCTGCTGTCATTTTTGCTTATATATTTTGAGGTTATCCTATTAGGTACAGATGAATTTAGAATTGTTTAATCCATCTGGTGGATTATAACATTAAAAAGTATTTTGCCATAATTTCTCTTCTGTCTCATGTTAGTATAGCTACCTAAATGTTCTATTGTATGGAATTTGTCTTATATAACTATTTGCATCCTTTTATTTCAACCTTTTTTGGTTCCTATGTGTCTCTTCCTCTTTGCATATGGCTGAATTCTGACTGCATATATGACAATTGCCCTTTTACTGAAGATTTCAACTATTCCCATGAATCCATTTACATTTATTGTAAATACTAACGTATATGTGTTTATCTGTAATCATTTTATTTTGTGCTTTTTATTTTTCTTTCTTTTGTTTGTTTGTTTTTTCCTTTCATCTGTTGCCTGTTTTTTTAATTGATTGGGAGCTCTTCTTCCGCTTCCCTCCAGCGATACTGTTAAACTCATACCATGCATATTTACATGAGAAAATTAAAATTTAGTCAATATTTTTATCATTCTAGGTCCAGCCAGAAAGAGAGAAACCACTCTAAGTCATTCGGTAGAGGAACTGAATACAGGGAGTTGGTTACAGAGGCACTAGGAATGAAAAGAAGCTATACAGAGGCCAGTAATTCACAGTTGAACAATATCAAGAAGTTGCTTCCACTTCTAGGTGTCGGGGCAATGGAAAGGAGTCCAAAGGATACACAGTCGTTCTCTTCTTATCTGTGGCTTTGCTTTCCATGGTTTGAATTACCCATCATCACCATAGTCTGAAAATATTAAAAGGAAAAGTCCAGAAAGAAACCATTTGTTAGTTTTAAATTGCCTGCTGTTCTGAGTAGCATGGTGAAATCTCACACCTTCCTGCTCTATTCCACCTGGCATGTGAACCATCCCTTTGTCCAGGGTGTCCAAGCTGCAGATACTCCCTGCCCATTAGTTACTTCATAGCCGTCATGGTTATCAGGTTGACTGTCCTGGCATCTCAGTGCCTGTGTTGTAGCCACTCCTATTTTACTTAAAAATGGTCTCAAAATGCAAGAGGAATGATGATGGCAATTTGGATAAGCCAAAGAGAAGATGTAAAGTGATTCTGTTAGGTAGAAAGATATGTATACTGTATACTAGAGGCCTGATGCACGAAATCTGTGCAAGAGTAGGCCTTCCTTCCCTGGCTGCCGGTACTGGCCGCCCTCTGGCACCCCGGCGCTTCCCTCTCAGCCCCCGGCTTTGTCAGGAAGGTCGGCTGGTCTAATTAGCATATTACACTTTTACTATTATAGATAGGAAAACACACACACACACACTTATATATATATAGGGTTTGATACTATTTCTGGTTTCAGAGATCAACTGGGGGTCTTGGAACTGATAGGGGGAATATTTTCAATGTTATCTTCTTACTAGGTCTTCACTTCCTATTAATCTACTTTCAATATTTTTTATCTTTTTGTTGTTTATGTTCTCTGTCTTCTGTGTAATTTTGTCCACCTTCAAGTTTCCTATTTCTCATCTCTTGTGTGCTGTTTAACCATTTTAAAATTAAATTATTACATCATTCATTTGTAGAACTTCTCTTTAGTTCCTTAAAAAAAAAAATTGCCTCTTACTAAGTTTATAGTATCTTGCTTCTGTTTCGTTTTATTTTCTTTAAACACATATAACATAGTTATTTTGTATTCTACACTTGAAAATTCTGTCTTATGTTTTTGCAGGTCTGATTTTTGTTATTGGTTTGTTTGTTTTTCTCACTCTCACTGACAGTGACTTATTTTCTTATGTGTTTTCTGACTTTTTTTTTTAATTGTGAATTTCTATTTGTTGGAAGTGTTTCTGAGAATTCTTTAAATCTGGGCATGAGCACGTGTTCCTTCAGAGACATTTTATGTCTGCTCCTAACATTACCCAGGGTATTGTAAACTTGCATACTCTTTAAACTACAGGTTTTGGCTTACAGTATTTAGGGCCATGAAAAGACTGTAAATTAGGCCCTAAACCTATATGTGATCTGGCCAGTGATAAAAGATTCTCAGGAAAGACTTTTTATTTAAAACCTCTTACTAGAACCAAGACCAGGACAGAAAACTCGCTTGACAACTGTTTTTGTAGAGAGGGTATTTCTTCCTAGTTTGTCCTGTTCCTGAGAGTGTATTTCCTCCAGGATCCTGGCTGTAAGTGAATGGCCTTGGATCCAGCCCCCTTCTCTACAAAGGCCCAGGACTTTGTCGCCAGCCCCCTTGTGCTCCTGGCTTCAGGGTCGTGCTTACTACTGAGCATCCTGCAGGTGCAGTGCTCACCCCCTTCCCTCATCTCTAGCTTCTGCTTTGCTTCCCTTCCCCACGTTTTCTTCTTCACACTTTCCCACAGGCTTATTCAATCTTTTAAAAGAATGTTTAAAATAGATTTTATTAAGTATGTTTAGTCGTTATATCTAACAGGTAAAAATTCCATTCATAAAACAGAGATATGAAAATAGCAAATAAACTAGGGTGTCAACTTCACAAGGTATCTTTTGCAATAATATAGAAATACTATCCAAAAGGTATTTCTTTGTGTTCGTTAGTATTTTTCCCCACTTAGGATGTGTCAGGCTCTTTGCTAAGTACTTTGCATACATGACCTAATTCAATCTTGTAACAACTCCATAAAGTAGATATCATTATTAGTAATAATACTACCCCATTTTATACCTTAGAAAAATAAAGTTCAGAGATATTAACATACTACAAATCATGTGCATAATAAGTGTTAGAGGCACATTAGAACCCTGGTGTCTCTGACTATAAAAACCATGTTTTTAACTACTTTTCTATAAAATTGAGTACAAATAGAATGGGTGGATTACTGTAGACTCAATAGTCTTCATAAATTCTTCATAGTCTTGAGCCTGCAGGTTATTTATACATTTTAATTTTTGATTCAAGAAATATAGTGATAAGACTTTGAACTTGAAAGTTCTAAATCCACTTCACTTTTTTTTTTAACTCCCTTTATATCAAAGACTTCACTGGAATTTAGTAAGCTCCCATCAACTTTATGTCCATATCTCTTCTTTTGGTCTTTTTGAAACACTCCCCTGTAAAGCATGCTAAGTGACAGATGAATAAGTAGGAAAGAAAAGGAAGACAGATAAAGAATCAAACAGAATTTTACATGGCGTTAGAAACTCATGCTTGAGACCCTCTTCTTAGCCTATTTTTTAAAGGTATGATTATGTCAGTGACAAGTCTTTTTTCTATGGGTGTGACTCCAAGTTCACATATAAGACACATTGCAAATCAAAAACAAAAACAAAAGACATTGAGTAAGGAGACTGTGAGGTTCCTGAGAAAGAAGACCATTCTTATCTGAGCTTGAGATTCCTACAGCACACCTTTGAGGTGTGATCATTAATGAGCAATCTGCACAGCAGGAGAAGCTCCCCATGGGGATTTCTTTACAAAGGAAATATGAACTAGAAAATGGATGATATTGGTGGTTAATCACTCAAACAGGCATAACGTAATATGCACAGATGAAAAGCCTGCAGGAGAGTCTGAGCAGGAGGGATCCCGTCTCTACTCCTTTTTGCACAATGAATGCAAAAGAGTTCAGCACCTAAATGAGTCTTGGTCATTATCAAATGTTAAAATTCCTTCTCTCCTTGTGCCTGTGAAGAAAAATAGCTTTTATTCCCTAGGATCTTTCAGTTCTTGCAGCTAACGCTAAAATATTTCAGTGATTGTATGTGAAACATCTAAAATTGAGTTCAAAAAATACACTGCCATTACAATGGAATGTTCTTTGAATAATATTCAACATACTTCTTAATCTAATAAAGGTGCTTAAAAATAGAATATTACTGCTACTGATATAGAATGGCAGTGTGCGGAAGTATAGGGGAATGAATTCTTGGTTTATATTTATGGATCTGTCATCAGACAAAGCCCCTAGGGTCATGGTGCTGAAAGTTGTGGTGTACGTAGGGGTGAGCTTACTGGAAGTCAAAACATTCCACTGGGAACCTCTGGACCAACCAGGACAAGCAATGCAAGGTTTTTCCCATTCCATTAGCTCTTCCATCTCCAATGACTTGTGTCTCCAGCCTGCAGCAGAACTTCCAACGTGGTTCCTGTGGACCACAGTTACTACCCAAGGTACAAACTCTCATTAACAGTTGCCATAAACAGTGCATCTAACCCCACCCATTTATGCACAGTGTATCGTGCTATCCATGCTCTAAGGAATATATATATATATATATATATATATATATATATATGCTTGTTTAAGTAGACATTCACATTGACCTCTGTTCCCTCTACACATCCCATTGAAATAATTATAAGGAAATTGAAAATTAAGTTAATTCATGATAGCTGTGAGAGGAGAGGAGAGAACAACAGAAGATCAGATATTGAAACCAGTTTCTCAAAGATGGAAAACCAAAAGGATAATACTAAAAGATCAACTAGGGCAGAACTAAATTCTGAGAGTATTAGAAAAGTGTTTACAGTGGAGATAGCAGCTAGTGCCATGGCCATGGAAAGACTACAGATCAAAAGCTGGCGAGAAAGAAAATAAGAATTGATAGGTGATTAATTCATAAGTCATCTAAAGAAGTGTTTTGAGCTTGGGCTCTCACCCTCATATTTTTGCCACCATTTCCTTGTTGCATTATGATTGTTTCTAGAATAAAACTGGAGCAGTGATCTCTAAAAATGTCAGCTGACAAATCCCAGGGATCTGAGTGTGGATATAGACACCTCAAAGTAAAGCCCTTTTTGTTGATGGTGGGGATGGGAGTGGGGAAGTACTCTGTTTTGACAAATGACAGATAGTACCCATGTACATGGATGTTACAGTCAACTTCCTATTTAGGTAAGTGACTTAGTAGGGAAATTAACCTGTACTTATCCAGGCTAATAGAGGACATCTATGCTGATACCATGTTAGCAGTTTATCCCTTTATTCATGGATGAGGATGGGCAATCAACAATCATTTGTTTCCAAGGACAATAAGGGCATAATAGCGAAAGATAATTGACCCTGGAGAAAACACACAATTCAGAGATCAGAAGAAAATCTTTTTAAAATCTTGTTAATTCTCTAAGAGATTTGGAATTTATTGACCCATAAACAAAAAATAGATAGACATAAAAAAGAAGTCAAGAAAAATAATTTTTGAAATTTAAAAATGCAGTTGGTAATCTGGAGGTTAATGGTGGCCACCTGATTTTCAATCTCTCATACCCTCCCCAAATGACATAAAATCAACAACAGTAAATACAATCACACAAAACTCACACTTCCAGCATTCTTAGGAGACAGAGAATCTCATGGTTGTCAAATTATGTGTAAGTGGATAAATAAAAAAATTCCAAAAATATTGGAAAGTACCTAAATTTCCAAATATAGGAGTCAGGTTGAATAAACAAGGTGGAGAACTATGCAGCTGTAACAAAGAAAGGGATACTGAATTTATATGGAGTGACTTTCTGAATATATTGCTGAGGAGGAACACCAAAGTGCAAAAGAGCATATACAGAGTATATGTGGTATGCTACCTTTAATAAGAACGGGGCGTTTCACATATACTAATTATGTGTGCGTGTGTATTAATCTTGACTAAGAGTTGCACAGGAATGATGAATGAGATGGCAATGAAGTCTGTCACCTTCAGTGGTTACTAGAGGGGACCAAATTAGAAGAGACAGGAGGGAGTAACATTTTTCTGAGCATGTCTTTTGGAATATTTTTACTTTCAGAACTCTGTTAATATTCTACATATTGAAAAAAATGAAATGAAGTCAACAAAATTGGGAAAGAAAAAAAAAACTAGGACAGAAAGCAAGCTGAAACAAATGAACCAACTGTACTTCAAACAAATAACATAACCACACTAAAGAAGGGGGCATACATTTTAGTAATTTGTGAACATAGTATTTGACCATGTATCCATAGACTTGGAAGGTAAAGTGGTGGTGATGGTGTGAAAAATGTCAAGCAAATACGTAATCACTTTCATTAGGTCTTTTTGTAGTGGTAGTAGTAGTAGTATGAATGAAGCAAGTCTGTAACTACACTGAATGGCCAGATTATTATGATCTCTGAACACATAATAATCTGGCCACTCAGCGTATATCCTATATAATAAAAGGCTAATATGCAAATTGTCCCTCAACCAGGAGTTTGACCAGCAGGCAGGCTGGCCAACCGCCCATATCCCCTCCCCCTGGCCAGGCTGGCCAGACCCCACCCATGCACGAATTCATGCACCAGGCCTCTACTATATATATATATATATATGCCTACTATATATACTGAGTGGCCAGATTATTATGCATTCAGAGATCATAATAATCTGGCCATTCAGTGTATTTCAGTTGTATTATAGGATTGAGCAAATGAGTGAATGTGTTAATGTTTTGGGGAGTCAGGGTTCTCACAGTGGAAGGAAGGTCATACATATATGGAATGAGAGAAGGCAAGGAAGATCCCTGTGGAGATAAACTAGAATGGAGAGTATTGGTCTGAGCTTATGAATTGCAAAATGTATATATGTGTGTGTGCATGTACATTTATGTGTATACTTTTGTGTGTATGTGTATTCCAGTTTTATCTGTTGAAAGTTCCTAGAAGCAGACACATTCCAGGAGCAACAGGCACCTGTAGCTCTCAGATCTTATATATAATGCCATTCCCCACTTTAAGTACCAGGGCTCCTCAGAAAAATGGTTGACTCCAGAGCTGGGCAGGAAAGGTACAGAATTAGCTTAGAACACCTTTTTAAAGCCAGGGACAGGGAAGTTTTGGTTTTTTGTTTCTTTGTTTTTAAAGATGAAAGTCTGTTAAAAAGACACAAGAGCCAACATACATAAATGTGTCCCACTGACTAACTGTATGACATGGTGGTGCCATAGTTTTGTCCACTTCAGTTGTGTCTCCTTCCCTACTTGGTGGACAAAGAGTAGAAGATAAAACCTTTGTATATGTTGATACTTTCAGACCATGTTTGTTCACCATTTTTATTGATACATATACTTGTAAAATGTATTTTAAAATGCCACTGTAGGCAAGCCATGGAGAGAGATGGCATATAAAAGTTGTTTGGGGTCTTTTGATCATCTCAAATGTCACATAAATATTTAGTAATAGCAACAATAAACATAGTCCTGTTCCCAAGGAGATAGTTGAGACTTGACCTTCCCTGTGATATCTGGAAGAAACAGATCTTGTTCTTTGATCACATTGCTATCTCTCATGTACTAGTATGTGTCTGGCACATCTCACTGTAGTGTCCTGGGAGTGCCACATGCCTGAGTTTCAAGATCCCCAAATTAGATTAAAACAGGGCATTATAAGAAGAGTAATGAGACCCTCTAAGTAATAAACGCAGCGAGGAAGCTGTGGAGATAAAGAAGAAATCAAATATGCACAGTTAGTAGCATTGGCAGGAACTTTTATGCTAGATGTTTTATTCTTAACAAATCTGAACCAGATGCATATATATTTGTACATTATCATTTTAATACGAACCTGGCTTTTCTAACCAACTCTGTCCCTGCTATACTTAGTTTCCCCTGGTCACTGACCAGGATGGTAGTATGATGTCAAAGTTGTTTTTGACTGTGGAAAATTTCAATGTATCCGCCATGTAAAATGAATCCGGATAATCTATCATGCCTGTTCTGTCTTTTGACTTTCTTCTCCCTCTCTCCAGAATGAGCCAATGGCTGATCATTTGGAACTTTCTTCTTTGCATTTCCCCTGTCTTTGCAGATGATGTCACAGGTTTGCTAACACCTTCTCCGATAATCGGAGCTGTTTAGACCCCACTTTGGTGCACCTGCTCCTGAGCTGCTGGCCCACATCTGCCTGCCCAGGGATGGTCACTGCATCAGAACCCCTGAGCTGCAGTGTGCCCCAGGCTTCCATCCTCAGGCCACCCCCTGGCAGGAAGGACAGAGATCTCATTGAGGGTGGGACTCGAGATCGGACTGCTTTTCCCAGAGTTGGACTGCTTGCAAGGTCACTGAAGAGTTCTGGGAGGGTCCTTGATTGAAAATTCCATGGCAGGTGTTTTTTGTTTTGTTGTTGTTTTTTGCATGTCTGCTAGATCAATTTTTAGCCCTTATGACATGGACTTTCTTCTTGAATACGTCTAGCACAGTGCTTGGCACATAATGGTGCTCAATAAATAGTACTTTTGATTTTTTTCCCTGCAAGGGAGCTATTAAAATATATCTACAGAGAAATTTTAGAAGAGGGAGAGATGACTATGTATAGCTGAGATGAGGATCAATATTTTGTGGATAAGGCTGATTTGAGCCAAGGTTTCCTTGTTCATTCAACACATACTGTAGCCTACTCACTATATTTCAGGTACTACTACGAATGAGAATATAATGGTGACCACATTTGTAACAGTGTCAATAATAAATAAATAATAATGCCAATATTAAATAAAAAAGAGTTTACACACAAATATTCATGAGGCAAACATACATCAAATAATCACATACATACATATACATTTACATGGCAAGCAATGTAAATATCCAGAAGGAAAATGGTAAAATAAATTATATATTCTTTTGATTTAATCTCATGTAGCCATTGAAATCATCTCCACAAATTGTATAATGATTATAATAACACTTGACTATTTTAAAAGTGGGAAATAAAAGTAGAGTATAATTCCTATTTTATAAAAACAAATACATGTGTGCTTATGCCTAGGGAACTTGATTCTATATCGCACTGAACAGTGATTAATCCTGGTATTGGGATTTTGAAGCATAGAGCATGCTCTCATTAAAGAGTAATGTTTTTGCCAGGAGGCAAGTAGATTTGTTTTTCCCTTGTTTGAATTTACAATTTGAGCCTTTGCATATTTTAAATGGGGAACTACCGTTTAAATATATTTTTCTTTCTATTTTGATGGTTTCTTTTTTGTTTTGATGGAGCAAGGAATAAAGTGAAGGTCCCTGAGAGAACAAACATTTAAATTCTAAGTAAAATTCCAGTGTCTTTCTTATGTAATAATATATTGATAGATTATTACTCTGCATTTAGTTTGAAAGAATCAAAGATAGTTTGATTTTTTACTAGGAAGAAACCCAGCTTTGAGGAAATTTCATTTTGGTGAATTTTCCTTTGAACCCGGATGGATGTGACTGATGATACTGCCAATCACTGATACTGGTTCCATTCTCATTCTGGGGCACACTCAGGGGGCTGTACTAACTGACTGCTTGTGGTTCGGTGTGTCCATGTGACTAGTTCTGGCCAATGCTGAGAATTCTTTGTGACAAATTGCCAATAGACATATGAAAAATGCTCAACATCAGTAATCATCGAAGAGGTGCAAATTAAAACTACAATGAGGTATCACCTCACATCATCATTTAATGATGGCTACCATCAATAAATCAACAAATGCTGGGGTGGATATGGAGAAAAGGGACCCCTAGTACATTGCTGGTGGGAATGCAGACTGGTACAGCTACTGTAGAACAGTATGGAGTTTCCTCAAAAAATTGAAAATGGAACTGCCTTTTGACCGAGGGATCCCACTTTTGGGAATAAATCCTAAGGATCCCAAAACACCAATTGGAAAGAATATATGCACCCTTATGTTCATAGCAGCATTATTTATAACTAGAGGCCTGGTGCACGAAATTCCTACATGGGTAGGGTCCCTAGGCCTGACCAGTGATCAGCACCGATGCAGGGCAACTGGCGTGGTGATCAGGGTGGGTGGGAGAGGGGGGTGCCGCTGGCACCTGCCTTGGCTGGCCTGGGGCTTGTGGGCTGGGGAAAGCCCCTGCGTTGAGCATCTGCCCCTGGTGGTTAGTGCACATCATAGCAACTGGTCATTCCACCAGTCATTCCACCGTTCAGGCAATTTGCATATTAGGCTTTTATTATATAGGATAGGATAGCCAAGATCTGGAGATAGTCCAAGTGTCCATCAATAGATGAGTGAATAAAAAAGCTGTGGTACATTTATACAATGGAATACTACGTAACTATAAAAAAGAAGGATCTTTTACCCTTTCTGACTGTATAGATGGACCTAGAGATTATTATGCTAAGTGAAATAAGGATAAACAGAGAAAAACAAAAAACATGTTCTCACTAATATGTGGAATCCAATGAACAAAATAAACTCATGAACAAAATAGAACCAGAGGCATGGATACATGGAACAGACTGACAAATATCAGAGGGGAGGGTAGTGTGGGGGACTGGATAAAGGAAGGTGAAGAGATTAACCAAAGAACATATATGCATAGCCCATGGACATAGGCAACAGTGTGGTGAAGGCTGGGTATGGGGGAGGGGGGGACGCTGGTGCTCGATGGAGGTGGGCAAAGGGAGTGGAACTGGGGGACATCTGTAATACTGTCCAAAAAAAAAAAAAATGCCACAAGAAACCTACCAGCTCTGCTCTTTCCTGTGAGGCAAATGCAGACACACTTGCTGAGATGGGGACGCCTTCCGCTTGGGTCCTGGAGTGACTACAGAGCAGAGCAAGACCCTCCAACCCCCATTCCTCCTCCCACCTACTTCCATCCCAGGCCCATGTTAAACACGTAACTTAAGTGAAAGGTGCACCTTGGCTGTTGGAGCCACTGAGATTTGGAGCATTCGGGGTGACCACACACAACCTAGCGTAGCCAGAATGACACAGGGAGTGACTCAGCTCCTGGCAGGCCCTGGCTTCCCCAAAGATCAAAACAGCTTCCTAAATATTCAAGTTCTCTTTTACAGACTTCCATGCTGCGGCCACTTTCAGTGCACAGTGGGACTTTCTTTCAGAACAGAAAGCAACATTGTAGGCCAGGGCACATTACATGAAATGCCTGGAGAATGAGTTCCTTCTGCCTAGATGACAAATGAAAAGTGCAATCAAATGTCTGTGTGTTCTCAAATAGCATCTGGATGCTTGATAACAGTCACACCATCTGCTCAACTGCTGGATTTGGAAAAATTTTCATTGGATATTTAGCATTGTCCATAAATAGACCTAAAGTCAAGGATTCAGTCTGGATTTGGGCTTAGAAGTCCTGCATTTGGTGAAGTGGACCCGAGATAGACCTGTGCAAAAGCAGATGAGATGTTTTAGTGGATGCTTTGTAGCTTTAAAAGTGGGAGGTTCTGGCCTCCCTCCCCCAAGAGATATCTCTTTAAAAATCTACTGGTAGTGACACCCTGCTTTCTTTTTTGAAACACAAATTTTCTCTTTTAAAATACAAATATGGTTGAGGTGTTTGCAGCACTTTGTCATACATATGCTTGAAAATCATTAAAGAAAAGGATATTTAGGTAAGCTAGGGCAGGCTGTGAAGTAGGAAGTGAGATGCTAGAGAAAAATCTGAGGAGAAAGAAGCAATTTCAGCGAGTGGGAACGAGGTCCACCAACGAGGTGACACGGAGATGTCCTGAAGCTCTTTCTTCCCTGTGCAGGTGAAGACTTCTTTTTTCACCCTAAAATGGGATTTTAATAAAAAATGTGCAGGTGGATTCTGGAATGAGAGAGAGAGAGAGAGAGAGAGAGAGAGAGAGAGAGAGAGAGAGAGAGAGAGAGAGAGAGAAGACAGATAGAGGAAGAGAGGTGTTTTCATGACCAAAGAATCTATATGTAAGGTATGAATTGAGAAAATTTAACATTACTTTTGAAGATCAAAGACAAACATTAGTTTTGAAAAAAACACACACCGATTTTTACATGTTTATTTGGGCCTGTTTCCGAGGCAGTGGCCGTAACCCGAGTCCTGGCCTGCTTCATAATTGTGTGTCTGGTGTCCTCCTGATGTCAGCTACTTTTGTTCTGGGAAATGCTGCTTCATTGCTGTTGGCTTCACAATGGGATCACAACATGCTTCAAGGTCATGTTCGGTGCCCTCTGGAACTGAGGAGGAAGTAGAGGAAACCCAATTTCCTGCTAGCATCAGGGGAGTTTCTGGTACAAAAGGTCGCTGCTGGCTATAACATCTTGTGTGGCTCTGGAACTCACGGAGGGAACTGGGCCAAGCAGACATGGGTGTGGGGCAAGAAGTGGCCTCCCACTAATTTACTTTGCCTCATGCTGTTGATTAGTGATGACTTACATGTCACAGATTTTTATCTAATGAGAGCATAAAGGGCTTTAAATCCCCATATTCCCATCAACCTCTGTGCAGTTAATTGAAACGTAAAACGCAGGTGTTGTTTCCATTGTGTTTTAGGAGGGATGCTTAATAGAAAATATAGAGAAATATCTGAATGGAGATAACATTTCAATTTACATGATTATAATCACATTTTTGCATCTAACATCCCTTCCTTCAAATCATTGGAGATGAGTGTTCAGAATGAAAGATTTACATTGTATCTCTCAATGTAGTTAGTCCAACTTCATCATCTATAATAATAAAAGCATAATATGCTAATTAGACCAGACAGCCGATCGACCTTCCGGTTGTACTTCCAGATGTCCTTCTGGATGACCTTCCGGACGAAGCCAGGGCTGCGAGGGCCAAGCCATTTGCACGAATTTCGTGCAGTGGCCCTCTAGTTGTTAATAAATATTAAGACTCCCCTTCTCCCCCTGCTTTTTTTCCCTCCAGTAAGCAACCTACAGGAGCCTATAGAGGTAAATTGGTAATAAACATGTTACAATAGCCTGCAATCTTTTTATTTTTTTTATGTCAACATCAATTCCCTTACTTGAGTCATGAGTCTCCTGTTACTTCTTTTTAAAATATATATGTTTATTGATTTCAGAGAGGAAAAGAGTGGGAGAGAGAGACAGAAACATCAAGGATGAGAGAAAACCATTGACCGGTTGCCTTCTGCATACCCCACACCGGGGATCAAGCCTGAAACCCAGGCATGTGCCCTGATCGGGAATCAAATCATGACCTCCTGGTTTATAGGTCAATGCTCAACCACTGAGCCACGCCGGCCGGGCTCCTGTTGCTTCTGATGTTCTATCGTCAGTGGTGCTGTCACCTGCATTGATCATTTGACTTTCTGCCTATGTTGGGACAGACACTTGAGCTTCTTGAATTCCTGCATGTCTTGCTGGGTGTGCCAGGACGGCAAGGCTCATCACCCAGGCCATTTCTCATGTCTGTTTATGCAGCTGGTAAACTGGGAGATGAGTAATGTACCTCACACACACACCCTAACCCCCCTTGGTCAAAGAAAAGACTAGCTTGCTTTTTGCTAGAAAAGCCATGGATTCCCCATGTTCCACTGATGCTTGCTGTGCTGTGAATAATAAAGTCCTTTGTTTGTGACCCAGGATCTCATGTTTTCTGATAAGCATCCAGGAAACTGTTATAGGTTAATTTTGTAGCTTATATGTGGGATAAAATCCAATCCAGATCCAGCAGTCTTTACCACCTGAATTGCTTTTATATAGGTACGGTTTCCCCTGCAAAATAGTAAGCCTCTTGAATCCAAGATTCTGTGTCCTCTTTGCATTCTCTTTGGTAAACTCATAACTGATATTCAGTTAATGTTCATTGGCCATGATGATGAGATGAACTTATGCCATGATGGGGTGAAATTTTGACATCCAGAAAACAAGGAAATCATTGTGGCAACTTGTAATGCCATAATAGAACGCCACTCCTCGCTCACTTCTTACTCATGCTAGCTCGTGAATTACACAATACTATGTTGTGGAAAGGTTTTTCCATAGGAAACAGGTGTGAAGAATGAGACTGTAATGAAGAGATGTTGAGAATACTGCTGATGTGGTTACTCAACCCTAGGTCCCCACCCTAGTGACAAATAGCTTCAGGCAGAGTAGTTGTTTGTCATGAAGAGGAAAGGCTCACTTTAAGAAAAAAAATACAGAGCTGTTACTTCTGTATATATTTTGCAATACCATATTTTTCTCTCTTTCTTTGCCATTTACTGAGAAGGAAGTGGCAACTTTCTTTGAGCTAAAAACCATCAAGTGTCTGTCAGAAGAGCCCGTAGGTACAAAGATTCTCCGAGCAATTAATTCATTTATCCTTTTGAGGTAGAAAACACTCATTTCTCTACCGAGTAAATATATGAATTAACTTTCCTCTCATTTAAACACACGTAATTGCGATGTTAAATGATGCACGGATATACATGGGTTATACTAAGTCTGTGCCTTGTTAGGCATTCCCAGAAGAGCTGACTCTTTGACATGACTGCCATGAGAATTCATCTCCCACTGCAGGGAGCATAATTGACCTAAAGCCCCAGCTACCTGGCCCTAAAATCCACCGCCACATTTGTGCCAAAGCCACAGGTTCCACGTGTAACTCTCAGTCATTGACTGAATGTGGCAGGAATACTATGGCAGGCTCATTCCTGGGACATGTGGGACTCTTCTATGAGAGAAGGTGGTTGAGGACTCCCCAACAGGTGTGTGGAACTTCCCTTACAAGTCACTGCAGTTAAGACACTTCCATCTGAACATCCTTTCTTCTTTCTATTCTTCACTTGGAGTCACACTTGTGTCACAGTCTAATAGCTCTCCTAGCCTTCCCACAGTGCCCTCTGCATTTCCTCTCATAAAACACAACTAATTGGTTGGATTGTGTTTTATGAATATCTGGGTTTCTTCTCCTTCTCTCTCTCTCTCTCTCTTTTTCTTTATAAAAAATGTTTTTTTAATTGATTTCAGAGAGGAAGGGAGAGAGAGAGACAGAAACATCAGAGATGAGAGAGAATCATTGATCAGCTGCCTCCTGCATGCCCCATACTGGGGATGGAGCGCGTAACCCAGCCACGTGCCCTGACTGGGAATCAAACCATGACCTCCTGGTTCATAGGTCAATGCACAACTGCTGAGCCATGCCAGCTGAACTGGGTTTCTCTTTTATCAAGAGACCAATCAGTGCCTCGCTTACACGGCAGGCTCAGTGTGTACTTACTGAGCTGAATGTCAACTGCTTTCTCAGTCAATGGCTATATAACAGGGAAGTGCTTGGAAGTTTGGCAAATTAGAGCCCACCAGTGGGAACTGTTTTTGCTTTTTTGCCTGTCCCTTGACTGCTGGGAAATAGCATTAATTATAAAATTATTTAATGTTATATACCAATACTTTTAAAAGCAAACAAACAATAATGATTTAAGATGCTCAACTGAGTCTTTGAATTTGGAATTATGACCACTTCCTACAAGCACAGAGGCAGATCTCACTTCTGACTTTTCCGTCAAAGTCCTTCCAAAGAGAATGATCAACTCCACATTCCATTCTCCTCCTCAGTATGTTGCAGTGTTTTCTACATTATCTCAACATATTCTGCTTTATGCTGGACGTGCTAAGATCCGTTGGAATAATTTGTGTTTGTGTGGGAAAATCATCTTTTCCTCCTCTGGCAGCATGAGCCTCCTGCTAGAGGCATGAGAGTGCGAGAGGTTTAATGCCTGGACTCCTTTGAAGGGAGTGCAGAGACCAGGTTCTGTCCTTTCATCTTGACATCTATGGCTGTGATGTGAAGAGAGAGGCTTCTGACTGCTGCCAAATTTGTATTAGCCTCCAGCCCCTCACTCTTGCCTGCATCCCTGTGTCAAATTACACTGGAGATAGAGAAGCAGATTAGAGAGTCTATTTCCATACAATAGTGCCTCGAATTATTGTTTTATGGCTTTGCAAAACAGAAAGCACACAAATATTGGTGTGCTTTTAAAATATGATACAGCAAATAAACAAATGGTACTACATCAAAATAAAAAGCTTTTGCACAGCAAAAGAAACCATCAACAAAACAACAAGAAACCCCACTGTATGGGAGAACATATTTGCAAATGTTATCACTGATAAAGGTTTAATCTCCAACATCTACAGGCAGCTTATACAACTTAATAAAAGGAAGATAAATGATCCAATAAAAAAAATGGGCAACGGACCTAAATAGAATCTTTTCGAAAGAAGACAGAAGGAAGGCCAAGAGGCACATGAAAACATGCTCAAAGTCACTAATCATCAGAGAGATGCAAATCAAAACAACAATGCGGTACCATCTCACACCTGTCAGAATGGCTATCATCAACAAATGAACAAACGACAAGTGTTGGCGAGGATGCGGAGGAAAAGGAACCCTCGTGCATTGCTGGTGGGAATGCAGACTGGTGCAGCCACTGTGGAGAACAGTATGGAGTTTCCTCAAAAAACTGAAAATGGAACTCCCATTTGACCCAGTAATCCCACTCCTAGGAATATATCCTGAGAAACTAGAAATACCAATCAGAAAGGATATATGCACCCCTATGTTCATAGCAGCACAATTTACAATAGCTAAGATTTGTAAACAGCCTAGGTGCCTGTCAGCACATGACTGGATCAGAAAACTATGGTACATCTACACAATGGAATACTATGCTGCCATAAAAAAGAAGGAATTATTACCATTTGTAGGAACCTGGATGGAATTAGAGAACATTATGCTAAGTGAAATAAGCCAGTCAATGAAAGAAAAATACCACATGATCTCACTCATTTGTGGATAATAAAAAACATTATAAACTGATGAACAAAAAGATAGATACAGAGGCAATAAAGCATCAAACAGACTGTCAAATTACAGTGGGAAGGTTAGGGAGAGGTGGGGAAATAAGAGATCAACTGAAGGACTTTTATGCATGCATATAAGAATAACCAACAGATGCAAAACATTGGGGGGTGAGGGCATGTATGGGCGTGGGGTGGGGGGGCAATGGTAAGATATGTACACATATAATACTTTAATAAAAAATATGTAAAAAATAATAATAAAATAAAATATGATACAGGCCCCAATAAAGGCATTCACCTACGTTTAGTTGCCAACTGCTATTGAATAAGTTAAATTGGCTAATCCTCCAAGTTATGGAGCAGTAGAGTTTGGTGAGCAACTTCTGGTTACAAGGTGAGGCAAGGTGAATGTTAAACCTCACCTGTGTCTTTTATTCCTGCAAAATGTAGTAATAGCTCACTGTTAGATGTATACAATATTATTGGGCATAATTAAATATATTTTGAGCTTGATTTTAAAGTCATTGTAAGAGAAACTGTATATTCTCATGGTGATTTGCACTGTTTCCTGTAAGAATTTCAGCATCTCCCCATGCCCCATGGGAGGGAGGCTCAGCAGATATTTCTGAGGTTCCTCTCTCGCCCATGAGGATGCATGAAATTGTCAGTGGGGCTTGCAGCCTCCAAGAGTAGGTAGGTAGGAAGCATAATAATTCTCTCTCTGCTTCCAAATCCCCCCTAATATGGAATTTTGTCTTTCTCTCTTGCTAGGAATCAGCCTAGGAGGTAAGCACAGATTTCCTTTCTCTGGGATGCTCCCTGATCTAAAATCTTCCCTCTAATTCCCTTCCTTCATTCATCCTAAAGCATTTCATCAAGTATGGGGAAATGTTGTGTTGGGTGTGACAGGGAATGTAAGTTCTACCTGATTGAACTTAATTTTTTTTTTTTTTACATCTGACTCTAGTCTTCTGCACTAAAAACATCAACAGAATTATTAACTTTCAACTCTACTTCCTTTGTTACTTTCCCAATTGACGAACACATTAAAAGAATTTCCAGGATTGTGCTTCTTAAATATATATATATATATATATATATATATATATATATATATATATATTGATTTATTGATTTCAGAGAGGAAGGGAGAAGGAGAAAGAGATAGAAACATCAATGATGAGAGAGAATCATCAATCATCTGGCTGCCTCCTGCACACCCACCACTGGGGATCAAGCCCCAGGGCATGTGCTCTAACTGGAATCGAACCGTGACCTCCTGGTTCATAGGTCGACACTCAACTACTGAGCCACGCAGGCTGGACCTATTGTGCTTCCTGATGTTAATAAACACTTATTTGTGATTTGCAATAGCATTCTTGCTAGAAATAAGAAATTACAAGTTCATGTCTGTGTAATCATATAAAGGCTTCAGAAATACCAGTATAAGGGGGTACACCAGAGGTAAAAGTATCCACACAGAAACCAGCACAGGCACATCCCAGCTCCAGATTCTCTCCCAACTTTGTCCTCCTGTGAGAGCCTTGGAAAGGGACATGAAGGAAAGAGCCTGAGGAGGGAGACACGTTAAGTAGCTAAGTATTGATAATGTCAGAAACCAGGTGACCATGAATAGAGGAGAATGACTTTGATTAGTATTAGGGTGAACATAAAAGAAAAATGGATAGAGGAAAATAATTGAGTACAAAAAGGGTACCTTTCCCACATGCTTTCAGGTTGTGGGAGCACTGTAATGCTAGCTCACAGCTCTTCCAACTGTTTCTTCACTCTGCCACCCCTGTACGTTTTGGAGCCTTCTCACCCTCCAGAACCTGTAGGCATTCATGTTCATTGGCTCTAGTTTCTGCTCCAAAATTACTGAAAACCAGTATGAGCGCTCCACCATATTCTAATAAAAAATAAAATAAAAACACCGTAGATACACCGGGGTAAATAGCTTTTATAGCAAGTTAAATATTTTGGAAGACATTTAACTGTTGCAATCAAAACGACTCCATCAGAAGCAACTGAGCAATTTGACCAATGCTTTACATAGTCTTCTAATAAGGCTATTATAGGAATAGTGCTTTGTCATGGATTTATCTATTCATTGATTTAAATACATGCTTTGTAATATACTATGACCTACCTCAACTTGAGTGCTTTAATGACTTTTCAACATAACACATCTTTAAAAGTTATACTATTTTTTTGGACAACAACTCTTTTTTTCTCCCAGAAGAACAACATTTGACACTAAATAAATATACTATAAGTAGTGGTATTTCAACATTATGGTTTAGACACGCTTACCAATTCACTCCAAACAAGTTTTTAGTCGGAGAACAGCATCTGGAGCAAATTTAAATTGCACACCATGAATGAATGCACCCAAAATGTTTCCTGTGTGTACAAAGGACAAGCAAAAGCCTCGAAAAGGCAGCATCTTCAGCTGGTTTCTCATGGGCTATTTTGAAGTGTTTTGAGGCATTATCATGGTTATCCAACCTTTATTTTGCCCTAACAACTTGTTTCTGTGCTACAACTTTATGTGTAGATTTGAGTGCAAGACGACCATGAGACTCAAAAAATGGAAAAATTGGTAAAGAGAATGATGCAGGAAGAAAACACTTTTCACAGAATATCTTTCTCACACCCCCTCCTGCACCACCCACCAGCCACTATGTCTTTTAATAAATTACATTTTAAGTATAAACTATGTTTATTTAATTTATACTATTTATTAATTGCAATAAAGTGTGTTTATTGTTCAATTCACACATTGTTCTAAGAAAATTGTTTGGGTATCTTGAGCTTTGGGCCCAAGCATCATAAAAGCATCATATTTCCCCCATTTAATTTAATGTGTTTTTTTGTTTTGTTTTGTTTTCCTCATTTAATGGTTTTTCACTTGGTGGCAGCATTTCACAAATGAATTGAAGTCATTCAGCAAAGGAATACATTGGTGGAATAAAAGAGATAAGTAAAATATAGCTCCAGCTTTAAATGAATTTGCAGTCTTTTAGAGAAGATCAATAGGTTTGTTCTTAAGGGTATGTAACTTGTAAACATTCATGTGAACTATAAAAAAATAGGATTGATTTTTTAAAAAGAAATAAGTATATCTGAGGTTATATATGAGTGATTTTGAATGAGTCCAGTGAGTTCATTCTAGAAGCATTCCCTTAAAAACCATTGTGGCCTGGCCAGTGTGGCTCAGCAGTTGAGCATCTACTCAGGAATCAAGAGGTTGCCTGTTCAGTTCCTGGTCAAGGTACATTCCCAGGTTGAGGCTCTATCCCCAGGAGGCAGCCAATCCATGATGTGCCTCTCATCGATGTTTCTATCTCTCTATCTCCCTTCATCTCTCTCTCAAAATCAATTAAAGCATATTTAAAAAAACAACAACACCATTGTAAGCAGACGGTAGTGGGAGTGAGGGGTATTCTAATACTTCCCTATGTTCATCAGAAATGAACATTTGCAGAGAATATTCATGGGTGTTCTAGGACATTCAGAAGAAGTTTAGACAGCAAGAGAAGAGGGGCCAATCAACTCTGTGTTTGAGAGAGGTCAGCTATCAGTCACAAGGACCAGATCGAGATTCAAAATGAGATTTAGGAAAATGCTGCACTAGGACACAAAGAGGTTGCAGAAAGGCACTTGGAAATGCTTCTGGCCAGGCTCTTCAGCTTGTCCCATGATGATGCATTGGTAGTTAGCATCAGTGCCATGTATACACACACTCATATATGACTTGTATATTTGGTATGTTTATTCCATAATATGAGTTCATTTCTGCTCACCAATTCTTTTTTTTTTTGTCCCAAGTTAAAAAAGAAAAAAAAAACTTAAAGGTTTTGTTGAGAAGAGGTTCTTGAATTGAATGAACATTGTATTTCTGAACGTAATGGACATTGTACATTCTGATTTGCTGACAAGTAGATCTAACACTTGTCCTCTTATAAACAGGCCCATTAAGTAAACATTAACCGAGTATTAATCCACTAAAGATTGTACATGGTTAGTGCTTAATTCCCCCCTCCGCTGCCCACATAGGCACGTAATGATTTCTTCAGTACTACACTACATATACTTTCATCTCAACTATATCATCATTCCTAAAATGACCACAGCAGGGGAACCAAGACTTTGTTAACTCCCTGCTGGTTCTGGTTATTTTGTGTGTGCCTGACCTTACAGTCTTTGCTCTTCTCCTTTCGGACCCAAGAAGCTGACTGAGAAGGTCTGCATCGTAGGTCTCACCTGCCTCTGGTGTTTAGTTGGGTTTGACAAATGCAGTGTAGGAGATTGGAGATTGAGAGGGTATTTATTCATGCCGTTCCCTGCCTGGTTTGGCAGTGTCTGCATTCCTGTACTGGATGGCCTCAGCTTCTGTCAGCAGGCTTCTCTCCCAGGGTTCCAGCTCTTGCCAGGCTCAAGGTCAGCTCCCTCCCTTGTGTCTTCAGTTCTAGGAATGGTAGTAGTAGGTCTTCCTGCTACTGCATCAATATCCTCTGTTGGTTCCTTATCCTCTGCAATCAATCAGTCCGACAACAAACCATTTTCAGTCCTCCCCAGCCCCCTTGAATGAGCTATAATTTTCTTGCCTGAAACACTATCTCCCATAACTTATTTTATTTAATTCCCACAATACTCCTGTGAGAGGTATCATTCTAAAGGTCACCAAACAGAATTGTACCTACTGAAAACTGTAACTTATATTTAAATCTATATTTGACTAACTGTAAGCTATTACTCCTTCCACAGTACATAATTTCCTTCCAGAAGGTTAGTTAGTACTTACTTAGTGCCATCCTCTATAAATTTTCTATTATTGTTCCCATTTTGCAAATGAGAAACTGAAAATCCTAACCATCTACTCCCCTACCACTCACATATACATACATAGCTTGCTGTCCACATTATCATAATTTTATTCTACCACTGTCTCCTTTATCACAATGTCTTAACTATCCCAGGATATTTGTATCCAGAGAGGTAGAAGTTAAAAAATAACTTTAATGTTTCTTTCAAAAATTTTCTGAAAAATTCATTTTTAAGAAACATTTCAATTATAACATCAAACAGCTCTTTTCTCTCTAAGACTCTTCCATATGCTTACCTTAAAGCCCTCATTTTGCTGTGCTCACCAGTCCTAAAGTGTTCTACCTTGATCTTTACCCAATCCTAATCCAGCCCCTTCCCTTGAAAGACTTGCCTTAGACCAAACCCCCAAACATCATAAATATCAACTTTGCTCTCTCCCCTAAAAGCTTCTACTAATTCATTGTGAAAGTGGTGTTCTCTCTTAATGAGGTGAGCAATAAACTCAGATTTACCAGATAAATTGGCTCTTTTGGTGATATTTTCAAGGATCCAGCATTTGACAACACTAGCATTTATGGAACTTAAATAATTGCCCATGTTCATCCAGACACGAAGAGGTGGAGCCGAGATTACAGCCCCGGTAGTCTGACGCTGGAGTCTTCGCATAAACAGCACATCGTTTTGCCTTCACTGGGCCATGATGTCAGAGGAAAATGTGACATTACCCAGCGCAAATATTACTGTTTTGTCCCTGATGTTTTGATGACCAGATCATTATTATCTTTTCAGCTATTCAGAAATAAAATGACTACATGAGTCTTTTTTTCATCTTCCAAAGCTTAACTTTTAAGGATTTTGTTACTTAGATTTACAAACATGTCATAGATGTAATTGGCAAAAGTAATAGAATTTTTTTATAGTATCATCTTGTCACATGAAAATGTAAACTGTATTTTATCATTACTGAGGAGCGAAAAAAGGGACTTTCCAGAGAACCTCTTCCTGAGTTGTTTTCACTGCGCAGCACAAATTATTTTATCACCTAAATAAAATAGAGCAGGATTTTGCTTTAAAAAATGACTGTTTTAATAAAAGTAAACAATTTAATAAAACAGTACATGTTTTTAATTCTTAAGATATTAAGAGGTATAAGTTACAGAAACTGCAGTGAGATTTTTAAAAATTTAAATTACATATTTAGGGAATAATAACTAGGAAAATAGCAACTATAAATATAACCAAAAGGAATCAAGAAAGTTTTTAGAAAATTCTGGAAGTGGAAATGGAAATAGGAACTATGAATATAACCAAAAGGAATCAAGAAAGTTTCTAGAAAATTCTGGAAGTGGATTATCTTCCTCTTCTAGTTTATTTAGTTTCTTATGGTATTCTGTGTCTTTTGGAGACTCTTAATAAATTTGATGCAAACAGATTTAATGTTAATTGTTCTTTTAGCCTGGTGTATAGTGAGCAACTCTCTAAGCAAGCTGAGCTGACTATTCCAATTAACTGACTTTCTCCCATCTCTCTGTGAATCATACTGGTTGAGTCCCATATCAGACTGACCTTCAACACTGCTACACTTCTCCCCATGCAGCCCGTGCACGTGTGCTCCCACCAGTTGAGTTGTATGCTTCCCTAGACTCAGTTGTGTTTGATTCTAAACTTTGTCATTGTGATAATACAAAACTACATATTATGTAAGATGATGAGTATTATAAGAAAAATATTGCTATGAAACTAAATTACATACTTTAGAAAGCAAATTACTTTTCAAAAATAGGATCAAATCAAAACCCCGTGAAAGAATTGGGAAAAAAAAAAAAACAAAAAACTTACCAGGTGTAGAAAAAATTTTGCTTTTAGATTATAAGTTCCTTTTCTTACTTAAGGAAATAGACACTGAAATATGTAAATATTGAATTAAGAGTTATAGTTTTGTGCAAAAGACCATGTAGAACTTTAATGACAAGATTCATACTCAAAGAAAAAGCTTTGGGTCTGCTACAGAAGATTGGCACATGAGTATGCATTTATATGTTTGAAGTAAAATTAAAAGTTCGTGGTTTTATGTATCTCTTTTATGATAACCTAATATTAATGACATTTTTTAGTTAATGGTTATTTATGTGCCATTTTGACTGGGCCTTGGGGTGCCAGATATTTAGTTGAACATTACTCTGAGGGTGCCTGTGAGGGTATTTTTACATGAGGTTACCATTTGAATTGGTAGATGGAGTAAAGCAGATTGCTCTCCCTAATCTGGGCCTCATCTAATCAGTTGAAGGCTAGAATAGACCAAAAGGCTTGATTCTCCTGCAAGTACGGGGGAACTCCTGCCTGACTCCTGAGCTTGTATATTGGTCTTTTCATGCATTCTGACTCAAACAGAAACATCAGCTCTTCTTGTGCCTCAAGCCTTCCAGCTTTCAAACTAGAACTACACCAGTAGCTCACCAAGGTCTCCAGCTTGCTGATTGAAGATCTGGGGACTTGTACTTGAATATTTAGGGTATTGCAAAAGAAAAAGAGAAAGTAAAGAAGACTGAGGACCAGATGGTGAACTAAGAGAAAAAAAAAATAGGAGCCTGTGGAATCATTCTGTTTCAAAAAAGAGAATCTCAAGGAGTAGCCAGTTGTATTAAACACCAAAACATCAAGAAGGATAAGGTGAAGGCAATTCTCAATGTATATAGCAATATGGAGGTTGGTTGTGACTTTGATAGAAGTAGTTTTACTGATGTGGCAAGAATGAAAACCAGATTATAAATATTGAAGAGAGAATTGTACCTCTAGTTAACAAGGTGTATTAAATACAAGTGGTTACTTCTGCTCCCTTTCATAACAGCATTAAAAATACAGCAAGAGAGGTGTTGTTGGTTTTTTAAAACAATGAACCCAGAAGACCACAAAAATTAAATGGAAGTCAATAGCAGATGAGAGGTTTCAATAAGCTTTGAAAGATGGAAAAGGGATAACTGACTTAGGAGTCTAAAAAAGGTGAATGCAGTAATGTAAGGGGCAGGTACACAAAAAGCAAGATGGCTCATGTCTTAGAACCCTGGAAAAACTTGGGAACTCAAGGTATCAGAAAACTTTGCAAGGTCAGTTGAACATCTGATTATGAAATAGGTCCTCGCATCCTCTCCTCTGATCTTCAGCCAACGGGTAATCTGTCATACCAGCAGAAGTTGGAAGGAACCTCATTCTCCAGAAAGGTTGAATCTTTCCCCAAACAATGATGAGAATGTTCCAAGCTTCATTTTTTATACACCAGATTAGAGAATAGAGGAGTCCCTTCAGGGAAAACTGACTGGCCTGGGGTAAAAAACAGAGATACTTACCTTTGTGTACCCCTCCATGAAAAATCCAGATGACCTTTAAACGATATTCACCACTGACAGATTCTGCTCATGCAAATAGAACTCCTAACGTGAAATTCAGGAAGAAAAAATAATAAAAACCCATAATCAAACATATAAAAATCTTAGAGAAAATAGAAAATGTAACAAGGATCAAAATACTTCAAAGATATTTTAATATTTTCAAAGAGTTACGAGATATTACACCCACAAAACAAGGGCAGAATGTTATAAAAAGAAAATCATCGAAGTACAAAAATGGGCTTTTGGATATTAAAAACACTCGAGAACTTGAAGAATCATTAGGATGGTTGAAAGGTAAAGTCAAGAAAATATTTCTAAAAATAGATGAAAAGAAAGGGATAATAGAAGAAACTTAAAACAAATATAGAATATTTATATTTGTGTAGGAGGACCAACATCTGAATAATGAGTTACAAAAGGAAAATAGGAAAAGATAAAATAAATAAAACACAGGCATTCTTAGAACCGAAGGACAGAGGTTTCTAGATTAATATGACCCATTCATGATTCAGCCATACAAATGAAAAGAGGCAAATAAACAAAATTCTAGAATATTCTAGAGAGAAAAAAAAAATAGGTCATATACAAAAACTAGACTTTAAATGGCTTTTGAGGGAATTCTAAACAGCATTAGGAAGCCTTTGGATTCAGGAAAAGCATATCAATACAGGGGAGATCTTAAGAGAACTCTCAGATGAGGAAGGGTAAGCCCCACATGATGGCTGAGCAGTGAGGAAAGAGAGGATGTGAGTTGGGAGCCTTGACTGCTGGGAAGGCCAGGGTAAACAGGATTGAAAGGCATGAAGTACTCATCAGCAAGAGGAAGGCAGGCAATCAATTAGTCTCGCCCCGACTTAGACCATGGTACAGGGGGCCTTAGCCAGCTGCTGTTCGTTCCTCAAGTTCTAGTGAAGTTCTGCTGATGGAAGTGTGTGCTTGGGCTTCCCGACGCAATTTATCCCCACCTACAAGATACAGTCTTCTCTTAAGTTTTATTTATTTAATTTTTTGAAAGCTTTCTTGTCTGTGACCATCAATTTCATTGAGAATTTCCTAAGGTGGGAGAACTCCCTTAAAGGCACAAAAAACTTAAGTTTCAATAATTGCAGGCTGCATTGAATAGTACTATTAAATAACACAGCCTTTCAAGCAATTGATTGTTTTCCTTTGTGACAAATCCAGTCTTTTGAAGTACTTGTGTGACTTACATATGGGATTTATTTTCATAGCAATTGCCACCAAAATGCCTTTGGGGGAGGAAACTACCTCTGAGGAAATGTCTTGATTAGCCACTGGGTAGATGGTGGGGTCCTGTGGAGTGTGGTGGTGTTCAGTAGGAGCAAAGTCACCAACGAGGCTGGTTAAGAGAATTATAGAGGAACTTCTTGTGTTTCTGAGAGAGGGAGGAGGGGAAGAGAGGGAAGAGAGCAGAGGTTAGGAAGAGGAAATTGCGATGTGTGCTGGGTGATGGGAGGGAAAGTAGCCAGTGGGGAAAACAGAGTTGCCAAAGGATTTTCTATGAAGAGGATTATTGAAAACTCAACAAAAACTATCTGCATTCCTACAACTCAACACATTCTTCTGCTGGGTAGTCCCATACTATATATCCTACAGTGTACCACACTCACAAATGGCTGTCCTTGGGGACTTGAGAAAAGAGATTTATGCTTGGATCAATTTGATGTTAAATAGTGACGGCAGGCCCAGAAATAGGACCCCAGAAACCGATTTGGCTCCGAGAAGATTTGTTCTCCAGGAATGGGAAGGCTTTGGATTTCCACACTGCAAATGAGAATTCAAGCCTGTGCCTGTTTAGATCTCAATAGGGTAGGGACCGACCCCAGCTGATATGGAGACTATACTTCTAGCAACACCTCCTTAATGTGATAAAGTCTTACATGTGACTTTTTTTTCTTTAATGGCCAGTTTCTTCTCCTATTATTTTAACCTAAAATATGTTCAGTCCAAGCCACAGTTTGGTTTTCAGTTACTTTCAGAAAACCCTAGTTGAAATTAATTATAGCTAATGAATGGTATGGGTTTTTTTTTGTTTGTTTGTTTTTGTTTGTTTTGTTTTGTTTTTTTGTGAGTTTCCCATACTTCAAAATAAGGCTTTTGAAAAATCTGATTTCATTATGAAGAGTATGTACTCTTTTCCTTATTTTGTGATGCTTAGTATCACTTTAGAAACCCTGTTCCTATGTTCCATGTATGTGCTAGATTTCTTCCACATACTCTTTCTCTCTCCATATATATATTTTTTTCCTGTTATCTGCTATTATCCAGTTTCTCTTCTTCATAGCTAGAAATTTCATTTCTTGGCAGCTAGCCATCATAGCACAGAAGGGAAATTATAGCTTAACTGATTTTTCTGTTTCCTTTTCCTACTTCTTGTGCTTCATTGTCATTTTTTGTTACCAGACTAATTTTCTTTGCTGCTGACCATCATAGATTAATTTGAGAAGCTCCTCTTGTGTTAGTTCAAAGACTTTCCATAGTTAACATAGGAGAAGCTTCCCTGTGCTTCTGATCAAATCAGTCTCCACAAGGAAACTCATCTCTGTTAGCATTAGCTAACTGAAAAAAACAGAAGGCATCATTTTATTTTTTCTTTATCTCGAATATCCAGGCTTGATTCTTTAATAAGCCGACAGTTCTCACTGCATTTGCCGGAGCATGTCTGTGATAACAGCCATCTTTTCTGAACTAGCCTACCATGTATTTGGAAGATTCCTGCCTGACTTCTAGACTTGAGAGTTAAACACAGTTAATGAACCTATTCCTGGAGCAGATTGAGCAATGCCAAGCAGTTTCTAATCTCCCTATTCCAAGGTTCAGTTCCTCTGCAAACATAACACAAAAATCCAATTAAATCACCACCAGTTAATGTTCTTAAATAGCATAATTATTAGAATCTGCACATAGCTGAGATAGTGATAAAGAAAAAATAATACCATTACTTCTCTAGTTCTTACATCATCAACAGATATACTTACTAGTACTCTCTATTTTTCTAAAAAATTTGAAGCCACCAGAAAAAAACTCCCTTATTTTCCGTGTTAAAAAACAACAACGAAGTTCAACCAAGTAAAATTAAAGGTCTAATTGTTTTTATTAGCCTTTCAGGAACCAAGCAGCATACTATCTAGTAACTGGAAGGGCACTCCAGGGGTTGTACAAAATGGAAGGATTTTATGAAGTTAGCTATTAGCAAAAGAAAAAAGCTGGATTAATACTTAGACCAGCACATCTTCCTTTGGATAGAAGGAAATATCATGCACATTGCCTCTTCTCTCTATGGAGGTGCGGGGAGAGAGGGGGGGGGGGCGGATAGAGAGGCCCATGTGACAGATTACCTCATGGTATTGACCAGAGAATTTCAGACGGATTGATGATTAAGTTTCTGCGAGATGTTGAAACAGCAGTTAGGTCAGGTATTAAATCTAGATTTGGTATCATGGGCTTTAACACAGTGGTGCACTTTGGGCCTATGGTTTTCTCTGGAACACCCTGTCTGAGCAACAGACCTGGCGCCTCTGCACCCATCCTTCCCTCCTTGTTCCCAGGGTTCTCCCTTTTTGCAAGGGCTTATGTCTCCATGTGCACTTAGGATCCCATTCTCTCTCACCTTTGAAAAAATATAGCCTACTGATTGTTTCCTTCTTCTCCTATATTTTCAGTTTTGACATATGTTTTAATCTTTTTTATTTAAAAAAAATCTTGGACCCCATCCCCCTTCCTACAACCATTGCAGGGCTGTCCTGCTATATACAGCCAACCATCAAGAAGTTCTCTACATTCACTGCTTCTGTTTTGTCACATGCTATTTGTCCCTCCATTCCCTCCACCTGGCTTTGAGCCCCGTGATTTCATGAGAATCACTCCCTCTAAAATCAATAGATAGTAGAGACCTTTGTTATTAAGATAAATGCACACTCTGGTGCGTTCATCACCTGCTTTCTCATTGCTTTTTGACAATCAATTTCACCTGCTTTCTCATTGCTTTTTGACAATTTCATCTGCTTTCTCATTGCTTTTTGACACAATTTACTCGAGTTGCTTCTGTCAGACACAATCCCTGTGGCTTCCGTCACCTTCTGGTCCTCCTGGTTTTACACTTCCTTCTCTGGCCACAACTTCTCAGTCTCCTTTTATGGATCTCTCCTACTTTTTTGTTTGTTTGTTTGTTTTGTTAATCCTCGACCAAGAATATTTTTCCATTGTTTTTTTTAAAGAGAGTGGAAGGGAGGGGAGAACCAGAGAGAGAGAGAGAGAGAGAGAGAGAGAGAAACATCGATGTGAGAGAGACACATCTGTTGGTTGCCTCCCGCATGCACCATGACCAGTCAGGTACGTGCTCTTGACTGGAATTGAACCTGGGACCCTTCAACCCTTGAGCTGACGCTCTATCCACTGAGCCAAACCAGCCAGAGCCCTCTTCTGTTTTTTGATCTATGCTATCTGTGGAAGTTGTTTAGGTCTTGGACCACCTCCCTCTCCTCATTCTATACACTCTCCCTCATGCATTCATACTTAACCAGAGGTTTTACTTCCCATCTCTTCCCAAAAAGGTCGATTTCAATGCCAATGAATTATAAGGAACGTTCTGGTGATCCCTGTTTCCGGAGAGCCTTTCTCTCCTCCGGGAAATATTCACAGAAAGGGGTATGTCAGCAGCTGACATTATGTCAATTCCACCTGGACAAATAATCAAAATGAGAAATTCTTTAACAAATCATGAGCTCTGTGAGGAACTTTGATAGATTCCTAATTTTGTCCTTTCTCGGAATTCAGTGCAATAGCTCTCAAAGTATCTTTGGTTTGTTTGCAAAGTTCTTATTTAGTTTCAGAAAAGGTTATTTCCTACATTGGATCACTGCTTATTTCCTCCCAAGGACAGGACATGTTTCTAGGCTCTTGATAATATGACTTATTTTTACTACCTTATTTATTTCTAGGATACTTGATAACCATCGTACTTTTTTCAGGCATTACTTAGCTCCCAGTTAGAGAAACTATAACATTTGCTCTAGAAAATCACTCAAAATTTTTTAGCTCGATGTAATATTTGGTAGTTGAATGGATGAGGCAGGAGGTTACTTCACTTACTTCAGGAGAGTTTACCAAACTAGGAACATTTCTTAGAACCTTGTGTGTTTGAGTATTAAGGAATGTCAGCAGAGTGAAAGAGTCTTTCTTATGGGGACTGTTAGCTGCTGAATCAATCAGGCTGAAAGGCCTAGTTTTATGACATGTTAACCATGTACTAGTATCGTATTTGATCCTTGATGGGAGGAGATTTCTTTAAGGAACATGGACTTCTTCATTAACCAGGTTAAAAGCTCCCACTATAATAAGCAATTGCGTAGAACACTAGAAAGGTATGTGCGTTGGAAGAAGGCCAGCCAAGGTTCAATTGCTTACTCAACCATTTGTTAACTATACTATTTATTAGGAGATTATTTAACTTCCTTGACCCTCACTCTATCACCTGTAAATTAGGCTTTATTTTTTAGAGCAGTTTTAGGTTTATAGCAAAACTGAGAGGAAGGCACAGAGATTTCTCATCTATCTCCTACCCCCACACAGGCCTACCTTCTCCCATTATCAACATTTACCAAAATGGTACATTTTACAAAGAATAAACCCAACATTGACCCAGTATGATCACCCAAAGTCCATAGTTTAGCTTAGAGCTCACTCTGAGTGTTGTACAGTATGGGTTTGGACATATGTATAATGACATATATCCATCATTACAATATCCTACAGAGTATTTTCTCTGCTCTAAATGTCCTCTGTGCTCTCTGCCTGTTCATCTCCCTGCCTCTCCTTCCTATCACTGTTGACCACTGATCTTTTTACTTTTTTCAGAACGTCATATAGTGGACCCATATAGTATGTATCAAGCACTTTCAGATTGGCTTCTTTCATGTAGTAATATGAATTTAAGGCTCTTCCATGTATTTTCATGGCTTGATAGGTCATTTCTTTTTAGTGCTAAGAATAATATTCCATTGTCTGGAGTTACCACAATTTGTTTATTTATTCATCTACTAAAAGACAACTTGGTTGCTTCCAAGTTTTTCTTTATGAATAAAGCTGCTATAATCATCCATGTGCACATTTGTATGAATATGTTTTCAGCTCCTTTGGGTAAATACTAAGGAGTGTGATTGCTGAATGGTATAGTAAGTAAGAAACTACAAACGGACTTCCAAAGTGACTACCATTTTGCATTGTCACCAGTTGTGTATGAGAGTTCCTGTTGCTCCACACCCTCACCATCATTTGGTGTCAGTGTTCTGGATTTTGTCCATTCTAATGGGTATGTAGCAATATTTCAGTCTTAGTTTGCATATTCCTGATAATGTATGATATGTAGCATCTTTTTATATGCTTATTTGGCATCTGTATATCTTCTTTGGTTAAGTGTGTGGTAAGGTCTTTGGTATGTTTTGTAATTGGGTAGTTTGTTTTCCTACTGATAAATTTTAAGAGTTCTTTGTATATTTTGTATAATAGTCCTTTATTATGTATGTCTTTTGCAAATATTTTTGCCCAATAAGTGGTTTGTCTTCTAATTCTCTTGACATTGTCTTTAACAAATAGAAGCTTTTCATTTTAATGAAGTTCAGCTTACCAGTTATTTCTTTTAGTGATCATGTCTTGGGTGTTATATCTAAAAAGGCACCACCTACTGAAGGTCATCTAAGTTTTATCCTAGAAATTTTATAGTTTTGCATTTCACATGATCAATGAGTTTGGAAAACTTGGTTATAGCACTTGATGGAGTTTATATTTTTCTCTTGATGAGAATACAGTTTTTATTAGCATTGATTACAATTCCACATTGCCCTTATCCCAATTTCCAACTTATCCTTTTCCTTTGGAAAATTGATATTTCTTTTTCTGTCTCTCCTAAAGAATCTCCAGCCTTAAACATTTAGGTGCATTTAAAATGTATAACTTCCAAGTATTTGAAAGCTGTATCTTTGTGGAAGGTACTTAGTGCACATACGAGAATAAATAAGGGATGAAAAAATCTATCAAATTAAAATGTTATTTCTTTAGTGGGATGCTTAAGCCATTCTTCATTAAGAAAAAATACACATAATACACAGCTGCAAAAAGCTGTGTGTGTGTGTGTGTGTGTGTGTGTTCCTGCATCTGTTGTAGACTCATGAGATTATTTTAGTATAAATTGTAATTGTCCTTTTTTGGAAATCAATACAGAACAGCAAGGCATATTTCCTCTAGGTAATAGTAATTCTTTAAATGGAAAGTACCCTTGACCATTGTTTCATTTTTAAAGGTTCAAATTACTTTAGTATGATTAATGCGAACAGCAGTTCCCTGACAGTCTCAATAACTATATCCTGTGAGTTTAGGACCTCATTTTGCCCAGTTTATGCTTTAATGCTCTAATTTCAGTTGGATTTAATGCAAATAGTTCTTATGCTTGACTATGATCCAATTTCGAAACTGTAGTTTTGATCAAACCAGTGTCCTCATAGAGCTTAGAGAGAAAAAATAAATAAGGTCCTAGTCTAGCCACCTGAACTTATGGAATCGTTTATGAAACGCTACTTCAGAGATGGTTAGTGAAAACAATCTAAAAAATGGTTTCAAATACAAAGTTGCTGTAATGTTAATACTGCCAAATATCACTGATCACTTCACTTCCATCTTGAAGCCAATAAGAATAAACATTGAAACATATCCCTTAGGCAGTCCAGGTCCGGTCCCTGGAATGTTCAGAATTGAAAGGTCTTACTCTCTTCTTTCTGAAAAGAATGGCCTCCTTGCTGATGGGTAGGCTACTTTTGAAGTTTATATGGGATGAGATGAAGCCACTGTATTGAACTACTTCTTGAGAGACACATGCTCTGCCTATTTCTAATTGGAAACGTAGGCTTTGCTCTGGGTCAAGTGACCAGCTATTCATCTTCAAGGATGGTATTGCCTCTGGGTTTTATATAGAGGCAGCAGGTCCTAAAGACTAAATGACTAGACCTCAGGATTTTGAGGTTGAACCATTGTCTTTCAGACTTAAAATAAGAGTGTGAGGCATGGTTACCTCGAAGGATCCTTGCTGCTTTTCTGAAGTGGAGGGTTGCCTAGTGAAAACAAAACAGGCTCTGTAGTCAGGCAGCCCTGGAGTTACTGTCTACAGGCTGTGATCCTGTGAAGTTAGTTACTCTGTCTCTGTGAGACTCCCTTTGCATACTGGCAAATTGAGAGCACTGATGTCTATCTCATGGAACTACAGTACACTTTCATTCTAGGTTACTGAACCTAACGTACATAGGATACTGCCCAGCAGAGTGAAGATGCTCATTCATAAGAAGCCTTATTAACTTGGAATGGTTCTACCTCTGCCAGTAATGAAGTGTGCAACTTGAGGAGAACCACTCAAACCGAAGTTCCTCTCCACAGACAGCCCTGGACTCTCAGTTCTCACAGTCACCACAATCGTTAGGCTCTCAACAAATATGGAGTGCCTTTGGGTGAGACTATCCACCATTTTCAGGTTGACCTATTGCTGTTGGGAAAAATATCCAGGATTACTATTTTTCTGGGTGATTTACTGATTAAAAAATAAATTGCCTTGGATGAGAGGGGGAAATGCGAAAAGATTTCATTTTCACAAAATTTGAAAAACAGTTTTATAGCTCTACACGCACCCCCTAAAGCAGTTCCTAAAAATGTGCTTGGTATTGTAGCCCTTGGCTTGGAGCCTCCAACTTCCTATGAGCACATTGAAAATAACACAGGAAATACCTTATTCCAGAGAAGTTAGTTTATCCTTTCTGCAGGCAGCCTTATCTGTGCCAAATCTAAACCACACTTGAAGATTTATGTATCAGGCTGCATTGGTGAAAAGGAATATGTTGCCTTTGAATTGGGCTCCAGGACAAGTATATGCTGTTGAATCAACAGTAAAACTAAAGTCAAGTCATGTCTTTCTACTGCTCAAAACCTCTTAACAGCATCCCTTCTCACTCAAATCCTTAGTCTGGTCTGCACAGATGTGCACAACTGCCTCATTTACTTTTGACCTAATCTACTGCCATTCTCCCTGGTCTTTAGCTTCTTCCCATCAGCCTCTCCAGACAAACTCTGCCTCCGGTACTTGATACTCTCTCCACTTCTGCTTAGAAGGCTCTTTGTCCAAATATCTATCAATCTTCATGGCTCCTTCCTCACTTCCTTAAGGCCTTTCCTGACACTGTCATCCTTATAGTGAACCTCTCTGACTACGCATGCCATTCCTTCCCCCTCGCATCATTTATTTATTTCTCCTTAGTAATTATTATTATGTTCTATTTCATTTATTTATTTATTTATTTATTTTTAAAATATTTTTATTAATTTCAGAGACGAAGAGAGAGGGAGAGAGGATAGAAACATGAAATGATGAGAGAGAATCATCACTGATTGGCTGCCTCCTGCACCCCAGATCAAGCCTGCAACCAGGGCCTGTGCCCTGGCCAGGAATCAAACTGTGACCTCCTGGTTCATAGGTAGATGCTCAATCACTGAGCCACGCTGGCTGGGAATGTTCTATTTTTTTTATTTATTTATTTATTTATTTATTTATTTATTTATTTATTTATTTAATTTTTCCCTCTACTACCTTGTGAGTTATAGGAGGTCAGGTGTTTTTTGTTGTTGTTGTTTTTTGTTTTTTTTTTTAATTTGGTTTATTTGCTACTTATATTTCAAATAGGACCTGGCCCAGAATAGGTTCTCATTACATTTTTATTGAATGGATGAATAAATTAATGTTGGTAGTCTGACCAAGGAGAAATGATTAATCAGGACAAACCATCAGAGACCTTAGAGTGTAAGCTCCCCAAGGAAAAAACATTGTCTTGCTAATTCTCGACTGCCTCCTCAAAGCTTTGCAAAGCCCTGGGATATAGTGGACATGCAATTAATACTTATTTTATAAATAAACTAATTTATTAATAACTTAAGCCTCTTAATTGTCGCAGTGTCTCCTAAAATAAATCATCATGCTTTGGGCAAATGACTTCTTGTTATAATTTGGCTACCACTTTTGTTTTGGAAACTTAAATAAATTTCTCATTTCTGAGCCTCAATCTTCTTATCTTTAAATGGGCCAAAATATATATATATATATTTTAGTGTTTGTATCTAAGAATTAAAATAGTTAAATTATATACAATGTCTGGCAGATAATAAAGTTTCAATAAACATTATGTTATTTTTTTCCTCTTTTTAAAATACCCTAGCTCTAAATGACTCCTATGATACAACTTATGTTTACATTGTTCTCTTTGAGAAAAAAAACCTTAAAATCTCAGCTGCAACACAACCATCTGTAACAGTAAAACAAATTGTAAATTTGTATTGTTTTCCCCAAGTGCCTCCCTAAATGTTAAGCTACACCTGTACAGGAAGTATTGCACCACATAAACAAAGTCTTAATCATTGACTGCTATCAAAAAAGAGAAACGGGGAAACATCTACAACTTCCAGAGGAAATTCCAAGCACAAATTCTCACAGTTGCCTCTGTTCACTTGTTGTTCCTCCCCTGACCATTGTTTTAACTACGGCTCAAAAAGAGACATTTATTTCACGCTACTTTTGCCTCCTTAAAGAAATATGCTATCACTGCTTTCCAATCTTAATGATTGTAATACTTGCACTAGTCAACCAGGTTGAATTAAGCTAACTAAGGTAGGAAGTCAAAGATTAAATTCTGGAAGTTAAATTTAAAGAGGAAATTTTAAAAATCCAAGTGCCACAAAGCTTGTACATAGTCCCTTCAATTGTGGCCCTAGAAAGCAGACTCTGTTGGAAGGCATGCTTCATTAACTTTCATCTACATAGGCCTGAAGCAATGAGCCTCATCTTATAAAATTAATAGGATGGCTGTAATTTTTCTTATTAGGAGTAGAAGATTTGAAAGAGGAATCATTTTAAGGGAATCTTGATAAGCGAACTAATATAATACTCCAGAGAGATTTCTAAATTTGTCCCAATTGTGAACTTGCCCTATTTATCTAAATTCCTGGAATTTATTTTTGTTTTGTGATGACCAGCCTTTGACTCATTTGTTTCATTAGTCATTCTTTGTTAAACTTTAAGTTTTAAGAGACGCCATCACTAGAGAATAGCACTAACTGTATGTGGTATAATTTGTTGTCTGAGTTGATAAAAATGCCTCTGTTTTGGCAACTTTTTAGTCATTTTCTGGCTCTCTTCAGAATGGTTAAAACTTAAAACAATGTTTTAAGTAAATAGGGCAACTTCTACACAATTAGAATAAGTGTAGAAATGTCTTTAGAATGTTATGCATACTTTTAGAGCAATGTCCTTGGAATGATAATATTTTATATAGATCTCCTTTTAATCATGATCTACAAGATTAGCTTTAAAAGATCCTTAAATTCAAATACAATGGCTCCTTAGTTCCATTGAGCTTAGTGTGTCTATATTTTGATGAGTGCTTGCTTTGGTTAAGATAACACATCAATTCTCTCATCCCTAAACTGTCAATCCCCATGCAAATCAAATGGGGAGAATATCCTCTGAATTTTTCTCTCACTTCTCCTTTGCCTTACATGCTTGGCTGCATAATGCTTTTAGAAGGAAGAAGATGTGGTGTTTAGAGAATTATGGTTTAGGTAATAAGTCTAACATCTTTATTTATTTACTCTGCAAATATTTAGTGAGCACTGCTTTATTATCTATCCTGAATGACAAATGACCTCAAAACTTAGTAGCCCAAAGTAATGATCTTATTTTGCATCATTCTCTGTGTTGGCTGGGGCTCAGCTGGGTGGTTGTTCTGCTGATCTGGTTTGGGATCTCACATGAGATTGCAGTCAGCTGGTAGGTGGAGCTGGGTCATCCAAGATGGCTTCTTCACTCGCTTGTTGGGCACATTGGGGCTCCTACATGTGGGCTGTCTCTCCAGTGGGTTGCCTAGATTTCTTACATAGTGGCACAGGACTCTAAGAGGCGGTTAGTGGAAACTGCCACTCTTCTGTAAGTTTGGTCTCAAAGTCCCAGGATGTAACTTCTATTGCATTCTATTGGTTAAAGCCATTCACAAGGCTATTAGCAATTCATAAATATTTTTAAAGGAAGAAAATGAGGGTTAAAGTTCAGAATAGAGAGCTGGATAAAATGTCTCTCTCTCCTCTACAACAATACAAAACCAGGACAAACTATATACTTATGACATTCAAATTGTTAAGGTCACTGGACCAACAATTACTTAAAATTTGGAGAGAGATAAGCATCTGCAAGGAGAAATAAAATTTGAGTATTTGCTTGCCTTGGACAGACACCACCAAGCACTATAAAAGCTGGTAAGAATATTCATCTAGCAACTTGTAATGAATCGCTAAAGGCCAAGTGTGGAGTATTAATAACTACTATGTAGGGCTAAAATACCATTATGTGCTAGCCATAGTGTCTGGAGCAGAGGATGTAGCCATTAAATGAAAGCTGTTGATACTATTTTGAATGTTTGATAATGAAGGCATCGTTGGAATGTTGTTATGCTTTTCTCAGTACATTTCCTTAATTTATATCTTCACACATATGGAGCAAATTAAGTAAATTGGTTGAATAGCTTTATCTCGATCACATAAACAGGAAAACTACTTCTGAATATAGAGTGACTTTTTCAAGACTATTTCAATTCTGTCTCTCAAGAGGGATCCCTATTTTGCAAAACAAAACATTGATGAGTTAACCAGTATTTACTGAGTACCTTTGTTCCCAGGCAAAATACGCACATACACAGACACACTCACGTACACACATAAACTTTAAAGCAGATACAGATCGACTACCTCATTTTTCTTCCTTTCCCTTATCATTTTATCTCTGGAGTTGGTGCTTTAGTTTGCAGGTTGCATTCCTTGGCCTGTGTCCCTCCCCCATCCTTCAAGAGGCACACCTTGCATCGATTGAGTAGCTAAAGCAAAAGTGGCTAACAGATGTGTGGGCTCTGCTGTATTTTGGTATTGTAATTTCCTATTACTGAAAAAAAATGTGAAGTGTCACCAAGGAGTCCAGGGGGGTTTCCTGACTAGCAAAGCCTTTGAAGTTGCAGAATATTTCAAGACAGGTTTTTAATTGCAAAGAATCTTAATCACGTAGAGAAGTCTGCCTTTGGAATATTTTTCTTTGAACCATACATTTACCAGCTCAGGAAGCTTATTTCTAAGAAATGATATTTTAATTTCAATGCATTTACTTCCCTTAGTTTGCTACCATTTTATTCTTAGTCTTATTTATTACATTCTGAAAATTAGGCTACTTGCCTTCAGCTATTCTATATAAATGTGTTTACTCCCCACATCCATTATTTTAGAGATGCAATTTTAGCCTTTAATTATTCTCCTGCCATCTCTGCAGGGGCTATTCTCCCCTTCAAAAATCTGACAATCTCCATTAATGCTAATTCTGGGTATAAAGAGACTTTACTTCTAAATTCAATTTTCCTAACTCATTCCATTTGCTTAAAGTTTGAATAAACTGGGCATATCTTAAAATGGATATTTGACCATGCAAAAGCCAACACAAGAACAGTGAAAAGTTTGTCATTGGTTTAAGACAGGGGAACCATACTGTTCAAAGTTCATGTCAAAAATACATTGCCATAAATGTCTCATTATTTATCCCAGTTAAGAGGTAAGATTACTTGTTGTGTTCATATACACATATATGAAACATATTTTGTCTTTGGTTATAGTAACACCACACACACACACACACACACACACACACAGGATCATCAAAGCCCAAGTAAAATGACATTCATTAGGAAACCACACTTTTTTGAATGAAGGTCAATTCTGAAATAAAATAAACATTTCAAGTACAGACCCTTTACGTAAAACACCATCACTAATTGCAAATGGATGCATTGATATTATCTGCCATATTTGTGAATCCTATCTAATAAAAGAGTAATATGCAAATTAACCACCACTCCACAACAAAAATGGAGGCCCCCATAGCCACAAGATGGCGGCGCCCAGTCCCCTCAGCCCTGCTGTTGGAGTATACGGGCTGTCCAATGGAGCAGCAAGGCTGGATCTGCTGCCAGAGGGGGCGGATCCAGCCTCCCCGCTCCACTGCTGCTGCAGCGTCTGGGCTGTCAGCACCCCCGGGGTTCATGGGGACCAAGCAGTGAGGCTGGATCCACCCCCAGACACAGCAGACAGAGCCCAGACAGCAGGGCTTGGGGGCTTCCTTAGCAAGATGGCGGCAGGAACACCCTCAGGTCCTGCAGACAGAGCCCGGACAACAGGGCATGGGGGCTTCCTTAGTGTGTTGGTGTTGGCGAAGCCCCCAGGCCTAGCAGACAGAGCACACTGCAGGGAATTGGGGCTTCCTTCGCACGGCGCATGGCGGAGGCAGGCAGAGAGCGGACAGCAGGGCACGGGGGCTTCATCTCCATGGCTGCAGCGAAACCCCCAGGCCCCGCAGAGAGCAAAGAACCACAGGGAGTGGGCCTAAGCCATCAGTAGGACATCCCCTGAGAGCTCCTGGATTGTAGAGGGTGCAGGTTGGGCTGAGGGACCCTCGTGCACGAATTTCGTGCACCAGGCCTCTAGTATATTAATAATTATTATATATGTCTGTCTGTCTGTTAATGCATCTTTGGCCCCAGGGTCTCTTAAGATTTGGGTTGCACATTTAGTTTCTAGGTTGCTTGTTTTGTCCAGTTTTTGTCTTTAGCAGTGTTAGCATTGCCATTAATAAATTTGATTTTGACTTGAGGAAATACTACTATTATGTTCTTTTATCTTTTCCACATTTGCATGTGGGGTTAAAACCCCTGGATAACCAATAATATTTGCTCATCACAGAAGAAATATAGGGTGAGGAAGACTGTACTGGGTAATGCAAGTCAGGTGAGGTCTCTTGAGCCGACCACGTGGCAGCCTTACATTTGTGTAAAGGAAAGCTTGCAGCAGTAAATTGGATAGGGAGGAAGAACTTCTCTAGGAGCTGGGATTGCACAACATATTACCTCACACTGAGGAGAAGTTAAGTGCAGGTAACGAAGAATAGGGGTGGGGGTTATGGGTGGCTGTAGCCTCAATGATAGAGATTATGGTTATGGTAATGCTGATCTAGATAAAAGATAAGAATTATAAAAAATGGCAAGTTAGCCCAGCCAGCGTGGCTCAGTGGTTGAGTGTCAACCTATGAACCAGGAGGTCTCGGTTCCATTCCAGGTCAGGGCACATGCCCAGGTTGTGGACTCCATCCCCAGTGTGGGACATGCAGGAGGCAGCCATTCAGTGATTGTCTCTCATCATTGATATTTCTATTTCTCTCTCCCTCTCCCTTCCTCTCTGAAATCAATAAAAAAATATTTTTTAAAAATGGCAAGTTTTAGTGTCAAGAACAGTATTTTTTTCTAGGAGAGTTGCGTGCCGAGCTACTCAATTTTGGAAAAATAAGAATCCCAAATATGCTTTCATCTCTGCTTTAGTAACAAGCCTAGAAAAAGGCCTAAGGCAGCTTCATAAGTCATCTTCAGTTTTGGTTAAAAACTAACAAGCACATATTTTAAAAATTCCACATTTTACCCATCCGAAAATTTTCTTAGAGTCTAATAAAGAGTATTCATTTTAAAAGAAACATGTAAAAAACTTTCCTTCATGCACCAAGAGCAATAGCTCTTGCGAAAAAGGATTTACTGGAAATTCCTGATCATAATCAAGGACAACTTTTCCATATCTAACTTGACTCTATTTTTCCCATTTTTTTAAAAAAGGAAAGTTTGTACTAAGGATAAGCTATTCCTCAAAGATATCTCAAATGAAGCTATCAAATATATTCTCTAATGCCTGAAAAAATTTTAATATGCTTTTTATTGATACTTAGAGAGGGAGAGGGAAAGAGAGGACAAGAAACATGGATTGGCTGCCTCCAAAAGCCACCCAAGCTGGGGATCAAACTTGCAACCCAGGCATGTGCTCTGATCAGGAATCAAACCAGTGACCTTTTGGTGCCCAGGCCGATGCTCAACCACTGAGCCACACCAGCCAGGGCCCTGTAAAATTTTAAAGACCATGTCAATCAAATCAAAGTAGTCCTTTCTTTTTTAACAGACTATTTTGAATTCCAGGAAAGGGATATAAAGTGAAAAATGCTTTCCTCTATTCATAAAAATTAGGGGTTAAGGCCAACATTAATAACTAAGCATTTTATTTGTGACAAAATTTAAGGCATATTTTGATTTTAAAGCACTATAAGAACATTCTGCTTTAAAAAGGGGGGTGGGGAGCAATTTTTTATCTTCAGAGTCTGTGGTTGAGAACACAAGGACTGTGGTTCTGACACCAGTTCCAGTGTGTATATTTTTTCCACACCGTGAACAATTCTGTGACACGAATTGGTTGTCCTACAATTCAAATCTACTCCGACACTGTCCACCTGGAGGCAGTGTCAGATGCCACAGGTTAAGGGATCACTCCTTGAAGATTGCCCCTATCTCCCCCCAACCCCCCGCACACACACACACACACACACAGACACATGGATCACAAGTCAATGTTGACACCTGTGCTTCTGAGCCAGCAGGTATAGGTTGGAGGCTCCTCCGACTTCTTCCTTGGGCTTAATTTGCTAGAACAGCTCACAGAACTCAGAAACATTTTACTTACCAGATCAACAGTTTATTATAAAGTTATAATTGAGGAACAGCCCGATGAAATCGATGCATAAGGCAAAGTACTGAAAAGGGGCATGGAAATTCCATGTCCTAACCAAGCATGCCACTCTCCCAGCACCTTGAGGTGTTCACCAGCCTAGAAGCTCTTCAAACTCCATCCTTTGTGTTTTTGTGGAAGTTTCATTAGATAGGCATGCCTGATTAACTGATTGGCCTCTCTTACCTACCTCTCTTACCATCCCATCATGAAGACCCCCATCCTGATGACCTCATCTAAAGTTAATTACCTCCAAAAGGTCCCATTATAAATAGCAAAATGGGGATTAGGACTTCAACACATGAATTTGGGGAGAACACATTTCAGTCCACAGCAGTGAGCTTCTTAGATCTGTAGGTTTATAGTTTTCAATAACTTTGGAAAAATTTTTAGCTATCATTTTTTCAAATATTATTTTTGTTTCCCTGACTCTCCCCTCTTTTCCTGGGGACCCCAATTACAAATATAAGATAGGCCATTTGTGATTTTCCCACAGCTCATGGGTACTCTGTTTAATTTCTTGTTGTGTTTTATTTTGGATAATTTCTACTGCTATGTCTCCAAGTGCACTACTATTTTCTTCTGTAGTGTCTAATCTGTTTTTAATTCCATCCAGTGTATTTCATTTTAGATATTGTATTTTTCATCTCTAGGGGTTTGATTTGGGTCTTTTTAATATATTTTTTCTCGGCTCCTTATCCTCACAGTTTCCTCTACTTTCTTGAACTTAGGGGGTTTATTTATAACATCCTTGTCTATTAATTCTAATATCTTCTTTCTGGATCTATGGGTATTGATTGATTTTTTCTCTTGAGATATAATTATAGCTCATTTCCCCCTGCTTTTTTGCATATCAATTAATTTTTATTGTGTGCCAGTCATTGTGAATTTTACATTGCTCAGTGCTGGATATTTTTGTATGCCCTTACATATTTTGGGACTTTGTCCTGGACAAATAAATTTACTTAGAATCAGTGTGACCATTTGAGGTTTCCTCTCAATCTTCATTGTGTCAGGTTTAACTTGGGGATAATTGGACTGCTACTAAACATGCTACCTGATGGCTCATTTATTAGATCCTTCCACTCTGGCTGGTAGGAACATGAATTATTCCTGGCTCTATGAGATCTGAGGGTTGCTCTCTGGTGGTCTTTCCTCAGGCTTAAGTTTTCTCACATGCAAACACAGAACAGCTCTTAGGAAAAGACTTGGGAGGGCCTCTGAGCAGATCTGCCAATCCCTCTCTTTGCATTTCTCTTCTCCCAAGCACTCTACCCTGATAATAATACCAGCCTTGGCCTCCTTAATTCTGTTTCCTCAATCAGTGAGATTTCTGGACTATTTGAGCTCCTCTTCCTAGATGTAGCCTGTAAAAGGCTCTCTATGTCACTCATTGGTCTTATCTTTCTTGTTTGCCTGTGTTAGGAACCACTGCTCTGAGCTGCCTGTTGTTTCATATAGCAGGTCTGCTTTTCTACTTGTTTAAGATGAGAGGCTAAATCCAGTCCCTCATGTGCCATCATGGCCAGAAGTAGAGGTCTCATTTCCCTATCACATTGGTTAGATATTGAATTTGTACATATAACATATCCATTAACTGTTCTGTGACTCTGATATAGTTGCCTATTTATGTGCTAATAACACATTATTTTGACCATGGAGTCTTTATGTTAAGTTGTAATGTTTGCAAGGCCAATCTAGCCTCTACTTTGCATATTTTTTTAATGCTCTTAGATATTTTATATGATATATTTTCCCTTTTTAGAACTTGTTATATGACCTCAAGTAATAGATTATAATTACAGTTGATTAAGCACTTTATTGTTAGAAATACCGTTTCTAAACCTTATTATAAATGAATTGTATTTTTTGTTTGTTTCTTGCTCATTATTCCTAGTATGGAATAAAGCTACTAATTTTTGCATATTATCTTTTAAGAAGTAATCAAATCTCCTTTTTATATCATATCATATCAACAAAAAGATAATTTATTTTTTTCTTGTTTAATATTGACTGATATTTTTATTACTTTCACATAGTATATTCCCTAAAACTGCAGTTCCCTAGAACTATGAGTCAATGTTGTTTAGTAATGATATTAGAGGGCATTTCTTTCTTGTTCCTGATTTTGATGAAAATGGCTTTAGTGGTTCACCATTTGGAATAATATTTGTTGGCTTATCATATAAAAGCCATTTATTTAAATGCCTTCTTAGAGTTCTTATTAGAATTTCTGTTATATTTTATCAAGTGCCATTACAGAATGTATTAAAATCATGAAAAAATTTTCTCCTTAGTATGTTAATTAGTGAATTATGTTAATTGGGATATTTTCACATTGAACCCTCTTCTATTTCTAAATTAAATCTTCCTTGATCATTTTGATATACTGTGAGTAGACTGAATTCTGTTATTGTCAGATACTGTTAGATTGGATTAAAAAAACCCAACAGGTTTTTTTCTTCCTGAATTTGTACAGTGATGAATGAGTAGCTTTCCTTTTTATATTCTCTTTAACAAGTTTTGTTATTAAATTAAACTGGGCCCTTAACATAAAGAGACATCTAGAAAAATCAATTATCTGGATTTAAAATTCTAAAAAATAAAATTACATCAAGAAGAACCCAAGAGTTGGCACCATATTTTTTAAAAGAAAATATGGCTTGCACGCATACAGATGTGTGAGGAGAGAATGTCAGAGGTGAGAACAACCTGCCCAGGATATGCAAATTTTTCCGTTGTTTATGGATAGCATTTCCCTCCCCTTTTTGTTTGTCACTCCTCCCTCATCCCTGAGATTTACTGCCCACGTGTCAACCTGAGTTGGGCTCAGCTGCAGAGTAGTTTTGTACTTTTTGCTGCCAAACCCAAGAAGCTGGGATATACAGTCTCTTAGGGCTTAGCAGTTGTTAAAGTGAGAAAATCCACTCTGGCAACTGCTGAGGGAATGCATGAATGTCAGGGAGTGAGGAGATCCTGGAAGCAAAGAACTGCTCTTCAGAGACACAGATGTGCGACTTGCTAGGCAGGCCCACTTCACATTCTGGTCAGCAGCTGTGGTGGGTGTCCTGGAACTCAGACTGCTTCCTAAAACCCTGGACCTTCAACTGTAATAAACATTTTTCTCTTTTATAGCTGATTCTTTAGCCAGATCAGTTCTTGCAACCTCCAAAGCTGCAGTGGTTGTAATGGAAGGAAGATGTGGCCTTTCCCCTCCCATCCATGTGTTCTTTACCTTAACAACCTAGCTGGGACCAGGTGTCTTCTTTCCCTCTCTCTCCCTGCCCCCCAATTTGTCCCTTATTTCTGCCTCATCTCTTCTGTCTTTCCAACTTTGCCTTTACTCTCTCCATACATTGTTCTCAGCTTAGTTTAGGCTGGAATGCAGTCCAACACTGGCAGTACTTGCAGCACTTTGAATGCCATGATGTGGAGTTGGTTCACAATATTGGCAGCAATAGGCTTGGAGTGATGGCAGCAGCACAGTGGACTCAGAGGTGGCAATTCTGATGGTGGCAGATTGGGCAAGGGTGCCAGCAGTTTCCATGGTGACATTGTTGGCTCCATGAGAAGCAGGGAATGAATAATGGTCATGAGCAGAGACTTTTCCATGGTTAGTTGCGACCTTCCTTCCACCTGTCATGGACATTGTAATTGCCTTCCTAGCATCCATTCACTCCTTCCCCATTGGCTTGGGTGAGATTGAACTCCCCTTACTTCTAGGAATGGGGCCTGTTTTGATCTAAGCCATTCATTACAATTTCTTGCTGTAACAGCTAGTTCAAGGTTAAGCAAAAACTCAGCTCTAAGCTAATTAGTGCACAGAATTACTTTTAGTGATAGTGATTGTTGAAGGGATGGGCACATGCTATTACGTGGTCCAGTTAGAGGCAGTGTTCATGACTTCTGTTAGATGTTGTTGATGTTGTTTCAGTAATCCATTGCTCAAGAAAAAAATAAAAAACACTCCAAAATGTAGTGTCTTAAAACATCAATGATTTATTATTTCTCTTAATTTTGTGAGTCAACCGTGTGAGTGTTTCTTCTGCTCTTACCTGAGGTCATTCATGTGGTTGCAATCATATCACAGTACACTTGTGACGGTAGGATCCCAAATGGTGTCACACTCATGTCTGACAATTCATACTGTCTGTTGGTTGGAGTGCCTTGACTCTCCTCCATGTAGCTTATCCCACAGTAGGGTACCCTGGGTATTTGCCTAACATGTTGATTTTAGATTTTTAAGAGGGAAAGAGTGGAAGTTACAAGTTCTTTTAAGGCTTAATCTCTGGAACTTGCATATCATCACTTCTATCATATTCTGTTGGTAAGGGCAATTAACAAAGCCAGCTAATATTTAAGCTAGAGAAAAAAATAGACTTTATTTCTTAATGGGAGCAGCAGAATTGTCAATTACTAAGTGATGTGAACACAAAGAATCATAATTCATTAAGGGGCATTAGCTATTCATAATGGTTAAGTTAGGCTAGTTATGCAGTATATGTTACATATGCTGCATAACCTATTGTCCAGTATTATCTTTAAAAAGTTATCATGTGGATTCCTCTGTCTGGTGTATTCCAGTTTTCATAATTTTCTCTTTAGAACTGGCTTTCTGTTCTGCCACATGTCAGTTTGTGTTACACTCATTTTAGTGTATGTGTACCTAGCTCCCAATTTGACCTAGAGATTCAACATAATTCCTGTTGAAATTCCAGCAAAGTAATTTGTACATATTGAAAAACTTATTCTAAAGTTGATATGGAAAGACAAAATAGCCAACTTAATATTAAAGGAGAACAGAATCAGAGGATTGATAATGCCTGACTTCAAGACTTATGATAAATCTAGGGTAACCAATACAGTGTGGAACTGGTGAAAGAATAGACAAATGGATCAAGGTACTAGAATAGAGAGCACAGAAATAGACCCACACAAATACAATAAATTAATCATTGAAAAAGAAGCAAAGGCAATTGGATTAAGATTAAATTTAAAGGGTAATTTTTTCAACAAATCATGCTGAAAGAACTACATCCACATACAAAAATAATCTAAACACAAACCTTAGATCTTTCACAAAATTAACACATGGATCATGAACTTAAGTATAAAATGAAAAACTGTAAACCTCTGAGAAGATAACATAGGAGAGAAAATCTAGGTGACTTTGGGTCTGGTAATGATAAATCCACACATTTTTAGGTACAACACCAAAAATGTGATCCATGAAAGGAGAAACTGATAAATTAAACTTCATTAACATGAAAACCTTCTGCTGTGCAAAATGACAATGTCAAGAGAATTAAAAAAACAAGCCCCGGGTGGGAGGTGGCGGGGAGAGGGGAAGGAGGGGAGATATTGGCAAAAGACACATCTGATAAAGAACTGTTATACAAAATATATACAGAACCCTTGAAACTCAATAATAAGAAAACAACATAATTAAAGAATGAGCCAAAGACCTTAACAGACACTTCACCAGAGAAGATATATAGATAACAAGTAAGCACTGGAAAAGATGTTCAGCATCATAAGTCATAAGGGAATTGCAAGTTAAAACAATGAGATGTCACTACATACCGATTATATGGCCAAAACCCAAACCCTGACAGCACCAAAAGCTGGAGAGGATGTGGAGCAACAGGAACTATCCTTCATTGCTGGTGGGAATGAGAAATGATACAGCCACTTTGGAAGAGTTTGGCAATTTGTTACAAAGCTAAATATACTCATGATCCAGCAGTCCCACTCTTTGGTATTTACTCAAATGAAGTCAATATGCATTTAAGTTTCCTCCATGCCTTTTAATGGTTTGATAGCTCATTTCATTTTACCACTGAATAAAATTTCATTGTCTCGGGTTGACACCCTATGTCCACACAAAAACCTGCACACAAATGTTTATAGCAGCTTGACTCATAATTGCCAAAACTTGAAAGCCTCCAAGAAGCCCTTCAATAGATGAGTTAGGCCCTGACCAGTTTGGCTTAGTGGATAGAGCGTCGGCCTGCGGACTCAAGGGTCCCAGGTTCGATTCCGGTCAAGGGCATGTACCTTGGTTGCGGACACAGACCCAGAAGGGAGTGTGCAGGAGGCAGCTGATCGATGTTTCTCTCTCATTGATGTTTCTAACTCTCTATCCCTCTCCCTTTCTCTCTGTAAAAAAAAAAAAAAAAAAATCAATGAAATATATTAAAAAAAATAGATGAGTTAGTAAACAAACTTGTCCAGACAACGAAGTTTCATTCAGTGGTAAAATTAAATGAGCTATCAAGCCATTTAAAGACGTGGAGGAAACGGAAATGAATATTGCTAAGCGAAAGAAGCCAATCTGAAAAGGTGACATACTGCATGATTCCAACTATATGACATTCTGTAAAAGGCAAAACTATGAAGTCAGTAAAAATATCAGTGATTACCAGGATCCTGAAGGAAGGGAGAGAGAAACAGGTGGATTTTTAGGGCAGTGAAATTATTCAGTCGGATACTGTAATGGTGGATATATGTCATACAGTTGTTAAAACCCATAGAACGTGCAACACAAGGAATGGACCCTAATGTAAACTATGTACTTTTGTTGTAATAATGCATGCATATTAGCTCATTAAATGTAACAAATGTACCACACTGATCAAGATAATAATAGGGGAAACTGGGGGTGGGGGTGGGTGGAATATAACGTAGTTTATAGAAACTTTCTGTGCATTCCACTCAATTTTTCTATAAACCTAACACTGTTCAAAAAAGATAAAGTCTAATAATTTTTAAAAATAGATACAAGAAAGCTATTTTATAATGTTTTATTTTATATTTATATGAGTCCAGAAGTACTCCAGTAAAAAGGCAATTATTCTCCACTATAATAGGTGGCCTAATACATAATATATCTGTTTTCAGTAAACTTATTTTTGTACTTTGGTAATTATAATTTCTTTCCTAGTTTATTCTAATGTATTTCTTTCACTGCTTGAAATGATTGCTTTGGGAAGAATGTGGATGGATTTGATTATGTTATTGACACATGTCAGGTGAGATGAATGATACTTCTTTGAGAATACAACAATTCTATCTAATAAAAGAGTAACATGCAAATTGACCGTACCTCTGCTACACCCACAAGCCATGCCCACCAGCCAATCAGGAGCGAGTATGCAAATTAACCTGACCAAGATGGCTGCAGCCATGGAGAGAGCAGGAGGCTTGTGTTTCCCTGGCAATTGAGGAAGCCAAGCTTTCTGCACACCCTGGCAGGCCCAGGCCTCCAATCAAGGTTACAAAGTTTCAATTATAAAGATAAATAAATCCCAACAAAAATGGCGGCAACCATGGAGCTGGAGAGAGCAGGAGGCTTGAGTCGCCCCCAGTGATGGAGGAAGCCAAGTTTCTGCAGCCCTGGCCTGCCTTGGCCTCCGCTTAAGGCTACAAAGTTTCAATTATAGAAGATAAATAAATCCCAGATACCAGGGCCTCCACTTGGGTCACTGGGGGGTGTGGCCAGCCTGCAAACCACCACAGGCCCCTCACTCAGGCTGCCCCACGCCCCAAGGGAAATCCCCACCCTGATCCCGGACACCCTTTAGGGCAAACCGGCCAGCCCCCACTAGTGCACCAGACCTCTATCCTATCTAATCCTATCTAATCAAAGAATAATATGCAAATTTACCATCACTCCAACACACAAGATGGCTGCCCCCATGTGGTCAAAGATGACTGCCCCCATGTGGACACAAGATGGCTACCACAAGATGGTCAGCAAGGGAGGGCAGTTGGGAGGGACCAGGTCTGCAAGGGAGGGCAGTTGTGGGCGATCAGGCCAGCAGGGGAGGGCAGCTGAGAGGGACCAGGCCTGCAAGGGAGGGCAGTTGGGGGCAATCAAGCCTGCAGGGGAGGGCAGTTAGGGGTGACCAGGCCGGCAGAGGAGGGAAGTTGGAGGTGACCGGGCCTGCAGGGAAGGGCATTTGGGGGGGGGACCCAGGCCTGCAGGGGAGAGCAGGTGGGGGGACCAGGCCTGCAGGGGAGGGCAGTTAGGGGTGACCAGGCCTGCAGGGGAGGGAAGTTGGGGGTGACTGGGCCTGCAGGGAAGGGCATTTGGGGAGGACCCAGGCCTGCAGGGGAGAGCAGGTTGGGGGGACCAGGCCTGCAGGGGAGGGCAGTTAGGGGTGACCAGGCCTGCAGGGGAGGGAAGTTGGGGGTGACTGGGCCTGCAGGGAAGGGCATTTGGGGGGGACCCAGGCCTGCAGGGGAGATCAGGTGGGGGGGACCAGGCCTGCAGGGGAGGGCAGTTAGGGGTGACCAGGCCTGCAGGGGAGAGCAGTTGGGGGTGACCAGGCCTGCAGGGGAGGGCAGTTAGGGGTGACCAGGCCAGCAGGGGAGGGCAGTTAGGGGTGACCAGGCCGGCAGAGGAGGGAAGTTGGGGGTGACCGGGCCTGCAGAGAAGGGCATTTGGGGGGGACCCAGGCCTGCAGGGGAGAGCAGGTGGGGGGGACCAGGCCTGCAGGGGAGGGCAGTTAGGGGTGACCAGGCCTGCAGGGGAGGGCAGTTAGGGGTGACCAGGCCTGCAGGGGAGGGCAGTTAGGGGTGACCAGGCCTGCAGGGGAGGGCAGTTAGGGGCAAACAGGCCGGCAGGGGAGGGCAGTTAAGGGCAAACAGGTTGGCAGGGGAGCAGTTAGGCATCAATCAGGCTGGCAGGGGAGTGGTTATGGGGTGGTCAGGCTGGCAGGCAGAAGTGGTTAGGGGCAATCAGGAAGGCAGGCAGGCGAGCAGTTGGGAGCCAGCAGTCCTGGATTGTGAGAGGGGTGTCTAACTGCCTGGATCAAGCCTAAATGGCCAGTCAGACATCCCTCGAGGGGTCCCAGATTGGAGAGGGTGCAGGCTGGGCTGAGGGACACACACCCCCTTGCACGAATTCCGTGCACCGGGCCTCTAGTATTAATATAATATTTGTAGTTTCTTTGTGTCCCCTACATAGATTCGCAATCCATAGTGAAGGTCACTTACTCAGAAAGCATTGGTTTGGAGATAGACTGATTAGGCTCTGGGAGGCCAATAGATTTCCAGTGAATTTTATTCTTCTATTTATTCATTCATATATTCAATCAGCAAATATTCATTTAACTACAGCTACATACTAGATTCCCAAGAGGCTCAGGATACACATGGGTGACACAATCTTTTTCTTCAGGACTCTGTGGTCTGGTAATGAGTTCCATTGGTTGAACTGGCAATTATGATCAAGTATAGTCAGTGCTATGACTGGGAGAAAGAACTGTACTATGGGCATTGTGAGAATTTGGAAAGTACTGTGGCTGGGGTGCATTTGCACAGTGAGATGTGGCATGGAATGCATCCAGAGAGGTTGGTCAGCAATGACATTGTCTTGGTCTTGAAGTACTTGAAACAGGATCAGAAATCCCATGTATTCAAGAAAAAACAAAACACACCTCTCGACCTCCTATTCCTAATGATCATGGAAGCAGTTCCTCAAATGCTCAGACCAATCTGACACAGGAACAGCCTCAGAGTGCCTCACCCTTCTCACTTCCTCACTCAGATCTTATCTGTGAAAAGGCACTCGTGCATGGGCAGTGTGGATGTAGAGGGACCACGCAGCAATCCTTGGCCAAGTAAGAATAGGAAGTGATGAAGAGATGCTTCCCTCTTTCTTCCTCCAGGCTGGCAGTTCTGGAGGAAGGCCCTATAGCAGAGACGAGAGCATCCAGTTTCCCAGAGGGGTGGCCAGCTTTGTTATTCATTCTTGTACTGGTGTTCCCTCTTTCTCTGTTTCACTTTTCCTTTCCCGCTCTCCTGCTCCCTGGGATCACATGACCATACATATTTTCTTCACATTAGCTTCACATTAGCCCGTGTGGAAATGACCACATCTTTAAGAACTTTAGAGTCCTGCTAAAATAATCCTGCCCAAAAATTTATTTAGTTTTATATGTCATATACATTGTATCTAAAACTAAAACATGGCTATGAAAACCATATTTTATCCTTTAGGGCAATACTAACGTCCTCAAATTGGTATGATAGAAATAATTACATGTTCCAGTATATCCTATGCTTCTTATGAGTAAAGTATAACTGAATTAACAAGTCTTTTTAGAATTGCTTCTTGTCCAAAACTCTTAATTATACATTATATAGCTCAATGTGTCTGATATAAGGGAGGGAGAGGGGAATGTGTGTGTGTGTGTGTGTGTGTGTGTGAGAGAGAGAGAGAGAGAGAGAGAGAGAGAGAGAGAGAGAGAGAGAGAGAAAGAAACATGAGACACACATTGATTGGTTGCCTCCTGCACATGCCCTCACTGGAGCCTGAGATCGAACTGCAAACCCAGGTATGCCCCCTTGACCAGGAATCAAACCTGAGACCTTCCACCCTTGACCAGGAATCGAATGTGAGACCTTTGGTGCTGGGACTGATGCTCTAACCAGTGAACACAGTAGCCAGGGCTGTAATACTTTTTATATTAGTATAATTTAGAATCATCTAACATAGTCCAAAGTAGTGAAAAAATACCAGAGTCAATTTTACTTGTAAATAAAGAACAGTCTGTCTCTTAGAATTCTTTATTTAACTAGAGATTTTTTTTTCCCAGTGCTGTTATCTTAATAAATGTCAGCATTAAATTTTATTTATGACCTTACCTAGTATTGAAATGGCAGGAAGGCTAAAATGATCTCTATCTGATATATGACCACGGAAGCTGTCGTCTTACAAAGAAACATCCTTGGATTTTTGTTTTAGTCCAGGAGTCCTTCTATCAGCCCGACCAAAGGAAACCTACTTTGCCTTGTGCTTTGGCTCTTTGAACCGTATAATAATGGGTTCTAACCACGCCAAGTTCATGCATCTGAAATACATTTAATGGCTGAGCAAGTTTACTACTCAGCAGCCTCTTCTATCTTCTCTTCTCCCATCTCCTTTTTATGGGATGCTTCAACCTCATTAGTATTGCAGGGAAAAAAACTGGATCCTGTCCATCATTTTTGTTGTCGCTTTCCTTTTCCTGGCAGACAGAGCCCGGAGTTTCAATAGAGGAAGCGGGGAGGGATACAGCATATTCAGAGTTTATGAAAGACCTTATTTACCATTAAAGTGAAGGTTTCCAGATACTGCAGTCCTGTTTTCTTATGCTCTTCTGTCTTTGATGAGGAATTAAGGACTCCAGCCAGGGCTACAGAAGACACTGAGAGCTAGCTGTCTGGCAGAAGGCACTAGCCAGTGTCCTGAAGCCGATCATCATTACGAATGATGCTGAGGGGTACACTGAGGAGCGGACGAGTGAGCAGAAGCCATTGATAATCCCTTTACAGGGGCACTTCTGAGAGGAGTCTGACTCTGCACACTTAAGTGAATTTTTTTCTGCTAGCTTCCTCACACATTTTTTTTTCTTTCTTTTCTTTTTTTTTTTTTTGCAAAGCACTCATTACAGTTTGCCTTTTAATAGAATTACTCCATTCCATTCCACTCAATTGTAAGTCTTTAGAATGGAAGCTGTCAGATGTTAGTGTATCAAAGAATAATCTGAAGACCTTGTCAGATTAGTTTAGGGCTTACATCTTTGAGATTCTTTTTAAAAAAATATATTTTATTGATTTTTTACACAGAGAAAGGGAGAAGGATAGAGAGTTAGAAACATCGATGAGAGAGAAACATCGATCAGCTGCCTCCTGCACACCCCCTCCTGGGGATGTGCCTGCAACCAAGGTACATGCCCTTGACCAGAATCAAACATGGGACCCTTCAGTCCACAAGCCGACGCTTTATCCACTGAGCCAAACCGGTCAGGCATTTTTCTTATTCAATACATTTGGGATGGGGCCCAGAAATGTCCATTTTAACAAGATCTCAGGGAATTGTCATACATTGGTCTATGACCCACCTTGAGAAACATTTGCCCAGAAATCAAGGTCTCTGTGGTCTCATGCCCTAGCACTGTGCAATACACATAGAGGTCCTCAGCACCTGTGCGTGGACCTGAGGCGCATTCTCTGGGTGGGTAAAACCCCATTGGTGGTTCAGGCTCAATGGTGGTTCAAGCTCTCAGAGGTAAGACTGAGTTTCTAGGGGGTTGTGCATAGACTAATTTCCTTTCTTGGTAGAAAGAAATTAGATAATCAGTTCTCCAATTGGCAACAATTAGTAAGAGAGAAATACTTTTTCTGGGAGAACACCTGATAGAAAGCATGATTTATGTACTTACTTTTTATGTTAGAGGGGGGTGTAGACCTAGGGGGGAGGAAATGCATTCATGTTTGATTTTCCCATTCATTACTGGAGGCCTGTTTCCCAAGTCTTCCATTTATTTCTTTTGTTTGTTGTTTACTAGGTGCTGTGAAGTCTGCTCTTTCATGTGCCTTGTCCTTTGTTCTTCTGCCACAGGGTGTGAAGCCATTTACTTCTTTCTTCTTTGCTCATGGCTGCCTCTAAAGAGACATGTGCAAGAGAAGGAGGAAAAGCACATCTTGCCCATCAGCTGCTCACACATCATTCGAACACGGGCTCCTTGATGTAAGAAGAAGAGGACAGCCCCTGTTTGTTGCATTCAGAGGGGTACAGTGATCCATCACAAACTATGCTCTCTGACAACATCATCTGCATAACTGATAATTGTTTTAATATCAATAATTGGAAAGCATCTTTATTTTTAAGAGTTTTGCCTAATGCTTTCAACTATTGGAACAGATTAACATGCCACATTCTTGCATCAAAACCATTCACTCTTCAGTTTATTTAAATGTCATTAGTGTGGACCGTTTAAAGTTGTTGTAAGTAGGAAAAAATGCCTCTGAAAAATACACGCGAATAGTATCAAGACAAAAATATATATATGGTTTGTTTTGCTTGCTTGTGCTTTGGCTCTTTGAAGCTGGTATTTTTTCCCCACTACTTTTGCTTAAGTTAGATGATTCTAAATTATACTAGTATAAAAATTAAGTGGAAATAGTCATTGCTCATTAGGTCCTGGATCTGTTTCCCAGTGAGAAAAGGCAATCAACATAAACATTAAAATCAAGACATGCTCTTGATTTTAAGAACCCATCTGCATCTTTTGATGAGCATTCACTAACAACTCTGTCTCTTTAATTAGGGTCAGTGTCTTAAATTATAGCAGCTCTTAGAAGCAAAACTGGCACATATATTCTTGCCTCTGGTTGGATTTACATACTATCTAGATGTTGAAAGAAAGTTACAGTCTTGCAAAGGGTCTCCCTTCAAAACAGCACAGAGCAATGGTGATGCTCATTGTATTGGAGCTTATTGCACAGGCCAGGGCTGTCACTTTCCCATAGTGTCTTTATTTATTATGCTAATTGGCTCTCCCAGTGCAGCCAGGAGGGGATCAGCCCTGTGAAATATTCTCGGGAGGGGAGGGGGGACGGAGGGGGTTAAAGCAAACCTGTTTTGTGCCTGAATAAAGCAAAAAAATCAATGTTGTTGTTTTTTTCCTTCCCCTCCCCCCAAAAACAACAACAACAACAAACAAAACAGGAGGGTCAATACCATGGTTGTTTTTGTTCCCATCCAGTTATGTAACTTTGGGGACTTGTTTCATTGCTTTCAGGATTTGTACAAAACACATTAAAGCTAAACAATAGGCGGGAGTCCCAGGAGCGACCCCCAGAGCTGTGTCTTGGAGTCTGTCCTCCCTCCCAGGTTTGGGGATCTCCCATTAGTTCCATTTCAAGTGCTGACTGTGAGTGAGGAGTGTGTGTGTGCGTGTGCGTGTGGTGTGTGTGTGTTTAGTTAGCTGGCACGCAACACACTTCCCCAGGGTTGTGTTTCCTTTTTCCTGAGATTTGGCGAAGGGTAAAGGGTCGGAGTCACATGGATACAAAGCATTTGATTAATGTCCAAGTCACCGCGGTGGCTGCCAGAGCCGCCTCCCCTCTAGCCTGGGCCGTGTGAGGCCGGAGCGGCGGGGCCGGGCGCGCAGGTCCCGGGCCGGAGCCCCATCCCCCGGGAGTTTCCTCTGCGGTGCCCTCCGCCTCCCGCGCCCCAGGTCCAGTGGGCGACCCCTCCTGCCCCCCCGCCCCAGCCTCTCCCCCGCATGTAAAGTCGCCCGTCCCTCCACGGACTTTGCAGAGGCCGCAACTTTCCTTTCCCGCCGCAGTCCGGCCGCGAGCCCCGCGTCTCGCCGCCCACCATGAGCGAGGAGAGCCGCGGGGACCTGGAGCGGCAGCTCCGCCTGCGCGTGTGCGTGCTCAGCGAGCTGCAGAAGACCGAGCGGGACTACGTGGCCACGCTGGAGTTCCTGGTGTCGGTGAGTGTCCCGCGGCGCGGGGCGCGGCATTGTCTGCGCGGGGACCGGGACCGGGACCGGTCCTTGCATCGCGGGCACCCGAAGCCGCGCGCGGACGCTGTGTGTGCACGGGGCGTGCACCCCGCGGGGAAATGTTAATGCCTGGGGTCGCACGGAGTTGCCGGGCCTCGGAGAGGTCCAGGTTTGAAAAGTTAGCTGGAGTGGGACAAGGAGCTTGTCCAGGGAATCCCGGCATCTTTCCTCACTCTCCCCCACCCCCCTCCCCGCCTGGCCTGCGGGATTACATTGTGCATTTTTTCCCCCTTTTCTTCCTCCCCTGGGGATTTTGTGTTAAGATTTTGGCTCGCTGATGAAAGTCAGTCTGCTACATTCAAATATATTTAGTTTAAAAAAGTACTCGATTCTTCTAGAGCCCGAGTCCATTATTCAGATTTCAGGACAGGGAAGTCCCTTTAATTAGAGTAATCTTTGAAACAGGGTTCTGGTGGAGGGTCGGTACTGAGAGAGCAGCGGGGTTATGGTCCCTAGCAGCTGTTTGATATTAGAGCCACATGTGGTGGTCACCCCTTCCTAGTCCTACAATCTCCTCCCCCTCCCCCTCCCCCCCCCCCCCCCCGGGTTTAAATCAGTTCCCGCTCAGGTTCTGGGGTCCCACTGAGCCCAGGAGAGGCGCATAATAAAACTCATGTCAAACAACTTCAAGTTTTCCTAGAACTGGCAGGAACTTTGTTTCAAAGTTTCAGCCTGGAAGTCAGCTTTGTAAACGGTTCATTCATTGTAGGACCGGGAGGGACAAAATTGAGTGAAAGAAACTTCTGAGACATCACTCAAAAGTTGATTTTCTTTTTTTCTTCTACTCACTGCTGCAAAGACAAAGAATTTGAGGATTGGCTGCTTTCCACCCAGATGTCCGGGAGAGCATCATTCAGACTCAGGAGCCAGAGCCTTTGCAGTCTCCCCCAAATCTAATCTTCTTCCACCACCCCGTTGGTAACCCTGGTCCAAAGGGAAATGTTTCTTAGGCCAAACTTCCTGCTCAGTTTTCTGAAAGCTGTAAACTTTCTGCTTATGATTATGACAGAAGAAATTCACTTCTTAACTAGGGCAGAAAGGAAAGAACAGAACAATGAATGTCTCAGGGGGTGTAAGATGTACAGGTTGGCTTCTGGGTAATGTCTCAAGTTAAAAATCAATCTGCTTGAGCCCCCCAGGGGCCACAGTCTTTGGAAATGTTTGTATATTTGAGAATATACTGGTAATTGGTCATAAACAGAATTCTACACTTCTATGCAGCAATGTAAAAAAAAGAAAAGAAGAAAAGAAAAGCATGTTTTAAAGGAGATTAGCTTTAATAGCCTCAAACTGGCTTTCATGAAACTTTGGTGATGACAAAGTCCTTTGACTTATAACAATCAGTCACTTCTTAAATTGCCTTCATTATTACTACTTTCTGGAGGTTTATGAAAAGATATTGTGAAGAGTCCTAATTTAGAGACATAGCTAACCTAAGCTACCTTAAAAACCAAGTTGTTCATCTTTATTTAAAATATCATTTTCCTCTAATCTTAACACCTGATTAAAACTGCAAACTTATTGCTATATAGAGATAGAAATGATAGGAGGTATAAAATAAATTATATTTTCCTATTTACAAGTAGATCACCTTATAATTTCATTCTTTTCATCTCATGCAGAAATTAGGGACTTTTCCTTTTCTTACGTCCATTATTTGTGCACATGTATGTTTACACACACACGCAAACATGCTTACTGGCCTGAAAGTCATCCTTAACAAAAGTTTACCCTGACGTCTTTATAGTCTTAAAACTATTCAAAACCTAAGATCTACTTATAATACACTATTAGCTTTTCTTTTTTGGTATTATTGATAGTACATTTAATTTCCGTGTATTATATTTGGTCCATCTAGTTTTAATTTTAGCCTAATCTAATATGTATCAAGAGCTTTAAAAATATTTAAACCCTTTGGCCTGGAAATTCATCTTCTAGAAGTCCATTCTAATGGAATAATCAGAAATGCAGACAAACAATAAAAGTTACTTTAAAAAAATTAGCTGTAATATTAAATAAGCACTGTGGTAAATTTGTTGAAAAAATTTTGATAGTGCATTCTTAAGTCAAATTTAAATATTTGTTAGCTTAGTCATTTAGATTTTTGTCATTGCTTCAAGCCATTCACATGGATGAAGGGTAACTCATTTTTATTACAAAGAGATAGAAAACATATTTTTAGTTTTATCAAGAACATATTTTTACTTGCGGGCCCATAAATAAACCAACAAAATGGTATTATTGCTCTTGATTAAATGATTGTATGGCCTGAGGGATGACTTTTCTTACTAAGAGTTTTTACTTCTGAATTCTTTCTCTTCTCTTATCTAACTCTTCACCTTTGGGAGAGAGCACCTTTCCGCACCCCCACCCCCAGGTAGTCTGTGAACGTTGCCTTTTTTCTTTGTACATAGACTCAATCCATATGCACCTTCTTTGCAGTGCCTGCCAGGTGCACACTTCTTGCTTGAACAAGGGACTTTCCTTTAAGTTGGCTGCTGTCGTTTAGAGCGGCTGTCTCTTCCCAGGGGTGTCATGCTTTCTCAGGGCTCCTCTCTTGCTCCTCCCTGGCCCTCAGCTTCCTGCTGGATTCCTCCTGGGCTTTCAAGGCTCAGTGCAAGTCCTTCAGAAAACCTCTCATGAGCCACCCTGCATTCCCCCAGGTTAGAATGCTCCCTGCTTTGTACCTACTCTTCCCTGCGGTTACTTCTTCCTTAGCACTAAGGAAAGCTTATGCATTTATTTGCTTGCCTTTGTTTCATTCTACTAGAATGGAAGCCTCTTGAGGCCTACATTTTATTCACCTGTATTTCCGCAGAATCTTGTACTATGCTTGAGACATTGTAAGTAATCAGTACATGCTGAATGAATAAATGAATGAATGAGCAAATTGACCCATCTTCTAAAGTCCTACCCCTTAAAAAAATCTTTATTGTTGAGAGTATTACAGATAAATACTCTCCTGCCCCCATCCCCCCACCCCCCACCCCCCACCTGGTTCCCACTCTGCCCCAGGCCTCTACCACTCTATTGTATCTGTCCATAGGTAATGCATATATGCATATAAGATCTTTGGTTAATCTCTCTCACCCTTTCCCCACCTCCCCTCACCCATTTTTAAGGACAGTTTCTTAATCATCCTTAAATTTCTAATTTTGGTCAGAATAGATAGTGGAAATTACTTAAGCTTAGGCACATATGTATTTATGTAACAAAATATTTTAAATTAAACATTAGTGCCTGCATTTAAAACAGAAACATGATTTAAATCAGGCATCGAGGTATTTTAGACTTTGTAATACACTATTATTTCAATTCATTGTATTCTAAATTTTCCTTTGAGACTATGGGTCAATTACATTCTCTGGATTATTTATTTTTGGGACAAAGCAAATGGTGGAGAAGGACCAAATTTGCTTGAATATATCTTCTTGTTTTGTTTGGGCAGTGAAATTTTGTGCTTCATTAGAAATACTCTAAAACATGTCTTCTAAAGAATGCTATGATGGATCTAGTAGTTAATGTCCAAAGTCTGGACAGTAGTAGGTTGCAACTGGTTTCCCGTTTGCAGTCCAGTCACAGGTCAGGATGCTTTCACAGACCCACCTGAGGGGACAGAAAAAGGACAGACCAGGGCCAGCCTCATGGGTTCACTTCATAGCAGTCGCGGAGGGCTTAACACTCAGAAGGACTTTCGGTAGGTTTAATGTTCTTCCATTACCATCTTGAAATTCTTGCTAATCTTTTAAAAACATTTTTTTTTTTTGATTTGAGAGAGAGAGAGAGAGGAAGGTGGGTGGGGAAGGGAGAGAGAGAGAGAGAGAGAGAGAGAGAGAGAGAGAGAGAGAGAGAGAGAGAGAGATTTGTTGTTCTACTTACTAGCATTCTGCGTTCATTGGTTGATTCTTATATGTGCCTTAACCGGGAATCAAATCTGAAACTTCAGAATGTTGGGACGATGCTCTAACCAACTGAGTTACCTAGTTAGGGCAGAATTCTTGCTAATTTTATCTTCGAACTTGTCTTTTGCAAGTGAAGTTCAGTGGGACAATGGAGTATGAGCAGTACAGATACATGTAAGAAAAAAGACTTTATATTTTCAGCACCTTTGACAGTACTTTTTCTCTGCCTTTTGAACAAAAGGCCTCCCTCCCATTTTTGTTTTGCACTGAGCCTGGAAAATTGTGTAGACATGTTTCACTGTAGCAAGGAGCATTGAGGCAAGATGACCATATACTTTTTTTGTCTAAACTGGGACACTTTGGAGAGTGAAAGACAGTGCTATTAATAACTAGTGGGAAACAGATGTAAACTAGGATCACTCCACACTCTAGTCTGTAAGACAAAGTTATGTGTCTTGCCATAAACCAAAGATACTGAAATTTGTTATCTGTCCAGGCTTGATCTCATATACTCCAGAATTAGTCCCGTCTCTAATGTATTATGTAACTTTGGAGACATTCCAAAACTCTTCAAGGCCTATTTTCCTCATCTGTAAAATGGGGAAACAGTAAATGTCTCAAGGTTGCTATGATGACAAGGTGAAGTATGCTTCGGGCTCAGTGCAGAGTCTGGCTCACAGGAGGGCCCTTTAATAGTCACTCTTATTTCCTCTGATGCTGCACTGCCATAGGGAGCCACACATGCTGGTCATCCTTAGGGCATAATTACATTCTTCTCTACTTTTCAGCTGTGTCTCCGAGGCCCTGCTTCATCCCCTTTGCCTCCTTCTGCCAGTGCAATACTTCCCATGGTAATCTGTACATGCTCAGTTGACTGTAAGACTGTAAGAACCCTTCATGCAACCATAGTTAGTATGGTGCTTTACAATTTACCCTAATCAGTTGCATATTCATTATCTTCTTTGGTCTAATAGGTGTGTGTCTTAGCTCTTTCCCATGGCGCTCCCTAGAGCTCCAGGGTTCTGTGATCTGGCTTCACAAAGGGTCAGGGGGAGCTGAATTAGGTGGACTCAGGCTCTCCACCTTCCTCTGATTTGTGTTTTTGCTAAAGCAGTGAGAAAAACCACTTAACTAGATGGTAAACCCCAAGAGAACAGGGTCTGAGCGTTTATTTCCTGTGTGCATTTACTTCCTATGTATGCTTTTCTTGGCCTAAATACAGTGCTTTGTAAATAGCAGGTGCTCAAAAAAACAAACAGCAAATAAAGCAAAGCAAACAAAACAGTTTGCGTGAATTTGAAAACAACTTCTTTCAATCATGATCTAACGTTTCCAGGCAAAGATGAAGAGATTCAACACATTATGTTAAGGCTTATGTTGTGATCTGCAATTGTGCCCCTCACCCCCAATTCATGTTGCAGCCCTAACCCTTAGTATACAGATAATCACAGTATCATGTGGCAGGTGCAACAATCTGTAATAATAAAAGTGTAATATGCTAATTAGACCAGACAGCCAAATGACCTTCTGGATGTCATTCTGGACATCCTTCTGGACGAAGCTGCAGCGGCAGGGGCTGAGACAGAGGCGGTTAGGGGCGAGCAGTTAGGGGCAATCAGGCAGGCAGGCAGAGGGATTAGGAGCGATCAGGAAGGCAGGCAGGCCAGTGGTTAACCAGGAGCCAGCAGTCCCGGATTGCGAGAGGGATGTCTGACTACCGGTTTAGGCCTGATCCCGCAGGCCGGGCTGAGCACCACCACCTCCCCCGTGCACAAATTTCGTGCACTGGGCCTCTAGTAGAATGATAAACAAAGTAGCAGGGAAGCATCAAGGTGCTCCCTCAGTATAGGGTCCAAGAAAGCTTTGGGGAAGAGATGACAATAGAGCTGGCTTCTGAAGGCAGAGGAGGAATGTGCCAGACTAGGTAGAGAATTATCCATCCCCCCCCCAAAGTAGCATGTTCACTGTGCCCCTGGAATGTGGGAAGAAGTTCCCTGAATCTGTGTCACCTTTGAATTCCTTCTCCTTATTTTCTATTCCTGCCATCCCAGCAGCCCTCAGCATGCACTGCCTCTTCAATAACCCTAATCTAGAGAAGACCTCTCCTTGCTCCCCTTAATCTGGGTCAAATTATAACTTTCAAAGAGTGTTATTATTTGCTGAAGGAGAGGCCAATAACCCTAGAAATGACATGAAACATAAACAGCCTGGCTTCTCCTGCCTAAGCAAGCTTGCTCTCAGGGTCTGCAGACTCTGCCCTGTTTTAACCTTAAACCATCCGATAGCTTCTGTTTGATCCCCCTGGCTGAGCACTACTCCTGGGCAGATTTGCCTGGGTTCTTTGTTTTCTAGTCATTAGCCTGAAGTGTATACATGAGGATGGCATCAGGAAGCTGCCCTTAAGAGGTCGTGACGCTTGCAGTAAATGTACCATGAACTAATGGGGCTCATTGATAATTCTAATTTTTGGAGAATTAATCATGTGACCAGAGCCTACTCTCTACACAGAAGGATATGTCTTTAGTCTATGGTTTCATTTGTACAATTATATCTTATTATAATATGATGGCATAATGGAAAAAATAGTATCTACTGAGATTAGCTTTGTTTCTTATCAAGATAATTCTGTCAGTGGGTTTGAGGAACAAAGTTGGAGTCTAGTTACCCATTAGGAGTTTCTGCCATTGCAATGGCTCAGGTAAGAAACGTGGAATGTCTGGTCTAAGGTGGAGGCATTGAAGAAGATACCAAACCATAAAACACAAAACACCCAACCACTAGGAGACATTTCTTGGGAAGAACCTTTAGTATTTGTGTTCACTGAGAAATGAAGGTAAGTAGAATAGAGAACATAGGGTGGTGCATCGGTCTCTAGTTTGAAGATATGATGGGTAGTGTCCTTAATGAGAAATGGAATGTGAGGGACAGAACAGCATTGGGAGGAGGAGGAGAAAAGGGAATTTGGTTTTGGACACTCTGAGCTGCAAATTCTGCTGATTGTTGGAGTAGGAAGATAGAACTTAGGAAAGAATTTTGGGCAAAAGTTAGAGATTGATAAATTAACTAGTCAAATATGTTGCAGCTGTCAAGTGGATCAGATGACACCAGGGGAACAATTTGAGGAAGAAAACATACAAAGAAGGGTAGGATGTTAGAGAGCCAATGTTTAAAGGTTAGAGGAAGGGGAGAATGCCCTGGTGACTTGGACTGAGCCCTCAGAGGTTGAAACAAAGAACCAGGACAGAGTGATCTCTTGAACGACAAGGAAGGATCTAGTTCCCCAAAGAAAGGTTTCTTTCAAGTGTCAACTTTAGAGAAGTAGGTAGTGTGAAGATGGAAGGTTAGACAATTAGAGCGTCTTTGGGGTTTTAGCTTCCAGTAGTGTGTGTGAGCAGGAGCCTGATGAAGAATGAGCTGAGACATGAGTGGAAGCTGAGGAGGTGAAGAGGATGGAGAAAATCTTCAATGTGCTTGGTGGTAAATGTAAGGGAAGAAGTGGGTTAGTATTGTAAGGGGCTGATTTTGTCCAGGATGCTTGAGGAAGATGCGTACAGCCAAGGAGAAGGAGACAATGAAAAGGGAACTAAAGCAGCTACAACAGATCATGGCGGAAGTCAAATGCATCTTCTGGAAAACTATGGCACTGGGAGGCAAGGCATTTGGCAAAATTCACTGAGCCATCTCGCCATGGAACATCCCCACAGCAACATGTCATTGCAGAACTAAGGCTAAGCAAGCTGTCTCATGTATACTTTAAACATTCTGCTGCTTCTCTAATCTAGAGCTAGTGGAACTGCTGGGATGGCCTTTGTACCTCCTTTTGAAAATGCCATCGCTCTGGGACAGTGGGGTGAAGTGCATGGTACAGAGCATGGTGTTGGGGAATCTGACGACCTGGGTTAACGTCCTGGCATGAAATGTACAAACTGTGTGATTTTGGACAAATTACATAGCCTCTTAGCCCTGGCAGGTGTGGCGCAGTGGGATGGAGTGTCATCCTGAGCATCTAAGGGTTGCAGGTTTGATTTCCAGTCAGGGCACATATCCAGGTTGCAGGTTCGATTCCCGGTTGTGGCCTGGGCGTGAGGCAACTGATTGATGTTTCTCTCTCTAAAATCAGTAAAAACATTCTCAGGTAAGGATTTAAAAAAATTACATAGCCTCTTTATGCCTAGTTCATATTTGGAAGACACAGCTGATACCTCGTACCTCACAGGGCTGGCCTGAAGCTCTAATGTGCTCATGGAGTAAAGTTCTGGTAGGTAGGAAGTGTTTTCTCTTTTTCTCCCTTTGCAAACTCTGAGTTTATGTCTCTCTCCTCTGTCTCTCTTACCTCACAGACTGAGCCTGGAACTTGCTTAAACCACCTAGCCTGCTCCTGACCCTAATCCTAGGAGCTCACGGGAGGGTTTCATAGATGAAGAAAGGTCCTGAGGAGGCCAGAGGGGCCGTCAGGAATGCAGGGAGGCGCGGTCTTGTCTTGGAGCTACAGGAGGGATGCTTTCCTCTGGGAGGAGGGAAGGATGTAAGGCCAAGGGGTCAGGTTAGGGGGGGAAGGAATTTGGAGGTTCCTACCTGGTGCCTTTTATTTATCTGTGGAATTGAACTCTTGTTTGCTTTGTGTTCTGTTTTTGTTTTGCTGTTTGTATTGGCTGAGAGCGAGGTGCCCTAAAAAACAGTAATAAAGATTTAGAACATACACTTTCATCAGTAGTCAAGGGAATTGGACACAGACATCGGAGGTTTGTTGGGAGTCTGTATAATATCTTTGTATAATTATTCTTTTAAATGTGACTTTCTTAAGTGCAACATATAAATTTAAAAGTCAAAATACAGAAGTAAGCTCTCCTGATTTAGTACATCTATTATGACAAGGTTCAAATCTTGAAATGATGGTGTAATACTTTTTTAAACCTTGATACAAATTGTACAGATTTCTTTATTACATTTAATGCACACAGCCATTATTGCACACACTTAAAAAAAAAGAAACATTGATTTATCTGACAAGGTTTTGGTGCAATTACATTATTCTCAGTGCTGGTCTTTTTTTTTTTTTAATATATTTTATTGATATTTTACAGAGAGGAAGGGAGAGGGATAGAGAGCTAGAAACATCGATGAGAGAGAAACATCGATCAGCTGCCTCCTGCACACCTCCCACTGGGGATGTGCCCGCAACCAAGGTACATGCCCTCGACCGGAATCAAACCCGGGACCCTTCAGTCTGCAGGCCGACGCTCTATCCACTGAGCCAAACCAGTTTTGGCAGTGCTGGTCTTTTAACAGTGTTCTGTTGAATGTTCTCTATACCTGGTATTACATTCTAATACCAAATAAAATTATGCTTGTTTTTCAGTATAAATAGTTTGACTTAAAAATAGTTTTTTACATTAATGCTTTGAAAATTTTATGTATAATATTTACTTTTCATAATAGATGACTTTTTATTCTCAACATGTTAAAATTGCATTAGCTATATTAAAATCAATATTTCTTTGATTTATGACGTTGTATTTACCTCAAAGGTTTCTTGGATTTTTAACATTATATAAACAATCAAATATACAGGAAAAATATCCCTTAGTACATTTTTCTTTGTTTAAAAGTGTGGTTGAGTCACTTTTCCAATGGTATTGAGTATAATTAGTCAAATACTGACATCTAATAAAAACTTACTAAAATTTTTTTCCCATTATTATGAACTATTTCATTTGATTCAGGAAGTCAATGATTATAAATTTTAAGAAAATTGATACATTAAGTTGAGGTTATGATTTTTTTGAAAAAAGCAATGTGAGCAACATTTATTTCAACTATAATCACAATTCTTAATTACACATTTAGTTTTATTTATTTATTTTTAAAATTTAAATTCTTTATTGTTTAAAGTATTGCATGTCCCCTTTCTCTCCCCAGCCGCTTGCACTCCCCAGCACATGCCCTCACCCCTCTACTGTCTGTGTCCATGGTTATGCTCATATGCATGCATACGAGTCCTTTGGTTGATCTCTCACCTCTCCCCCTCTCCTGCCTTCCCTCTTAGATTGAATGGTCTGTTTGATGCTTCTATGACTCTGGTTCTATTTTTGTTCATCAGTTTATGTTGTTCATTATATTCCACAAATGAGTGAGATCATGTGATAATTCTAGTTAGTATAGATGATTTCAGACTTTGGTTCCTTGAATTTGTTGTGTTCTAGCCTTGCTATATAGTTAATTATAATGGACATAAAGGACCTGTTTTGTGGGAGAGTATTTAAGCCAAGGACATTGTGTTCTGTCACTAATGTGAAACACATATTTTCTTATAAAGGCAAGTCTTTCATTTGAAAAGGTTAAATGGTATAATACTTAAGAAATGACTCCAGTTGCTTAAATTTGGAATAATGATATAAAAATATTCTCTGGGTTTATAGCAAAAATATAACAGTATAGAATATGAATGGGAAAACATTTTTACTCATCTGAAAATTTTGTTTTTCTAAAACAGTCAAATAAAGGTTGATATCTATGTTTGGCTTTGCTTTGCCACTTTTTGTTACTTTAATTATCAATTTAAATTGTCTTGGAGAGCCTTTATAGATGATGACACATTTTTAGTGATTGTGTAAGTAATGTTGATATTTTTCTTTGATGACTTGTAACGCCTCAACTTGGCCTTACTTCCTTGGAATCTAGTTTTTTTTCTTATTTGTCCCAAATAAATAAATTTTAGGAGTCCAGAAATGACATCTGCTATTCCAAAGTTTTATTTCTGTTAGTAGCACTAGGGGAGGAGCTATGGAAAGACATTATTTCACCTAAATGTTAGTCCCATACCCACATGTTCCAAGATTACTTTAATAATTCATTATTTTCCCAGAGGTGAAACTATGAGAGGAAAAGGGACTTCTTCTTTTTTTGTACACTGTACATCTAGGTTGTGTTGCACTTTGTATACCTTTGATATATCTTAATATTTTATATAGAAATATTTTTGTATTTATATCATTTACACTTGACAACATTTTTGAATATTCTAGATAGAATTTTATCTCAATGTTTCTTGCATCTCTTAAGAATGAGACCTCTGGCATAGACTTCTAATTGCCCCTAATATCTAATATTCTTTCCTTCTATAATGATAAAAGTTTTAGCTCAGTACTTGACTATCCAGCTCAAGATTACATTTCCCAGCCTTCCTTGCAGTTAGGTGTGCATATGTATAGGTTCTAGGCCAGGGGTGGGCAAACTTTTTGACTCGAGGGCCACAATGGGTTCTTAAACTGGACCAGAGGGCCGGAACAAAAGCATGGATGGAGTGTTTGTGTGAACTAATATAAATTCAAAGTAAAGGAGCGGAGGGGAGAGCAAGAGAACCGGATAGAACAGCCGGATCCGGCCCGCGGGCCGTAGTTTGCCCAAGGCTGCACTAGAGTGTCCTTGTCATTATAGTTGAAGCTGGCTTATCAGGGCCCCTTGCACATTCCAGAACCAGGGGGACAGAGGGTGTGAGAAAACTCCACACATCACTTGCACGCTCATCCTCTTGGTCAAAACTTCATAACATGTCTGAACCAGCTGCAAGGGAGCCTGGGAAGTGTGTTGTGTATTCGGCAGCCATGTGTACAGCTTGGGGAGTTCTATAGTAAAACTAGAGGCCCGGTGCATGAATTCATGCACGGGTGGGGTCCCTCGGCCTGTCTGGCGATTGGGGCCAATCAAGGCCATCTTGCCCAGTTCTGATCGGGGTGATGGGGGCTGGCCAGCCGGGAGGTACTGCGGGAGGGCTCCAGGGCATGTCTGGCCTTCTCGCCAGTCCAGATCAGCCAGACCCCAGCAGCAAGCTAACCTACCACTCAGAGCATCTTCCCCCTGGTGGTCAGTGCACGTCATAGCAACTGGTCAAGCGGTCAGACACTTAGCATATTATGCCTTTATTATATAGGATAAAGAATTGGAGAATTAATGCTGAGGAGCAAAGCGTAGTCTCTGCCACATTTTGGGCCCCAGTGATACTCTAGGCTCCTGTCCTCAAAAAATCATTTATATTAATTCTTGGATTCCTTCACTGGAAGAATCTATTATACTTAAAATATAATTTGGAGTATTTTTCTCTTAAAATAATGTATTCTTACATAGAAATCCATCTAATATTTATCTTTTCATATATGTTTGTAAGCATACTCTATCATTCCCCCCCCTCCAACTCCCCCCCTCCCCAATTGGCTCTCACTATGTATGGGAAGAGTTTATGTAATTTTTATTATTTTTCTGAAGTCTCCAAAAAAAACCCAGGATAATATTGAAATCTTCAAATATCATGTGTTTGTATGTGTCAGGTGCTGCATGTGTACCTCACAACTCACAACTACTTCAAGTCTTACATCATTGTAATTCACAACTGAGGACACACCAGTCAATGAAGTGGGGGGATGAGGATTCTCAATAGATCTATTTGAATCTGTTCCAAGATTCTGTGGGTGATTTACTGGCCTGGGCATTTCCAGATTGTGGGAGCAGTGTGATTAATCAGGCCTAGGAAAACCAAGGCAGATTTGAAACCCAGACACAGAACTTGACTCCGGATGTACACAAAAACTAGAAGTCAGGAAGGAACAGCAGTTCATTTCAGGCAAACCGTCAAGAGCAAGAGAGCAACAGACGCTAATGGTCAGCCAAGACAGGTCAGAGCCGGGCAAGTACTCGGGAGCCAAAGATTACCCAGAAGTCAGGAGTTTCTCGTTCAGAAATGAGGATGCACAATGAACCTTGAAAAAAATAGACAACTTTAGTTCTCCTGTTGGTTATCTGTTAACAAACATCATTCTTGAGACTACTTTCAGCCAAATTTAAGTATTCTAGGATCATTTTGGATCTCTCTGTACTTATTTACTTAGTACTTCATAGCATATTAGAACTCTTGGTTTTATGTGTTAAATGTAGCTCATGTTTATCCTATATATGCTTAAATCAAAAGATATTTGAGGCAAGGGTTAATTTTACACACACACACACATACACACACCTCCAAAATGTGTGTGCTACTCTGCATTCAGTGGATATTGTATAGATCATATTGGTAGAAAGCATTAATGTAATTTAAGCACAAATGAAGTGAATCCATAATTGAAATGATTGTTATTCCCGGGATTCTGTTGAAAGGCCTACTTTTTTTCTCACCTAATTTCATTTTTTAATTTTTATTTATTGTTGACAGTATTCCAGATGGTCTTCCATTCCCATCCTCCAACCCCTTTGCCCACTTCCACTCAACCCCTGCCCCTCCCCAGGCCTTCCCCACACTATTGTTTGTGTCCATGGGCTATGCATATATATTCTTGGGTTAATCTCTTTCCTACCCAACCCCTCCGGGGTGACAGGCTTACTTCTTTTGACCCTTTAGATGAGACAGAGTAACTGGAATTCTGGCAGTCCTGGAATCAAGTTTGATAAATAGGCATGTTATATAGACGGGGTATTCTCCTCAGTTTCTAGCAAGGACAATTAGCACAATTATATATATTCTTAGAGTCCAAAAGGAGTCACTGTTCTAGACTAAGAAGATGTATACATAATAATGAAAAATCCCTGCTTTCCTGGAGCTCCCACTTTCAGCCAGGAGATACGAGACAAAAGAGTAAAATTTTGATATATTAGCTAGCCGAAATGGCAAGAAGAATGAATGAAGCAGAGCCTGGAAGAAAAAGCTGTTTATGTTTTGACATTTTATAGGATGAAGAGGCAGGAATTCACTCCTTTCTGTCACGCTTCTTTCTCTGTCTCTAAAAATATTTGAAAATAACTATTTTTTTACTCTTACCTTACAGGCGGTATCCAAGAAGAAGCAGGACTCTTGTTTAACTCTCCAGTATAATTACAATTTTTAAATGAAATTAAACCCAGCTGAACATTGCTAATAAAGTTAATAGAACAGGTTAGCAAAAGCATGGTGACTAAGATTTAAAGCTTCCACTAGCTGTCATTTCTCAGTACATTGATTTGAACGTAATATTTGAACCTATATTTTTGGAGGTGCCCACTGAAAATCCACTACCTCATTCCGGTGCCAGTGGACTGAGGCACCGGAAAGGCGGGTGGGGGTGAGGGGGTCGGAGATCCCGAATGCCCCGCATGCCCCGCAGCTTCTAAAGCCAGTTTTGTAACCGTTACCTTAGGTAACCCCAGGCATGAGTTAAAAGCTAAGGCATAGGTCACTTGTTTAGGGTCTTTCCCTGAGAGGGAACAGGAAGGGTAAGCAGTGTTCCCCCACCCCCTTGTTCCTAGGGTATTGTCCCCCTAATGTCCCTGTAGAATTGACTCCCCGGAGAAGTGTGGACAGCTGGCTGCAGCCCCTTTGTGGCCTGTAAAGTGTCTCTGGGAGCCACTGCCAGACTGTGGGGGAGGGGAAAGGTCACTTCAGGACTGTGGAAAACATTCCCTTTCCCTCAGCATCTTGAGGCCTTCCTGTTAATAGAGTCCAGGAGCTCGGATTCCGAGGCTGAAGTCTGGTTTAGGTTGGTTAGTTCTCGAAATGGTATTTTTAAAGCAGCCTTTTGCAGCACTTCATTCTGTAGTTCACTGACTGTGTAGCACAAAGGAGAGGAAATAGATTTATTGCTATTGTCATTTCCAACTTCAGAATAGAAATTGGTGAATAATTATGCTTATGTTAGATGTTAAAAAAAAAAAAGTATAACTAAAGGGAAGGGATTTAGCTGCCTGTAGTTTTTGATAAGCTTGTGTGCTTTCCTCTTCCGTTTCTCTGTAGAGACCATTCTATGGCTAATACATCATAAAAGTTAAAAGGAAGTGCAAACACAATTACCACAGAAAGTTGAAATCTTTTCCATTCACTTCTTTGTGCTATTTGTGACTTGTCTGCCTGATTGTTTCAAAGTTAAAAAAAAAAGTTGGTATTCTTATCTCTCCTTTATCAGTGGCACTGGTTTTGAGAGTGTGGTTGCAACAAAACCAGCCCTAACGCCAACAGCCATTGTGCTAAACCACAGGACTGTGTACAGAATATATACAGTGAGCCTTAAAGGCAAGTAGATTTGTCTAATGAAATTATGTAAGATGCTGTGTCTAGGAGGGAACTTCCATTGAATTCTGTAACAACATGTTCAGGGTCATCAGTAGCTCTTACTTAGGGGCTTTGAGATCTTCTGCTTCTCTGTGCTCAGGACCTCTGCACTCATCCTGGCCGTCAGTCCCGAAGTCCCAGGAGGAGGCCCTGCGTGCTGATGGTGCTCATCAATCAAGAGCACAGTGTCTGCCATTGGGGTCATCACTGGGAAGCGAGGCTGGGTTTAGAAGTCGGTCTAAGATAACATCTGGACGTTGTAGAGGGTCATGAAAGGAAATGGGGTCAAGGGTTAACACAGCTGAGTTCTCTGTGACACAGAGCCAAGGAAGCAGCTTTCGGGGATCTCTGCCACCTTTTACTCTTGAGAAATGTAGTTAGTTCCTGCTGCTCAGCCCCTTCCCATGCTCTCTGGTCTGGTCCCCCACTGCTCCCCCCCACCTCCTCCGGCACCCTTCACTTTCAGGATCCTCTGGCAGAGACACTTCCTGGTCTGCCGGATAGCTTCGAGTAAGGATTTCAGGCTTGTGATCCTGTCTGAGGGATGGATGATCCCATAATAATAAAGATTGGGACCAGTATCTGTAACAAAGAGAGGTAGATTTTAACTGCTTTTATTAAACTTATTTCCTAGATGATTAGAATCATCATTTGTGCCAATTAGTTTATACTTTTAGTCCCTTTTCCACCTAGGAAGGTTTATTAATGTTTTATGATTATTGTGTAATTTATAAGAATACTTACCAGACACAAGGACCTTCCTTTATGTACCAAGTCTGGTCTTACCTAGAGACTGAGCCTTTAGGAAAAGCTTGAAAACACTCCCGACGACTTCTCTGGAGGTGAGCAGGTTCCCTTTGCTACCTGTGTGAACATTAAGAGGGTCTTTCATGTCACTTACGGTCCCAGGCGCACAGAGGTGAAGTGGGTTGTCCAAACAAAAGGACAAAGTCAGAGACTTTTTGGCCCATCATCTGAGCCCAACTCCAGTCTTAATGCCCTATAACTCAAGTTTCTATAGCTCAATTTATTCTAATTCCCAAGCACCTTCAGTACTTCTTCCCCTTGATTGTTTATGCCAGTGATATAATCAGTTTAGAGATTCAGGAAGTATGAAAAAATAAGGAAGACAGAAATCAGTTATCTCCTCCTTTTGTGGGAAACCACAGAGCAAAGTAGTTTTGTTTATTAACTTGATGATGTTTGAGGAACAGTTGTTGAGAGTGAGGTTACGATCTGTTGTTCAGAGTTACAGTCTCTACATTTCATGTAATACAGGATAAGGTCCAGATACAATTTAGTCTTCAAACTGCCACACCAAACTGAAAACAAAAACGAATTAAAAACCCCAAACCCCCAAACAAGAGCCATTCCTATTCATATGAAGAAAAACCTTAATAGTCTCAAGGACGTGGGATGAATTATCCCAGGAAAATAACAATACCCCTAATCTATTTTCACCCTTCTATGTCTCTGATGGAATCAATTTACAAATAAAAGGCTGACATTTTACTTTGAGTTCTCAGCCCCACCAACCTCCTACAGAGATTGGGCTGGGCTGCCAGTTTGGGAAAATACACCCAAAACACTTGAAATTAAATAGTTCTCACACTAGTAGCTACAAACTCATGTTTTCTTAATCAAGGGGTAATCCCACTTTTGACTTCAGAGTAAGAAATATGAAATAAATGAGACAATCTTCCTCTTCTGAGATTGTGATGCAATTGATGTCATACATGAGGCTACTCGGAACCTTCTAGACTAGAGCCTGGAGGGTAAGGACAGACAGAGCCTGGTGTTGCAGGGCTTCCTTCCTGCACCTGCTGACCCACGCCCAGACTACCTGAAGCTATATAGCAATTATATTCTTATACTAGTTTACTTAATGCAAACAGATTCTCCTTCCACTGTCACTCTAATGACAGAGTGAAGGCCTGTGATGTTTAGACTGTACTTTTGAGGGGAATTGTTTGCTTTTGCTTTTGTAGAACAGTGATTAAAATGGTCAGATTGAAGGGGTGGTATAGAGGAATAGTGATGGATGATCAAGGTGGCCTGGGGTCAGATGGTGGTGGGTAGACTTGAATGACAGAGAAGTAGCTTAGAACTATCAACAGACAATGGAGAGTGAGGGGACATTGTTGAGCCAGGGAATCACAGAAGTGAGTCTTGATTCAGGAAGAGTCATCTGGCAGACTGGCTTTAGACAGGCAATTGATTGTGGGAGTGGCTCTCGGGCACAGGGGGACTGGAAGAGACCAACCCAGTGAGCCCAACAGATGTTGGAAAAACTAAATCAGTGGGGAATCTGATGATGGCCTCTCTCTAGAGACCACCTTAATTAAAATCTCAGGGGAAGGGGGAAGGGGGTGGAAACTCAGGAATCAGCATTTTTAGAAAGCTCTTTAGCTGATTCTAATGTTACGTAGAGTTGAGAAATACAGGGAAATGAATAAAATGGCATTAATGTACATTTCAATAAAGGATTGAGATAGTCTCAAGTATGACCTGTATGCCCCTAAAAGTTTGATCAGTGGGTTTAAGTTGTGTGCTTGCTTCCTTGAAAAGTGAGAGAGCTCTGAAATGACAAAAAGGAAAACAGAATGACTGAGAATTGGAGTATATTTACAGAGTAGTTAAAAAATCACCAGTAGAAAAACTTTATTGAATTGGTCAAAATGACCAGAAATGAAGCAGAGTGACCACAGTCATGGCCAGAACAGGCTTTTTGTGCAGTTAAATGTGCTTAGGGATTTTCTGATGCTCTCCTTCGATTCTTTACTCTAGTTCTCCAGATACATTATTCTCTGAAAAAAAGAAATACTTTTTTTTTTTTTTTAAGTACTATGTAGTGGGAGAGGTACAGTGAAATTTGAATTCTGGTCCTCCCACTGCTTACTAGGAAAATGGGGAAAGTAACTGATGTATGTCAAGCAGCTCCCATATGATGGGAAATTTAATATAGTACATTATCATTAACCTGCACAACAGTCCTGTGGTATTGGGATTAACCTCCCAATTTTATAGGAAATGAAAGGAGGCTCAGCAGAGATGAGAAACTGGAGATAAACTCTGAGCACTTTGTAATAAAGGAGAGCTCAAAGATTAGTATTATTATTGTCATTATTAGTTATTATACAGATAATTCAGATGGGTGGTGGGTTCAAGGTTTCGTGAAGGTAAATGACAAAGCATGTGCAGAAGGAAGCAGAGTTCAGTTACCTGGAGAACAGAAAGAAGAGTTAGGCTGAAGACACAGGTAAATTCATATTGCTCTCTTCATATATATATATATATATATATATATATATATATATACACACACACACACACACACACACACAGTATACTAATAGCCCTGCGCACAAATCCGTGTGCCAGTAGCTCTCTGTGGGCCTGGCCACTCTGTGCTTGCTGCCCAGAGGCTCTCCGTGGCCCAGAGGCCCATCTGCGGCTGGGCGCAGAACGCTTGCCTCGTCACCGCGTCTATGAAGCAAGCATTCTGCCAGGCCACTCACGCTGCCCGCTCTCAGCGGCTGCCCCCCTGGGACTGGGGAACTCCGGTGGGACAGAGTGATGGTTAATTTGTACATTACCCTTTTATTAGATAGGATATTTTAACCCAGCCCTACCTGTGTTCATCCACCATTCCATAAGTGCCTGTCAAAATCACCATTAATAGGCATGTTGCTAAATCCAGTGGTCAGCCTCTCAGGCCTCGTTGTACTTGGTTTAAAGGAGTGTTTGACCTTCCACCCCACGTTCTGCCAGGACACTACACTCTCCTGATTTCCTGCTGCCTCTCGGCTCCTGCATCTCAGGGTCCCTTGCTGGTTGCTCTTCTCCAAGATAAGTAGCTATTATAGCTACATGTTTCCTTGAGGCCCAGGATTCATTGCTCTGACCCTTTCTCTTCTCTACCTATGTGATCACCCTGAACTTCAGCCTTGAATTTCTGCCTCTCCTCCTGGATGTCTGCTAGATGTCTCAAATTAACATGGCCAACACCAAACTCCTGATCACCTCCCCTTCCCCCCATCCTGCTCTCTCACTGCCAGCCTCATCCTCTTGAGATCTGACTCATGTCAGAAATGACAACTTAATCTTTTATTGCATCCCCTCATCGAATAATGGCAAATCCTGTTAGCACATATCTTGAAAAAAAAAAAAAACAATCTAGATTTTAATGAATTTTCCCCACCTCTGTCCACTGCTGTTACTCTGATCCAGCAGCTTCCCACTTGGTTTCCTGCATCCCTACAACCAGGGATTAACACAGTAGCTGAAGGGATTCTATAAGAACATGTCAGGTCATTTCACTTTGCTCTAAGCCCTCCAAATACTTCTCATGTCCTTAAAAGCCAAAGCCAAAGTTCTAGTGGCCTGTGAGACCTGATGATGTCATTTCCTGCTATTCTTCCCTACACTCTCTTTTAATCACAGTCTTCACTGCTGATCCTGCAACATGCTGGGCAGGCTCCAGCCTCAGAGCCTTTGCACTGTTGCTCCCTTGCTTGGAGCACTGTCCTCCCAGATACCCCGATGCCAGCTCCTTTTCTTCCTTTAGGTCTCTGTGACCACCATATTCCAAAATTGCAACTAGCCTCTTTTCAGTCCAACACTCCTCATTCACCTTTTCTGTTTTAATTTCTTTAAAGTACTTGCTGACATACTAAATACCTTAATTATTTTGTTTATGGCTGCTGCTTCTCTCATTACAAAGTGAATTCTTTAGGAAAGGGAAGGGATTCATGACTTAGTTTATTGCTCTTTGCTCAACCACTATAACTATACCTAGCACATAGTAGGTTGCCAGGGTTCTTTTCCCAGCCTTACAAAGGGTTCAGCATTCTGGAGAAAGGGGCTGGCGCATAGATGATTAAGAAGGAGTCCAAGGACGAAAGATAGTTTTGAAAGGCATTGGGGGTCAGAGGAGCTTCAGCTAAAGGGAGCGAAAGACTCTCCCTTGACCAAGGACCCATGCTTTTATTCAACACGGTTTATCCTAAGGCAAGGTGGAAATATACACTTCAAAGGGTACAGTATCAAAGGATATACAGAAACATTGTCAGTTTGGGGAATAGCCTACAGCTGTGCAGGTGTTTGGCCAACAGGAGGCAATAAAATGCCCTGAGCTGTCTGGCAGTTAACAATCCTATTCAGGTTTGGGGGAAGTGCCGTTTAGCCGTTTCCAACAGGTAAACTACATGTGTGGCTCACCCTTGTTGAGCCCCCCAAGTCCCATCAACCTTTTGATGGAACTCTTGTAATTATTACATGCTGGAATTGGTTCTCGGCAGTAGGTGCTCATTAATGTTTTGGAATAAATTGGTGTGAGTCATACTCAATATCTTATTAAGGAATAGAAATATATTTTTAAAACTCTTTGTTGAAAAAAATTATTGAATCATTCACCATATATTGGAAAGGTATTGAAGGTCTAGTAATGAGATACAAACTTGAGTCAAATCTATAAATGTTAAATAATATTGATAATAAAATGAATGATGAGAAAGGATAGCCTGACAAAATTAACTTATAAAACTAAAGAATAAGTAAACATTGAAGAAGAAGCTAGAGAAATGAAATTAGCTAGGAGATTGCATTTATATGATGTCAGTGGTTATCCAGTGACATTTTTCAAAACTAATGGGAAATGCTAGTAGTAGAAAAGATATTGTTAAAGTTTGGATTTAACTTAGGTAGAAGTCAACTAATTGTTTTTCATGTATTTGAGCAAAGCAATAAGACAATAGTGATTAGTGGGAAGTACTCTTGGTGTGGGAAAGGAAGTATGCTACTTTGGGAAATAAGGATGTTGTAAAAATTAATATTTTAAAGTCTTTAGATGATTCTCATAGGGGAATGATGTATTTTCCAAAGTTCTTTGTTGTGATTAGTTATGCAGAGTTATTTTCTAAGTGCCAATTTGTGAATATAAGCATCTGCATACCTAGGGAGATTTAAAATGCAAGGGAGCCACTATAAAGTTTGATGTGCTGTCCTTAAAGGTTTTGTTTTGTTTTTGTCTCATCCTTCATGTATAAAGGCGTAATTAAAGTTCCCTGTTGTGAGAAGCTCAGATGCCTTTGCTTTTGACTGTAATGGCAATAGTTTGATTTCTGGTTGCAGCAATCTATATTTATAAAAGCCTAAGCCACTGTTACGACCAAATGACCGGTTGACCTGTAGCTATGATGCGCACTGACACCAGGGGGCAGACGCTCAATGCAGGAGCTGCCCCCTGGTAGTCAGTGCGCTCCCACAGCCAACCTCCCACAGCTGGCCAACCTCCTGTGGTCCCTCCCCGATTGCCCTGATCATCGGCCAGGCTGAGGGACCCCACCTGTGCACGAATTCGTGCACTGGGCCTCTAGTTCCTGTAATAAAGTCCTTTGGCAATATCCATAGAATTTAGGCTGTTACTATTATATGTTAGATTACTGTATGCCATCAGATTAGGCAGGTCTTTTGTATTGAAAATATGCAGGAAACCTCGTCCTAATCTCATTGCCACTTGTAGCTGCTGTGGAAATTCTCTCCCAGAGCTTTCAGACTCCTTGCCCACATTGCTATATTTACTTGCAGTTACTGCTTTATTCCCTCTTTGAGCCCTTCCCAGCCTGGCTTCTTGACCCCTCTCTGTAGAAGAAAGACTCCTGAAGTTTTCCAGTGACCATCTTTTAATCATTTGTCTTTGCTCTGCCCCAATTTTGATCTCCCTTTGCTTCCCTGTGGCATTTGACATTGTTCAGCAATGTTCCTTTTTTGAAATTTAGGGTGTCCCTTTTGGGTTCATGATGAAACTCTATAATTAGTCTCTGCTTTCAACTCTCAGTCTTAGCTTCTCATTCCCTTTTTTACACAATTTTTAGTTTTATCACTAAGCTTATTAACTCCTCATGGCCTCTACAATTCCCCCCCCCCTTTTTTTTAAATAATTACCACTACATTAAAAAAAAAACACCTTAATTCAAATATATCACTCCAGGCAAGATCTTGAGTCCTTAGGCTATGTCTTTTAATACAGGACATTCCATTGTATGTCTCACTTTCACCTCCCAACGCATCATGTGCAAAATTGAACTCATTTTCCCTTGGAAGTTATTCATCCCTTCTCTCTCTCTACCTCCTGGCTGTAATTGGCATGCTCCAGTCTCCCTGGACTGGAAGGCTGTGTCATCTTTGTCTCCTTGCCTTTCATCCCTGTCTACCAATCTCAATGCCCTAATGATTCCCCTTTCTAAATGTCCCCAGGCCTTTGCTGCTTATTCTTATGAATTAACTCCCTTGTGCAGGGGAGACATAACTATGAGAGAACAGGCAGAGTGATGTCCATCCAGCCAACATGCCCAGTTTCATCTTCCTAAAATTGTCTTTTCACCTTTTTATTTCTTTTGTCATAGTCTTCACCTCCTTGAATCTCATACATCCTAATTTCCCAACTTGACATTCTAGAGCCTTTATAAAAAAAGGTCTTTACTATATTTGTCTAAACCTTCTTACGTTAGCTATCCCTAACGTAAGAATCCCTCTGGTATGGTTAGTTTATTGCTCAAGTAATCCAGATAGTCATGTTGCTGACCTACCTTTCTGTCTCTGCTTATGCTATTCTTTCTGCTGGGATAACTTTTCTTCTCTTCTTGAGTATCTATATTCCACCTGACTTTCAGAACCTGGTTTAAATACATCTTTTATAATGACATCCCTTTCTACTCTATTCCATACACTCTTACTTTCCATCACCTCCTGTATATTTTATTTTTCACACCACAGGGTTCACCAAGGTGCCAGTCATGTGAATGATGATGGGATGAAGCCATTTTAGCAGTGGATCCTCCAGTCACCCCAGGGGATGCCACTTGTAGCAGGATGTCTGGCTGAGCTCTTCTCAAATTTCTAACCCTCAAAATCATGAGCAAAGTAAATGGTTCATTGAAGCCACTAAGTTTTGGCACACTTAGTTATGTAACAATAGATACGTGAAACATAACATACAGAAACCTGTAAATCATCAATAAATTTCACAAATTGAACACAACTATGTAGTTTGCATCAAAATCAAGAAACAGAATATTGCTGGCACCTTGGAAGCTGTTTCATGCCCTTCCAGGAATGGCCTTCTCCATGAGTAACAACCACTCTGACACCCAGCACCCTAGGTTAGTTTTGTCTGGTTTGGAATTTTATGTAAATGAAATGTATCCATTATGTACTTGTTTGTGTCTTGCATCATTCACTTATCATTATATTTGTGCGATTTATCTAGTTTTAGTTCAAACCTTCTCATTGCTGTATAGCATCCCATTCTATGAATGTATCACAATATATCTATTCTTCTATTGATGGACATTGGGGTGGTTTCCTGTTGTTGACTATTATGGACAGTCCTGCTGTTAACATTCATAGCTATGTCTTTGGTAAACCTATGCACACCTCTCTTTTGGGTGGTTTTTGAAATGTTTAGTACTTACTAGTTTAAATTCTATAAGTCGTCTCTATGCCATTTTACAATATAATGTCTAGGCTTTATATATTTTTTTCTTTCTCTTCATGATGCCTTGCAAGTAGACTTCAAGTTTAGAGTTATTATTCAGGAAATGTATGTGGTTGGTCTTTTAGAACTTTCAAAGCACAAATTCTTGGCTTCTCCAAAAAAGTTTTAAAGTAACCATAGAGTTTACACTCTACTCTTTAAGCGCAAAAAATAGGAAATATCCTTTCAATGAGCCATTTCTGTTGAATTAATAACAGCTTATTGGAAAATATTTTATTTGTCCAGAACTATTGTTTGGTGTTTTGCAAATAGCGTGAGAAAGAAAATCACTTTGTTTCTTATAATGATAAAAGAAAGGATACTATGAGCAACTAAGGTTTCTGTGTACTATTAGTATACCTAAGGGTTTTAAGCTTCAGTGAATCCCTTGTTAGGAACTAGTAAGTTATATTGTGTGTAACTTGAAAATAGTCTTAGAGTACATATTCTCTGTTTTGATGCGCTATTTGTTTAGAGCTGTATCATAACATTTACTGTAATATGGATTAATGGGTACTAAAATTACAATATTTTTTTCTTACTTTTAATCAACTTCAGAAATTTCCTTGTTCTTTGCTGTAACATTTGGAGTATTTACCTAAAAATTGCAATGATAAAACTATTTCAAATAAGCTAGGTCTGATTATTTTCAACCCTAGCACATTTACTTAAATTCCATATGGAAAGGTTTAACTCCAATATGCCATACTTTTTTTTCTTTCTTTTTTTCTTTTTTGGTAAAGTGTAGCTTTTGGGAAAAAAAGAAAAAAAAAGAGTGGCATAGATATTCAAATTAATATCAGATGGTTTTAGAGCTTGTGTGGTTGCTGACTCTGAAGAATCTGGACATATAAAAAGATTAAAGAATCTTTTTAACTATCAAGCTTAAAATATATGTGTTTACAAACACATCCATGCATTGTATATCTTGGTTTATCCTTGTTCCTTAAATTGCCAGTATGTTTTCTTGCATCTTCCCATTCGTTTATTTATTCAGCAAAGATTTTTTGAGTGTTTTCCATGGGGCAAATACTACTCCGAGTTCTTTCGTTTTTATAGTCAGAGCTCTGCCTTGGAGGAGATCACAGTCTACTGGATCACAGTCCTATGGCCAGATAAGTAGACAGGTATTAACAATATGCATATAATAGATACATGAGCAAAGTAGTATCAGAGCAACTCATTCTGCTTAGGGGAGTGTGGACAGTTTTACAGAGCAGATCAACTTGGGACTGAGACTTAAAGGAAGTACAGGAATTGGAACAAAGAAGTGCAGGGAGAGATGTATGCATAGGGAGTAGGGTAATACAGAGCTGAGCTGAGAAAAGTTTGGCATGTGCAGGACACAGTTTTAAGTTCCATTTGCTGAGAGCTCAAAGCATGGGGGAGTGAAGATGAGAGAAAAGTGGGAATGAGGTAAGTTACTCTTCCCACAGCCAGAAATGAAGAGCCCAGCCATCTCCCAGGTGTCTTTCCTCTTGGAATATTGGAGATCTGGGGACTGGTAACCCTTTCTGGAATTGAAGGAAAGGTCAGCTTTTGATCAGCAAAGAGAATAGGATAGGGTGTTCCAAAAAACAAAGTAATATGAAGAAGGGGAAGAATATTCTCAGAACAATAAGTAGATCAGTTGGCCATTCCTAAAATAGAGATGCTACAGATGAAATGGGCAACACTTTTGGAGGGAAACCTCCATCAGAGTGCTGTAGATACTGGCCATGGCTTTCTTCATTTGTCTCTCTTTGCTGACCTGGGTAAAAATCACAGAGGACAACTGGATAGAATAGATGCTAATGTGGTTGATAACAGAAGCAAGCAACAAAATGGTTTTTGATAGAAAGATAGAACAGCCTGAAAATGAGAAAGTAAAGTTTAAAGACATAAATACAACTTTCTAAAATTTTACAACTATTGGGGAAAAGATGGTAGGTGTTTTAAATAAATGCCTAAGAAAGGGAACAATGTTATGAGATGGTTAAGAAAGCAAATGTCTTATCAGGAATATATGGATAAAGAAGGGAGAAAAGTGTCTCTCTAGCCTCCATCCAGGCATTTTATTTAGTCTAGATGCCATATATTAAGAAACTAGAGGCCCGGTGCATGAAAATTCATGCACTGGAGGGGTTCCCTCAGTCTGGGAGCCCTCAGGAGCAGGAGGCAACCTGGCAATCAGGGGAAGGTGATGCCCCATCACACCTCTGCTGCTGCCACTGCCTGCAGTGCAAGCCTCAGCTGGCCCTGGTTACCTGAGCCTCAGCCAGCCCTGGTTACCTGAGCCTCGGGTGGCCCTGGGTGGCTGGGCAGCTGCCATCCAAGGCTTGCCTGTGCCTCGGCCAGCCCTGGGCAGCTGGGCAGTCACCATCCGAGGCTTGCCTATGCCTCAGGCCGGCCCTGGGGGGCTGAGGGAACTGGGAGACTCTGGAGGCAGGCATGCGGAGCAGCCGGGCTCGCCTGGGAGCAGGCTCGGCCTTGCTGCGTGCCTGCCACCCCGGTGGGGCTGAGGGGAGTGGGCGCCACCATCTTGTGGCTATGGGCGCCTCCATCTTTGAGGGTGGGACAGTCAATTAGCATATTCCCTCCTTATTGGCTGTGGGTGCTGCCATCTTTGGGATGGCATGAGGGTCAATCAGCATATTCCCTCTTTATTAGATAGGATAATTGCAGAGAAGAGAATGGCTGGGGAAGGTAACCAGGCCAGTAAAAGGTCTGGGAAGAATATTGCAGATAATGAAACTGAAGCTAGAAACCCTCTAGTCAAATGAAGGAGACAATACAGACAGTTGTTGAAACCAAGAATTGTCCAGGGGGAAGACAGCAACCACTAAATGAAGTCCAGGGACTAGATTTAATTTGAAGATGAGATGATCTTTCTAATGGTTTCTATTGTGAATAGGGAAGTAAACAACGTTGGAGTAAGTACAGCCCCTCTAAGATGAGTTCCCTGTGGACTAGGAATGTTCTAGCTGTAAATGAGTGCCAAGCTGTCAGGGATGCTGCGAATTGTGGGAGTTTTAACTAATGATTGTCAGTGCCACTTGTCTGAGAGTGTAAAATATGATACTTGATATCCTTAAGATGTGTGGGAACCAGATGGCCTCGGCTAAATGCATTTAAGAGCCCCAAAGCCAGCAAACCCTGGGTGTAAGGTAGGGCTGTGTAATGAGAAGTTTTATCTGATGTTTGTCTGGAGGGAAATGACTTAGTTGCTAAATTGAGATGCAATCAATAATCATCACAGTCACTAGGAGATGAATGCCTCTTAGTGCCCAGTTCTCAGCTGGGTGCTTTATATGCACTATCTGATTAATCATCACAACAAACTTGGGTTTTTTATTCACCCTTTTTTTGCCAGTGAAAAACTGGGGTTAAACCAGTTAAGTCCAGCTCTGACATTTCCTAGTTGTGTCACTTTGAAAGAGTGACATAATGTCTCCTTGTCTCATTTCCATCATCCGAAAGTGTGGATGTTGTGAGGTGTGTTGTGAGGGTCAAATGTGTCTGGCACAGAGTAGATGCTTAATAAAAGTTTGCTATTGTATTTTAATTTTTATTATGGCCCCAAACTCATGCTGTTTGCACCATGGTACTTTAATTTTCCCTTATTTAGCAAAGAATGGAAGCAAATATGACAGTTAGCAAAAGAAATACTGAAAAGTATTAGAATTTTCATTAAACACATATGCATTCCATTTAGGAATTTGGTAGGGAGTTGATAATCACATGAGTTAACGTACATTTTTATGTGTAAGAACAGTTTACAGTATTTTCCCTCTATATTTTTACTCATGCCTACAACCTCTCAAAGCCCCTCTAAATTGTTACCTACTTCATAAACTTTTTCTGATCTGCAAAATGGAATGGAAGTATTTCATTAAACCCCCAGAGAATGTTTTTATTTGCTTATTTCCTGCCAAAAATAATAGCTACCTATGTACTTATCTCACCCTTTCCAAAGGACATAAAGCTCACTCAGTTTTGGCCTGGCCTTTGCCACCTATGTGATGTTTCTTGGAATACCTCAGTTCTGATATGCAGAGACTGTACTTCAGTATTTTGAATTGAGCCACATTGTTAAGTTTTAATTTTTATTCTTTTCTCCTGATTCCTTTAAATAATACTGAAAGGCATCTTTTTAAAAATGTATTTTTTATTGATTTCAGAGAGGAAGGGCGAGGGAGAGAGAGAGATAGAAACATCAATGATGAGAGAGAATAATTGATTGGCTACCTCCTGCTTGCCCCATACTGGGGATCTAGCCCACAACCCAGGCATGTGCCCTGACTGTGAATTGAACCATGACCTCCTGGTTCATAGGTCGATGCTCAGCTGCTGAGCCACACAGGCCGGGCCTGTGAACATTTTATAGGCATCTTCAGAACATTTTATATAGGCCATAGTGTTTTATTTTTTAAATAGTTATATGAATTCTGAAAATTTTATGTTTGTGTTTTTCTTCAAAAACAAACATTTCTTAATGAAAACAGATTCTGAATCTTTGATATCCACATACTGACAATTGTAAATCAATAGTGAAGGAAACAAACTTTGTGTCACTCTTGCCTTACCCCAAAGGACTTCCAGGAAAAAGATTGAATGCTCCCTCTATCTGACCCAACTCCATGGACACGTGGGTGCAGCGTCTCTCCTGCATTGTCCAGCCAGGTTAACTCAGTGATGCTTGAATGTACAAGTGCTTTGCAATATCTGTCATCTCTCCATCCTCACTGTCACTTAGTTTGTATTCTAAAATTATCATATCTGAGTTATTATAACACTTCCTAATTTGAGGTTCCTGCCTCTGTTCTTGACTCAAATAAGGAGGCCCCACCCTCCAGAATGTAAACTTTCTGTATAGAGAGGTGACTGTATTCATTCACCTAGATCATCCACAGGAGTTCCGTGCAGTTGAGCTGGCCTAGTGCCTTCCCAGGTCATTCCCCTATGGAATTTCCAGCAGCACCCTTCTCCTGCCCTATCCCTTCTGCCAGACCCCTTGGACTTTATGTTCCAGAAATACAAGTTAGTTTTTTCATTTGTTTACTCTTCGGTTATCCATTACATATTATTGTGTGCCTTGTAAGTAGTTATTAGGGACGTGGGCTCTAGATCCACATGGTCTAGATTGAAACTTTGTGATCAGAGTAGAGGTTTTTAATTTCTATCTCCTTCACCTTTCATATTTGTAAGATGGGGATGATATGAGCACCCAAGTCTTAGATTGTTGTGAACATCGAGATAATACAGGTAAAGAGCTTAGCACAGTGCCTGGAACATACTAGGCACACATCAGTTTCACTCTCCTCTATCCTTCTCTGGGAATTTGTGTCATCATCACACCTTGCTTTCCCTGTCTCACGTGTTCCTCTCTGTCAACTTGAAGAATTTCTATCCATTCTTTAGAACCCTCCTAAGGTACCAGCTTCTTAGTAAAGCCTTTCTATGTCACCCTTTCCATTCTCAGAAAGACCTGATCACTCCATCTTCTGTTCTACCTCTGAACCTGGAAATAAATTCATATGCAACACACTTTTGCCGGACGTTGGGTGCCATTTGACTCTGGTGGGTCTTGATCTGGCATCTAGAAGGGTTCAGGAATCTGGAGAAGGGGCTGTGCATAAATTAAATAAGAGTCCAGAGACAAAACATAATTTTGAAAGGCATATGTGGGGGCAGAGGAGCCTGGCTGAAGTAACCAAGTTCTCCTTGTCTCAGGACCCCTTGCTTTTTATTAACACAAATTGTCCTAAGGCAAGGTGGAGATATACACTTCAAAGCGTAGGGTTTAGTACAGAAGCATTGTCAGAATGGGGAATTGCCTTCTGCTGTTCAGGTGTTTGGCCAACAGGAGGCAATAACATGTAGATTAAGATGACCTGAGCTGTCTGGCAGCAAGCAATCATCCTTTTCAGGTTTGGACAAATGCCTTTAGCCATTCCAGCAGGCGATAACATATGTGACTCAGCCCTTGTTGAGTCCCCAAGTTCCATCAACCTTTCGATGAAACTCTTGCAATTATGACATGCTGGAACTGGCTTCCGGCAACTTTAATGCAGTTTTTAAAATATATAATGGTGTCCCCTACTGGACCACAAAGTCATGAGAACAAAGACTATGATTTATTCATCATTGATTCCTTAGGAGCTAGCTCAGTGCCTGCCACAAAGTAATTCACAAATAATTGTGGAACTGTATGTTTTGAATTGAACAGCAAAACACTTTATGACATAATGTGGTGGTGGTGGTATTGAATATCAAGATGTTGGACTCTAATCCAGAGCACTTTGTCCCTATATCATGCTGATAGGTGTATAGTTTGATTAGTATATGCCTGATCAAATAAAATGACGGCTGCGAGTTGTTCATTTATTTAACTACTTCTGGTAGTTTATAAGAAATGAATGTCTCTGGCTTCCTATGTAGAAATGGAAGCCATCCGTTGTGGTGGTTCAGTGCCAAAGATGTGTTGCTGTTCGCCTGGAAGATTCCCTGTCCGCTGGTTCAAGCTGTGCTCTAATAAACAGGAGCTCGAACACTTGATGATGGGAAGTACAGCTGAGGACTCTTTCAAGTGCAGAGCTGATCATGCTGAATGCTTTTCTGGGTCATGTTCGTTTCATAAAAACAGTCAATTCCCAGCCCTCCCGGGAGAGGAAATGCTGAAGGTCCCCAGCTGCAGTGTGGGGTAAGGGGGAAACCAAGGACTGGGAGCGGGAGGGGCCCCATCCCCTGTCCTCTCCCTGGCCATAAGTGGCAGGCACTGAGCCCAGTCACACAGGTCCCCGCACAGCAGCTTTCAGGCTAAATTTGTGCTGTTGCTTAAAAGCAGATTCCTCCCCCCGCCCCCTTTTGTAGCGACCACATTGTTCCAGTGACCAGAGCAACATGACATAGAAGCAGAAAAAACCAAGTTCTTGCCAGTTGCTAGGCAGAGAAAATGCTTTCCTATGGCTGAAGTATGCTTCCCATGTTGATTTCCTAATCATGTCTTGTTTGCAAAGCCAAATACAATAGTTCCGTGAACACTCATCGGCATTTGGTCGGCTTTGCTGCCAAGCTAATTAACAGATTTCAGTTTAGAGGGAGGAGAATAAAGGGGATGTTTTTCATAAAGAGGTAGCTTTGTGGGAAATTTGATTTTTCTCTATTTAAGGATGGTTATGTCTAAATTTTTGGCCATGCATGTTTTAATAATAACATGTGCAGTCTTTAGATTATACTTAATGTTGATGCCAACACATTTGCAATGGATGGTACTTAAGTTATCTTTTTAAAAATCTGATGAATAATTGAAAAAGTATTCACTTTGGATCCAAATGTCAATATTAGAGCAGGTTATCTGTGTGATGGATTTAGGTGCACGTTGATGGGGCTCCGTTTTCCTCATTGTCAGGAATGGGAACACAGGTATTTGCTCTGGAACACCAAAGCTCTCCCTGTTACACAGCACATCGTCTGAATCCTGAAATGAGAGGCAGACAATCCTCAGGAAGGCTGTAGAGCAGGGGTCCTCAAACTTTTTAAACAGGGGGCCAGTTCACTGTCCCTCAGACCGTTGGAGGGCCAGACTATAGTTTAAAAAAAAAAAACAACTATGAACAAATTCCTATGCGCACTGCGGGCCCAGGACGAGTCAGCTGCTAAGCAGGACAGGCAGCGGCACCCGGCGGGCCGGATAAATGTCCTCGGCGGGCCGCATGTGGCCCGCGGGCCGTAGTTTGAGGACGCCTGCAGGAGGCTGAAAGGGAAGCAGGTGGGGACTCTTCCCTGGATGGCCAAAAACATTTGGGAGGGACAGGAATAGGGAGACTGCAGTGGCTGGTTTAAGAGTGATGCTAGGGCAGGGCTTTTGGGCATGGCTGGCCCTGGAGTCAGCCATTTACCAGTGGGCGGAGGAGCTGCTCCATCCACACAGGCAGTCAACTGCACCCACCAGAGATATCCAGAGTGATGTCTCTTTAATTCTGTTATCAGGATGGTGAGGTTTTTAGCTGAGTACACAGCTCTGCTTGAGGCTTTCAGGAAGCTTTGTGAATAGGAAGACACATGTGGTGGTGGAAAGAGCTCAGGCCAGCTGTCGCTTGGGAGATGGAAGTTCAAAGTTAATTTCAGTTGGTTGGCAAAAGAGTATTGAGAGAAAAGTTCATTTTCATAATGTTTCCTTTGGCTGGAGACAGGGGAAATGGGGAAAAGATTAACATATTTTTCTAGGATCTCTTCTGAGCTAATTAGGTTATTCCAATGAAAATGATCAGTGTGCAAGGCACAGCACTGAGTAGGTGCAAACCCTTAGTTCTCACACTATCCCCATGAGGTAGAAACCCTTATTCTTTCCTTCTTAGAGATGCAAAGTTGAGACATAGAGAGGTTAAGCAATTGCCCAGAATCACCCAGCTAGTAAGTGGCAGAGCTGGGATTTGAACCAAAGAAGTCTTGTGACAGAGTTGCTGCTCTCAGCCAGTGCCCTCTGCGTACTGCCTGGGCCTTCAGAGAGGTGGAGATATGACAGCTGGGCTGGTCTTCGAGCGTTCTGTAGCACTTCATGGGGCATTTTTCTCACTGGGTTCAGGAATTGATTTTCGGTTTGTAGTACCTCTATCATTTTGCACAGACCTTATGAAGTTGTGGGACACAGTGCCTGTGACCTGGGGCCCAGAGTGACAGGAAAGTGGGGAGCATTGAGTGACCTACGAGACACTTTTTGACTCTTGGCAGAGGAATAGAGGTAGTGTCTTGTGGTGGAGTTTAGAATTTACTGAAATAAAACTTAAGATGATTAAAGAAATAAAATAATCAATTTTTAAAATATATTTTATTGATTTTTTACAGAGAGGAAGGGAGAGGGATAGAGAGTCAGAAACATCGATGAGAGAGAAACATCGATCAGCTGTCTCCTGCACACTCCCCACTGGGTACATGCAACCAAGGTACATGCCCTTGACCGGAATCGAACCTGGGACCCTTGAGTCCGCAGGCCGACGCTCCATCCACTGAGCCAAACCGGTCAGGGCAAAATAATCCATTTTTGATGTGTTTTTGTTTGCTTTGTTTTTATCATTAATATTTCCATCTTTCTAGAACGACGTGAAGCCTGTCAAATCATCCTAAAACTTAAGCTAGCAAGGCATTTATTTGGCTACTGATGCTAAACGGATCAACTCAGAGCCACTGCCTGCACCTTGAAACTTGATGCTTTTTCTTTGTACTGTCTGGGCTCCTTGAGAATATTCTCCTTCTCCAAGGCACTGTACTCACGCAGGGATGCTGGGGTTTTCTCTACGTGGGAAGAGCTATGTGCATTGGGTGCAAAATTTCAGTTACCGAATGTGTCCGGAATGAAGTCTCAGTCTGACCCGGAAAGGCATCTATAATTCCTCTGCAGGTACATTTTCAGGCTCATTTCTATCCCCCCACCCCCTCCGCTACCCTATGCTTCCATCACATGCACTGGACTGATCACCTGTCCTCACATAGACTGGAGGCTTCAGCCTCTGTGTCTGACCTCACATGGTTCCCTTTGATAAAAATACCCTTTACCCTGCTCCTCCTGCCTGTGGGGGCCCTTCTCTGTCTGTGAAGCTCAACCTCCTCCCTTTCTCAGCAGCTGCCCAGATCTCCCCCTTCCCCTCTCCCCCCTCCGGACTCCTCCTCCTTCACCCTGGTCTGGAAACAGGACTGGATTTAGAGCCCTAGGATTAACAGTAAGCTGAGGAGGTGAGTGCACTCTGCAGCTGATGCTCTCCTGGTAGCCTGATGTCACTATCTCAGCTTCGCCGATGAAGAAACTGAAGCTCGTGGAAATGATGGAGCACAGTTGGGATCTGAAGCCAGATTTCACCACTGACAGTCCCATGGTCTCCCCGCTATGGCTCCCTAAGTCTCCTGAGCCCTGGCGCGTGCCTGGCACAGTGCTTTCATCACTCCAGTGCATACTCACCATTGTTCCCAGAGAGAGAGAGCTACTCCCCTGGGGCCCCGCTGCCCATAATGGTAGAGCCCATGAGTCAAGCACAGGCCTTCCCGACTCTTCTCTTTCCATTCTACTGTGCCACTCCTGACTGCCTAAAACACACAGAGGAAACTCTTCTGACTTGTGTCCCGGGGTGCTGCCCACTGTGTACCTTTTATCTTCCAGACCCCCATCCTAGCTTGCGTCTAAGTTAATGGCCTTTTACTTCATTAGCTTCTGAGTTAAATCAAGGACACTGCCCAGTTTTCTTGCTATCTCTATGGTTCAGCAAGGATGAGGGTATCATAATGTCAGAGACACAGGTGTTCAGATATATACCCCCCTTCTTCCCGAAACTTAACATCCTGATTGTGCCCTGGTCTCATGAATACATTTCTAATTTTGGTGCTTGTGCATTAGTCTCAGCTGAGAAGTATGATTAACATTTCCTTAGTATTTATTTATTCAACAAGCATTTAGGCTGAGAAGCGTTGAAGAACTTGGAGAAATGGAGCGTTTTATAATTTTATGAAACATTGCTTAAACTATGATCAGGTATTGATTCTTTTAGAAACACATTTGAGACTGTTTTACAAACAATTTTTAAGACAGGTTTCTCCTTTAATTTCCTAATGTAGCATATAATGGGGTAGCCATTCTTAAAAGGGGCAATATTTTGCAAGAAACATCATTGTTAATGGCAGTACAACCGTAGAATCTGAGTATCAGCACTTTGATTTAGAAGCAGTCCAAGGCTTATTTTCCATAGCTTCTACAGCAACAGTTCAGATTTCATTAGTTTGGGTTATTCATCTGAACATATTAGGAACTTTGTCTTCTTGTTATAGGAACCAAACTGAGTTTTTTAAAGAGGGTATGGGGGTTAATAACTGGTACCTTAGAAAAACACGGGCAATATAATTAGTTATTTTTAAGGAAAAATGTCCATTGAACACATTTCAAATGTAAATTTTAAGGTTATGAGCAAATTTCAGTGTGTACTTTAAAAATAATATTTGAAGATTATTAATTATTTATTTCTAAACTTGAACTATTCAAACCTATCTTTGGCTTAAGTTGGTAAACATATTTCAAAATGTTTTGATTTTTTTTAATGGTAGGAAACAAATATTAAAAATGGTTGTAGATTTGTAAGTATTTATAGATTGATGTTCCTCTAAGAATTGTTTCTTTTAAGTACTGATAAGTTCTCAAATTAATGTCTTGCTTTGGCTATTTTTTCTGATCATGCATCATACTTTATTACTGGTAGACTGTGTCCCCTTTTTAGATAATAGCATCCATTTGGAGTCGTATGATGATTAAGGATGAAATTTGTGTATAATTCTAGTTTCTTAGAAAGAATAGTATGGCTTACAACTACTTTTTGAAATTTTAGAATATTACTTCACTTCAATACCTACTTGAATACCTTATACAGTGCCAATCACCAGCGGCATGCTCAAATATAAGATTAAATGTCAAATAAGCATTTTATCCCATAAAGTCTATTGGCAATCTGTTCAGAAAAAAATACATGGGCCAAAAGATTTGAGGAAGTCTTCATGGAGAAAGTGGGCTTTCATGTGTAGGTCAGATGCTGATCCTTTTAAAAACACAGCAGAGGATATGTTTTTACTGATTTTAGAGAGAGAGGATGGAAGAAAGAGAGAGGGAGAGAGAGACAGGTATGTGAGAGAGAAACTCAATTGGTTGCCTCACATAAGTGTCCCAATTGGCGATTGAACCTGCAACCAAGGTATGTGCCCTGACCATCCCTAGGTTTGCAAGAACCTCTAGATCAGTGGTCAGCAAACTCATTAGTCAACAGAGCCAAATATTAACAGTACAATGATTGAAATTTCTTTTGAGAGCAAAATTTTTTTTTAATATATTTTATTGATTTTTCACAGAGAGGAAGGGAGAGGGATAGAGAGTTAGAAACATCGATGAGAGAGAAACATCTATCAGCTGCCTCCTGCACACCCCCCACTGGGGATGTGCCCACAACCAAGGCACGTGCCCTTGACCGGAATCGAACCCAGGACCCCCCAGTCCGCAGGCTGACGCTCTATTCACTGAGCCAAACCGGCTTCGGCAAGAGAGCAAAATTTTTTAAACTTAAACTTCTTCTAACCCCACTTCTTCAAAATAGACTCGCCCAGGCGGTGGTATTTTGTGGAAGAGCCACACTCCAGGGGCCAAAGAGCCGCATGTGGCTTGCGAGCCGCAGTTTGCTGACCACTGCTCTAGATGATGGTGAGGACTTACTGTACTTACTTCTTTTCAACCTTTTTTTTTTTTTAAATATATTTTATTGATATTTTACAGAGAGGAAGGGAGAGGAATAGAGCGCTAGAAACATCAATGAGAGAGAAACATCGATCAGCTGCCTCCTGCACACCTCCCACTGGGGATGTGCCCGCAACCAAGGTACATGCCCTTGACCAGAATCGAACCTGGGACCCTTTAGTCCGCAGGCCGACGCTCTATCCACTGAGCCAAACCGGTTTCGGCTGTACTTACTTCTTCAAGGCTTAGTTTCTCTATTGCTGAAATGGAGCTAAGATGACACCCAACTTTACAGGATTACTGAAGCATTAATTGAGATAATTTCTATAAAGCTGGTGAAAAAATGAACACTTTATCATTTTTGCTATGACTATAATAAAAATAGAAAGTTTGAAAAGAAACTGTAATTATTCTGTAGTTGTCTTTCTTGCTTTTTCTGGCCAGCTGGCAATGAGTAATTATTTCACATCCATTCATTCATACCTGCTTTCAATGACTTTTAGTGAATGGACATCAAACCAGCAATGCTTGTCCTCACTGACTTAGGCTCTATTGAAAATTCAAAGTTATTTATATTTCCTGCCACTGATAAAAGGACAGTGTCAATTTATTATGAAACATTCTACTAAGTTTAGATTATGCAAGTAATTTCTTGATTAAAATAACATTTAATTTTCTTAAGCATTAGCAATCCCTATATAAAATATATGTATAATACTTCTAATTTCTGAACCCTTATTCCCTCAAGTGTGAACTTTTGACACTGGGATGTCTTTATTGACATCACTTTATAATAAAAAAACTGTAAATTAAGTATGGCCAGGTCAAATTTATTCTTAATTTAATGAAATAGCACATAATGAGAAAGCAATTGTTGGCACTATTTACTAATAATACTTTTTATGGCTTCCCTAATTCAGGGCTGGGAACTGGCCTTTTTATCACTATCTGTCTAGCACCTACAGCAGAACCTGGCCTGGAGTGACTATCTCATATATGTACAATGACTATCTCATCATCTCATTGACCATCACAATGACTACAAGGATTTTGTTCTTTACATTTGGTAACAAGAAGTAAAATCATGCAGATACTTCAGGACTTAGGCATTAGTTTCCCAATGGGATGCCAACTCCCAAAAGATTCAGGATACAACGTTGAATGCCACATTTTGAAATCCAGTTCTACCATTATTCTTTGATCAGAATGTACAGTTTTACAGTTGTCAAGGGGGAGGCAGCTCACTCACGGTTTGCTGGTCCTCTGAGCTCTGTGTCCTCAGCCTCCCCAGGGTCCCAGAGGCAGTCCTGACCAAGCTGGAGGGGAGAGAGGATCCCTGGCCAACCTGGAAGGCAGGGTCTGGAATTAGTTTTGCTGTCTGGAATTGAGCTTCCTGGGATGAGCAGGGACACCAAATTCCCCGCCAGGCTTCAGGCTAATGATAATCTGCCTCCACGATGTGCATCCACATTATAAAATTGGGATTCTATTTCATTTCTGATTTTTATTCCTGTTCTTTATCAGGTCTGGAGCCCGAACCTAAATCTCACTGCATTTGATAATAAGCCATGACAATAGCAGTTATTCTGTTGCATGCTACTCTCTCTCTTCACACACCCTCTTTTCCTCATCCTCCCTCAAGTAGCATCAATTGGGATCACTTTCAGCTCTGTGACACTGCACCATATGCTTCTGTCTTCCTGAATACTGTCACTGCTACCTGAAGTCTACTTGCTGAGGTGCTTAGGGCTTCCTGACCTCCTCACCCCCAAACATCTGGCCCAGCTCTGATTAGTTTTTAATTTACCATTCAGTTTGTCCTTTATATTACTTGCATTTTTAAGCGCCACGCCTTACAAACAATCGCCCTAAATCATGTTAGTTATCCATACTCAGCCCAGGGATAATTTCACTTACATCCCCAAAAGGCTGCTTCTTGGGGACCTGGGATGATGCAGGTCCTTTGATACGAAAAACTATTGGTATTAGGGGATATTTGTCATTTTTCAGTAGTTGAGCAAATCTATTGCATCTCTGTGATTATATAACAAAGCTCATAAATAAAGTTTGAATACACATTAGCTTTTCCTTGTTTGTTATTTCACATAATTCAGGTCAGAAAAAAGTGCATGAAATATATTTTAGTTATCATAGCTTTTTTTTCCTGAAAGGTAAGTTTTCTTATTTACCTGCATCCAGCTTGCCTCATGAATATTTAGCTGTTGACAGACCTGCAAGCCAATATCCATGGCAATGAACTCATTAATAGGATTTTTCTGGCTCCTATTTGATTTATGAAGTTATATAGGAATATTTATGATATTTAATATTTTATTTTATTCTCACTCTTTAAAACATAATAGTATTGTCAATAATAATTTGTTTCTCCAGATTTGCAGTTGAGTTTATTTTTTCTCATATTTCTTGATGGTATATGCAAATGCTTTCAGATATTTTCCTTCTTGCAGATGGTTGATATATAATTTTTACAAAGAACATTATGAATAAAAATTATGAATGGCCCAGCTGATGTGGCCCAGTGGTTGAGCATTGTCAACCCATGAACCAGGAGGTCATGGTTCAATTCCTGGTCAGGGCACATGCCCAGGCTGCAGGTTTGATTCCCAGTAGGGGGCATGCAGGAGGCAGCTAATCAATGATTCTCTCTAGTCATTGATGTTTCTCTCTTTTTCTCCCTCCCCCTTTCTCTCTGAAATCAACAAAAATATATAAAAAATTATGAATGGCTTAAAAACAGTTTTAAAATATTTTACATATTTATACATATTTCTCTTATTAATGCATTGATTACAATTTGCTATGCGAGTATTGTAAAAAAGAAGGATTCTCCTTGAAGGTCTTCCTTCAGAGATGAAGTGTGCAGCTATTTAATGAAAATAGCATATGCCAAGTACATTTGGTGATGTCAAATGAAATAGAAAAAATAGTAATAATAGCAAACAGCTATATATTAGTCCTTGATATGCCAGGTGCTTTACATATATATTAATTTATTTAATCTTTAGAGCAAGTCTGCACATCTTTGGAGACTGCCTCAGAAAAGTAGTAACTTGTGAGATGTCACATGTCTAGTCATTGGCAGAGTTGGGAGATTTGAACCCGGGTGGAACGTCTCCAGACTTCAAGCTCTTAACCACTTCACATTCTTGTCTCCTTTCATATTTTGGCAAAGTCTATAAACTCGACTGCCTATTGTCTCAACACCTGTGCATTCTCTCCTCACTTATTTGAAGCACCACCTGTTTGAAATACTAAATCCCCCTCTACTCAGGATGTTTTCTGGACTCTCGTCTGATCCATTAATCTATTTGTCTAGATCCGTGGTTGGCAAACTGCGGCTCGTGAGCCACATGCGGCTCTTTGGCCCCTTGAGTGTGGCTCTTCCACAAAATACCATGGCCTGGGCGAGTCTATTTTGAAGAAGTGGTGTTAGAAGAAGTTTAAGTTTAAAAAATTTGGTTCTCAAAAGAAATTTCAATCGTTGTACTCTTAATATTTGGCTCTGTTGACTAATGAGTTTGCCAACAACTGGGCTAGATCAGCCCAACACTCAAGGTTTTCATTAGTACACATTAATTTCTGGTCAGAATAGAGTCCAAATAAAATGAAGAAGGAAAGGAAACCGAACTACAGGCTAAGGATTGGATGCTATATTGAATATTTGGGCATGACAAAAGAGAGACGGGGATATGGTGAGTCAGAAGGGCAATAGGATGTTGATGGGAAAGTTGTATGTGTTTTAAGGATAAGAGTAGACAATTTCAGGAGTCAGGTTTTAAAGAAAAGGTGAAGTAGATATATAAATTTTGGAATAAAAAGTTCTTTAAATTAGTTGAAACAAATATGTATTTTGAAGTGAATTTGAAATCTTCTTTTCTGTACCTCATGGGGTTGCACAGTGAGGAAAATGTGTGAGAAGAAAAGGGGGTAGTGGGTGCCCGGCAGAGAACCTTTAAGCTGGAATCCTCAGTTCCTTTCTCTAGGTTGTTTTCCAGCTTCAAACACTTTTCCACCCCCACTGCTTGCATTTCCTTTTCTCGAATAACGACTTAAACAGGAATGGTGTTCTGCATGTTGAATTCGGGAAATGACCAGTTTCCTGTGCCAGAGAAAAATTTGTGCTTGAGAATATTATCTATATTATGTCCTTTGTACTTCCCGCTCAACCTTCTCTTTCATTGTGCTGTGTTTTTTAAGTTATCTGATATCAATGTAAATTCCTGAGCAGCACAATGTGAAGTATTATATTGGAGACACAATAGCCTGCTGGCATCTCTGTATAAATATTTGTGTAACATTAAAAATACAGCAATTTACCAGACAGCTTATTAAGGAAAAGTTGCCCAACTATGTTCATGTAAGCTCATAAACTGCCTTTTAGAAATCCGTTTCATCCTGTATTGGTCACTAACTGACACCATGAAACATATTTTTATCTGAAATGCCACCAGAAATCGTGGAATATTTGAAATACTTTTGTTGTAATTCTGAACTTAATTGAAAGTTTATTATTTCCATCTAACACCAAGCTCTTTTACAAATATGATGTCATATTTAAGGAATCGATTGTAATTTATGTTTTGTCACCTAACTAATACATGACATTTGTTTAATGGTTCTGTTGCTGCTATAAAGAGTTGATAGCATCCAGAAGAACTAAGGCAACTTCAAGAATAGCAGTCTTCTTTTCTGCACCTGACTTTTCTATAGAAATGTTCTCAGATTAGCCTGTGCGATTCTTGTCCATACTCAGATCTTGTTGCAGCTCCTTGAAATCAAAGCCACAGTCTGGCCATACTCCACATACATTGTCAGGTTTTTTAATACCTTGTTTTCCACATCTTCTCAAGGATTATGGAGATATTAGTCTTTATTAGCACTTTATAGTTTGATCCTGAATTAATTTTTTCTACCTTCTGCTATTTGTTAATTTTTACATTTCTGGATGTGTAGAAAATATGAATAGAGAGATTGACATTTGCCACATTTGAGGACCAGCCTGGAATCCTGTGCAGAAAAGATCTAGTACAATGTGGAATCTACACTAATAAAAGAGAAAGATGCAAATTGACCGTACCTTTGCGACACCCACCAGCCAATCAGGAGTGAGTATGCAAATTAACCCAACAAAGATAGTGGGTTAATTTGCATACACAGGCTCCGAGCACAGGGCGGGGGGGGGGGGAAACGCTTCCGTTGTTGCCATGGCGATGACACAGGTGTTCTGCACCACCCCAGCCTCTCCGGGCCTCTGGGCAGCGTGGGAAGGCAGAAAGGTGGCTCTGGGCTGTAGCGGAACAGAGGCTGCTCCTGCCAGAGTGAAGGCGGTGCCGGCAGCCCGGAGAGCGAAGGCCCATTCTTGCACGAATCTTCATTCGTGCATCAGGCCACTAGTGTGTGTATATATGTACATATTTGTATATGTATATGTATAGATGTATATACAGGTGGGACAAAAGTAAGTTTACAGTTGTGAGTATATGAAACAGAATTCATTCTTGTATTTTTATTTATCTATTACTATATTATTTTCCATAAAAATAAACTGTAAACCTACTTTTGCCCCACCTTGTATATATATAATATATAGACATATATATGTGTATATTTATATATATTTAAATAAACATAGTAGATCCCCCTCCCAAAGTCTTAGATTATTTGTTTAGAAACAAAGGGAGTTTTCAGAAGTTAGAGTCTGTTGGATTGATTCATTGTTAATAGAGGAGCAGAAGGGATAGGCAGGAGTCTTACTTACCCTTTAGTTTAGTTCTCTCTAGTGTTCACAATAATTATAATCACAGTAGAAATAATAGAACAATGTCTGTGGATGTAGCAGTAACAGTAGAAATATCAGATAATATTTATTTGATCCTAATTATGCACTAGCACTTTTCAAAGTGCCAACAAAAATTACCTCCCTGTAATATGTAATTCTCTTCCTGCTCTGTGAGAGAGCTGTTATTATTATTATTACCCCAATTAATGAGCAAGAAAGCTGGTGCTTTGAGCCTTGGGCTTTTTGCATCCTTATCACATGGCTGAACTTCACCCCTAGGAGACATCCTGTGTCTGAATAAGTTTGTGGGTAGCTGTTTCTAGGTGTGTTGGGAGGGCGGGGGGAGCTTAATTTTGATAGATTTCACATCAGTCGACTAACATTGGGCACTTCTTAATCTTACTTTATTCTGTTCTCCCAAGAGTTTGGTATATCACTGACCATTCCGGAAAGAGACATCAATCATCCTAAACAATACAAGGAACACAAGATCATCATGTATCAAATGATACTTGGAATATATAAGCCAAGAAGAGTTTATTGTCAAAAGTCACTTCATTAAAAGAAATATTTAATAGTTTAAAATAAAGGCTATATAGTCCTTTCAGTGCTTGAGAAAACTAGTTGAATACATGGCTTCCAGATTGTCTTCCAAGAATTAACATCTAACTTAATTTTGAATTCCTTGGGAAACTAGAATTTTAGTAAATGGGCACCAGTTTTCTTAGTTTCTTGAATATTTTTTCTCTCTTCCATCTTGGGAGTACTTTTTCACTAAACACATTAAGATCAAATGCCATTTTGAAACTTAGTCTTCTGGATGATCAGTATGAAAAATTTGTTAAGAGCTAAAAGGGCCTAGGCCAGCCTTGGGCAAACTACGGCCTGCGGGCCGGATCCGGCTGTTCTATCCGGTTCTCTTGCTCTCCCCTCCGCTCCTTTACTTTGAATTTATATTAGTTCACACAAACACTCCATCCATGCTTTTGTCCCGGCCCTCCGGTCCAGTTTAAGAACCCATTGTGGCCCTCGAGTCAAAAAGTTTGCCCACCCCTGGCCTAGGCCAAACCTCAAGGTCATGGCTGGAAATTGAAATGGCTACAGAGATATCTAAGTAGCAAAAATGAATAAAATGTACTTGGTGTTAAAGAGGATAATATTAGTGTGAGAATGAGTAATTAGCATTTAGCTTTGCAGGGATAATAGGGAACAGTGGTGACTGTAGCAAACTAAGGAAACCTGGCTCTCTTTGCTTCAGCCTGTTGTTACCGTTCAGAAATGTGGGCCGTGTTGATTTTTTTTTCCCCTAGTGTTTGAAGAGAAACTACAAATATTGACTTTTATGTGAATGCTGTCATTTCTTTAAATGGTAGCAAGTTAATCAATGTTTTAACCACACTGTGCTATGCTAAAAATACCTCTAGTGCTTTTGACCTCTGTTTTAGATAAACTCATTGCCTTAGGCCCGCATTCGGCAAACTGCGGCTCGCAAGCCACATGCGGCTCTTTGGCCCCTTGAGTGTGGCTCTTCCACAAAATACCACGGCCTGGGCGAGTCTATTTTGAAGAAGTAGTGTTAGAAGAAGTTTAAGTTTGAAAAATTTGGCTCTCAAAAGAAATTTCAATCGTTGTACTGTTGATATTTGGCTCTGTTAACTAATGAGTTTGCCGACCACTGCCTTAGGCCAATGGAAATTACCCAAGAAAGTCAGCTACAGTATCCTTATTCTTATAGTCTGAGCTGTGAGATGAATTTGGTGGGAATTGAAATTTCAAAACACATTTAAAAATGTTAAACAAAAACTTAACAAATAACAACAAAACCAAAAAAATTAACAAAAGACAACTTCAGAAAAGTGTGCACTTATTGTAGTATTTCATTGTAATCATGTCAATACATTTCTGAATTTTCACTTTTACTGTTAATAATTTTATGGCTTTGATTCCATTGAGGATGCTTCTGAGTTCTCTTTCACCTTCGGTCCAGTTTCACTCCTGACTTTCCAGCCACCTAACTATTAGACATCTTTATGATCTTGTGCCTTTCAGTTAGTGCACTGACCACATGCTGACAAAGATGAATTCTTTCTATTGAAGACTGAAGAACACACTTCTGTCAAGCTTCTGAGAAGACACTAAATAATGTTTTAATTATCATCGAATCCTGGAAAAGTTCCATTGAAGAGTTTAAAAAATCTGGGTGGTCTGAGGAAAAATCTTCACCGAGGCGCTCAGCTGATGGTGATGTTCTCTTTAATAGTTGTTCTGAAAAAGAATAAAACATATTTTGGTGGGGAGTTGGTCAGATGTTAAAAGGCTCTTAATAACTCAGACACACCAAATCCCTTTGGTTCTGAATAATAAGAAAACATCAACAATCAGAAGGGACGTGGATGTACTGTTTAGGTGTCACTGTGATCCCTTCGGGTAACTGAGTAACCCAGGGGTGGTATATATTTCCCAGTGGTTTGTAGAGCCATGGATGCCCACGACAAATGATTTATTGTTCTTTAAGTTTTTGGAATTTAATATGGACAGAATGTTGTTATGGCCCTTTAGGGACAAACTAATAACTGTTCCAAAGATGAAAAGGTGCTGCTCATATTCTGAAGGAGCTTACAACCTTGTGGAGAGTGGACATGCAAACTAACAGTATTTTGTAATTGTTGTTCATTGTAACAACATGTACATTTAAACATAAATCCCCCCTAATTATAATTTTCATAAAATGTATTTGACTTTTTATTCATAATCTAACACATTTATTGAAACAAGGAGACTATATAAGGGACTGAGCAAAAGCTCAGTTAGACATGGAAAATCAATTTTATAATGTAGCCCAGAGAATAATTTAAAAGCCTTTCATCTCAAATTCATGAATTTAATTGGCATTGCTATAGGTATTTTGGGACTTATATGCTAGAGATGCTCAACTGTGGGGGTGGGGGTGCACATGTAGCAATGTATTGAGACTTTTTTAGGTTGTCACTACTAGGGGTAGCGGTTGCTGCTGGCATACAGTAGGCGGAACTGTTAAATCTCCTGAATGTACAGGGCAGGCCCCACAGCCAGGATTGATCTGGGCCCCAACTTCAGTAGTGTCAATATTGAGAAATGCTGGTATATGGTGATAGAAAAAAGAAAGATTATATGATATCCTTATAATACAAATTGCTGACTATTTGGATTTGGGGGAAGATATTTAGGAAGATAATACACTGTTTGGGAAAATTTGAGAAGATAATATAGGGAAATTAATACTACACAGTCTGGTGGTGTTTATACACAAAAACCTAGGTAAGGAAAAATTCTCCACTCATTCCACTGAAGTTTATTAAGAGCTCACAAGGTGCAAGGCAGTGCTATAGGGAATGAGGATACCCCAGTGCACAGGAGACAGGCTTTGTCTCCATGGAGCTCCTGTCCCAACGTGGGAGACTAGTAAACAGACAAATACATAACCTGGGACATGGAGGAGTGGGCAGTGCTGTGGGGTAAACAAGCAGAGTAATGTGATACTTAGGACTGATAGGGGTTGGAGAAGGGACATGCCATGCTGGATGGTCATCAGCGACTTCTCAGGAGGTGGCAAATATGCTGAGAACTGAGTGCCAGCAGGAGACAGCCAGAAAAGAGCATTCCAGGCAGAGGAAGCAGGTGGTGAAAAGGTGCTAATGTGGAAGTGAGCATTGCATGTTTGGGGAGGAGCAGGAAGGCTGTGTGGTTGGGCAGTGGCCCAGAATGGGAAACAGGTCTGACTAAGAAAGAGGGAGGGAGGAAGGGATGGGCTAGAAGTCAATAAAGGGAGTCTGAAACTCTATACCAGGATTATCATTGTCAGATAAAAATATCTATGGTTGGTAATTTCCCTGTGTTTCTAATTTTTCTTAGTTCCCTAGTCAAATGAGTCCCAAGTGCTTGGCAGTAAAAATAAAATGGAAGAATACTTGCTTCCTTATTTTTGCAGGTGACTGGGAATTGTAGAGGAAGGTTACAGTGTCCCATCCCACTGTTGGTCTTACGCACAGAGTGCGTGCAGACAGTAATAGAGAGAAGGAAAGACATATAAGGAAGGAAAAGAGAACAGGCAGCTTTGGCTGGTGTGAGAAGTGACTCCATGGATGTAACAAGAGAAAGCTCAAGTGTAATTAAATAACAGAATTGAGTGGTATAGGCAGATTTTGAGCCCTGGATCTTGGGAGAGCATGGAATTATTGCAAGGTATTATATGGGTTTTCAAATATGTGTAGATTCCTTTTTATTATTATGGTAAATTTATTGCTCAGTTTTAGCACCTTCCATCTAATATACCAAATATGTTTATGATTGTTTATTGCATATTATATGTCTCCTTCCAATAGAACATAAGTAAGGAATTTAGACCATTTTGTTTATTAATATACTAGAGGCTCGGTGCATGAAATTCATGCATGGGCAGGGGGGAGGTGTCCCTCAGCCCAGCCTGCACCCTCTCCAATCTGGGACCCCTCGAGGGATGTCTGACTGCCTGTTTAGGCCCCATCCCGATAGGATCGGGCCTAAACGGGCAGTTGGCATTCCTCTCACAATCCAGGACTGTTGGCTCCCAACTGCTCGCCTGCCTGCCTTCCTGATTGCCCCTAACTGCTTCTACCTGCTAGCCTGATCACCCCTTAACCACTCCCCTGCCAGCCTGATTGCCCCTAACTGCCCTTCCCTGCAGGCCCAGTCGCCCCCAACTTCTCTCCTCTGCTGGCCTGGTCACCCCTAACTGCCCTCCCCTGCAGGCTTGATCGCCCCCAACTGCCCTTCCTTGCAGGCCTGGTCCCTCCCAACTGCCCTCCCCTGCTGGCCATCTTGTGGCAGCCATCTTGTGTCCACATGGGGGCAGCCATCTTGTGTGTTGGAGTGATGGTCAATTTGCATATTACTCTTTTATTAGATAGGATTCTATATGCCTAAAACAGCAGTTCCTAAAGTGTTGTTTGCAGACATTTGGAGTTTTGTGAAATCCTTTCAAAGATTTGTAAGGTCAAAACTATTTTTATGGTGAAAAAAACCTTATTTACTTGTTTTCTCTGTTGACATTTGCACTGATGGAGCAAAAGCAATGGTGTGTAAAACTGTTGATGCTTTAGTGAGAATAAAGGCATAGCACCAGGCTGTACTTCACTGTCACCCACTCATGATGGTGGTGGTGGTGGGGGTGGTAGGAGGATGCCAGTTTCACTTAAGAATGTTCTTGAAAAAGCTATAAAAGTTATTAATTTTGTTAAATACTGACTCTGGCACAAGTCTTTCTGATATTCTGTGTGGTGAAATGGGAAGTAGACGTAAGTACTTCTGTATATTTAAGTATTACAGTTGTCACCAGGGAAAGAATTTGTGTGCCTGTTTGAGTTGCTATGGAACATCATATTTACTTGAAGTAACAACTGTGAGGCAAACTGTGGTTTCAGTTTCAGGGCATTGAGATATTTGGCAGATTATTTTCTCAAAAGACAAAGAAGTGATCCTGGAAAACAACTGAAATTATTTGTTGATGATGAGAAATTCAAGCTTGCAAGTGAATTTAGAGTTTTGGAGAATTTATATCTATGACTGTGAGCTTGACAATTTCCTAATAAAGACTTTACTAATGAGTCGAATACTGATATTAACTAACGGAATGTGGGTTTTTTGGTAATGTATAATGAAATGTGTTAATATTTCACATGTTTGCATAACTCTTAATTAATGTTAAAAAATTTACAAAATCACACATGGATAAAAGATTCCCTTCAAATTGCAAGACAGATCAATGGGTTTTAATGGAACAGAGTATGAAAAGTTCACTGATATGGTTTCAGAATTCACATCATGCCTAATTTTTAAGAAACTACCACTTATTTAGTTTTGGTGTTATATTAAAGAATATCCACAAATATATGAAAATGTTATAGCAATAAACACATTTCTCTCTTTCCCAACTATCATGAGAAATATGTTTTCAAATAACATATCACAACAAATTGAAGCATATATGAGAATTTAGCTATCTTCTATTAACCTAGATATTAAAGGAAGTTGTAATTATATGAAACAGTACCAAACTTCTCAATTATTTTGGAAAATATTTTTCATAAGAATATGTTATATATAGTTAACATGTAATGGGTTTATTATTGATTTTTAATAAACTTATAAATTAATTAATTGGGTAACAAATATTAAAACTTTTCTGTTTTAATTTCTAATATATTAAACATTGATAGATATAAGATACATAAATAAAAGCTCTTGGTGGTTCTCCATAATTTTTAAGAGTATAAAAGAGTCGTGAGACTGAAACTTTTAAGAACCTCCCTGGCACATAGCATACACATTGTTGAATTTTTTCTAATAGTTTGTTGTTAATATGTATTTAAATTGACAGATTAATATTAGCACCACAATATGCATGTCTATCAATGTTTTCATGTTTAGGGAAGGATTCCTACTTAAAGAATTAGGAATCAATAGGTGTGCAGGGAAGAGTGAGCTCCAGTAGACTGGAGAGGTTACAAAAGGTTCACTATATTAAAGGAACATAATATGTGATTTGCAGGATGGATTGAGATAGTATTATTTAACTTAAAAAATAAATTTTCCCTTGATCCAAATCTATTTCCATACCTGTGCTCCCTGTATCAGCAAAACTTTAAAGTCTTTAAAACATTTTCTGTGGTAATAGCTCCATTTCCGCACCCTCTGTTTTCCCCTCTACCCATTCCATTGGGAACTGCTCAGGTCAAAACCACAGTGACTGAACTCAGTGTTGCCAAGCCACGCGTGGTTTGTGCACGACTTGATTTCTCAGTACTGTTAAAGCAGCTGACCACTCCCTCATTCTGGACACACTTCCTGCTGTTGGCTTTTATGATACCACATTCTTCTGGATTTGCTCCTACCTTATTGGCTTCTTTGATTTCTCTTCTTCTGCTTGACATCTAAATGTTGGAGTGCCCCGAGGTTCTGTCCTGGGCCTTCTGTGTTCTCCATCTGCATTCTTCAACGAGCGGGGCCGTTGGCCTTCTGCCTGTGAATATTTCCTGCTTTTTGTCTTTGTGTTCTGCTCTCTCCTCAGAACTTCAGACTGGCACAGTTAACTCCCCACTTGAGATCTTCACATTGGTGTCCAATAGGCATCTCAAACTCAAGAGCATACTCCGATTCTTTCATCCCCAAACCTACTGCTCCTTCAGACTTCTCCATTGCAATAAAACGGTACCACTATCAAGCAGGTGTTCAAGACACACTCAAATGACAAGTCTTTGTCATTTATTAGGACTTTGTTTTTCCCTCAGGAAGACAAAACAAAATAACTTAACTTCTAAAGGATTTTGATGAGATAATATTGTTTTAAGTTCAAGAGGTAAAAGGAAAATATTTACCCTTTTTCCCCCCACTTATTCTCATGAAATGAGTATACAATTTCTTGCAATAGTGTAGCCCTTCTTAAATTTTTCCCTTTTTACCTTTATATACAAAATTTACCTATCTCTATCCATATGAAATTGGCCACATTTTACGATGACAAGTTGTTGCTATGATCATTCTGAATGTCGAATAGTCATAGGAGTAATAAGGTTTACTGCCTGTACAATACTATGAAATTCAGATTGGCGCCAGGTATCTAGCTTTAAAAGTATAGACTATGAACATCTGTGGGACTTCTGAGAGATCTGTGTGTGCCTGACAAAAGAAAGAGTGGAAAGGACAAAAATGAGTTGAGAGAGATCATTGACTTTACTGAAATGAGGACATGAGCCGTTGTGCTCTGAGAGTTAAACACATCATGGACTTCACTTTTGAGCTGTTAGTGACCCAGGTGGGCAGACCAAGGGACTGGGGATAGTGTTCATCTCCCTGTTGTATCTTAGTCAGTTTCTTCCTTCGTTTGATTTCTTTGTAGCAAATTTGTGACATTTTTGCTTTCTTAAACTTTAATTCATGCATGGCATTTGCCATATTTTACCAAATACACGATAAGAGGAGAACAACATGGGGAGCAAGTTGACGATTTCTGAATCAAGTTAGGGGAATGCTGGCGAGTGACTGCAAGCTGACACATCTGCCCGCTGAAAGGTACCTGGAGGCACTCCTTCGAGCCTCACTTCCTCCAAGTGTGACATGGAGATTAAGACCTGTTTACTCCTCGGTTGTCGTTTTCATTATTGGGGAGCAGGGTCCTCTGGCGTGGTGTTAGCAATTGCAAGTGGCTGAATGAGAGGGTGTTGTATATAGAGGAAGTTTGACAGAGTTGAAAGTCAAGGTGAAACAAATGAACCTTTTTTTTTCATTCAGATTCACTTGTTTCTCAAAGTCTGGTTTTTTTTTCAGACTTTGGAAGAATGAACCTAAAGGAATGGTCACCAACATGTGGTCTGTAGACCAACTGCATCAGGATGCAGATTTATTTGCATCCTAGGGAGCTTGCTTTCTGGGTCCTGAACCAATCTGCTGAATAAGACCTTCTGGGGATAGGCCAGGGAATCTGTATTTGGAAGAAACTTTCCACATCTTAAAACACAATAAAAAGTTTGAGAATCACTGGTATGAGAAGCTATTTGCCAGTACTTATTTCCAATATGTTTTTATCAAAATGAAGATGATCTAATTCTAATGAAATTTTGGACCAGTGAAAATGACTGAATGCAGAGATAAACAGCGTATTCACTCCCTCCCAGGGTTTTGTGACTAGAGTATCAATGCTTTCTTGATTGATATGAGAAAGATTGAATGCCCAGTCACCAAAGTCTGGAAGGACTTTATAGATACTGGTTGTTAAAGGATGATTCTGAACGCACATTATTTATCTCTGTTTTCAAGAAGGAAGATTTACACATTTTGTGAAAAAATACCAACCGGTTTTTTATAAGTTTGAATTCTCAACAAACTATCAAAAATCTGCCTTCAGTGTTGTGTAAAATGGGGCTTTTGGGAAAAATAAACGCGTGGTCAGAAATGCTAATAAGTTCCAGGTTTTCTGTCATATACAGTTAAGCAGAAAGTTCCATATTGTCACGGAGGATAAGAAGATAAAAAGTCAGATAAAGACATAGTTTACTTTATTAGTTAGTATTTCCCCTTCTCACTCATATTTTGAATTATTTTGACTATCTCCTTACTTTAATTTATTGGTTTCAGGATGTGACTGAGTTCAATTTATGAGCAAAAGGTTTTTAAGTCTAGATTTGAAGTTTAAACTTTGCTTGCATGAGAGGTTACCTGTTTACTGTGTGGTCAATATTGAAATGTAAACAAGGCAACTAAACCACCATGTTATTTTAAGACTAAATGGAAAGGTCTAAAGAGCATTTTTGGTATGAGGATGTGGAAAAATATTCAAGAAAAACAAAACTAAAATTAAACAGAGTAATACTAATTAAATGGACACTTAGAGTCAGACAATTCAAAACCTCTGTTTCCGTTGCCAATTAAATGTAAATTTAGAAAATAGTTCAAAAAATTGTATCATTTTTAAAAAATGATGTTTTATTGATTTCAGAGAGGAAGAGAGAGGGAGAGAGAGATAGAAACATCAATGATGAGAGAGAATAATTGATTGGTTGCCTCCTTTATGCCCCACACTGGGGATTGAGCCCGCAACCTGGGGATATGCCCTGACTGGGAATTGAACCGTGACCTCCTGGTTCATAGATTGATGCTCAACCACTGAGCCATGCCAGTTGGGCTGTATCATGTTTTTTAAATAAAAAATTTAAGGCAACATCTACTATGTTCTTTTTCATTTTATTTAATTCAGCTGAATTATTTTATTCTATTGAAGCTATTAGTACTGATGTGTCTTTGTAGTTATGAATACGAAGTATGAATTGGTTGAATTGGGAATAAAGATGGTGCTAAAAAGAATGTTAGGAGTAAGAGCTTGTGCTGATTTGTTTTATTTCTTTCAAATAGTTTTGTTTTTCTTTGTACAGAAGTTATAACATGCTGATAGTCAAATATTCTGAAAATAAGGAAATGTACAAAGGTTGCTTTCCTACTATCTGGAGGTAACCACTGTTTGCGTTTTGGTATATATTACATATTTTTTCTCAGGATGCAAGTATACTGACATTGCACATATGTATATAAGTATATACACTTGTATGTGTGTGTATATATGTATGTGTGTACATATATGTCTGTACATATTAAGTTTACCACTTTGTAAATATTTTCACTATATACTATTTTAGAGACAACTGTTTTATACACACATATGTGTGTATAATTTTATAACATTCCATTTATGATTATACTTTTGCAGTGTATTTTAAAATGTGAATGTGTAAAAATATATTAAATGATTCTCTTATTGATGGCCATTTATGTTATTTCCAATGTTTCCACTTTTGTAATGAACACACCGAAACCCCTTGTCTGAATATGTTCTTAGGATAAATTTCTAGAGTTACATTTGCTGAATTAAAGGGAATGCCCATTTAAAAACTTGAGATACATTGTCAAATTGTCCTCAGAAATGTTGTGCCATTTTATACTCTTACTATCAATGTCTTGAGGGTGGTGATTTCGGAGCATTGTGACCACATCTGGGCTTTGATAATCTTCTAAATCATTAGGATGCCAAAAATGGGATTCTGACCTTACTTAGTTTGCTACAGTGTCCAGAGAGTCCCTAGAGCTTCTCTGTGCCCTGGGGAGTTGGTGCCCTGCTCAGTTTTTTTTTTTTTTTTTTAATGCTTTTTTTAAAATATTTTTTTATTGATATTTTACAGAGAGGAAGGGAGAGGGATAGAGAGCTAGAAACATCGATGAGAGAGAAACATCGATCAGCTGCCTCCTGCACACCTCCTACTGGGGATGTGCCCGCAACCCAGGTACATGCCCTTGACCGGAATCGAACCCCGGGACCCTTCAGTCCGCAGGCCGATGCTCTATCCACTGAGCCAAGCCGGTTTCGGCTGCCCTGCTCAGTTTTACCCTCCCTTGTCTGTCTCCCTAAGACAGACAAGGGAGAGAATGGCCTCACCCGGGCATTAGATAGTTACTGGACAATGACTTGAGGACACAAATTAACTTTGCTTGATGGAAAGCCTCTTCTCCTTTCCTTCTAAACTTTCTCTTTTGCGGCTCAATATAAGTAACTCATTCTACTCTTTTTTTTTTTTTCCTTTTGTAAAAATAATAGCTTATTTATCTATGGACCAAAGCTTAATGATCATCCTGAAGAGTCCAGGTTATTAAAAATGCTAATGAAATTATCTGTCTACCATAAGGCTCTGCAGAACCCTGAACTGATCCCAGAAATATACATCTGGCTTCCTAAAACTTGGGGGAGGGGATCAAATGGGGGCATCTTTCCATTTCTTCCTGAAGAGTCCGTTTCCCTCCCTCCCTTTCTCAATCTCTCTGTGTTCTAAAGGGGTTAATTCAGAATTTCTGGTCCTTTTGTTTTTCATTAGAAATCCCTCCCCACTTTTTTCATTAGACTTTGGTTTTTTGTGCTTCATAAGACTTAGAAGTTTAGGAAACATCTGACTCTAAGTATTTACCACAGAACTTTGAGACTCCAGAGGATACATTTAATTCACATTTATGTGGCCCTGACTCAAAACTGTAAAGGAAATACAATTCTTAGGTAGGAATAGCAATGCACAGAGTCCCCCTTTTATGATAAAACTGTATTCAGCAGTGATTGGATTTGTAAGCTTTGGATTCTTGTAAAAAACACATTAAGTGTATCAGCACAGTTATTTCATTAACCTAATGTTATTACCTTTATATCTTTTCTTGTTCCATGCAGGCATTCTTACACCGAATGAACCAGTGTGCAGCATCAAAAGTTGACAAAAACGTCACAGAGGAAACAGTGAAGGTGAGGAGGGACAGTGGGCCCAACACAGGTTCCTCCTAGATGACATTTCATCTGGGGGATGTTTCTTCAGGACTCTTTAACCTGCCTTCAGTCCCAGTATACGTTCTTGTGCCATTTACTTGTGTGGGTCGTAATTAGAAAAGGAAAACCAGACTTTGGGTAAAGAAATGGCGATGAAGAGGATGGAGTAGAAGACATAGAGAAATGGTTTTTGCCCAAGCCTTGAGACAAGTTCGAGAAGAGAAAGAAAAATAAAACCAGACCAAGAACCTGAGTGTCTGTGAGAGGGAGGGAGCTGAGCTCTGTGTAAGGCGATTGCTGGAGGTGGCTCAGGAAGATAGGATGTGGGCAGATGCAGCTCCCAGTCCCTGATCACTAAAGAACAAGTGATCTGGATGGTCCGTTGGTGCAGAAAGGAAACTCCGAATAGTATCTGCAACTCAGAGACAAATGTATAAACATTTCCTTTTAAACTGTACGAAAGGGTGATTTTGCAGAGCTTTGGGGAAAACCAAGGGATGGTAAATGGAAATGAATTGTGCTGTAGTCGTTATTACTCATTTAAGTTGTATAAATCATCATTGATTTTTCTTTTTGATGTTAACCGGCTGTTTTACTTTACATAAAATAAAATATTTCCCAGGATTTTATTGGCTCTCCTTATCCTATTTCCCCATAAGTTAAACACCAACTTTCAAATTCTCTTACTAGGGGAGTAGTAGTATATTACTTTGCATGCTTTTGGTTGCAAAAGACCTCTATTTTTCAAATTGACTTGAAGATACTTTGGCTCTTAGATTGGGCACTTCAGACAGAGGAGAATGTTCAGGACCTGTGACTCAGGGAGGTTAATGAAATTGCCAGGTTCTCTTTAGCTCTTCCCTCTGCCATCCAGGTTATCAGCTCTGCCCCTGGATTGCTCCTTCCACAGCTGCAAAATAACCCGATAGCTATCCAGACAAAGTATTCCAGAGGTGGAAACGGGCTAGCCATCCCAGGGTACCCTTCTTAGGATCCAAAAGCCTGCCAGCCAATCTGCCGGCCCTGTTTTACCCACAGCCAGTTCTTGTGAATGGGGGTGGGACCACCATGCTTGGATTCGGTCACTCACACTTTTCCGGAGAGCCAGGAATAGGTTTCTGGTTCCCAAAGCTGTGTGGGAGGAGAGAGGACGTCCAGACAAAATTGGTCCTCTGCCCGCTGGGTGGGAGGAAGGAATGGATGTGGGACAGATAGCTATCCACTGAAGTTTTCAGCTTGGAAGAGAACACTATACTCGCATAGACTTTTTTTTTTTTTTAAACTCGCTTTACCATTGTACTTACTTACGCATTTATTTCCAGATTCTGTTCTCAAACATTGAAGACATCCTTGCGGTACATAAGGAATTCTTAAAAGTGGTGGAAGAATGCCTACATCCTGAACCTAACGCTCAGCAAGAAGTGGGAACCTGCTTTCTTCATTTTGTAGGATACATTTCTGTTTATTTTAAATGCTCTTATCCCCTACTTTTTGAGGTTTAGCCTTTGGCCTGGTAGGATATGGGAATTCAGCATTAGAAGTAAAATCTGACACCAAAAGTTTGGGGTCTTTTAAGGCCATGAAATCTCCCAGTTGAGGCCAGAAAAGAGGAGAGGGCCCCACATCATCCATTTTATTCAGTGAAGAATAAACAGCCTTTTCATTTTCCCAAGTTAGTTCTTCGCATCCTCTGTAGCTTTGAATTCTAATGAATTTTCAGGCTGTTCATAATGAATGGATTTTTATGTTTCTCTCAAACATGGAGCATTTCTCTTTTGAGGCAGAAAAGCCTTACTCTTATAATGGTGTGCGGAGCCTTTGATCAGTCAGAATGTTCCCTTGTTAATCCACTGGTGACAAACCTGGTGGTGAACAAACCCAGCCACTCTAGGTACATGGATATCTGTGCCTGAATTTTTCTCAAGGATGGCTTCTCAGAAGGGATACTGAGCCAAGCAGAAGAACAAGCCAGAACTCTACTTTTTCAGATTGTACCTCATGCTTGTGTGATCATTTTTATCTCTTTGGGCACAATAGCTGAAATAATGTATGCAAACGATTTGCAAAGTGAAAAGCCTCCTGTATAGTGAAACTTGTTTTCAGAACTAAAAAGCTTTTATCTAAAAAATGTGCTATCCCATTCCACTGATGCTAATATTCAGAATACTAATTTGAATCCATATTTATCAAAATGCTGTACAAATAACATTTTATTAATAATGGGTAAGAGTATTTTGTCATTGAAATCAATTTTTGTTTATTTTAAGTTTCTGTTTCGTCTTCTATGAAGGTAACTATATGTCGTTTCCTTTTTTTGTTCCTTTCATTCATCACATATTTTTTTATTAAATTTATTGAGGTGACACTGGTCAGTAGGGTCATATAGGTTTCAAGTGTACATTTCTATGATACATGATCTGTATATTGCATTTGTGTGCCCACCATCCAAAGTCAAATCATCTTCCGTCACCATGTATTTGGTCCCCTATCCCCCCGTCCTATATGTAGTTTCTAATTCTGTCTTTCTATATGATAGTGAGCAGGCTCTGTATATGTTACTTTTGTAATCAGAAACTATTTCGTAAAGATAATTATGTTAATGGGAGAGACTCCTTGGGCAAAGGAAGACGAACGGCTGGAAGCCAGGCATGTTTGTGTCCACTTAACCCAGCCGGTTCCCTTTCCTGAGAGAATCCTAGGCTTCTGCCAGCTGGAGGGGCTGCGATCTCAGTTCAGGGCTGCACCTGGGAGTCTTCCACCCTGACGCGTATTTCCTCTGTGACACACGATCAACCTGTCATCCATGCATTCAGCTGAAGTATTTCTGAAGTTTGCTTTATTCTGGTTCATACCATCTCTCTCTCTCTTTTTTATTTAAATTTTTTTCATTTCAAGAAAAATGATTTTAAATATAATGTTACATGCAATAAACATTAATATTTCAAGAAAGATGATCTTAAATATAATAATGTTACATGAACCATCCCTTGAAATAAGTAATTTGGTAATTTCCTACTGGCCATGTAAAATAGCCCTCCATGTTTCTTTCTAACTGCATGTCTTTACAATTGCAGGGGACACACTTCTTTCTTGTATATTTAAGAATATTTTTATTGACTTTTAGAGAGAGAGGAAGAAAGAAAGAGAGAAAGCTTGATGTGAGAGCGAACCATCAATCAGCTGTCTCCCGCACATCCCCCTCCAGGGCATTGGGCTCAGAACCCAGGCATGTGCCTGACTGGGAATCGAACTGGCTTTTGGTGCACGGGATTATGCCCAAGCAACTGAGCCACACCAGCCAGGGGGACACCCTTCTGTTTCAATATTTGATCTATGCATTTTCTGTCTTCCTCTTTGGTTGGTGCTGCTTTGATAGATGCTGATCATAGCCAATTAGATAAAATCTTACAGATGGAGGAAAGCTTAGAGACCATGATGGCGGAATTCCTCCTCTTACTAAGTGTCCTGTCTCTAGTATCAGTGAAGGTTGTTTGTTTTTACCTGATCACTTTCAGTGACAGCTCCAATTGTTAGAAAATCTTTGTGTTAATCCAGAGTCTGCCAATCACTGCCCATCGCTCCCTTGCAATTTCCACCTAGTGGTTCTAGCTTTGTGTTTTGGAGCTACATAAAACTGTAAATTCTTTGCAATATGACAACTTAAATATAGTTACCATTTTCTTATTTTTTATACTAACATATCTTTCTGAAATGATCTCTCATATGCAGTGGCTTCCTGACCTTAGTCACTTACTGCCGTGTTTCTCCTGTTTGTCAGTGTTCCTCGTAAACACATGGCCCAGCTCGGTGATGCTGAAAGGCAGGGTGCTGTGTGTCTAGAGCCCTGGGTAATTCTGGTGTACACGTCCCTCTACCTGCAGTGCTTCCTTTCCTCTCCCTGCCTGGGAATCATGGACTCATCTCTCTGGACCTTGTTTTCATGTTACTTCCCCTTTAAAGCTGTAGATGAATCCTCTCAGCAAAGCTAGGGACTCCCTTCTCTGTAAGTTCCTACCACGTGGTTCATTTACCTGTTTTTGCACACATCCTATTGGACCGTAATTAATATGTCTAGCTGCTTTCCACAGCTATTCTTCATAGATCAGGGAGAAGAAAGAAATAAAATGTATTTATACATACATGTGGTATAGTTTTTAATACATACTAAACACTTCATAAAGTTTGCTCATAAACATCACACAGGTTACTATTTCAAAATGGCTAATAAAATGACTCTAACTCACTCTTCCTTGAACTCACAGAAAGACAAGTTTCGTATTTATGATGAATATTGTAGTAACCATGAGAAGGCACAAAAATTGCTTCTGGAACTTAACAAAATTAGAACAATCCGGACATTTCTTTTGGTAAGTACATATTTATGTGTTACCATGTGCTGCTCTTTGTTGGCAGGCCCGCCAAGAGCTGAGGAATAGCGTCAGTGTAGCTTTTACCATACCCTGTCTGGAGGCTAGAGTCCTTTCATAAAAGCAGGAGGTGAGAGTTGGGAGAGGCTAGTATGTGTGGACACACTGATAATGCCCTCTCCTGGTTGATTCTGAATTGCTTGTGAAACCCACAGGTTCCCAGGGAGCGAAGACATTTATACAAGCTCAACATTGCTTTTGTATCCCTCACTTCTGGGGGTTTCCTTTGCTTCTGCGAAGAGAGCTGTAAGTGGGGAAGTAACAGGAAGGAAACAAACGATGGGTGTGGTAGAAAAGAAATTTAAAGACTGATCTTTCTTCTACATATTTTCCTTATTCAGTTTTCATGGAGCAAAAATGCGTATTTAATTTATTTAGGATAACACAAATGCGTATTTTGGCAGTTACTTGGCCAGTTTAATTGTCAGTGAAAAATATGCTCTAAGTGTAGACTTCAATGATATTCAGCAGATTGTGGAGTGGAACAACCACCCCCACGATCTGGTTTTAGAGCATTGTTGTTACCCCCAAAAGTCCCTCATGCCTGTTTATAGTCCATCGCCACTCCCGTCATCAGCTCCAGGTAATCACTGATTTGCTTTCTGTTTCTATGGATTTGCCTTTTCTGCAGGTTTTATGTAAATGAAATCACACCATGTAAACTTTTTTATGCCTGGCTTCTTTTACTGCGGAAAATGTTTTTGAGGTTCATCCTTGTTGTAGTATGTATCTACATTCCACTCATATTTATTGCTGAATAACATTCCATTGAATGGATATACCATTTTTGTTTATCCATTTGCCAGGGCCAGCCTGACAGGTTGAACCGGACTGAGGTAGGGAGGTGGAAATTGAGAAAAGAAAGAAAGACAGGAGAGCAGGATCGGGAGGACTACAGGTCATCGAGAGACTGCAGCAAGTTTATTAACTGCGTAATGCCTTTTATACACAAAACACTGAATAGGAGGTCTGTCAAGAGGAATGTATTCTTTGTTCCTCTTAATCTCTACGGGAGAGACAGAGCAGAAGGACAAATTCTCAGTACAGCAAATCTCAGTAAATAGTTACAGACTTCTTGGTAAGCTATGAAAGGTTGCTCTCATTCTACTGATAACTGCCATCCAAACAAGCCTGGGAAAACTGTGTGGGTAGGGGACCCAGCCTTGCTAGTCCCTTCAGGTGCAAGGACCGTGTCAGCTTACACCCGGTCTCCAACATCCATTGCCAGTTATGAACATTGGGTCAACAAGTGGCTATAATAATGATGGACCTTAAAGATACCACATATGAAAGGCCATTTCAGAGAGAGACATTTATTAATGTAGAAAAGTCAGGAAATGTTTATTTTGGGCTATCATACATAATGCTTTTATGAACATTTATGTACAAGCCTTTCTGCGGACATATATTTTCAGTCTCTTAGTTATATACTAAGATTAGAATTGCTGGGTCATAGTACGTTTATGTTTAACTTATTAAGAAACTACCAATGTGGCTGGGCCATATCCACCAGCAGTATGAGGCTAGCAGTTTTTCTGTATCTTTGCCAACACATGGTATTATCAGTTCCAATTATAGCCATGCTAGGTGATTTTTATTGGTATTTCTTGAATGGCCTTTTATATTAAGCTTGATTTCATGTGTTTATTAGCCACTCATATATTCTCTTTAGTGAAATGCTCATCAAAATCTTTTCCTATATTTAAATTGCAATGTTTATCTTATGTTGAACTATTGCCTTATTTTGGATACAGTTCCTATATCAGTCATATAATTTGCAAATATTTCCTCCCAGTGTGGTTTGTCTGTTCATTTAAAAAAATTGTCTTTTGAAAATCAAATGTCTTAAATTTTGTTGAAGTCCAGTTCATGACATTATTTTTCATTATGGCTGTGCTTTTGTTGTCATATTTAAGGCATCTGTATTCAGGTCTTATACTTACTTTGTTAAATTTATTCCTAAGTATATTATTCTTTTTGATGTTGTGATTTGAATTGTCTTAATTTAATTTTTGGATTGTTCAGTGCTAGTACATAGAAATTTAATTGAATTTTGTATATTCTTGTGTCTTGTGTATTATAGTGTTGTGTCCTGTGATTTAAATTCTTCTATTAGTTCTAGAAGATTTTGGAGGATCTTTAGGATATTGCACAAATAAGATAATGGAATTTCACTTCTTCCTCTTCAATGTGATGTCTTTTTTCTTCTTGCCTTTTGCATTGGCTAGAACCAGCACAGTGTTGCATAGAAGTAGTAAGAATGGACACTTCTGCCTTGTTTCTTATCTCTGGGGGAAATCATTCAGTTTTTCATCATTAAGCATGATGTTACCTGTAGTTTTTTATTGGTTGAGGAATTTCAGTTATGTTCATAGTTTGAGTCTTTAAGACTTTTTTTTCTTTTGTAATGTAGGTGTTCAAAGCTGTGAGTTTTGCCTTATATTTGGCTTTAGTTGCATTCCATGAATTTTGACATGTGTTTTTATTTTCATTCAGTGTTTTTAAATGTCTAGTTTCCTTTGTGATTTTTTTTGATCCATTGTTTATTTAGAAGTTTATCTTGGGAGGCAATTCTCCATGGGTCTCTTGTGTTTCTTTTGTTGTTGTTGTTGTTGACACTATTACACATGTCCCTCATTTCTCCCTCTTTGCCCTCCTCCACCTGGCCCTCCTCCTGCACCCCCCTTCACCACATCGTTGTCTGTGTCCATGGGCTATGCATATATATTCTTTGGCTAATCTCTTCCAGTATCCCCACACCTTCCCCTCTGAGATCTGTCAGTCATTCTGTATGTGCCCCAACA